>NC_139617.1:29537578-30183701 GCF_964270895.1 Podarcis filfolensis
GTGCTATTTTTCTTTTTTTTATGTAATAATTTTTATTAGTTTTCAGTTACAATAACCCAATAAAAGCCTTGTTGTCAATACCAATTTATAATACCAAATCATAATACAATAATGCCAATTGTAATAATAATAATAATAATTAAAAATTTTTAAAAAATATTTATACCCCGCCCTCCCCGGCCAAAGCTGGGCTCAGGGCGGCTAACACCAGTAAAATTACAATAAAAACATAATAGGGGGGACCAATTTAAAATACAGGTTAAGGTACAATTTAAAAAGCAGCCTCATTTTAATGATAGCCCATAGACCAAAACCACAAGGGGAGGGAAACATAAGAGTCAGACTGAGTCCAAACCAAAGGCCTGGTGGAACAGCTCTGTCTTGCAGGCCCTGCGGAAAGATGTCAAGTCCCGCAGGGCCCTAGTCTCTTGTGACAGAGCATTCCACCAAGTTGGGGCCAGTACTGAAAAGGCCCTGGCCCTAGTTGAGACCAATCTAACCACCTTGCGACTTGGGACCTCCAAAATGTTGTAATTTGTGGACCTTAAGGTCCTCCGCAGGGCATAC
Organism: Podarcis filfolensis; assembly: GCF_964270895.1. NCBI lineage: Eukaryota > Metazoa > Chordata > Lepidosauria > Squamata > Lacertidae > Podarcis > Podarcis filfolensis. Next base: position 29,538,146 of record NC_139617.1, read on the forward strand.
CAGGAGAGGCGGTCCCCTGCGTGCTAGAATTGATGATGTGATAATTTACTTTAACTCTGCATTCCAATTACACACCAGTCAGAATAACAAACCCTTATGCCTCCAGTGCTGCTTTTCTAGAAAAAGAGGTGCCAGAACTCACCACAAACACCCCCCTTGTTCTCTTAGAATGGCAATGGCACCCACCTAAGAGGTGCCAGAACTGGGTTTCGGTGAGCTCCAGCTGGAAAAAAAGCAGTGACCGGGCTTGGTTTACACATGCAGACATATGAAGTGTTACCAGAATGGCAGGGTTCTGAGGCCGGGGAATGCAAGGCATTGCCTCTGACCACAAGGCATCCTATTTTTTGAACACTCTCCTAGAGTATCAAACTAAACCAAACCATAAAAAACCCACCTCTTGTTAATTAGAAAACTGGTAAATCTAGCAACAATTTCCAGCGGTATAGCTGAGTTAGCCTATTCCTGTGAAAAACGAGAGAGTCCTGTGACACCTACTGCATTAAAATTCATTTGCAGAGAATGTTTTTACAAAGGGGCTGATTCATAAGTTATACCCCCACCTGCTGTCTGAAACAGTGCAGTGCACTCTACTGTCTCTAGCTTTCAAACATCTAACTCTGCTGCACGTGTAGACCAGGTCATCTGGATGGGTGTTCATTGTGGGATTTTTGTGCACATTTTTTTTCAGTGTCCATGCAATGCTGTTTTCATCAAAGTGACAATTGGCACCCCCCCCCCGATGCATTTAATTTATATTCACCCTTTTCTATGGAAGTAAAAAAAAGTAAAAGCAAAAATAAGTAAAAAAGACCCCTGTAGCCAAAGGCCTGTTTCTGATTGTGCTATCTAACAAACTTGCTTGCAGGTTAAGCCCCAGACTTGCTCGAATGGAACACAGGAACAAAAGAAGATCCTGCTGGATCAGGTCAGTGGGCCATCTTTTAAACCCATCTAATTTGGTGGCCATCACTAACTCCTGGAGAAGTGAGAGGAGCAGCACCTACTTTGTGTACAATCCTTCTCCTTACCCAGGATCCCTAGGTGTTCCTCGCCATCCGTCCTGCTCTTTGGGGTCTTGAACGTCCCATTCGTGTATTCCCTGTATACTGCTTTTTTGTACCGGGAGCCAAGGAGTCCGTTCTTGCCACTCAGAAACACGTCGCTATACCTGTGAATGCTGAAGTTCCTTTGTGCGTTAATGATGCTCTGTTGGCATTAATAAAACAATAACACACATCTTGTCTGTGCTGGGCAGGTCATGGCTCTAGGGAATCTGGTTTCTGGAGATGTGAAGCCCGCTGAGAGGAAAGGCTTTGGGAGATGCCTAGAAAAGGCTTAGCATAGGGGGACCTGGGTACAGGTCAGCTATGAACTAGCAGGGGAACTAAAAGTGATAATATCCTGGTGCATGCCCTTGGTGTTGGTGGTGGAATGGTTTCATGAGATCCCTCCAGCCAGGGATTTCAGGGCTGCATTCCCACATGAGCAACTTTCAAGGGGCCACATTTCAGGGATCAGCAGGGCCAGAGAGGCAAAAGTGGATGTGGCTAGAGCTAAAATGGCCAGAGCCGTCTTTTCCATTGGGATTACTGGCGCGTTGCGCCAGGGCGCTAGCTTCTCAGGGGCACCCCAGCGAGTGGGGAAGCTGCGTGGCTTTGCCGGCAGCCTCCCCTTTCCCTGCACCCGCCACCTGCGCCTCACCAACCACATGGCTGGTGGGCATGCAGCTTCCTTCCCAAGCCTCCGCAGGAGGAAAGCGACCCCTGCAGAGGCTTAGGATGGAAGCTGCGCCCCGCCAACTATATGGCTGGCAGACATGCAGCTTCCTTCCCAAGCCCCTGCGGAGGAGAGCGATCCCCGCAGAGGCTTGGGAAAAGGTTGACAACTCTGTAAAACGCAGGGTGGGGCGCCGGAGGGATATTTGCACCATGGCCGGATATGCTTAAGACAGCCCTGAAAATGGATGTTGCTGTTATCTTTCTGCAATCAGCTGCGTTCTAGCTGTGCAAAAGTCGGAAGCTTTTACCCACCCACATGTCTCCCCAGCCTCTTTTCCGGCAAGTGGGAGGCATTCTGTTGAAGGACACTCAGGCAAAAGCACTCAGGTGTGTGCGGAACTGAGGGGGTGGTTGGAGCCCTGGCTGCTGAGGCCCAGAGAGGGCCTCCTTTGCCCCCCAGCCTTAGGTTCCCCACCTCTTTCCTTAGGCCACATTGCTGAAATCTGCACATTTAAAGCCTCAAAAATCTTCTACCTTCCATATGGTGCTGCTGGGGAGCAATAGCAGGGCAAGAATTAGGAAGCATGTTAAAAGGCCAGAGGGCATGCCATCCCTTTTGTATGCAGATAATCAAGGTTTGGAATGGTCTGAAACACTAGGAAGACTGAAGAGGGCAAATGCCTGGGATTTCAGCAGGAGCAAGCAGCCAAGCTGGGAAGGGGCAAAGAAGAACAGGGGAAAGGAGAGGAATCTGCCTCATTTTAAACTAGGGAGCAGGAGGTGGGATGGGTGGGTGTGAAATGTGTCCCAGAATGTTATCAGGGGAGCGAGGAGGGTGGACTGTGATTCAGCCAAGCCTGGTTTTCTGGATCACTTGGGGTTAATACTCAGGAAGCACCCCTAATTCTTGCCTGTGTCTTTGTTCTAGTCTCTGAGGAACTTTTGCGACTAACCACTCAATTCAGCCTGCATTTCCCAGGCTTAGAAAAACAGACATTCCTTGGGCTAACGATACCACACAGGCACCTTCAGAGCTGTCTTATTGGCACCTGTAAGATATGTATTTTGTTTAGGCTAGCCTACCCATACATTTATGAAGTTGGTGTGAATTTCAATTTGTTTTTAGTTTATAGTCATTTTGATTTCCACATATACCCCCCTGAAAAATTCTTAGCTTAGAATCACTGAATTGTCGAGTTGGAAAGGGCCCCAAATTATTGCAGTTAATTCTTCTTTCTTATAATTTTATTGCTTTAGCTTTTTCATAAACAGCTTTGGGGTCCCCTGCCCCCCGAATAAAGCAGCATAGAATATGTTTTAATGAAATGAATAAAAACGAACAATATCACAATAATGATAACCACCACAGCAACTGTGCTTAAAACACACTGCTGCTGTTGTTACTATTATTAATAAACTGACCTGGAATGTATGTTTGAGTTCTTTGCCCCAAAGACTGTCAGGTCAGGAGCTTCACAGACCCTGATATTTCAGGGCCCAAACCTGGGACGCAGGTGTGGGCCCCAGTGATGTCATGGGGGACAGGTCTTGGTGAAATCACTAAGTCTATGCAATAATCTGCAAAGAGAGTCTAACTAGAAAAGGGGAGGGGGGAGAGGGGGAAGTGAAGATACCCTCAGAGAGTTTGTGCTGTGATTTTCAGCTGGCTCCTACTAGGCTGAAGGTGGCGCTGTGGGTTAAACCACAGAGCCTAGGACTTGCTGATCAGAAGGTTGGCGGTTCGAATCCCCGCGATGGGATGAGCTCCCGTTGCTCGGTCCCTGCTCCTGCCAACCTAGCAGTTCGAAAGCACGTCAAAGTGCAAGTAGATAAATAGGTACCGCTCTGGTGGGAAGGTAAACGGCGTTTCTGCCGACATGACCCGGAAGCTGTACACCAGCTCCCTCAGCCAATAAAGCGAGATGAGCGCTGCAACCCCAGAGTCAGTCACGACTGGACCTAATGGTCAGGGGTCCCTTTACCTTTACCTTTACTAGGCTGAAGCTTGCAAGCTGCACTCACAGCCTTAATAATAATAATAATAATAATATTTTCAGGTGGACTTGTCCACCTGGAGATTCAAGCCGTCACCCCCCCCCCCCGGTAATGGCCAAGCAAACCTGAGAACTTCAGGAAAGTTATGGGGGTCTGACAACCTCATTGCCCCTTTGGGTTAAAAGGACAAGCTGGGTTTTTAAGCTCTCTGTATTTAAACTGTAACATTATTTTGTGGGTATGGCCTAGTAATTGTCTTATGCTGTCTCTTTATAAAATTGCAGGTATTTGTGTTTTTGTTCTGTTTTTAATATCATGACACTGACTATAAGCCCTCTTATGGAAACTTTTGTTTTGAAAGGTGGCATACAAATCCATACTGTAAAGCAAGCAAATAAAAGTTAACTCAGCCAACTTGGCGTGGAGAGGAGCCAGAAGAACAGAAGAAGAGCCTGCTGGATCAGGCCAATGGACTATCTAGTCCTCCTGCTCCTTTCTGAAGCAGACCAGTTACCTCTCCTCCGCAGAGCTGTTATATCTTTCCAGTGCCCAATGGCGATCCAGAGCATAGTCCCACTCCACTTCTTCTGCCATGATGTAGAAGGTCCTCACTTGCTCATATTGCTGGTCTGGAAACAGTGTGTTCTTCCCACACTGCTGAACTGAGTAACGTCCTCTCATCCCAGACTGGTAGTGGTTGCTAGTCTGACAGTATACTTCAAAAGTCCCTAGTGGGCAGCATAAACAGAGATGTGCAAGATGGTGGCAGACAGGTCCCTCCAGATGTTTTCAATCAAAACTCCCACCAGCCTCAGCCAGCACAGGAATGCCCTCCCCGTGCCATATGGCTGTGTTGGCTGTGGCTGATGGGCTTTGTAGTCCACTGCAGGGAGTTCCACAGTTCAACCCAGTCAGATGGGTGCAGTATAAATAATAAATTATTATAATATTATTATTAACTGTCTGCTTTGCGAAGGACTTCCTTTCACCTTTCTTAATCTTCCAACATTTGGCTTCATTGGATGTCCACAAATTCTAGTGTCATGAGAGAGGTAGAGCAACTTTTCTCTGTCCACTTTCTCTTTGCCAGGCATAATTTTTATGAAATTCATTCATGTCACCTCCCCCCCTCGGGCTTGCATTTGCAGGACAGACTTGTGTTCTATCATATCAAGCCATGGGTCTAACTAACGAACCCTCATTTTATCCTCACAATGATTCTGTGAGGTAGATTTGGCTGAGAAGGAGGGTGTGACTCAAGAGAGCCCACTAAGCTTCATTGCTGGGTGGAAAGTTGAACCCTGGCCTCCCAGGTTCTAATTTCAATTGCACTATGCCCTACAATTCATTGTTATTATACCACACTGACGTGTGCCTCAAGCTTGAAAGCAAAACAAAACCCTGAAAAATTCATCTCCAGGGATTTAGAAGAGAGATCTTGCATATCCAAGGTCACTGTCTCTACATGGCCTTTATTGAAAGCTTGCGTAACTCTGTTTCCTTGGACAGTAAAGGTTATGATTAGACTGAAAATGTTTACTCTGCTTCTAAACTGACTACACTGGTCTACACCATACATTGGAAGCACACACTCCACCCCTCTCCCCAGCATCCTGCAAAATGTAGCCCACGCCTCACAGAGCTGTAATTCCCCAAGACACTTAACAAACTATAGTTCCCAGGATTCTTTCAGGGAAACCTTGTGCTTTTAAGCATGCATAAAATATATGGTTTGGGCATGAGAGAGAAAGGTTGCAAATGGGTTGAGGCATTTACCTTCGCTATCTGGCTGCATGAGGGCTGTGGCAAATGTGTGAGGGAAGAGACTGGCTCCATCTCGCCTCATCCCATTCATCAAGACCGTATTTCCCTGGAAGGTTGCGCCATGGACATCGGCTTCACTGCCAAAGCCCAAGAGATGCCAGGAGACAGTTTCTTCCCTGCAGACATCTAGGAGAGGCATGTTGCTGAACAGGAACCCATTAATGGCTTTAAGGGGGGGGAACCCCAAAGGAAAATAAACAAAAAAGGAGACATTTATTTATTTGATTCATGCATAGACCATACCTTTTCATATACTGCTTTGAATTGGGGGGGGCTTTTTTTTTTTTTTGCAACCAAGCAGAGTACAAACTTTACAAAAGAAATAAATGAAATAAATAAGAACATTGTAAGAGCCTGCTGGATCAGGCCAAAGGGGCCCCATCAAATCCAGCCTCCTGTTCTCATAATGACCAACAAGATGCCCCAATGGAAAACCAGCAAACTGCGTAAGAGCTACACTTTCCCCTCCTGTGGTTTGCAGCAACTGGCATTGAGAAGCATTGCTGCCTCCAACTTGCTAACGCAGAACATGGCCTTCATGGCTTGTAAGAATAATATCTTAATAGTTTATTATTTATAAGCTGCCCATCTAGCTGGGTTTCCCCAGTCACTCTGGACGGCTCCCAACAGAATATTAAAAACATGATAAAACAGCAAACATTTAAAACTTCCCTAAACAGGGCTGCCTTCAGATGTCTTATAAAAGTCACATAGTTGTTTATTTCCTTGACATCTGATGGAAAGGCATTCCACAGGGGCAGGCGCCACTACTGAAAAAGCCCTCTGCCTGGTTCCCTGTAACCTTACTTCTCTCAATGAGGGAACCACCAGAAGGCCCTCGGAGCTGGACCTCAGTGTCCAGGCTGAACAATGGGGGTGGAGATGCTCCTTCAGGTATACTGGGCCGAGGCCATTTAGTGCTTTAAAGGGCAGCACCAACACTTTGAATTGTGCTCTCTCTCTCAGGACCAGTGTTATATAGTCTCAGTGGCCACTCCCTGCCGCATTCTGGATTAGTTGTAGTTTCCGGGTCACCTTCAAAGGTAGCCCCATATAGAGCACATTGCAGTAGTCCAAGCGGGAGATAACTAGAGCACGCACCACTCTGGTGAGACAGTCTGTGGGCTGGTAGGGTCTCATCCTGCATATCAGGTGGAGCTGGTAGACAGCTGCCCTGGACACGGAATTGACCTGCGCCTCCATGGACAGCTGTGAGTCCAGAATGACTCCCAGGCTGCACACCTGGTCCTTCAGGGGCACAGTTACCCCATTCAGGACCAGACAGTCCTCCACACCTGCCTGCCCTTGTCCCCCAAAAGCAGTACTATAGGTTTGTAGCCATCAATAGTCCTCTCCTCTATGAATTTGTCTAAACCTATAGGTTAGTGGCCCATCCTTGGCTCTTCTCGAAGCAAGTTCTGCAGTTCAGCTATGCGCTGAGTGAAGAAGTCCTCTCTTTAATCTGTCCTTAATCTTCTTACATTCAGCTTTATTGGATGCCCATGCGTTCTGGAGTTATGGGAGGAGGGGGGCTTTCCTCTATCCATTTTCTCCATGCCATAGATTGTTTACAAACGTTGTCTCTTACATGCCTTTTCTCTAAACTGAAGTCCCAAATGTTGCAACCTCTGATTACAGAGGGGTTGCTCCACCCCCTTAATCATTTTGGTTGCCCCTTTCTGAACCTTTCCCAACTCTATAACATCCTTTCTGAGGTGATAGCTCAGAGTAGATATTTCAGATAGGTGCTCCGATTAATTTCTAGGTAATCCAATGTTCGACTGCGTCTTCATTCCCTAAGAGTGGGCGTGATGACATACCGTGCATCCTGTTGGATTCCTTGAAGTTTTGATCTTGAAAAGGATGGTCCTTTTTCAAGAAGTACTTCAGATTTGCATCCAGATACCAACTTAGATTTTCATCAAACACACCAAACAAGAGATAAAACTCCTTCTCGACACCTTTCTAGGATAGCAACAACACACAGGATGTCAGGCTTTTGAAAAATACCTATTCTCATGCACTAATCATTGTTGGTTATAGTCGCAAGAGCATTGCTGGTCATTCCCCGAGTTGGTGAGGCTCATTTCACAAAAGTGAGAAACGAAGCCTTGAGTGTCAATGGAACTCCCTGCCACTGGAGATTCATGCCTTCTTTGTCAACTTTTAAATTTCTGCTGAAATCTTTTCTATTCTGCTAGGCCTATGCTGGCAGTTAATAACATGTCCTACTACAATAGTTATTTGATATCTGTTTTTTAACTTTTTAATGGTTTTATTGTATGGTTTTATTGCTGTAAATGGCTTAGATTTTTTAATGACAAAACCACATACAAATATACAGTGAAACCTCAGTTTTCAAACGTAAACCATTCCAGAAGACCGTTCGACTTCCAAAATGTTCAAAAACCACTCAATACAGAAGCCTCAATACAACAGGCAAACTCAAAACGGAAGCCATGTGGCATGTTCAGCTTCCAAAAATCTTTCAAAAACCAAAGCAATTACTTCCAGATTTTCGGAGTTCGAAAGTCGAAACGTTCGACTTCTGAGACACTTGAAAACTGAGGTTCCATTATACTTATAAATAAGTAAAGTAAGTAAATAAGTAAAACTTTTTGCTTTGTGTTTAATGCTGTAACTTTGCTGTTAATTGCCATGGACTCAGGAGAGGATAGGCAAGATATAAGCAATAAAATAATCGCCATCATGTTCCAAGTCTACCCACCTAACCACAAGCCACTGTCAATCAAGTAGGGTGCCAGGGAATTCAGACCCTGTAGGGCTGGCAGTTTTGATGGTGGTCGCATGGGAGTACTAATGTAGGTTGAGTCTCAAAAAATTACCCATCTCCAGTCCCTTCTGCTGATACTGGTCAATGGCACAACGGCAAAGCAACCAAGCATACCTGCTTATTATGTTCATCAAGAGTCCCAGGCCGACATATAAGCAAGGGCCCCACTAAGCCAGAATTGGTGTCTCTGACCGGATCTGATGCAGAAGAGTACATCCAGGTCAGACAAGGAGGGTCGGTGGCTGTAGGCCCAACATGCTGAGGGATCATCCAGTGGTACACAAAGCTCCCCAGAGGCTTCACAGCAGCTCCGTTCCTAGATAAGCCTTTGAAAAGCAAGAAGGGTTATACAACTCCTTGTATCATTAGAGCTAGTTATGGTGTAGTGATTAGAGTGTTGGAGAGACCAGGGTTCAAATCCCCACTTGGGCATGAAGCTCGCTGGGTGACCTTGGGTCAGTCACTGCCTCTTGGTCAAACCTACCTCACAGCTGTGGGGATTTGATGGTGATGGGGAGACCATGCACACCACACCTCAGGCTCTTTGAAGGAAAAGGTGGGATATAAAAGCAAAAAATAAATAAACGAAATTTTAAAGCCGTTCATAGCAGCTGGGGGGAGATAGCACGAACCGGGGGAAACCTGCTTAATGTGCTGCAAATACTGCGGGACTCCACTTCCCATGAGTCCCCACAAAGATGGCCAAGGATCATGGGAACTATCTGGAGGGTGCGAAGCTGGTGAGAGACAGTGCTGTGAGGGGGTTAATTTCATGTTTGGGTAGAAATGTTTTCTCTTGTCAGTCTGGATCTTACTGACCAGTGCTGTTCAGCAATCTCCTGAGTCTAAGAATTATGATAGGCAGACACTCATTTCTCAAGCTACATTTTCCATACCATCCATCATTCTATATACAGTCATACCTCGGGATAAATGTGCTTCAAGTTAAGTATTTTCGGGTTCCGCTCCGTGGCAACCTGGAAGTAACGGAGCGTGTTACTTCCGGGTTTCGCCGCATGCACAGACGGTCAAAATGACGTAACGCGCATGCGCAGAAGTGGCGAAACGTGATCCACGCACACGCAGATGCGCAGGCTTTCACTTCAGGATCTGAACAGGGCTTCGGAACGGATCCCATTCGCATCCCAAGGTACCACTGTACCTCCACTATCTCCCCACCTGCCTTACCCTAAGAGGCCTCAGAAACTTTAACACCTACTCTTAGGAAGAGTTCTCCAATCCCTAGACAATTTGAGTTGTTATTTTGTCTACCTTTTCATGGCATTGTGTCTTCTTAATTTTTGTGGTTTGGCTCGTTTCCCCCACTTCATAACCAAGCTGTCAGCACGGCTTGCAACAAGAACACAGTGCAATTGCATCTTATTCGGGGTTCTGTTTGTGTCTATCCAAAGCCTCGGAGCCACCCTACAACTGGAAGGGTGGGGTGGAGAAAGAGAAACCCCTGTGCTCCCAGACCCCATGCTCTAAGTGGGCCTTGCTCCCTCCCCCAGCAAGTGGGGAATCTTTTTCAGCTTGAGGGCTGCATTTTCTTCCAGGCAGGTTTCCAGGGGCCACATATCAGTGGTGGGTGGGGCTGGAGGCAAAAATGGGCAGGGGAGCTATTGATGGGCAGGGGAGCTACTAGGCTGGATAGCCATGCCCTGCCTCCAATGCTTCTGAATGCCAGCTGCTGGAAACCGCAGGAGGGGAGAGGACTGCCCTGGGCTTCTTCCCATTTTGAGGCAGGTCCCTTGGAAACTTGTCCATATGAGAAATCAACCCCCTAGCTGAAAAAGGATTCCTCATCTGATTCCCAGCAACTGTTATTCAGAATCATAATTCCTCTGGCAGTGCCACATTGCAGGTCGCTTGGCCCCATGCCTAGAAAGCACAGGACAAGAGGAAAACCACTCAGTCTCATACTTTCTACACATGGGACAAGTGGGAGCATGGATAAGCCCTATGTGTCAACTTTTCTCCATCCACTTTCTCCGAAATGCCATGCACAATTTTGCAGACTTCTATCATGCCATTTCTTAGGGCTCATCCACACATATCAAGCCTCACGCTTTCCAGGCAGATGTCCAACTTTAAAAGTCAGTTTCCAAGCACTTTTTAAAAATTTTGCTCTGCAGCTTTCCACAGAAAGACCTGCTCTTTGATGCTGAATCGGAGCAAACAGAATCCCGTGGAAAATCCAAATGGCTGTTTGTTCCGATTCAGCAGTAAAGAGCGGGTTTTTGTGGGGAAAGCACCGGGGGGGGGGGAGTGTCGGACATGGAGCTTTAAAGCAGAGACCTGATCCTAAAATATGTGGCACAAAAGGAGGTCTGAATGAGACCTCACTCCAAACTGGAAAGTTCCAACACTGCAACCCTTTCTCATAGGGAGCTCTTGCATTAAAAGCATTGTGAAACCTGCCCTTTCTGAAATAACTGAAAACAACCTCTACTTCTTCACCCCAAGCAATTCATCCTGGTCTTGCTAAGCAAGTGAAGAGTGAAGAGTTTTTATACAGCTGTTGCTAAAATGAAAATGTGCATGTAAGAACTAACCATCCTGGTAAGCAGTTCCTTCCCATTCCTTTTCATAAAACGCACCATGGGGCTGAATGCTAAAAGGCCAAGAGGCTTTGTTTGCAAACGTAACCTGGATAGTATCTCCGACTTCAGCTTTGATCACTGGTCCTGCAGGGAGAAAGACAGGAATCATAGGTCATAGAAATGTAGAGCTGGAAGGGACCTAGTCCAACCCCATGCAATGCAGGAATCACAACTAAAGCTGGTCTGTAAGTTTGCCCCCTCTGTGAGCCATTTTGTTTTCAAACAGCATGAGCATGCCTTATTTCCACTGAACACTGCATGCAGAAAGCACCTATTTACGAGAATTCTAGCATAGCTAAATATCAGTATTGTGCAAGAGCTCTATATCAGGGGTCAGCAACCAAAGGCCCATGGGCCGGAAGCAGCCCGCAGAGGTCGTTTGACTGGCCCACGAGCTGCTCCCAAACCAAGCTGCCCGCTTGCGCGCTGTGCTAAACCGGCACAGCGTGGGGCGGGGACTTGCTTCTGTGGCACCGGAAATCACGTCTAAGCAGACACCAAAAATCGCGGGTGTGTATGCGATCTGACCCACAGAGGGATCTCCCCGGGACCGATCCAGCCCAGGCAAGATAAACCTTGCTGACCCCTGCTCTATATTAAAAGGCAAAAAAGGAAACGTGTGCCCCAAAATAGCACAGGCCTCCATAAGAACATAAGCAGAGCCTACTGGATCAGGCCAACAGCCCACCTAGTCCAGCATCCTGTTCTCACAGTGATCAACCAGAAGTCTCTTTTGGGAAAACCGCAAACAGAACCTGGGGCAAGAGTACTCTTCCCGCCTGCGGCTTCCAGCAATGGACGCAGAAGCATTCACTGTATCTGGCCATGGAGGCAGAGCATAGCCATCATGGCTAGCAGACATTCATAGCCGTCTTCTCCTCCGTGAGTTTGTCTAATCTTCTTTTAAAACCATCTTAGTTAGTAGCCATTACCACCTACATTTTGCCCATAGTGAAACATGGTAACTAGGAGCTGGCAACATTTCCTGTTTTGCACTTGCACATTTCTGGTTAAAAAACCCCAAACTTTTAAAAAGGTGTTCATGCACAGCTACAGAAATACCTCCATGCATGCCCAGAACAGGCAACGGTAGTAGAAGACAGGAGAATAATGACTGGGGGTAGGGGCCAGAAAACATTGTATCAGAAACTATCTATTGCTGTGTGGACAGGAACCAGCAGAATGCATTTGAAAAATCTAAGATTAAAAAAAACAGTGTGTATTGATAGTCAATCATGTACACAGAAAAAATTAGATTTTGTTTGCAACAAAATATGGGAGCCCCTGCATTGATTGTACCCAGATTGTGGGACTCTGCCTGCCTAGGGAGGGTGGACTGATTCCTCCTTGGTGGTTTTCCACTGCCTTGTGAATACCATTCTTTTCCTAGTAGGCATTTCATCTTTGGGAATGCTCTTGTTCTTTAGGTTTTTGTAACAGTGCACTGGCTTTTGAATAACTATCCCTGTTTCCCACCCAGATCATAAAATATTTATACTTGATGTGAGCAGCATTGAGTGTCTCTGTTAAGACAGAAAGAGGGAGTTACAAATCTTCCAGATAAATAGATAAAACTTCCCACCGTGCCTCTCAAAATGTAACAAGTCATAGCCCATATATCTGGCTGGGCAGGAAAGTTAATTTTGATGTATTACCAAGTATTCCGAGATGCTTTTCTTCTTTTGTCCTCCCCTTCTCCACCTGAAAAGTTCCATCCATGTATTCAGTGTATTGGACCTTCCAGTATGTTCCCCCAATCCTAGTGGAATTCTGCTTGAAAAACTGCTCTGAAGAACTAAACACAAAGAAGCAAACATGTGATTCTAGGAAGCAACAACAACCAAATCTTTAGATTTTGCAGCTTTTGTTGTTGCTTCTGCAAATCCAGCTGCATCAGCCAAGATCTACAGTAGCTTTCATGCTGAACTATGCAAGAGACTTGGCAAAATAAGACTGTTTTCATCATTAACGCTGTCTTTTTAGGGAGGTGGGAAGGATGTTTATGTGTCACATATAAAGGCTGATAGTGCAGGTGGGTGAGAAAAAGTCCAGCTAATTGCCTTTGGGGAGAAGGGCCAGAGAGGCTCAGTAGCAGAGCATCTTCTTAGCAAACAGAAAGTCCCAGGTTCAATTGGCATCTCCAGGTGGGTCAGGGGAAAACTCATGTCTGAGATGATAGAAAGCCTCTCCCGCCAATCAGTGTAGACCACACTGAGGTCTCATCCACACTTATGCTTGTTCCTTGCCTAGAAAGCATGAGTCTGAATGGTTTTCTGCTTGTCCGGCACTTTCCAGCCACAGGTCCAAGAGGTTTTGCCTTTGCTCTGCTGCTTTCCCCTTGAAAATCTGTTCTTCAGCACTAAATTGGAACAAAAGGCAAACCACAGAAAACCCAAGTACTATTTGTTCTGAGATAGGGCTAAAGACTGGGTTTCTCCAGGGGAAAGCAGCTGGGCGAACAGAGGTGTGGCTAAGCCCTAAATTAGATGGACCAATAGTTTGACTCCATGAAAGTTGGGTTCCTAGGAAGTAGGGAGCATTTCCCCTTTGCTAGTCAGCTCAGGCCAGAGGTGGATAATGTCATAAGAACATAAGAAAAGCCTGCTGAATCAGGCCCTGTGAGATCTTGCAAGAACCAGTGGGGGCTGCCTAAGCAAGGCAGAGAGCTGAAAACTCTCTTCGTGAAGGGAAAACCTGGTGCTAAAAGAGCTTTAAAGCTCTCTGCCTTGCTTGCATTTAAACTGTGGAATTTTAGCCAGTGGTCCTTCAGCTGTGTGTGGTTGAAATGGTGCAAGTTAAATGTGGATTAGAGGTGATCGTGCTGTTTATAAGCAGCTAAAATCAAGGTGGCCTTGGGTGGTGTTGACAGAGCACTGTGTGTACCAATTACAGATAGGTAGCCATGTTGGTCTGCCATAGTCAAAACAAAAAAAATTTTTTCCTGCCAGTAGCACCTTAAAGACCAACTAAGTTAGTTCTTGGTATGAGCTTTCGTGTGCATGCACACTTCTTCAGATACCAAAATGTGTACCAAGTGATCCAAAAGTAAGACAATTAAGAGAAGTAGCTCTCACCCAAATCAAGACTGAGGTAGGGAGGCTCATTCAGAACCCCCAGCTTTAAATGAAGGAGCCGAGATACACAGCTGTAAATGTTTTCCTTTTTTTAAGGGAAATTCCCTTATTCTGAATAGGATTCCTCGCAAGAAAAGGGAAAAGTTGACAGCTATGGCCAGATAAAGGGCAGCTGGCAGATGGGATGAGAAAGCTCAACTGTTCAGTAATCTTAAAACACTATCAAAAAAGCAACTGCAGAGCAGCCCCACTGTCCTCAAGGACACAAAGCTGTTGCTTTGTAAACATGTACCCAGTGTTCTGTTTCTCAAGGAAGCATAATCCATCCTGTTATTTCATTAAAAAAACACTATACCCAGGTCTATAATGCAGAAAGGTTGCAGCATCTGGGCCAAGTAAGAGGTGACATGATAGAAGATTATAAAATTATGCATGGCCTGTGGAAAGTGAAGAGAGAGAAGTTTTTATCCTCCTCTCACAATTTAACACTAGAACTGGCTGACATCAATGAAGGAGAATGTTGGGAGACTCAGGACAGATAAGGACTTCTTCACACAACTGATAACTACCAGCCAGGATAACTATGCTGTGTTTTCAGCTGGAGGCTGCTATGCTCCTGAATCCCAGTTGCTGGAAACTACAGGAAAGTGAGCTTGTGCTCAGGTCCTGCCTGCAGGTTTCCCTTTGAGGCATCTGGTCAGAATAGTATGCTGGACTAGAAGGGCCGCTGGCCTGATCCAAAAGGCTCCTCTAATGTTTTGATGACCTACCTCCCAACCTTGGGACACAGGGAATTAAAAGGGATAGGGAGCTCTCGGGATCTGCAGAAGACTACAATTCCCATGATTAGGGGTTTGGGGTATTATCACCATTATTTTTATTTAGTTATTATTAGACTTCTATCCTGCCCTTCCTCCCAAAGGAGCCCAGGTGTTTATCCACTTGCTGCTATTTCTAATTGCAGGAGGGAGGTGGACTAGCCGACAAATTTCTGCCTTGTTATCAAACAGACCACAGGTGGACCAACTGCTACGGTTAACCATTTTTAAGCTGCTTTATATTTGCTGTAAAGGTAAAGGGTAAAGGGGACCCCTGACCGTTAGGTCCAGTCGTGGCGAGATGGTTGTGGTGCTCATCTCGCTCTATAGGCTGAGGGAGCCGGCATACAGCTTCCAGGTCATGTGGCCAGCATGGCTAAGCCACTTCTGGCAAACCAGAGCAGCGCACAGAAATGCTGTTTACCTTCCCACCAGAGCAGTACCTATTTATCTACCTGCACTTGACATGCTTTCAAACTGCTAGGTTGGCAGGAGCAGGGACCGAGCAACGGGAGCTCACCCCGTTGCGGGGATTCAAACTGCCGACCTTCTGATCGGCAAGCCCTAGGCTCTGTGGTTTAGACCACAGCGCCACTTGCGTCCCATATATTTGCTGTATGAGTACCCAAATTCAAAACCTGACCTACCACATTATAAAGAAGCTTGGTTCAAAAAATATTTAGGATTCTTGGGGCAATGTGCCACACTGTAGCGCCTTGAAAAGTGCAGGTTTGGCTACTCTGTTGAAAAGTTAAAGTCTCCTGTGCGATGGGGACCCCCTTTCAGCACTGTGTAAATGCATTCTCAAGCAGAGCAGGAAATCCACAAATAAAATCCCCCTTACCTGTTTGGCTGCAGCAGGCTTTCCCCAGTGCCCAGGTCTAACCCTGAGGGTCCGTAATTCCACTGAACTTCCTTTGCCGCTATGTAGTATTTGCGAAGTTTCCCTTTCAGGGCAGGCTCTGGATTCTGATAGGAGCAGTTCCTGACTTCATAGAGAGCCTCCATCCCAGCTGTAGGAAGCACAACAGAGCACAACACACTCAGACTGGCCTGCTTGTCAAAACAGCCTGCAGGTTGGGAGTGATGGAGGCAGGGGAGGCCAGGAGCAGCCCAACAGTCAGATCCTGTTCCCCACCACAGATTCAACTTCCAAACTCTATTTCACTTTAAAAAACATTTTTTTGTAGTCTATATACACAAGGGAAGAAGCATAAAGAAATACAGTATGATCACATCTTGAGAGTGATCAACATGCACAATTTCATCCTTAAAAGGTTGAACCCAGGCTGGCTGAAACTGTGCAAATTAAATGCATACAAGGCAGAGAGCTTAAAAGCACCTTTTGAGCTGTGCTTTCCTAGTGCAGAAAAAGTGTCTAACCTCTCAGACTTGCCTGCTGGGCTCAGGGATACTCTTGGGAGACCTTGTGGGAACTCAGATGGACCCACAAGATCTCAGAAGAGCCTCCTAGAACACAGTTAGCAAGGCAGAAAGCTTAAATGCTCCCTGCCTTGCTTGTGGGGCAATGTCCATTTGGTGCACCAGCTCTAGAAGGTAAGATTGTTCATGCAGGGGCCATTCCAAGGGGGTGGTTAGAGCATACATATTTTTGCATATACACGCCACCCCTGGAACGTGACCCCTGTGCAAGATGCAAACATGCTGTACTCATAATGTTTACAGCAGGTCAAAAGAAGCATTAGGTGGAACACTACCATTAAACTTACTGTTCCAAAACATTACTAATTTTTCCCACCAAAGGCTGGTTTACATATATTCTTTTGTAGTAGATTAACTTAATCATAGTTATTAGAGACCAATTTTTCTCAATTCGTTCATATGTAGTAAGAGATATGCAGCTTTCATGCTTTGTCCTGTATGAAAAATCCATCCTTGTACCCTTAGTGATTGCTGGCAGCACACATATATTCCTATCTTGGCTCCCACACCCACACAACACTTAAAACTTACCTTATCTAGATAAAGGTCCATGTTTTAAAGTGCTGCGTTCGAGGTCCCCCCATCCTTTTTTTGTCCTGCGTTTTCCACAGGAAAACCCACTCTTTACAGAAGAATCAGAGCAAACAGCAAATCTGCAGAAAACCCAATCACTCTGATAAAGGGTGGGTTTTACTGGGAAATATGCCAGGGCAAAAGAAGTAAAAAAAGTTTTAAAAAGTGCCTGGACGTGGCGCTTTAAAGAGTGGACCTGTGCCCAGAAAACACAGAACGAAAGGTAAGCATGGATGAGCCCTCTCTGCTCAATTGTTCCTGAAGGTATGATTCCCAAAAACGACTGCATGGCATATACCTAGATCAGGTTACACATTACACAGTTCAGGAATTCGAAGAGGAGTTCTGAAGTACATGGTTGGGCAGAAGCTAATATGGTGTCTCAGCCCTGGCTACAGTCTAGTTGAGCTGGAGTCCTATGTCTAAGAATGTAAAAAAAAAAAAAAAGCCTGCTGGATCAGGCCAGTGGCCCACCTAGTCTAGCATCCTGTTCTCAGTGTGGCCAGCCAGATGTCTACAGGAAGCCTGCAAGCAGGATTCAAGCACAAGAGCCCTCTCTCTCCCTGTGGTTTCCAGCAACTGGTATTCATAAGCATTTACTGCCTCCAACCACAGAGGCAGAGCATAGCCAGCCTATCAGCTATCAATAGCCCTCTCCTACTCCATGAATTTGTCCAATCCACTTTAAAAGCCGTCTAGGGTGGTGGACAACACTGCCTCCATCGCTATCTGGTGATGAGAGCTGTAGCCGAAAACATCTGGAGAATTCCGGGGATGGCTGGCCTATTTACATCATCTGTGAAAAAGAAAATATTGATCCAGCCAGCCATATGCCTGATGTTATGTACTGAGCTGAATCCTAGAACAATAGGATCCAGAATGCAGTGGTCTGATTGGTCCACAGGAGCCACCCAATCCAGCTCCAGGTGGAAGTGAATCAGCGACCTGATTGGCCTGCAGGAGCAGCCAATCAGGCTTCTGTATGAAGTGAATCCGCAACCTGATTGGCCTACAGGAGCAGCCCAGAATTAGCCAATCATGTGGGGCCCATTATGTAAATAATGTATATATAGCTAGAAGTTTTGGGGAAAGTTTCATCATTGCTACTACAAGCTGAATAAAGAGCATGAAATTCACACTCGACTCTGAGTATATTTCACCCACTTTCTGTTGTCATGGGCAAGGAATTCAGCAAAGAACTAGTGATCACAGTTGCAAGGGGAACTCAGTCTGGGAGACTGCCTTACCTTGCAGGTGATCATGGACCGCGCAGTTCAGCAGCCATTTCCCAATGTGGCGAGGGATCATTTCTGCTGCCACAAAAGTGGCTGGGAAGAGGCTGGCCACATCAGTCCTGTGGCCCCGGACAATCAGGGTCTGTCCATGGAAGAAGACGGTGTGGATATCAATCTCATTGCCCATCCCAAAAAGATGCCATGACACATGATCCCCAGCACACATGGTCATCTTGGGGAGGTTCCCAAACACGTAACCATTAATTGCTGCAGAAATAGAGATCAAGATGTTAACATGAAAATGGGGTTTCGTATCAGTGTGTGGGTGTACATATATGTAGCATCCTATATTCATAAAAATGTAAGGCTGTTACTGTACAACTGGAGAATTTACAGTGCCTCATCACAATCCTGGATTTGCATAAAGTCAGGGTGAGAGAAGGGCAGTTTAAAATGGTGGTTTCAAAGAACAGCAGAGGTTTGAATAAAGCAAAGACAGAGGTCCACAGGTTCAATGTATCCTGTTAATATGTACATAATTTAAATACCTTCCGCCTACTTTTTTTTTTTTTGGTAATGCTCCAATATTAATAGATTTGCTTAATTTTCCTTCTGTTTTGCAGTTTGGAGGCACATTGTGACTCGCCAATGGTTGTGTAACTCCTGTGAAGTTGTATAACTGAGTGGTTTGGGTTGTGTTGTTTCCCAATACAGCGTTCCTAGACTCACATTTGCTTTCATAAAGTATTAGGCATGAGTTTCCCTATGGCAGTACCCATATGAGAGAGCTAGTTGTACATGTGAAAGAATGAAAGCTGTGGCTGAACAGGCTAGGGTGGAAGGTTATCAGAATGGCCTGTCCACATGATATTCATTCACTGGTGCTCCAGTGGCAAACCTGTGGACGAGATACAGTTGCTAAGGATGATGAGAGATCCCACTTGCCACCCTTGTATTGTGTTCCCTACTGTCAAGTCACGAGAAGTGACTAACACATTCCTCCACTCTCAGAGGCTTGGGGAGGGGTATCCCAGGGGGAGGGGGCCTTGTAAGCTGCAGGACTCCCTCCTCACAGAGGCTCCCCTGGCACTTTACTATACAACTTCCAGAGGATGCTGAAGACACCTCTTTATCTGACACCTGAGGCGTATATTTTTTAGGAGTCACTTTATTTTTATGATTGTAAGTTGTTTCAAACTGTTTTCAGTGTTGTTTCAATGTTGTAACATGCCTTGGGAACTTAGGGTGAAGGGAAGACAATCCATCAGTCAGTCAGTCAGTCAGTCATTTTAATCAGTTATAATTCTTTCAGTGTTTGGCAGCCCTGAAGTTAATACATCTCTGTTCTGTATGATCTCTGAGTTTATTTGATCCAGAGAGGGTGTGTTACAGCTGTCCCTACCTGGATATAAACAGAGGTCAAGAAAAGGTCCTGCCCAACTGCACTCACCATGCATCTTGTTGCTCTCCCTGAACCCCTCGTCTTCCTCATCAACAGTGCTTGGATCTCCGCAGAAGGAGGCAATGTTTTGATCCAGGTGCCAGCTCTCATTCTCGTCAACCACGCTGAACATCAGAAAGAAATCGAGGTCCGCGTCATGCCGCCTTTGAGAAATGCTCTTCAGAGTCCCTGGGCCAGGAGAAGATAGGAGTGAATGGAAGGAGCCAGGAGGCCTGATGCTGTAGGGGGAGCATGCTGGATTTCTTCCTACTTTCAAGAAAACCCACCTCTCTTAGCCCTGAGGGAACACACACTTTTGCTCTCAAAGCAAGTCTGGCGAAGGACTGTGGGGCTGGCTTCACACAGTGGTGAGCAGTGTCCCTCCTCCAGGCAGCAAGTGCCACCATTTAGTGCAAATCCACTTCATACATTTAAATCACATTCAGTTGAGAGCCAGCGTGATGGCCACTCTAACTGGAGGAAAGTGGCAGGGCAAATGGAACTGTGGCCGAGCCCTGATATCTTGCCACCTCTGTATGAGTTCAAAAACCAATAACACCCAAACAAGAAAATAAAACAACATATTATATATATTTTTCCTAAAACAAGGCCTATGGGCCTTGCTTCTTTCATTTCCAGTTCTGCAAATGGCATGTTACAACCGCTGACCTCTTTCTTTCATTTAAACTGCCAGGCTGAATATGGTCTAGAAGCTTGTTTCAGTCAGTTTAAACCTGAAGTGAGGAACAATTCAGGAAAGGTACTTGTGGCCTATTGCACTGTTTGTGATATAATTTCAAAAATAAGCTATGAACCTAAGCAATCTTTTCCCAAGGGCAGCCTTACCTTCTCTACATATCAGCAGCGGCCCAATTAAGCCAGTGGCAATGTCTTTTGCTGCATCAACATGAGAATGATAGATCCATGTTAAACAGGCTGGGTCATCATCTGTTGGGCCATGATCCTCAGGAACAGTCCAAGTATATGTGTGGTTCCTGCCTGGGGGGATGGCATCATCCTTCTTAAGGTCTTGGGAAGAGGACTCATCAGGATATAGGGATCCTGGAAAAATTGAGAAATTGCAGTATCCATTCAGTACAATTTCCATTTAATACAGTTGCATTAGCCTTGAGAAGAGCCTGCTGGATCTGGCCGTGGCCCATTTGGTCCAGCATCCTGTTCTCACAGTGGCTGATCAGACGCCTCTTCTGGGAAACTCACAAGCAGGATTCGAGTGCAAGAGCACCCTCCGCTTTGGCGATTTCCAGCAACTGGTATTCAGAGCACAGCCATCATGGCTAGAAGCTACTGGCAGCCTAATCTTCCATGGATAGTACTGTTGCACACAACCCCAACTTCTGAGTTTCAAGAGACTGCAGGGGTGCCAGTACTTAGCCAGGGTTCAGTTCCATTGGAATGAAAATAAACAGACTGCGTTGATAGGATATTTGTTTTTATTTACACATATATACAATCTGAGCATGGGATGGAGGGGCTCACATCGCAGCATTAACACTCCAACCTATAACAGTATACTTTGAGAACTTCCATTTTGACAGCAGCCTCTCAAACTTAACACCCCACTATGAATTGCTTTTAAATCATCCAAGGATTAGAGAGCCAGTGGTTATAGTGTCTGACTAGGACCTAGGAGACCACGGCTCAAATCCCACTCAGCCCAAAAGCTCACTGGATCACCTTGGGCCAGTCATTGCATCCCATGTACACCTTGAGCTCCCTGGAAAAAAGGTGGAGTAGAAATGCAATAAATAAATATATAGATAAATAAAAGCATCATATGCAACATGCCAACTCATGTAGAAACATCCACGAAAGCAGAGGTGAGAGGAAACTTGTTTATTATTATGTATTCAATTTATATCAATTTTAGCTCTTTATCAAAATATTTACCTTCTGAGTCCTTCTTGTAGAAGACACCATGAGGGTGAATGGTGAATGGTCGCCTTCCAAAATTCTTCAGGTGTACGATGATGGTGTCACCCACTTCGGCTCGTATGATGGGCCCAAGGAATCCCAGCCAGGAGGGTTTGGGTATTTCTGATGTGTACGTCTCATCTAAGTATTGCTTATACACAGATTTCCTATAGATGCTGCCAATTCTGTTCTCGGCAGGCTGGAGAAAGCTAGAGGCTATCCTGAAAAGGAAGGGGGAACAACAATGACAATATTGGTAGCAATTTTCATATGTGCTGATACATCTCTCCTGCTATCTGTATGCACAGCTGGTTGTTTTTAAGGCAAGGCAGAGAGAAGAAAATATGTGTTTTATTTGTTTATTATTAGTCATTTTATCTTGCCCTGGGACACGGGTGGTGCTGTGGGTTAAACCACTGAGCCTAGGCCTTGCCGATCAGAAGGTCGGTGGTTCGAATCCCCGTAACGGGGTGAGGTCCCATTGTTCGGTCCCAGCTCCTGCCAACCTAGCAGTTCGAAAGCACGTCAAAGTGCAAGTAGATAAATAGGTACCGCTCCAGCGGGAAGGTAAACAGTGTTTCCGTGCGCTGCTCTGGTTCGCCATGTCATGCTGGCCACATGACCCAGAAGCTGTATGCCGGCTCCCTTGGCCAATAGTGAGATGAGCACCGCAACCCCAAAGTCAGCCACGACCGAACCTAATGGTCAGGGGTCCATTTACCTTTTATCTTGCCCAGAGCAACCCAGAGTGGCTTACAACCACCCAACCAAAAAAACCAACATAAATACATTAAAACCAAGAGGGAAAAGAAATACAGTGGTACCTCAGGTTAAGTACTTAATTCGTTCTGGAGGTCCGTACTTAACCTGAAACTGTTCTTAACCTGAAGCACCACTTTAGCTAATGGGGCCTCCTGTTGCTGCTGCGCCGCCAGGGCACAATTTCTGTTCTCATCCTGAAGCAAAGCTCTTAACCCGAGGTACTATTTCTGGGTTAGTGGAGTCTGTAACCTGAAGTGTATGTAATCTGGAGCGTATGTAACCTGAGGTACCACTGTATATTTAAAACATCCCACCCACTTTTAAAAACGGGTTTAGTACAGCAGTTCCCAGACTGGATGGTACCTTCCCCAGGCGCGGGGGGGGGGGGGTGGGATTCCTAGTTGACACTAAGAGACAAGGAGTTGGCAGGGAGGCAATGGAGGTAGAAATGGCTATCAAACTTTGAAAAGTTGGCATCACTGGATCAAGTTTATCAGTTTTGTTGAATCACTCAAACTAAAAAGGTTTAATTGGGTTTTAAATAAATGTGCAATTAATGAAACTAAACCATTGGTTTAATAAATCCTGAGTATGTTCTTGTTCTGCTTAAGAAACTCAGGTGTGCTTTACTACATCAGATTAGCAAGAATTCTGCTCTGGCAGGTTACTAGGTAAAGGTAAAGGGACCGCTGACCGTTAAGTCCAGTCGTGGCCGACTCTGGTGTTGCGGCGCTCATCTTGCTTTGCCGGCTGAGGGAGCCGGCGTTTGTCCACAGACAGCTTCCGGGTCATGTGGCTGGCATGACTAAGCCGCTTCTGGCGAACCAGAGCAGCGCATGGAAACGCTGTATACCTTCCCGCCGGAGTGGTACCTATTTATCTGCTTGCACTTTGACGTGCTTTCTAACTGCTAGGTGGGCAGGAGCAGGGACCGAGCAACGGGAGCTCACCCCGTCACGGGAATTCGAACCGCCAACCTTCTGACTGGCAAGCCCTAGGCTCAGTGGTTTAGACCACAGCGCCACCCACGTCCCTTTTATCAAAGTTAAAGCAACCAGTGGGAGTCCTAAGTCCAGCCAAGCAGTGACGTGCTTTTTATCTCTATTTGAAGGTGAGAGGTGCACAGCCATTAATATGCACAGCAACATCTTGGGAGGGGTGTTTCCAGCTACCCCACCCTTTGCCCTTGGAAACTGCTGCAGGAGATGGGCTGTGAGCAACATCATGGGAGGGGTGTTTATTAGGACTAAGGTGAAAGTGTGAAGCTACCTTATTATGCTTCGGGTGATGCATGCTGTTTAAGGAATCTTGTTATATGTATAGTATTAGAATTTGGTTTTTTTGATATGTTATTATATTTGCTGTTGTTTTACTATATTATTGGTTTTTGCAGTGCTTGTTCGAAATGCATCTGTTTCTTTGTTGCAAGCCACTTTTAGCATGGGGTGTGTGTGTGTGTGCGCGCGCGCGCAAAAGCAGGATACAAATAAAATGAATGAATGAATGTCAGACTATGGAGATTTTGAGTATTGGATGCAGAGGGTAGGGTGGGGGGTAGTTTATGATGATTCCAGACAAGTGGGGAGAGGACAGAGGTGAAACCATCTCCCTCCCCCGTGGGAAAGGCAATCTCTTGTATCTTTTACTGATACAGAAAATTGAATTCTAGTAGATACAATTTCTCTCTGTCCCTTGCATAACAACCTACACCAGCCAAAAGTCCTGTATACCAATGTTCAGAAGTGCAGCCATTCTCTAAGTTGTCTAAAACATACACGTACCTGAAGAGTGGTTGGACATGTACAACTCGTTCACACTTCAAGATGTTGGACTCCCAACTTCTATCAACCCCAGCCAGCAGGGTGCCCCTTGAACCAGCTGTGCAAATGCTTGAATTGATTTTTTTATATACCGTATTTTTCGCCCTTTGGGACGCACCTTTCCCCCTCCAAAAATGAAGGGGAAATGTGTGTGCGTCCTATGGGGCGAATGCAGGCTTTCGCTGAAGCCTGGAGAGCGAGAGGCGTCGGTGCGCACCGACCCCTCTCGCTCTCCAGGCTTCAGGAAGCTATCCGCAAGCCTGTGGAGCCTGGCGGGAGTTCCCGCGGGCTCACAAGGCTTGCGGGCAGCAGCCTGCAGCCCGAAGCACGGGGCGCCCTCCGGAGGATGCCCCGTGCTTCGCGCAGGTGTCCGCAAGCCTTGCAAGCCCGGCGGGAGTTGCTGCGGGGCTCGCAAGGCTTGCGGATAGCAGCCTGTTCTGGGGGTGGGGTCGGGGGAAGCTTGGGCTTCCCCCGCCCCAGCCCCATGGCTGGGGGGGAATATATTTTTTTTATTCATCCCCCCCCCCAAAACGAGGTGCGCCCTATGGGCCAGTGTGCCCTATAGGGCGAAAAATACGGTATAAAAAAGGGAACTGAAAAAAATCCAGAATTACATTGCTTTTGGGGTGTGTGTGTTAATCTCCTTTAATATTTTCACAGATAGCTTCAGGGAGGTTATTTTTGGGCTAGACCAGTGGCTCCCAAAGTGAGCAACACCAGGATGGGGGTTCCCTGAGGGGCATGGGGATGGCAAGGGGGTGTTGCAGCCTAAATGTCTATCAGGCTTTGAAAAGCTGGTATCACTGGATCAAGTTAGTCAATTTTGTTGAAATAATTAAATTGAATAGTTTTAATCAAATTTTGAATAAATGCAATTATTTATTACTGTTTTGAATTTGGAGTTTCGGCACCCACTTTTCAAGCAGGGAAACTCAATCTGCTGGCAAACATTGGACAGAAGATATTGTCCCCCTCAACTCTTAAATGTCATGGCAGTGGCATCAGTGCTACACACAGAAATGTCTGTTTGTGCGTGTGTGTGTGGGGGGGGGGCAGCATTGCCAATAAACCACCAGAGCAGAACTTACAGATGCCTCATTATTGCTGCAATACATGACTGATTTCCCATCACCTTCAGGTTATTTGGGTACATAGGTTTGACCAGCCTTTCTCAACCTGGGACCTTCCAGACATCTTGGACTCCAACTCCCATCAGCCCCAGCCAGCATGGCCAACGGTCAGAGATGATGGAAACTGTATCCAGCATCTGAAGAGTCATGGGTTAAATCACATCCTGGTATTTTGTATGTTACACTACTGAAGCTTGGTAATTCTCCTGTTTCTTAGGTAACGTGGCATTAACCATTAAACCAACCAAGACCAGATACATATCAAGAATGTATTATCTTCCATTATTTTTATATGAAACTCTGAAGTGGCTAGAGTTAACTAAGTTATTAAGCCAGGACCTAGTAAACCAAGAAATGAAGCTCACATATCATTTGCTATGCTTTGTCCTGTGATGGTGTTCTTCCCCAAGGGAGCATAGTTCCAGTCCACTTCACAGATGCCCAGGTAGTAGACTCTGGTGGCACCTTCAGCCAAGACATGAACAAGGAGGTGGAGGTGGAATGCAGTGTGCCATGTTTGTTTACAGGACAACATATCAGCTCTTGGAAGGTCAGTTCAGGTGTCGAGATCTTCAAAAAGGGAGGAAATAAAAATAAAATCTTAGCACGAGTGAAGAAGGAACAGAGGACACTGGCTTATAGTGAGTCAGGCCATAGGTTCAAGAAGTTTGGTACTGGCATTGCTGACGGACAGCCCTCTGCAGGCTTTCTGACATGGCCTGTTTCTCAGCCCACCGGGAAACATTGGGGCATTAAACCTAGAACCTTGCACATTCAACTCCTGTTCTCTGCTGCTAAGCGACAGACTTTCCGTAAGAAAGAAAGGCAGGAGACGGTTCAAGGCCATATAAATCTGCAGGTTTTATTTTCCAACAGATGGTGTTTGTGGGTGAATGAAGAGAAGGTGATGTTCTTGGCATGTAATCCACCCCACTACTGTCCACTTAATTAAGTGCCAGATAATGTCAAGATGACATACAGCTTCAAGGACTCTTTCGCTTTGATGGTGGAGCAGGGGTTGATTTAATTGTATCAGCTAGGATGCAGATTTCAGTCTCCTAGTCTACCCACCACCAGCACCCTTCATGGGGGATCTGGAAAAAAAGTCTGTATTGTCTTCCCAGGTTCCATCACCAACGTGTCCCATAGCCCTTTGGTTCCTTTGATCCCAGATAGGCTCTAAATGCTTCAAAGTTGGGCCTTCACCTGGGCAGCAGCCAAACTCTGGCTCTGCCTGCCTTTGGATGGACTTATCAGCCTGCCAAAACATCTGAAGGGTACCAAGTTAGGGAAGTCTGGGATAGACTCTCAGTGCCCAATTCAAAGCAGTAGCCCATTCCAAACATGACTAAAGCCTGCTAACAATTTTGTTGTTGTTGTTGGCAAAAATAATTATATGGAATGAAACGAAAACATTTGTTTGCATGCCTCTAGCATGAAGGTTAAAAACCCCCAACAATCATCAGTTGCCTGGTTTCATATTTTTAGTTACTGATACAGGCAACAAGACCAGAGGTACATTTGAAGTTAACCTGCTGTTATTTATTTTTATGTAGGAGACTACCAGCCACCTTTTTAGCCAAAGTTGTTGAGCTTTCTTCAGTTGTTGAGCCAGGTGCAATGGCTCCTGTGCGTGAATCCTAAATGTCTGGCCATTGTGAAAATAGGATGCTGGACTCTATGGGCCAATGACTTCCACTCTGAGGAGGACCTGAGTGGCCCTATGGATTTGAAAATGATTTTTAATGTGTAATCATTGTTGAAATATACTCAGAGTCGCAAAGTGATTTCATGCTCTTTATTCAGCTCATAGTGGTGAGGAGGAATGAATGAATGTCCCCTCAAAGTATCTGCTTTATATACATTATTTACACAATGGGCTGCACATGATTGGCTAATTCCGGAATTCTACTGTAAGCCAATCAGGTTGTGGATTCACTTCTATCTGGAGCATGATTGGGTGGTTCCTGCCAACCAATCATACTGTTGCCTTGTTCTAGGACCAATCAGACGGCTGCATTCTGAATCCTATTGTTCTAGGACCAATCAGACTGCTGCCTTTTGGATCCTATTGTTCTAGGACCAATCAGACTGCTGCAGTTTGGATCCTATTCAACTCAGTACATAACAATTGTCCAGTTTCTCTCTCCCCCCCCCCCTTGTATGTGCTGCTCTTTTAGACTGTAAGCCCTCGGGTGGGAATTGTCTTGTTTTGACTGTATGCAAACCACTTCAGGAGCCATTTTGGATGAAGAGCAGGGTACAAATGCTCCAAATAAATAAACAAACCCCAAGGCGAAGGAACAAATCAGAGGCCAAAACATTCTGCTGTGATAAGAATATATTTCCTCCTCAGAAATGATCCCAAGTAAGTTGGAGTCAGATAACAACTGCCAGATGTTTCCAAGGTCATTTGTCTCTCCACTTCATTGGAAGCCTTGTAAGTAAGAAACTTACTGTTTTCATTACTCACTTTGCTTAGAAGGCTTCTCATTAAACACAGAAGCACCTAAGCCCACAAAAATCTAAGAAGAGACCACCTGGATCAAGACAGTGGCCCATCTAGTCCAGCATCCTCTTCCCACAGGCCAGATGCCCCAAAGGGCACTCTCCCCGCTGGTGATTTCCAGCAACTGGTATTCAGAAGCTGACGTGAGTGCTGGAAGGAAGACCTGCTCCCTGCTGCAAGGCCCGTTTCCACCTGGCCTAGGGGACGGGGACCACACTTACCCAGAACAGCTAAAAGGCTCCTGAGAGGCCACTGGGACATTGCTGCCACCGAAAATGCTTTCCAATGTTATTAAATAGTTTTGAATCTGTGGCATTTTAAATGTTTTGGGGTTTTGTTTTGGGTTTTTTTTTGCTCTGTTGTGGGTGGGAGAAACGTTTACCGTAGATTCTGGCATATTAGGCGACAGGGCGTATAAGACGACTCCCCAAATTGCCAATTTGAGGGGTCGACTTATACGCCCAGTTGCCTAATACGCAGCATCAGTGGGCGGCGGGTGGCGCGCCGCGTTGGGAGGAAGCTGCCCAGCGAAGCCGGCTTAGCATCACTGGGCGGTGTCCTCCCGGCATGGAGCCCGCTGCCGCCGCTGCTGCCCAGCAAACCTATACCCGGCGTATAAGACGACCCCCGACTTTTTAGAGGATTTTCTGGGGTTAAAAAGTCGTCTTATACGCCGGAATCTACGGTAGTTGGGGCTGGGGACTAGTTTAGTTGTAGCATAAATGCTTAAAAAAAAAAATAGTTTCTACTGTTTTATTGTATAGTTTGTATTTTGTTTTGAAGGAGAGAGGGTCAGGGCTGCCTGGGTGTGGGCCCCAGCCAATAGAATGGCTGGGGCAGGTTCCATCATGGTGGGGGGATGCACTGGGACATCTGATTTCAGAGATCATGGGCAGGAGAAGGAGTCACACTAAGACCAGACCATGTCATTACTGAGGAGGCAGGTTTAGTCGTCGTTTGAAGACTACCCCTGCCTCCAGGTCTGGTCTTGACCGGAAGGATACTGGAATCAGTAAGGGAGACCCACATGATCTTAAGGTGCTGCTGTGCAATGCCAGGTCAATGATTCAGAAGACAGCTATCATCCACAACTTGATTGTGGATGGAGGACTTGACCTGGCATGTGTAACAGAGGCTTGGTTGGATGAAGCAGATGGGCCTGTCTTAGCTGCTGCTTGTCCACCAGGTTTCTCTTACGCACAGCAACCCAGGTCATATGGGCAGGGATGTTGGAATATTCTAGAAAGAACTTGAGAATTGGTCTTGAACAGGTTGCTAGGCAACAGAAAAATCTACCCAGCAACAGGAGCCTTTATAAAGGGCACGTGATCAACAAGGGTCAGTGTATAAATGAGTATGAGTCAGCATTAGGTCTCTGGCCAGATGGCTGAAAGAGGAAAAGATTGTGTTATTTTATTTGTATTTGACCAGTGTAATTTTTTGTAAATAATAAAGATATTCAATTAAAAGGAAACTGCTGCAAGTCTATTAAAAGAAGAAAACCCAAGAGTAGATGCTGCACACACAT
This sequence comes from Podarcis filfolensis, assembly GCF_964270895.1. Classification (NCBI taxonomy): domain Eukaryota; kingdom Metazoa; phylum Chordata; class Lepidosauria; order Squamata; family Lacertidae; genus Podarcis; species Podarcis filfolensis. The sequence continues at coordinate 29,567,351 of NC_139617.1, forward strand.
CAACAGGGATGGGGAGGGTTGCAGTGATTTTTAGGAAGCTTACACCAGGCATCCTATTGGGAAGACCCAGTTTTCTGAGTGCATGTTCTGGATACAGTGGTTCTGCTCCTTCCTCCAGGGCTGTGTCCAGAAAGTGGTGTTGGGGGATGAGTGTTCAGATCCCTGGGCTCTCACTTGTGGGTGCCTCAGGGTTCTGTCCTCTCCCCCATGCTTTTAAACATCTATAAGAAGCCACTGGGAGAGATCATCAGGGGGTTTGGGCTGGGTTGTTCATTAGTATGTGGATGACACCCAACTCTACCTCCCTTTCAAATCGGAACCAGTGAAGGCGGTGAAGGTCCTGTGTGAGTGTCTGGAGGCGGCTGGAGGATGGATGGTGGCTAATGGATTGAGGTTGAATCCTGACAAGACAGAAGTTCTGTTTTGGGGGGACAGGGGACGGGCAGGTGTGGAGGACTCCCTGATCCTGAATGGGGTAGCTGTGCCCCTGAAGGACCAGGTGCACAGCCTGGGAGTCATTCTGGACTCACAGCTGTCCATGGAGGCACAGGTCAATTCTGTGTCCAGGGCAGCTGTTTACCAGCTCCATCTGGTACGCAGGCTGAGACCCTACCTGCCCGTGGACTGTCTAGCCAGAGTGGTGCATGCTCTAGTTATCTCCCACTTGGACTACTGCAATGTGCTCTATGTGGGGCTACGTTTAAAGGTGACCCAGAAACTGCAAATAATCCAGAATGTGGCAGCGAGACTGGTGACTGGGAGTGGCCGCTGAGACCATATAATACCGGTCCTGAAAGACCTACATTGGCTCCCAGTGCGTTTCTGAGCACAATTCAAAGTGTTGGTGCCCTTTAAAGCACTAAATGGCCTCGGCCCAGTATACCTGAAGGAGCATCTCCACCCCCATCGTTCAGCTCCAGGGGCCTTCTGGTGGTTCCCTCACTGCGAGAAGTGATGTTACAGGGAACCAGGCAGAGGGCCTTCTCAGTAGTGGCACCTGCCCTGTGGAACCCTCTCCCATCAGATGTCAAAGAAATGAACACCAACTGATTTTAGAAGACACCTCAAGGCAACCCTGTTTAGGGAAGTTTTTAATGATTGATGTTTAATAGTGTTTTTAAAATTATGTTGGGAGCTGCCCAGAGTGGCTGGGGAAACCAAGCCAGATGGGCAGGGTATAAATAATAATAATAATAATAATAATAATAATAATAATAATAATAATAATATTGTGGAGGCAAAACATAGCCATTATGGCTAGTTGCCATCAGTTGCTCTCTCCTCCATGAATTTTCTCTTTTAAAGCCATCTAGGTTAGTAGCCATCACTGCCTCCTTTTGGAGCAAATTTCATGGATGATGATGATGATTTAAATTTGAATGTTTAGAATCATAGAGTTGGAAGAGACCACAAGGGCCATCGAGTCCAAATAGTTTAACTATGCACTGGGTGGAAAAAAACATTTCTCTATCTCCCAGAAAAAACTCCCATCGCTGTAGTGCTGAGGTAGCCAACACAGCACCTTCCAAATATTGCTGGATAGCAACTCCCACAATCCCTGCCCATTGGCCATGCTGGCTAGAGGTGGCAGGATTTGGAGTCCAACAACACCTGGAGGGCACATTGCCTACCTGCCTTCCCCTGCTGCAGAGGAGGAACAGCAGTGAAGGGACTTGGTTACAGAACTGAAAATTAAATTCTAGTCTACCCTAAGTATATTTTGAGCTGTGTGTCATTTGTGAGCAAGCACATGGACCACTGAACTTTATTATGGATCAATCAAACATGCATGGATCCCTTGCACAAATACACTTCCACAGTGCCAGTCCTATGATAGCACCCCTAGGTATAGATTCCACCCTGTTCAGTGGGCCTTATTCCCAAGTAAGTGTGCACAGAGTTGCAGCCTTACGAAAGCTGTTCCCTAACTCAGTGTGTTGAATTATCCTGGCCTGCTACCTTTATAATAGGACAACATACCCGCCTTTCAGCATGGGTTGCTAAGCATCCAGTAACAAGATGCAAGGACATCAGCATACAAGAACACTATCGTATGCATGTGTGTTTTAAGACCCAACTTGTTTTTATGACTTTAAGTTGTTTTAAGTTGTTTTTAATATTGTGTTTTAATGCAGCAACACTAGGGTTGCCATACAGTCATACCTCGGGTTTTAGACACTTCAGGTCATGTTTTTTCGGGTTGCAGACCGCCGAAACCCAAAAGTACCGGAATGGGTTACTTCCAGGTTTCAGCAGTCGCGCATGCACAGTAGCGCTAAATCACGCTTTGCGCATGTGCAGAAGTGCCGAATCGCAACCCGCGCGTGAGCAGACGCACCGCTGCGGGTTGCAAACGTGCATCCCGCATGGATCACATTCGCAGGCCGAGTATCCACTGTATTTCAAAAAGTGACAATTGGGACTCGAAAGTCATTGAGCTGTTTTCTGGCAGTTCTTTCAAAATGTCAGGACATATGGCAGCACTAAGCAACATATCCTAGGAGCTTAAGGTGAAGGACATGCCATTATTAATAATAGCTCTGTTGTTTGTCTCTTTTCAGTGGCAGAGACTGCAAAACACTTTTGACGTCTGGAAACTATGAAGAAGATGCTCCCAGTCTTTAAATACTGCTTGATAAACAAAATCCCTAAGTGGTCTACTTAAAACACAGAAAGCACATAAAAGAAAATTATAGGCAAACGTATACACATACACAAAGTTATAATAAAAAATACAAAGAAATACATCAGCAAAAACAGAGAATCCATCACTAAAACATTAAATTAAATTTCAAGAAATAATAAAACAGAGCAGTGTTATTAATCTTATGAGCAAGGGAAATCTTGTTTAAATAAGTGAATCTTCAGGAAGTATTGAAACCTTGCCACAATTTCTGCCTAATCTAGAGCATTCCAGGTGTCCTGAACTATTGCTCCCACCCTAAGTAGCCCAAGAAACCTGGAGGTGGACCAGGATGGTGAAGAAGACCGTCTTAGAAGTCACCTGCTTCAGAAATAATTCCCCTCCTTACCCTCCCCACATCATACCTCAGGTCCCATTGAGAGATGTGACCCACTTGTACATGTGCAATTTGCATGCTTCCTGAGAAGTAAGCCCAACCAGAATTTACACTCAAGGTAGTGTGCCTAGGATTGCGGCCCAAGCAACCTCCCCCTTGCTAACTAAGTATTCAATTAAATAAGTTCACAGATCCCTTACTTTGATACAGGAGGAAGAGCTGGTTAGAAGCTGAGACCATGGGAAGGGCTTCAGAACTGTTCCCCGAACATTTTCTTCCTGAAGCTCCAAAGAAGCCATATGATAGCTACAGACGCCAAGAGGGGGCAAAGTCTAGGCCATAAAACCAGCTGATCCCTGGACCCAAGCCATTGGCCTATCTGGAACATGTAATGCTTTTGGAATGCACTAAATAGAATAAATGTTTTGCAAGCTGATTGGCTGCTGAGCAAGGAACAGCCTTATGTTGATCAATTCAATGTCATTAGCATATCCGTATGCCGCCTACATTTGTTTCGTTTTCAGGCTTTAGATGGCAAGGGCAAGCTGCTTGTGCAGCTTGTTACTCCCAGGTCAATTATGACTGGATATTGCTTTATGGCATTGAAGTGTGAATGTGCATGCCACCTTTTGGTTCTTGGAGGAAAGCTGGTATATATAAATGCAATAAATAAATGAATTAATCTGGTTCGACAGCAGGCAGTGGCTGGCAGAGCCCTTTGCCCAACTATGGCAGAAAATGGGCAGGGATGGTCTGAGCAAAACAGCAGCTTTAAAAAAGCAAAAAAAACCCACACACAAAAAACAACAAAAAACAACAACAACAACCCACAACTAAGCTGAAACAAAACTCCCAGCCTTCCAAGCAAAGAGCAAAAGGAAAGAAAGTGGTTTCATCGTGCATACAGTGGCGTAGCGTGGGTTGTCAGCACCCGGGGCAAGGCAAGTAATTTGCGCCCCCTAACCTGTGGATTTGCGCCCCCTAACCCGTGGATTTGCGCCCCCTAACCCATGGATTTGCCCTAACCCCAGATGTTGCGCCCGGTGCGGCCCGCACCCCCTGCACCCCCCACGCTACGCCACTGCGTGCATACAGTGAAGAACCTACAATAAAGGGTTTCATATAAACATTTTTGGTTGGTTTCAGTATTTTTTTATGTTACCCTTTATGGATCTCTGGAGCCAGGATATATGAAGTGGACTTGAACTGGATTTGGAAGCGGACCACTATCTTTCCTGGAGAGTGGGTGGGGGTGGGGTGGGGAAGCTTACCGCATGCGTGTCCACTTGACTGCTTCGATCCGCAGAACTAGCGCTATTACAGGCGCCACACAAAATCCCTTCTGCGTTTACGATAAATTGAGCTTTCTGTGCGGTGTCGCCTGCACTCTGGAACTCCCTGCCTGCTGATATCCTTCAGCATACTCTTTTCGGCACCTGCTAAAAGTACCGTATTTTTCGCTCTATAAGACGCACCAGACCACAAGACTCACTTAGTTTTTGGAGGAGGAAAACAAGAAAAAAATATTCTGAATCTCAGAAGCCAGGACAGCAAGAGGGATCGCTGTGCAGCGAAAGCAGTGATCCCTCTTGCTGTTCTGGCTTCTGGGATAGCTGCGCAGCCTGCATTCGCTCCATAAGACGCACACACATTTTCCCTTACTTTTTAGGAGGGGGAAAGTGAGTCTTATAGAGCAAAAAATTCTGTATTTATTGTTTAGCATGAGTGCTGTCAGGATTTGTGTTGGGGGACAGGCTTCATGTTGTGGGGAGCAGAACCTCAGTCAAAGAAGTATGTAGTTTTACTTGCGGAGGGCACCTCCTTCTCTTGGCTACGTCCAGGTTGTTCAGATATGCTATTTTAACGTTTGAAAGTTTTAATTTTTTGTTGTTAATCCAATTGCTTTATTATTATTTTGTAAAATGCATTGAGGTCGGGGTTTTTTTGCGTATAAATTCTTCGAAATAAATTAATACGTGAAATGGAAAGAGAAAGTGAAAGGACTGCATACATGTATACGTCAGGAAAGCTAAGTGATTCGCTTAGAGCGCATTCGCGGCCCCAGCGTCGGCAAGCGGCACACCGCTGCAGCTGACGCGCCGCCCCTTCTTCCGAAACCTGCCTTTTTCTGAATAGCCGGACCGCTCTTCCTGCACGTGCGTGCGAGTTTGTGTCGCCTCCGCTCCAGGGGGCAGCCAATGGGCGGCCGAGCGAGAGGCCCCGCCCCCTTCATGCAAAGTTGAAACTCATTTCTCTTGCCGGCGAAGGTATTCCCTCTGCTTGCACGCCGCTCGGCGAAGAGCAGCCTCTCTCTCGGTACCATGCAGAAGGCGCCAGCTGCTCCTGCCGCGGCTGCCGCGGGGGTCACTGCAGGTCCCGCAGCCCCCGCAATTCTGCAGCTGTCCCCCTTCCTGATGAAGCTGTGGGCTATCATGGAGGATTCGCGGAACGGCAATATGATAACTTGGAGCCCGGTGAGGAGCGGCGGGATGGATTGGGGATGGAGGGTTCCGCGGGAGCGCGCCGTAATAGACTTGTAGCGCTTCTTCCGAACTCGGACTTTAATGTCCAGAAGCAACAGGCGGCCAATACTGTATTCTGGCGCTTCTGCGTCAGACGAGTTCGTTGAATTTTTAATTTAAAAAATTAAAAATTTATCCCACCTTCAAAGAGAGTAAGATGCGACCTGATAGAAATGTATTATTATTATTATTATTATACTTATAACCCGAAGTCCCGGCGTATGTTACAGCGTTAAAAGCAACTAAGAGCAGCTTATAAAATGATGCACGGCATGGAGAAAGCGGGTAGAGCTGCGGTTCCCAACTTACGGCACACGCCGCACGGAGGGGGCAATTTGATTTTTAAAGGGGGAGGCAATTTGGAAGCTTGTTTAGACCAAGTTAATGGCATTTTAGGCTTCGTCCACGTGAATAGGATTTCACTTTTTGAACGATAAGAATTAAATGTCGTGGGATTTTAGAGATGCCTAGGTGGGGCTTGGCCAAAAATAGTTTGGGAACCGCTTCGATAGAGGAAGGTTTTTTGCCTCTTCGCGTAGCGCTAGAATGGTTCCCAACTTACGGCACACGCCGCACAGGGCGGCAATTTGATTTTTAAAGGAGGGCGGGCAATTTGGAAGCTTGTTAAAAAAGGTTTGGGTACCACTGCGAAAGAGGAAGGTTTTTTGCCTTCTCCTGTAACACTAGAACTCTAGCGAAGCTGACTTTTGGGAGAAGGCAGAGAAAAGAAAGTCTTAACTTCACACAGCGCAGAGTTAAACTGCGGAACAGCTTCCCGCGGGAGGCGGCAATCATGGTTCCCAGCCCTAAACTGCTTTTTTAAAGAGGATTAGGCAAAACTCACGAAGGAGAAGAGGGCTATCTGCTGCAAGGGAACTGGTAGGAGGCAGCTATGCTTCTGAATACCAGTTGCCAAAAGCCGCAGGAGGAGAGAGTTGATCTTGTTCTCAAAACCCCGCTTGCGGGTTCCGTAGATAGGAATCTGGCCACTTTGCGAACAGGATACTGAACTAGATGGACCATTGGCTTGATCCATCAAGCTCTTCCTATGTTCTTACATTTTTCCAGGAGGCATTTTAAATCCGCCAGGTGCATTTTGCACCTGGCTATTGGCCACTTGCAACCAAGTGAAGATGCCGAGGTGCCAGGATGGAGCCTGACATCTCCACCATCTGGATGTGCGTGTCTGGGGATCCTTGGGCCATGAATGCACACTAGCAACACATCCTGTAGAATTCTATTCCTTATATTTTATCTGCACCATCGGAATGAATTTCAGGAACCAAAAAGCTGCACTGAAAAATATGATTTTCAAGCTGCATCACCTAGAAATGGCAACTTTTTGGTGACTTTCCTTTTTGGTGACTGTAACATTGGTTTAAGGAGCCATTTGGTGTCTAGCTTATTATATATCTGAGTTTCTCTGTTTCCAGGGGTCCTCCTGTGATGAGGCTGCATTTTAATTGTTTTAATGTTGTATTTTAATCTTGTTTTTAAGTTGTATTCATTCTAATCATTTTTAGTATTGGTTGTTAGCCGCCCTGCAAATCAGCTGCTGACCAATATAAAACAGGTGACAAGGCACACACGCACAGAATTAAACCACAGTCAAAATGTTAATGTAAAGCTAAAGAGAAATGTAACAATTCCAAAAACAACTACGAAATAAGCACAGAGTTCGGCAAAGAAATTTAATTTGTTATCGAAGTGCTTTTTCAAGATGCCATCCCTTCACCAAGTGTCTAAAGTTCTAGAATGGTGGGGTTACTTCAGCCATGCCCCTTGCAGACTCAGGGCAGAGCTGCCTGCTTCCTTCCCCAACGCAGCAGAAGGCTTCATGTAGGGAAGTTAGGAACACCATAGCAGGAACTCATGCAGAGATGTAATAGGCAGCCTCCTCTGCGTTCTGATAACCTTGATTCATCTAAGCTCTGTGTTGTTTACTGGCAGTGGCTGCTGGAGGCTGAATTTGTGACCTTGTGCATGTCTATCTAAAAGTTATTCCTTTAAAAAAAAATAATTTAACTGGTTTTTCATATTAATATTTTACAATCACATATCCAATACACAACATAAAAACAAGATTCCAAAGAATCTCCTGGATTTCCCTCCTCCACTTTCTGGGTTCGATTGTTAATCATTTCTCCTGCTTCTTTTATGATAATCCAAATCTTTTACCTTTACATTGTGTCCAAAATTCACCATTAAACTACAAGTGTTATTCCAATTCTACCAGGGTGGATTTGATTTAAATCACTAGTCAGTAAGACTTGATTTAAATCATTTTTATTTATTTTTTACAGAAAGATTCATTTTTGCTGGTATAATCTTAATATTTACAACCAGCTGAAGGTTTCATTTTTGGAAAAATAAATTTTCAAAGTAGTTTTTACAGTTATATAAAAAATTACTGATATGATTATACTATTAGAAATACATAGAACGATAATTATGAAATTATTGTGAAGTTTAATAAGTTAACTTTATATTTGGACAACTATTCTGCTGTACTTTATTGGAAGGAGAAAAATAATCATTTCCTTAATAACAATTTAAACAATTTATTTAACTAAATAACATTTTAGCATGTGTATCCATGTTTGTTGATGTGGTTAAACTATTAAAAAAAACTTAGACTAAGTTTTAGCACACATGAAAAACTTAAACAAATTTTTATTTCCTGATGAATAGCCTTTGGACTATAATGTAACTTAAATAAAAGACTATATTTAGAAAGATTTTTCCTCCAAAAGTATTTTATTTTAAAAATCCAATTTAAATTTAAAAAATCTGATTTAAATAAAAAAATATCTGATTTTTAAAAAAATCTGTTTTAAATAAAAAACCTGATATTTTTATTTTTTTGAAAAAAAAACATTGATTTTTTTTTCTCCACTCTGAATCCTATCAACGATTTTAGCTGTTTGCAATGGTTTTTAAAATAAATTATAAATTTTCCCCATTCCTTATTAAAATTTTGGTCTTCCTCTTTTCTGATTCTTCCAGTCATTTTAGCCATTTCAACATAATCTACCAACTTAATCTGCCATTCTTCTCTGGTAGGGACTTTATCTACTTTCCATTTCTGGCCAATAGCATCAGTGCAGCCGTGGTCACATACGTGTATTTATGTATCCAAAACGTACTCCCTTGCATTTAGGATTATGGTAGTAGTTTTGTTTTATTTCTTCTAGTTTTCTAATAGTTAATTTGTTGTCCTTGATGTGAGTGTAACCTGATGTGTACACATGTTTCTTTTCGGGAATGCACGAATACATTCCGTACGTGTGCGTGCCCATGTATGTTCATATGAAGGCATATAATCTGAGTTGCAAAAGTTTGCTCCCCTAATAATTGCTCAAAGGAAACTAGGCATATTTGTATTGCAATTTGCAAACTGGAGAATTGTGCAGTAGTGAACAATTCCTTCCAAAGAATTTCCTTCCAAATTAAATTTCATTGGGTCCACTGGTCTGAAATATTATTACTGTAATACGAAAAGTGCATGTTTTCATGATGTTTCTAATGCATATTTTTAATTACTCTAATGAGGGTAAACTGGTCCTAGCCTGTAAAATTCTACTTTTTGCATTGTTTAGTTTTTTAATAGGTCAAGATATGCTGTAAATTTGGTGCAGTGGGCAAGTAAATGCCAGCATTGGAAACTAGCTGACTGTACTCTGATAATTTGCCCATATAGTGAGAGAACCAGAAACAGTTGAATGGTGTGATACACACCTACATAGGGAGACTGAGCCCTTTCATGATGCATAGCCAAGTTGCATGTGTGCCTTAGAGAATGGCAAAGAATGCAGAAAATGCATGTTTGCCTTTTTAGCTAGGATACAGTGGTACCTTGGGTTAAGTATTTAATTCATTCCGGAGGTCCGTACTTAACCTGGAACTGTTCTTAACCTGAAGCACCACTTTAGCTAATGGGACCTCCTGCTGCCGCCACGCCGCCACAGCACGATTTCTGTTCTCATCCTGAAGCAAAGTTCTTAACCTGAAGCACTATTTCTGGGTTAGCAGAGTCTGTAACCTAAAGCGTATGTAACCGGAGGTACCACTGTACTGTACTTTTGCTTATAACATGGCCATGCGACATGGTGCAATGAAATTGCAGCTCCGTATTTTCTAAGTTTGTAAGTTTTCAGTTCATACACCTGGGTCCACAGATGCAATTATTATTATTATTATTAATAATAATAATAATAATAATAATTTTATTATTATTATTATTTGTACCCCACCCATCTGATTGGGTTGCCCCAGCCATTCTAGATGGCTTCTGGCATATATTAAAAACATAGAAAAACGTAAAACCTTAAAAAGCTTCCCTATACAGTGGTATCTCGGGTTAAGTACTTAATTCGTTCCGGAGGTCCGTTCTTAACCTGAAACTGTTCTTAACCTGAAGCACCACTTTAGCTAATGGGGCCTCCTGCTGCTGCTGTGCCGCCAGAGCCCAATTTCTGTTCTTATCCTGAAGCACTATTTCTGGGTTAGCGGAATGTGTAACCTGAAGCGTATGTAACCTGATGCGTATGTAACCCGAGGTACCACTGTACAGGGCTGCCTTCAGATGTCTTCCAAAAGTTACTGTATTTTTTGCTCTATAAGACACACTTTTTCCCTCCTAAAAAGTAAGGGGAAATGTGTGTGTGTGTGTTATGGAGCGAATGAAGGCAGCGCAGCTATTCCAGAAATCAAGCTATTCCACCAAGAGGGATTGCTGCTCAGTGAAAGCTCACTGACTTCGCTTCACTGGAGAGGTGCTGCGCAGCTTTCCCTCTCTGCGCAGCGCCTCTTTAGCAAAGCGGGAGGAGAAACAGAGCCCCTTCCATTTCTCTTCCCACTTTGCTGGAGAGGGCTGCACAGAGAGGGAGAGAATATTTTGTTTCTTCTTCTCCTCCACTAAACCTAGGTGCGTCTTATGGTCGGGTGCGTCTTATGGAGCGAAAAATATGGTATATAATTACTCATCTACTTCACATCTGATGGGAGGGCATTTCAGGGTGGGTACCACTGCTGAGAAGCCCCTCTGCCTGGTTCCCTGTAACTTTACCCCTTGTAATGAGGGAACCGCCAGAAGACCCTTGAAGCTGGATCTCAAGGCTGAAGGATGGTGGTGGAGACACTCATTCAGGTATACAGAGCCAAAGCCATTTAGGGCTTTAAAGGTCATCATCAACACGTTGAATTGTGCTAGGAAGCAGGTGTTATATGTTCTCAGCAGCTGCAAGTGTAGTTTATGCGTTAACCATATTCCAACCTACACTGTGCTGCTGGCAGTGTATTGTGCAGTTTTAGCAACCCAGTTTCATTACTATCACTGAGATAATTGTCTTTTCTCTTGGGTAAGCTTTCCATTTATATTTCTACATTAAGCATAATAGCATAGGATTCCTCTTGTGCTTTGGGTTGAGATTCCAACCCTTTGGAAAACATACCGGGTTTTTTCTGTCTATAGGACGCCCCCATGTATAAGACCCGCCTCCTATTTTGGGGAACTCAATTTTAGGAAAATGAGGGGAGATGGCCCAAAGGTGTTGAGCCTCTCCCCCCATGCAGCTGCGGACAGGAAACACCCCCCTCAGATCGCTCCTCGCTCACTGTGGCATTGGGGGAAGCTTCACTCCCACCAATGAGCTGGCTGGTGGCGCACAGCTTCTCTCCCCCCCCCCCCCATGCCATGATCCATGTATTGGACAACCCCAGTTTTTTGACATGATTTTTTAGTCAAAAAACCTCATCCAATACACGGAAAAATACGGTATGTCTTTCCTTGGTCCATAGCAACTATGCTTAATCTAGTAAAAGGTAAAGGGACCCCTGACCATTAGGTCCAGTCATGGCCGACTCTGGGGTTGTGGCGCTCATCTCGCTTTATTGGCTGAGGGAGCCGGCGTACAGCTTCCGGGTCATGTGGCCAGCATGACTAAGCCACTTCTGGCGAACCAGAGCAGCACACGGAAACGCTGTTTACCTTCCCACTGGAGCGGTACCTATTTATCTACTTGCACTTTGACGTGCTTTCGAACTGCTAGGTTGGCAGGAGCAGGGACCGAGCAACGGGAGCTCACCCCATCGCGGCGATTCAAACCGCCAACCTTCTGATCAGCAAGTTTAACCCACAGCGCCACCTGCATCCCTGCTTAACCTAACTTACTGCAAAAGAATACATATAAACCAGCCTAGCAGGTTTATGGGGGAAATTGTATTTTTTGAAAGAAGAAAACTGAGCAAGAAGTTCAGAGATAATGCCCAAACTTATGCTGCTTTCAACTTGCTGTAACAGTATTTCTGTAAGTTTTCTATCTTTGGTTTATTTCATTTATTGGTAAATAATGTTTTACAACATTTAAAAAGCATACCTTAACTTTCTTTGGAGCCTGACTATTCAGCCATGATGGCAGGTGCTAGGGCGGGGCACATTCAGCTGAGTGGGGCCTCAGATTTTGCCCCCCAGGATCTTGCCCTGAACCAAACAAATGACTATAGGTACTTTTTTGTTCAATGGAGTATCTCTGCAGTTCTGGGGTTCCACCACCAGAGGTCATTTAGGGTTTTAGAATGACAAATAGCCTAGCACTAGACGATGTCTGATTATCAAGATCGTGGTATACCAACAGCTAAACATTGCAATATACCACTATCGCACAGCATCCAAAATAATTCCGTTCACCTGTACGTAGTTCTGTGCTTATCACCTGGTAACTGCTAGTACCAATAGATTTTTCCTTGCCTTTCGCATATTGCTATAAATGTGATTCTGTATAAATTTTTATTAACACTTTTTCTCCAAAGTTAAAGCTCTAGAAGTAATAAGTACCACAGCAATCAAAGGTAAGGTGAGTGAATGTTCCCTAATAGACATGATTGGGGAGGCGAAGCGGAAATGGCTTCTTGCTCTTTCAAGGGCCCCAGGAAGTTTTGGGTGTCTCACTTTTGTCTCAGACTTTATTCCTCAGCACACCGTCCTGCCCTGACAAAGCCACTGATTTATAGATTTTTACCTTTTTGTTCAATGAAATATAAGATAGCATAGCACTATGTAAAAATGAGAACAGCAATAATGGAGTTGAAATAGGAAATATCTTGGGAAGAATATACCCTATAAGAAAAGCAGGTCCTACATGCCCGGTATTAGATTTTAGATGCAGTTCTGCTATGTCAAAAGGCAAGGGAACTGACCAACTGAAATGAGCATCCTACATGAACACAGGCCAGAAATTAAAAGGGTTGCAGGTACGGCTGGGTGATGTCTGGTTCTCAAGATTGTGATATACCAGGAGCTAACCATTGTGATACACTGACATCGCATAGTGTCTGAAATAAGGGTGGAACTATGTAGAGGCGAACGGGTGATGTCCTGGTAACTGCTAGTAGTTAGTGGCATAAAACTGATAGATTTTTAATTATGTTTTACATACTGCTACAACTGTGATTCTTTAGTACAGGTAATTTTTGATTAGCACATTTCTATCACAGGTAAGGTGAGAGAATGCTCCTTAATAGACAAGAGGAAGTCACAGGCACAAATCTGTATGTTGGGGAGAGTTGGGCAGCAACATGGGCTGCAATTTGGGAGGCGGCTTCCTATTCATTCAAGGGTGTCGGGAGGACCAGGTTGGAAGGAATGAACAAATGGAGAGTGGAAGAAATCTACTCTCCATTTTTTTCATTCCCACCCTACCCCCAGTGCACATACCTGCGCAAATTGTGAATTTATCAGGTTTAGCCAGCTTTGGGAAGGCGGCAACATCCCAAAGATAAATGAGACAGGCGGACTTTGGTAATACACCTCTGCTCTGCTCCCTGTTCAGAAAAACTGCCAGACTTCCAGCTTAAGGGAATGGATCATCTCAATTTTGTGGCACCTTAGCTGTGCAACAGCAACTCAGTCCTGCACCTAGCAGGGCACCTGGCTCTGGGAAGGAAGATCCAGGGTTCTGGCATGGTCCTAAAGACTTTCCCTCCTTCCCAAAGATGGGAAGCACTTTCTGTGCTTCCATCATTGGGAAGGCGGTGCCAGGGCTCTGACACCCAGAGCCTTTGCACCACCCTCCAAAAGCCAAACAAAATGGAGGCACTCTTGTGATCTTTGGTAAAATGGCCGCCTCTGGAAAGCCGCTATTTAGTGCCCCCAAGTGGATCTTGGTAATTTTGTTCTGGCTCTGCTTGACACCTGTGCGGAGAAACCACTAGCACCACAATTTTGTACTGCAGCAGAGCAAGGATCCTGGCTCCAGGAATTAAAGTCTAGGGCTCTGACAGGATCCGAGAGCTCTTCCCTCCTTCCCAAAGCTGGGCAAGTGCTTACTGGGCAGGAGGTCTCTGGAAGCACCTCAGATCGCCCTCCCACCTCCACCTTCCCAAAGTCTGGAAAGCAGCCCTCCACATTGCTGGGAGCCCTGTTCTGGGGGTGTTATATATTGAGTTGAATAGGATCCAAACTGCAGCAGTCTGATTGGTCCTAGAACAGTAGGATTCAGAATGCAGCAGTCTGATTGGTCCTAGAACAATGCAGCAGTATGATTGGTTGGCAGGAACCACCCAATCATCCTCCAGATAGAAGTGAATCCACAACCTGATTGGCTTACAGTAGAATTCCGGAATTAGCCAATCATGTGCAGCCCATTGTGTAAGTAATGTATATAAAGCAGATACTTTGAGGGGACTTCCATTCATTCCTCCTCACCACTATGAACTGAATAAAGAGCATGAAATCACTTTGCGACTCTGAGTATATTTCACTGGCGACGAGGATGGGATCCTGCTGAGCTGACTGCCACACGCAGCACCGCCACCTGCCGCAACGCTGCCTCGCACCGTGTATCCAGGCTTCAGCTCCGGGACACAAGGAACCCAGAATGGCAACCGACAGCAGCTTCTCGCCGTTCAACCCAGCATCTGGAGACTGGGAAGCGTACGCCTCCCGTTTCACCTTCCTCCTAGAAGCCAAAGGGGTCACCGATGAAGAGGACGCCAAGAAGAGGGCAATATTCTTCAGCGTCTGCGGAGAGGAGACGTTTGAAATCGCCCGGGCTCTCCTTGCGCCTGAAGACGTCGCTACTGTTCCATACAAAACAATAATGGAACAGCTGAAGGGGCACTTTTCGCCACAGCCCTCAGTAGTGGCTCGTCGAAACGCCTTCTACGCAAAGCGGCAAGCCCCTGGGGAAACCATAACTGGGTTTGTGACCTCTCTCCGCCAAGCTGCCCGGTTCTGCAACTTCTCAGAGCTGGAGAACATGCTTCGGGACCGCCTCGTCGGTGGCCTGAAGGATGAGAAGCTGCAACGACGCCTCTACGCTAAGAAGAACCTAACGTTCCAGGTCTCTCTGGAGGAGGCCCTGGCAACGGAAGCTGCCGAGAGGTCGACGCAAGAGGCACGGCCGAGCCAGCCGTCCCAACCGAGGGTCCACCATGAAGACCTCACCGACGAGTCAGGATCCAACAGGGAGGAGGTGCACCGAGTACAGCAGCACACTCAAGCAGCCCACATACCACAGCTGCCTCGACAAGAAGGAGGGAACTGCGCAAGCTGTGGAGAAAGTCACGAGAGGAGGACCTGCCATTTCCGCAACGCAGAGTGCAGGCAGTGCAGAAAATTGGGAGACATCGCCCGGGTGTGTCGGGCTCAGCCCACCCGACGCCAGGCATCAGATGACCAATCCAAGAGCCCCAGGTCCCGGGGCCCAACGCACCAAGGCAACTCGACGGAGCTCACGGACTTCCAGGTATACCAGTTGCCCCACCCCAACGTAGAGAAAATTTATGTAGAGGTACAGATAGAGGGAGCCCCATGCCGCATGGAGCTTGACACGGGTTCAACTCTATCCATAATCTCGGCAAGGACCTTAAGGAAACTGTGTCCTACTGGGGGTCCCAAACTCAGGCCGGCCCCATTCACCCTCCAGGACTTCCAGAAACGTAAGGTCCCCACAATGGGGGTGGGGACCTTCAGGGTGCAGTACCGAGGGCGGACGCGGCAACTGGACTTGCTTGTGGTCAAGGGCCCCTACATTAGCTTACTGGGATTGGCATGGTTTGGACCACTGGGGCTAGCCGTCACCGGGGTGAACCACACGAGCTTACAAGTGGACGTGGACGCCATAGGCAAGGAATTTCCTGGGGTTTTCGATGGGAAATTGGGACAGTATACGGGCCCCTCCATTGCTCTACAGCTTGACCCCGCAGTACGACTGGTCAGGCTCAAGGCCCGCCGGGTCCCGTTTGCCCTGAAACCCCGTATAGACGAGGAATTGGACCGACTCGTGGAGCAAGGAGTGCTGGAGCCGGTGCCTAATGCCCCCTGGGAAACCCCAATCGTCACACCCGTCAAGCCTAATGGTTCGGTCCGCATCTGTGCAGACTACAAATGTACCATAAACAAGGCCCTCATGGCCCATGCATACCCAGTGCCAGTGGTCAGCCATGTCCTTGCCACCCTGGCTGGGTCGAAAATTTTTGGCAAGCTGGACTTAGCCCAAGCATATCAACAGCTGCCAGTAGATGAGGCCACAGCAGAGGCACAGACGATTGTGACGCACAGAGGAGCGTTCAGGGTAAAGCGGCTGCAATTCGGTGTCAGCGTGGCACCAGGCATATTCCAGAATCTAATGGACTCTCTCCTTAAAGGGATTCCTGGCGTCACCCCCTTCTTCGATGATGTGTTGATTGCCGGGCCCACACCAGAGGAGTTTGAGGACCGCCTCCGCACCGTTCTGCACCGTTTCCAGACGGCGGGTCTCAAGGTGAAGCGGGAAAAATGTCTACTAGGAGTGCCTCAGGTGGACTTTCTGGGATTCATGCTGGTGCAGAAGGGGTCCACCCGACTGGGGACAAGGTACGGGCCATTTGTGATGCCCAGCGCCCAAGAACAAGACTGAACTTCAGGCCTTCTTGGGACTATTGAACTTTTACCATTCCTTCCTTCCCCACAAGGCAGCGGTAGCGGACCCCCTACACAGACTTCTGGACAAGCGGGCCCCTTGGGTGTGGGGCCAGCGCCAGGTGGCCGCAGTCCAGGCAGTCAAGGACTTGCTTGTCTCAAACTCGGTCTTGGCACACTTCGACGAGAGGCTGCCGGTGGTGCTAGCATGCGACGCCTCGCCCTATGGCATTGGTGCTGTCCTGGGACACCAACTCCCAGATGGAAGAGAGGTACCGGTGGCATACTTTTCCCAGACACTCAACGTAACCGAGCGGAACTACTCGCAAATCGACAAGGAGGGTCTGGCAATCCTGAAGGGAGTAAAAAAATTCCATGATTTCTTGTACGGGCGGCCCTTCACCGTGGTGACTGACCACAAGCCATTGCTTGGCTTGTTTGCCCCCGAAAAGCAGACCCCCCCAAGTGCTGTCTCCACGCGTCCTCAGGTGGTCAGTTTTCCTTGCCAGCTACCAGTATGCACTGATTCACCGCCCGGGGAAGGCGATGGGCCATGCGGACGCCCTCAGCAGGCTACCATTACCGGAAACAGGCCCCGACCCAGCACCTGCACAAGAGGTTATGAGCCTGGAGCTGCTTACCGAGCGCCCCATTCAGGCACAAGAAGTTGCACACCATTCCAAGAAAGATAGGGTCATCTCCCGGGTCCTGGACTGGGTGTGGAGGGGATGGCCCAGCAGCAGCCCCGGGCCAGAATTCGCCGGCTACACAACCCGCAAACATGAACTGTCGGCCCACAAGGGGTGCCTGTTATGGGGAAGCAGGGTCGTTGTTCCCCAGCCCCTCCGCAAAAGGGTCCTCACAGCTCTACACGAGACACACCCAGGGGTAGTAAGAATGAAGGCCCTTGCCAGGAGTTATGTGTGGTGGCCGGGGATCGACGGAGAGACAGAGGCCTGGGTCAAACACTGCCAGGCCTGCCAAGAATCCTGCCCAGATCCCCCAAGGGCCCCAGTCCAGTCCTGGGAGTCCACCCAAGCACCATGGTCACGCCTGCATGTGGACTTCGCTGGCCCCTTTCAGGGGAAAACATTCTTCATAGTGGTGGACTCCTACACCAAATGGCTGGAAGTCGCACTGGTACCGTCCACTTCTACGTCCGCAGCCATCCAGGTACTACGCAGGCTGTTTGCAACCCACGGGCTCCCTGACACTCTCGTCTCAGACAACGGGACTGCATTTACGTCAGGAGAATTCCAAACCTTCACAGTGCAGAACGCCATCCGCCACATCCGTTCGGCGCCATTCCACCCTGCCACCAATGGCCAAGCAGAACGCATGGTGCGGACCACCAAGGACACCCTTCGCCGCATGACGCAAGGGGATTGGGAGTACCGCCTTGCCACATTCCTTCTAGCACAGCACAGCACCCCCAGCTCAACGACTGGCCGGAGCCCCGCTGAACTACTAATGGGTCGGCGTCTTGCAATCAGATTGGACCGCCTTCACCCCGATAGAGCTCAGGATGAGGTAGTGGTGGGGGAAGGCAGGAACCCCCGGACCTTCGAGGCCCAGGACCCAGTGTATGCAAAGAATTTTGGGGCAGGCCCTGCATGGGTACCCGCCACAGTCACCAGGGTCACTGGCCCCGTGTCGTACGAGGTGCTAACAGATGGGGGGCAATGCTGGCGCCGCCACTGCGACCAGATATGGCGACGATTCCCGGGAGAAAACCAGGAGGAGGAGGACAGGTCAGAGGAGTCCCAAGGGAACAGTGGGGCAGTGAGGCCCATAGAGCAGCAGGGGCAAGCAGGAGAGGCAGAATCAGTAAATACAGAGAGGACCCGTGAGGCCGAAAGGGCGCCGGAACCAGAACCACGACTGAGCGAGCCGGTTGCGCCAGACCAAACAGCCCCATCACAGCCAGCATCCTTGGAACACGAGCCAGAACCTGAACCCCGGACCAGGGAACACCCCAGGCCGCAACACACACGTAGGCCGCCGGCGTACCTTGAGGACTATGAATGCGACCTCCCGGGCAGAACTGGAACTTAGAGGGGACGGGTGTTATATATTGAGTTGAATAGGATCCAAACTCCAGCAGTCTGATTGGTCCTAGAACAGTAGGATTCAGAATGCAGCAGTCTGATTGGTCCTAGAACAATGCAGCAGTATGATTGGTTGGCAGGAACCACCCAATCATGCTCCAGATAGAAGTGAATCCACAACCTGATTGGCTTACAGTAGAATTCCGGAATTAGCCAATCATGTGCAGCCCATTGTGTAAGTAATGTATATAAAGCAGATACTTTGAGGGGACTTCCATTCATTCCTCCTCACCACTATGAACTGAATAAAGAGCATGAAATCACTTTGCGACTCTGAGTATTTTTCAGGGGATTACTGGCTTTGCACATTTTTTGCCCTCAGATTTTATCCCCTTACTAAAGCAGTGGTAAACATATATTTACCCTTCTTTTCATTGAGGTGTCTATGCATTTCTGCTTTTCCACCACTAGAGGTGCATTTAGAAGTTTTCAATTACTGAGATAGTATAGCACTGTGTAAAAAAAAAAAAAAGAACAAGAACAGCAATAATGGAATGAAAATAATATTAAGTATCTCGGGAAGAATATACCCTACAAGAAAAAAACAGGTCTTATATTTATTAAACTATCGATGAAGTTCTGCTCTGTGAAAAGGCAGGGAGGTAGACAGACTGAATTGAGCATCTTACATGAACAGCGGTCTGAAAGGAAAAGG
Organism: Podarcis filfolensis; assembly: GCF_964270895.1. Classification (NCBI taxonomy): domain Eukaryota; kingdom Metazoa; phylum Chordata; class Lepidosauria; order Squamata; family Lacertidae; genus Podarcis; species Podarcis filfolensis. The sequence continues at coordinate 29,586,556 of NC_139617.1, forward strand.
GTTGCAAGTACGGCTGAGCGATGTCTGGTTTTCAACATCGTGATATGTGAGCGGCTAAACATTGCAATATATATATACCAAAATAGTAAAATGCCTGAAATAAGGACAGAACTACATAGAGGCAGACAGAGTAATGTCTTTGCAACTGTTGGTAGCTGGTGGCATAAAACTGCTAGATTCTTACTTTCACTTTTTACTACAATTATTACTTAGTAGTGCAGATAGTTTTTAGATTGACACATTTTATCCAAAGTTGTAATTAGTGGCATATATGTAAAAGGTAAAGTGAGAGAATGTTTCCTAATAAACAGGAGGGAGACACAGGTACACACCTGTATGTTGGGCAGGGTTGGACAGCAAAATGGGGGGACAGTGATTTGGGAGGCGACTTCCTGCTCATTCAGGGGTGTAAGGAGGTGCTAGTGGGGAGGGATGTGGGAACATTCTCTCCATTCACTTCTCCCTCTCCCCATACACACACCTGTGCAAAACTGTGATTGCTTCAGGTTTTGTGGGGCAGGGGTGGGGCAGCATCCCAAAGATAGACTAGATATATGAATATTGGTAATCTTTCAAAGCTGATATTTGAGTCCCATCTGCGGCACCAGAAAAACAGCCAGGCTTCCGGCTTAGGGAAGGTGGTGTAAGGGCTCTGGCAGATTCCCAGAGCTCTCGCACCGCCCTCCCAAAAGCCATACAAAATGGAGGCACTCTGTAATGTTTCATAAAATGGCCGTCTGGCGAAGCTATTTGGTGCCCCCATGTGGAACTTCGTAATTTTGCCCCGCTTTGGGTTAGCACCCTGTGCAGATAAACTTTCTCTGCTGGCATCTTTCAATGAGCAAGGCGCCTGACTTGGGGAAGGTAGCTTCTGGAGCCCTTCTTCCCTTTTGAAAGTTGGGCATCCGCTTAATGGCTTTGGGAAGGAGACAGCCAGAGCCATGGTGCCACCTTCCTGAAGTTGATTAAGCAGCCCTCCACCTTGCTGTGGCCCCAGTTCAGGGGTTTTCTAAGTTTACATATTTTTCCTGTATACCAGATCCTCCGGCACATTTATCTGAGTGGAGCTGCAGGTTGTACCCCGCAGTGTCCTGCTGCTGCAAAGCCAGTGATGTGTATATATACCTTTTTGTACAATGAAGTATTTATGCATTTCTTGGTTCCACCGCTAGAGGTTCATTTTGGTTTTTTTTATAACTGAAACAGTGTAGCATTATGTAAAGACGCTATGGCAATAATAGACTGGAAACAGTATTCAGTGCATTGGAAGGAATATACCTAACAAGAAAAGCAGGTCCTCATAGATGACTATGGCATCTGGAGGTGTGTGTGGGGGAAATAAATAATTGGAGAGCAAAGGAAAACCACGCTCCATTTATTTATTCCACACCCCATACACACACCTGTCCAAAACTGCAATTAATAATTTTCTTCCTTTTCTTTTTTTCTTATTCTTTATAAGAATAAAAGAAAATTATTATGAATTAGTTTGGAGATGGTATTTAACACTAGTCAGATTAAATCAAATAAACAAGGAATGTTCGGTGATATTTTGGAGGGAATGCCAGGAAACCAGGAATAATGTTCACTAATAATGTGGGGGTGTAAATATTTTCATTCTTTTTTTTTTTTGCAAGAGGGTGTTTAAGGAGATAACAGAAATCACTGGGTTAAAGCTGACCAAAAGTCCAGAAGTAGCATTATTATCAATTTCTGATGGGGTGGGAGGTTTGCAGGCTATGAAGGACTTGCTCACAAATTTATTGACAGGTGCACAAATTATTATAGCTAGGACATGGAAGGGGCAAGGTGAATATAAAATGGAAGAATGGTATAAAGGGGTGTGGGATATAGCTATTAATGATAAGTTAACATGTGCCATTAAGGTAAGATGGGGAATGTGCAAGAGAAATGATTTTGAGGAGATATAGAAGGTGTTTGTAGAATTTGTACTGTTAAAACAGAAAGGAGACAAACCATCACAGGTGTTGAAATTTTGGGAGGTTGGATAGTTATAATTGAATGGTCTTGGGGGTTGGGGTGCTCATTTTGATTCTTATTTATTTATGATTATTGCTTTGTCAAAAAAATTTTTTTTAAGGAACTGTGATTAATCTTCTCTATTATAGGTCTTACTGCTGGTACCACTCTGGCTCTGGGAAGAAATCTCCAGGGCTCTGGCAAGGTCCTAGAGCCCTTCCCTCCTACCCAAAACCCTTACTGTGCTTCTGTCATAGGGAAGGAGTCTGGCAACAGACCAGAGGGCTGACTCCACCCTCCCAAAGCCAGACAAAATGGAGGCACTCTGGGATCTTTCATAAAATAGTAATCTGTGGGAGGCTACTATTTGGCAGCCGCAAGTGGGTCTTCTTAAACTTGCACCATCTCAGCTCTGCTTCATGTGTAGAGAAACTGCTGGCATGACTGCTGCATTGATCTGAATCCTGCACTGAGCACAGCGTCTGAGTCTGGGAATTAAGGTCTAGGGCTCCGAGAGCCCTACCCTCCTTTCCAAAGCTGGGCAAGTGCTTACCGGGCTTTGAGAACGAAGCGCGAGAGCTCTTTCCATGTCCCAGAGCCGTTCCACTACCCTTCCCAAAGTGGGATAAGCAGTGCTCCACCTTTCTGGGAATCCAGTTGTAGGGGTTACTGGCTGTATTCATTTTTGCCTTAGATTTTATCCACCAGCATCCTGCTCTGACAAAACCAGTTATGTATAGATGTTTACCTTTTTGTTCAAGGAAGTATTTATTTAATTCTAGGGATTTAACAGTGGAGGTGCATTTAGGATTTTTGAGTGGCTGAAATAGGATTGCATAGTTCAAAATTGATAACAGCAAAAATGGACTGGAAACAGCTGTAAGTGCCTCAGGATAAGTATATACTTTACAATAAAAGCAGGTCCTACATGCAGTGTATTAGATCATATATGCGGTTCTGCTGCATGAAAAGGCATGGAGGCTGACAGACTGAAATGAGCATCCAACATGAACAAACATCAAAAAGGAAAAGGGCTGCAAGTATGGCTGGGCGATGCAAGATCATGATATACCAGGAGCTAAACATCACGATTTGAAGCCGATGTTTGCCGCCCCCCAATGGATCTTCTTAATTTTGCATCTGCTCTGTTCCATATGCACAAAAACTGCTAGGCTTCCAGCTTAGGGCAGGGCTCTGGCAGCATCCCAGAGCCTTTGCGCCGCCCTCCAAAAGCCAGACAAAATGGAGGCACCCTGTAATCTTTCATAAAATGGCTGCCTCTCGCAGCACCCCGGGGCACACCCACACCCACACATCACCTTCCCAAAGTCTGCTAAGCAGCCCTCCACCTTGCTGGGGAACCAGTTTTGGGATTACTGGCTTTTCGTATTTTTGCCTTGGATTTTGTTTACCATGTCCAGCCCTGACAAAAGCAATGATGTACATATGCTTACCCATTTGTACCATGAAGTGTTTCTGCAATTTTGAGATTCCACCAGCAGAGGCGCATTTAGGATTTTTGAATGAATGAGATAATATAGCATTGTTTAAAAAGAAGAAGAAGAAGAAGAAGAAGAACAGCAGCAATGGACTGCAAACAATGTTAAGTGTCTCAGAAGGAATATGCCCTACAAGAAAAGAAGGTCCTACATGCCCTGTATTAGATCATAGTTGAGAATCTGCTAATTTAAAAGGCATGGAGATCGACAGACTGAAATGAACACAGGTCAGAAATTAAAAGTACTGCAAGTAGGGCTGGGCAATGTCTGGTTCTCAAAATCGTGGCATACCAGCAGCTAACCATTCTAATATACTTATATATTACAATGTCTGAAATAAGTATAGAGCTATGTAGAGGCGAATGGAATAATGTCATAGCAGCTGCTAGTACTTAGTGGCATAAAACCAGTAGATTTTCCCTTATCTTTCACATATTCCTACAACTGTGATTCTATAGTGCATATAATTTTTTATTAACACTTTCCCCCCAAAGTTAAAACTCTAGAAGTAATTAGTAGTACAGCAATAAAAGGTAAGGAGTGAATGTTCACTAATAGACATGAGGGAAACACAAGGACACATCTGTATGTTGGGGAGCAACATGGGGGCGCGATTGGGGAGGCGAGGTGGAAATGGCTTCTTGCTCTTCCAAGGGCCCCAGGAAGGTTTGGGTGTCAGGTGGTGCAGGGTAAATAAATAAATGAATGGACTACAGAGGAAACCCACCTATTCTCCATTTATTTGTCCTACCACCACCACTTCTTCTTAGGCAATCAATCGTAGCTGAGTAAGATTGTCTTCCATTTGTTAATGGCTGTTCTCCAACTGGAGTGCTCACAGGCCTGTGTTTCCCAGTTGTCGATGTTTATACTACATTTTTTTAAAGATTTGCCTTGAGAATCTTTAAACCTCTTTTATTGACCACCAGCATTACACTTTTCATTTTTAAGTTAGGAATAGAGTAGTTGCTTTGGAAGACGATAATCAGGCATCCGCACAACATGACCAATCCAACAAAGTTGATGTTGAAGAATCATTGCTTCAACACTGGTGATCTTTGCTTCTTCCAGTACACTGGCATTAGTTTGCCTGTCTTCCCAAGTGATGTGTAAAAATTTTCGGAGGCACCGTTGATGGAATCTTTCAAGGAGTTGGCGATGGCGTTTATAAGTGGTCCATGTTTCACAAATGTACAGTAAGGTTGGTAGTACAATAGCTTTGCAAACAAGCATTTTGATTTCCCTGCGAATGTCACACCCCTTTGTAAAGGTTTAAAGTTGTAAAAGTAATTAGTAGCATAGCTGTTGCATAAAGCTGTAGGAAACCCACTCTCCCTCTATTTCCCCCCTCAAATACACACACCTGTGCAAAACTGCAATTGCATCAGGTTTAGCTGCCTTTGCAAAGGGGGTAGCATCCCAAAGATAGATAAGATAGATAGATAAGATAAGACAGACTTTGGTAATCTTTTGAAGCTGATATTTGGCTCCCCCAAGTGGATCTTCTCATTTTTGCAGCACCTCTATTCTGCTCACTGTGCAGAAAAACTGCCACACTTATAGTTTAGGGAGGGCCACCCTCCCAAAGCGAGACAAAATGGATCCACTGCATAATCCTTCATAAAATGGCACTAGTGCGGGGCTATTTGACACCCCCAAGTGGATCCTTGTAATTTACCGCCACCTCGGCTTGGCGCCCTGTGCAGAGAAACTGCTCGCATGGCTCTTCATCCCGCACTGCAGCAGAGCAAGTCACCTGGCTTGGGGAATGAATATGTCCAGGGCAGAATATTAAAGCCTTTTTCTCCTTCCTAAAGCTGGGCAAGGGGTTACTGGGTTTTGAGAAGAAGGCGGTATGTATTAGATCATAGATGTGGTTCTGCTGTGTGAAAAGGCAGGGAGATTGACAGACTGAAATTAGCATCCTATATGAACACAGTCAGAAAGGAAAAGGGCTGTAATTAGGGATGGACGATTTTCAACATCGTGATAGATCAGCAGCTAAACATTGTGATATACTGATATTGCACAATGTCTGGAATAAGGCCTGCACTACATAGAGGCAAACGGAGTAATGTCTTGGCAACTGCTGCTACTTAGTGACAGAAAACTGATAGATTTTTACTTACTTTTCATGTATTGCTAAACCCACTACACTCAACATTTCATTTATTCAACACCCTTGGAAGAGCAGGAAGTGATTAACACCTTGCCTCCCAGAAATGAATAAATAAAAGGGGAATGGAGTAAACCCACTCCCCATTTATTTATCTCCCCTCCTGTACAAAACTGCTATTGCATTTGGGAAAGTGGTAGCATCCCAGAGCGCTCACGCTGCCCTCCCAAAGACATTGGTAATAATTTGAGGCCAATTTTTGGTGCCCTCAAGGGGATCTTCCCTGTTTTGGGTCTTATTGCTGGTACCACTCTGGCTCTGGGCAGGAATTTCCAGGACTCTGGTATGGTCCTAGAGCCTTTCCCTTCTTCCCAGAGATGGGCAAGCCCTTACTGTGCTTCTGTCATAGGGAAGACGGTGCCAAGGCTCTGGCAGCATCCCAGAGCCCTCACACCGCCCTCCAAAAGCCACACAAAATGGAGGCACTCCGTAATCTTTCATAAAATGGCCGCCTGTCAGAGGCTATTTAGTGCTCCCACGTGGATCTTTGTAATTTTGTGCCACTTCGTCTTTTGCAAATAACTTTTAAATTTGCAGAGTTAAAGTTGTATAAGTAATTAATACTCTACCTCTCAAAGGTAAAGTGAATGTTGCCTGTGTTGCACAGTGTTGGGCAGCAAAGAGGAGGGGGGCAATTTCGGAGGTGAGGTGGAAATCACTTTCTGCTCTTGCAAGGGTGTTAGGTCATGTGGGGGAATAAATAAACAAATGGAGAGATGAGGAAACTCAGTCTTCATTTACTTACACTTCCCCCCATACACCTACCTGTGCAGAACTGTGATTGCAACAGGTGTCTTTGGGAAAAGAGCACTTGTGCTGCCCAACCAAAGACAAATAAGATGGGTGGACTTTGCATAGCTCAGTTGGTTACAGTGTGGTGTTGATAATGCCACGGTTGCACAATTGATCCCCATATGGAACAGCTGCATATTCCTGCATTGCAGGGGGTTGGACTGGATGACCCTCAGGGTCCCTTCCAACTCTACAGTTCTATGATTCTATGATTCTATTTTTCTGCTCCCAATGCTTAGCGCCCTCAAGGGGATTTTCTCTATTATAGATCTTACTGCTGTCACCCCTTGGTCCTAGAGTCCTTCCCTCCTTCCCAAATATGGGCAAGCACATCTTAGGTTTCCGGCTTATGTAAGGCAGTGCCAGGGCTCTAGCATAACCCAGAGCCCTTGCACCACCCTCTCCAAAAGCCAGACAAAATGGAGGCACTCTCTGATCTTTCACAAAATGGCGGCTTCGTGAGTCCACTATTTACCACCCCTCAAGTGGATCTTCTTAATTTTGTGTCACCTTGGCTGGCATCCTGTGCAGAGGAACAGCTGTCATTGCTGTCAATCCTGCACTGAGCATGGAGGCTTTCTGGGGTCCCTCACTCTGGCAAGTTCCTGGAGCATTCCCAAAGCTCGGCAAGCGCTTACTGACAGCCAGGAGAGCTCTGGCAGCATTCCATAGCCCCACCACCACCACCTTCCCAAAGTCAGGTAAGCAGCCCCATACTTTGCTGGGGACTTTATTCATTTTTTCCTCAGATTTTGTCCTCCAGCATCCTGCCCTGACAAAACTAGTGATGTGTAGATGCTTTACCTTGTTGTTCAATGAAGTATTTATGTGATTTTGTGTTCCACCACTAGAGGTGCTTTTAGGATTTGTGAATGACTGAGATAGCATAGCACTGTGTAAACAAGAAAACAGCAATAATGGACTGGAAACCGTGTTAAGTATCTCGGGAAGAATACCTGTCATGTATTAGATAATAGATGTGGTTCTGCTATGTGAAAAAGGCATGGAGACTGACAGACTGAAATGAGCATCCTACATGAACACAAGCCAGAAATTAAAAGGGCTGGAAGTACAGCTGGGCAATTCTCAAGATCGCGATAAGTCAATAGCTAAACATCGTGATATATTGATATTGCACAAGGTCTGAAATAAGTACCTTTAACATATTGCTGCAACTGTTATGTCACAGTACAGATAATTTTAGCCTAGCACATTTTCTCTTAAGTTAAAGTTGCTGAAATAGTAGCATAGATATCAAAAATAAGGTGAGAGAATGTTCCTTAATAGACGAGAGAGAGAGAAGTACACATCTGTATGTTTTGCAGTAACGTGGGGGGGGGGATTTGGGAGGCCATGCATAAGGGTGTCAAGAGGTGGAGAAACAAATAGTAAGCAGAGAAAAAACACACTTCATTGATTTCTCTCTCACACCCACCCTATACACACACCTGTGCAAAACTGCTATTGCATCAGGTTTAGCTGGCTTTGAAAAGGGGGCAGCTTTCAAAAATGGAATATTTGGTGTCCCCAAGTGTATCTTCTTAATTTTGTGGCAACTCAGCTCTGTTCCATGAGCAGAAAAACTGCCAGGCTCCTGGGTTAGGGAAAGCGGTGCCAATGCTCTGGCAGCATCCCAGAGCCCTCACACCGCCCTCCAAAAGCCACACAAAATGGAGGCACTCCGTAATCTTTCATAAAATGGCCGCCTGTCAGAGGCTATTTAGTGCTCCCACGTGGATCTTTGTAATTTTGTGCCACTTCGTCTTTTGCAGATAACTTTTAAATTTGCAGAAAGTTGTATAATTAATTAATACTCTATCTCTCAAAGGTAACGTGAATGTTGCCTAACAGAAATGAGGGAGACACAGGTACACATCTATGTGTTGCACAGTGTTGGGCAGCAAAGAGGAGGGGGGCAATTTCGGAGGTGAGGTGGAAATCACTTTCTGCTCTTGCAAGGGTGTTAGGTCATGTGGGGGAATAAATAAACAAATGGAGAGATGAGGAAACTCAGTCTTCATTTACTTATACTTCTCCCCATACACCTACCTGTGCAGAACTGTGATTGCAACAGGTGTCTTTGGGAAAAGAGCACTCATGCTGCCCAACCAAAGACAAATAAGATGGGTGGACTTTGCATAGCTCAGTTGGTTAGAGTGTGGTGTTGATAATGCCACGGTTGCACAATTGATCCCCATATGAGACAGCTGCATATTCCTGCATTGCAGGGGGTTGGACTGGATGACCCTCAGGGTCCCTTCCAACTCTACAGTTCTATGATTCTATTTTTCTGCTCCCAATGCTTAGCGCCCTCAAGGGGATTTTCTCTATTATAGATCTTACTGCTGTCACCCCTTGGTCCTAGAGTCCTTCCCTCCTTCCCAAATATGGGCAAGCACATCTTAGGTTTCCGGCTTATGTAAGGCAGTGCCAGGGCTCTAGCATAACCCAGAGCCCTTGCACCACCCTCTCCAAAAGCCAGACAAAATGGAGGCACTCTGTGATCTTTCATAACATGGTGGCCTTGCGAGTCTGCTCTTTAGCGCCCCCAAGGGGATCTTCTTAATTTGGCACCCTGTGCAGAGAAAATGCTGGGACCACTCTCAATCCTGCACTGAGCAAGAAAGCTGGCTCTGGAAGGAAGGTGTACGGTTCTTGCAGGGTCCTAGAACCCTTCTCTCCCTCCCAAAGCTGGGCAAGCACTTACTCGGCATTACTTAGGGTCATAAAACTGACAAGATATTTACTTACCATTCACATATTGCTGCAGCTGTTATTTCATAGCACAGATAATTTTAAAATTTGCACTTTTTCTCTAAAAGTAAGGCTGTAGAAGTAAACAGTAGCATAGCTAACAGGTAAGGTGAGATATTGTTTCCTAAAAGTTTAATTACATAATCAAGGGGGGAAAGCAAATTTTGTGAAGTGAGGGAGACACAGAAACACACACACACACAGAGAGAGAGAGAGAGAGAGAAGGGGACCAGTGAGGAAGGAGGCTTAAACAACAGGCCAAGTTTTAGTTTTATTTTATTTAACTCAAAAGTTTTAACCCCAGTTCATTTTTCTCCGGGACTAGCAGCAGCTTCCCAGGAAGCCCCAGCTGAGGGCAGCAGTTATTCAAAAGGCAGGGCTGGACAGCCACATGGCAGCTTTTGTGCGGCTAGACATAATGGGCTTCCTGCATCGGAGGCCCCCCTCAATCACCTACCAGCCTGGCCTCTGAGCTTAAAAACAAGAAGCTCATGGCCTCAATATTACTGAGGAAAGTTTCCGGGTAGGCTCCTTTCTTCAGCGCCTGTTCTCATGGATCGCTCCCATCTGCAAGAGGCAGGAGAGAGCTGATGTGCCAAAGCAGCAGGGGCAACAGGAATCAGGAGAAAAGCAATGACTTGCTTCAGTTTTCCCCACATCATGATTTTTACACAGCACACAAAGACATCATGAATTGCAATATATTGCCACGTCACCTGTTATGAAACTGTTAGCATGATGTGGACTTTTAACTGTTTTTGGATGATGTAGCAATTGATCCCCCAGCCCTTTTTAAGATTTATTCAGCATGTATCCCTTTTCTTAAAACAACACTTTCAGGCTGCAAGGAAGTATTGTATATGCTGCTTCAAAACTTTACCCCTTAAAGATACTATTTTTTCCTTTTAGTATTTTACAGCTGTCAAGAAAGCCACTCGGGCACCTGGGGCAGCGCACCCAGGGGCAGGGCACGCCGCCAATAGGGGCGGGGTGCACCATGGGGCCTCTGGAGTCTGCCTGCCTCCTCCCACTCAGCTGCCCTACACTGTTTGGGCAGTGCGGAGCCTGCGCACACCCAAGCCACCATGTCTATCCCATGAGACGTGTGGCTCGGGCATGCTGCAGGCCCCACAGTGAGTGCCGTCCAGCATTTTGTCATTCCCTTCAGTGGTGACACCCGGGGCAGACCGCACCCACTGCACCCCCTTCCTCCACCCCTGCTTACAGCTGGCTTACATTTGAGTGGGAATCTGTGTTTTGCAGCTACTTGCTGTGGGGCCGGTAATGGGAATCAGTCTTGCTGAGCATTTTCTTATCCAATCCAAGCCTTTGTTAATAAGTCCACATAAGTTATTAGCCAAACCTCCCTGCCCTGTGTTAGGCACATCAGCACCCTGAAACCATGAAAAGAACCCAAATATCTTCCAGTTTATGTGTGATTGTTTGGCTGCTATCCTTTAATCACCCCAGCTAAGTGACTCTTTACGTGCCTGTTCCATACACCATTCTGGGACCTGTTGCCATTTTCTGGGACCTGTTGCTGGGCTATAGCTCCTGTCTTCCCTGCTCCTTGGCTGGGGCTGGTTGTAGTCTCAGTCCAACAATGGCTGGAGGGCCAGAGTTTCCCCATCGCTGCTCTAAGATTATGCAAAAGAGGATGGGAGCTTGACCACAACCTACTGAATTGGTGAGTGTGAAAAATCAAATCTAGGATTTTTTTCGTGTAGTCCTAAAGCATTAGGCATTGTGGCATACTTCCTCCTGTCTCCACAATGGCTCTTACAATAGCACTCCTTGTGTGTTTAATATGTAGGAAGCTCAGATTTGTTGCTGCTCTTCCTTACTGTGCTGTTCCCCACCTTTAATTCTTCTAGGATGGGCAAAAAGTTCGCATCATGGATGAGCAAACGTTTGCATCTCAGCTGCTCCCAAAATACTTCAAACACAACAACTTGTCCAGCTTCATTCGTCAGCTCAACTTGTGTAAGTACCAGATCTATGTGTGTTTACTGTTTTCTGTCCATGATTTTCACTTAGTTCACATTATAAACACAAATGATCCAAAACTGTTCTCTAAATAAAAATCAGTTGAACAAAACTGAAATTGTGGAACAATTAAACATCCCTTCCCAAAAGTTCCTAGTAGGTGTTATTCCAGATTTTTTTTTTAAGCCTATCATTCCAACAGTTGATATGCCCAATTAACTAGGATATAATTAGTCAATGCACAACTCTTAAGATTCATGTGAGTTGGCCACTAGTGCTGGAGGAAACAGCAGCAATTCTCTCAATTGATGATTATATTGCTTAAAGCTCAGGTGCAGGGAGCAAGGCCTAGTCTGAGGCACCACCACTAGGGGGAAGAAACAAAGAAAGAGGAAAAATAAAACAATGAGTCTTTCAACAGAAGTAGTTTTTTAGGCTTCAAGTAGAATTAGATCAATTACAAAAATTGAAGGCAACAACTGCTTTCTCTGTTGCATGTTTTAGAGTGAAGCATATTCTGATGCACAGTATCCTCTGTGATGCATTGCTGTGAAGAGGGTTTCCTGTGAGGGGAATGTTTTGAAAAGCCCTGCCCTAAAGATAACCATAACTTTAAAATGGGGTGGGGTGGAGAATAGTCCCATATCCCTCAACAAATGTTCTTGTATTGAAATACCGATTTCTAGCTAAAATGAAGAGATGATCTCGGGTAAGAGTGCAGGCATTGTTGAATTGGACACAATAAGAGTTTCCTGGTCTTGAAACAAAGCAGGGGAATGGCAGGACGTGTCACAATTTGGAACATGGGTGGCATAATTCGTGGATGAAGCTTGTCTTTATCCAGCATCATTAATCGCCTCCTCTTTTGAAATTTAGACTTGCGGCTTAAAAGAAGTGAAGGGGAATAGTGTTTCACCACTCTGTTGTGAAGTTCACTGAGGGCCTCTCAGACACTCTTGGGACAGTCAGGTGTTCTCAGCCCAATCTGCTTTGCAGAGCTGCTACAAGGGTAACATGGGAGGCTGGGTAGGACCACCTCTGTGTGCTGTTCTGAGCTCCTTGGAGGAAGCGGAGAATAGGAGGGCATGGATGAACTAACTAAAAGCACCACAAGTAATATCAGTTTCTAGAGATGTAGCCGTGCTAGTCTCTTGCAGAAAAACCCTCAAGAGTCCTGTGGCCCTGGTCAGGTGTATTTGATGAAGTGGGTTGTGGTCCATGAAATCTTGCACCATAATAAATTTGTTGGTCCTGAAGGTGCCACACAACTCTTTGCTTGATGGTACTAAAACAACAATCAAAACGAGCAAGCCAAGATGCTGCAGTTCTTGCTGTTAGAGGGCATGATGAGTGGCAGGTGTGGTTCCCTTCGTTGCTTCCCGCTTCCCTTACCTGTTTACCTTCTATAATCATTGGTCAGAAGAAATGACCATGGGCAGGTTTGTTTCAATTACGTGGCCCTCCTCTCTCTGAAAAGTATGTTTTCAGGTGTCTTATTCTGTGTTGTTATTTATTTCATAAAATTGAAACACTGCTTGATTGTAAAAAAGTGAAGACAAAAACTCAACACAGTTTACAAAAAGGATAAAACAATAAAACTATCAGTAAGAAAAATGAATAATTTAAGACATTTGAAAAGTTAAAACAGCAATAGACTAAAAACAAATTAAAACACACACCAGCTTTTTTAAAACGTAAGGACAGGCTTGTCTAAACAAAAATGTTTTTAGCAGGTGCCAAAAAGATTACAGGGAAAGTGCCTGCCTGATGTCAATAGGCAGGGAGTTCCAAAGTATAGGTGCTACCGCAAGAAAAAGATCAAGTTCTTGCAGATGTGGAACAGGTGTTATATGGCACCTGTAAAAGTACCAGTTCTGCAGATTGAAGCCATTGAGTAGGCTTATGTGGGGCAAGGCAATCTTGCAGGTAAATTGGTTCCAAGCTGTTGAGGGCTTTGTATACCAGTAGCAACACCTTGAACATGGATTGGTATATTGTTATATTCTTACTAAGGAAGGTGAACAGATCTAGAATCATATCGCCTCTTGGGAGGAGAAACTAAAGAGCATTCATCTCCTTTAATCACTTCACAGATGGCTTCAAGAAGGTAACGTCAATGAGAAATGAAACAATGCTCACTTTCAACAAGCCTAACATGGAGTATCAACACCCACAGTTCAAAAAAGGGAAACCTGAACTGCTGGCGAGCATCCAACGGAAGGTATTGTCCCCCCCCGCCCCGTTCACAACCTGGTGAAGACCTTAGCTCTTAAATGCAACCACAGTGATGTTGGTGCCACACACAGGATTCCTGCTTGTGCATGTGTGTGTGTGTGTGTGTGAGGGGCAGCATTGCCAATAAGCCTCCATAGCAGAGCTTACAGGTGCCTCATTGTTGCCGCAATACATGACTGATTCCCCATCACCTTCAGGTTATTTGTGTATATAGGCTTGACCAGCCTTTCTCAATCTGGTACCATCCAGACATCTTGGACTCCAGCTCCCATCAGCCCTAGCCAGTATGGTCAATGGTCAAGGATGATGGGAGTTGTTATCCTTCAAGGTGTGAAGGGGCCAGGCTGAGGAAGCCTGAACTTTACTGCGACTGGCCATATATAACAGTCATTTTTGTATGCTGCCTTCTAAGATTATTAAGAAATTGCAGTATTTTATTTGAAAAATATATTGGTTATATAGGCTGAAATATACAGATTCCAAGTAATGTTCAAGGCTTCCAACTGTTTTCCCTCATCTGTGCAATAGTCTTGCAAGCATGGCTCTTGTTGTTTGAATAGTCAGAGGTTAATAACTTTTAGCTGGCCTTAGCAGCCTAGTTCTCTTGCTGCTTCTGGACCGGCGTGGGGGGAAGTTCTTCACTGTGCCATCATTCTGCATCTCTGAGGGGGCTCCTCTGGCCTGTTGGGGCAATCCTCTCGTCCCCAGGAGTGAACAGGACTCTCACTGTTCCTCTAATATTTTCTGAGGGTCAGTGCAAAGTTGATGAAACCCTCCACTTTCTTTCCAAGCCTGATTTCAGATCATTCTAGTGGGTGTGTCTCACAGTGACTCAGGACAGGGCCTTCTCTGTAGTGGTGCCTCGATTGTGGAATTCCTTCCCCTGCAGGTGCAAAAGGCCACTGCTGGTTCAAGAGGAGGGGAGGATGACTTTGCGTGTGAACCCAAGGTTCATCTGTGGGGTGGGAAGCTGTGGTTTTCCTTTTGTGTGAGTCAGGCCTGTGCGAGGGAAATATCAGTGGCCTCTCAAGTGTTCCCTAAACATTTTTTCCAAACTGCACAAACCCACTTAAAGGGCTCACTTTTGAATGATGCTTGAATGAACTGGCAGTTTTCTTACTGAGGCACTCAGAGGCCATTTGTTTCCAAAATTATAGAGCTGCAGTTGTGCTGCTGCTGCCAGCTGAGGTGGTATATGTATCAGATTTGGGATTTCTCCTGTGATAGATAGAGGTGAGGCTGGATGGCTTCCAAAGTCCTAGCTCTGCAAAAGCCAGTCCCTTAACTGCATTTGTTCCCTGCTTAAACAATAACTTGTCTCTAAAAACAGTACCTGCAATCTGATTCTGTCACAGGTGAATACAAGCAAGGAGCCCGCAGCCAGCTCAAAAAAAGACCAGCAGGCAATGCTCGCCGAATTCCGGGCCATGAGAGAACAGCAGGATGGCATAAGCACCAAGCTGGATACCGTGACCAGGTGTCAACATTTCTTCTGCTGAGTTTGTACTGTCTTGTAATGAGAGCCACTCTGCTCATTTTAGGTTTTGCAGCATCTTCAACTTACCTGCATTTGCAAAGCTATAGGTAGGGTGGGGGCTGCATAGCAGGATTTGGCACCACGGTGAAATGTGATGCTGAGTGCAAAAATAAGCAGAATCTGGGTAATTTACACACACTTTTCAGTGCCTTTTTCAGCATTATGGCTAAGTAGCTTGTAGGTACCATGAAGCTTCTATCTGTGCTATGTTTTGAGCTTCACTTGTGTGCCATGTTATCTGTTTGCAGAGCTCAACTTAGGGCAGAGACCGAAATGTCCTGTTTAATTTCTGGGTAATTCAGCAGCATTAGTACTTTCACACTTGGCTGTTTCTCACTTGCATTTAGGCAGTTCTGAAGTGGCCGTTAGAAAGAGCCATTCTGTACCACTGGCATCTGTCTGTCTTGAGAGACAATGGAGTGTGCCTCCAGGGATGAAGTCAAACTGCTGGAGAACCTATAGCTCATTTCTAATAAGGGCATGCGAGGAATCCTGCTGGATCAGGCCTAAGACCCATCTTGTTCAGCATCATGTTCTCACAGTGGCCATCCAAATGCCTCTGAGAGACTCAGAATTGTGAGCAACTGATATTCAGAGGCCTGCTATTTCCGGTACTGGAAGCACACAGTTATCATGATAACGTTATTTGTTCATGACTGATATACCAAATAAACTGATCCGCCATTAATTTGCCTAATCCCATTTTAAACCAGTCACATTTGTTGATGATCACTACATCTTGTGCTTAGCAGATTTCATAGTTTACGCACTGCGTGAATAAATAATAGCTTTTTTTTCTGTCTTGAAGGAAAGTGCCTTATATTGAACCATACACTTTCCCTCAGCTCTGTCTACACTGGCGTAGCCAACATGGTGCCCCCTAGATGCCCTATGCAGTGTAGACCCAAGCTATCTGAAAAACCTTATTCCCTCATATAAACCTGCCCCGAACTCTAGATTTAGAGAGGCTGCTTCTAAGCTTTGAAGCTCTCTCCCCAAAGAAGCTAGACTGGCTCCCATGTTGTCCTTCCAATGGTGGGGGAAGATGGTTTTATTCTGACAGTCTTTGGGGAGCTGTTTTTTAAGGAAGTGTTTTAAAGAGTGCTGTTGTGTTTTTATTATCTAAAAGATAATCATTAAAAGGTAACTAAGATCTTATAGAATTGAAACAATATAAAAACAAGTCTATTAAGAGTTACTTTTTAATGATTATCTTTTCTGTTTAGATTTTTTTGTATTTTATCTGTGTCATTGTGTCAGTCCCGGTTAGCAAAAGAATGTGAGATACAAATAAATGAAATAATAATGGATATTTTTGACTACAGTTCCCAGCAGCCCCAGCAAGCATGGTCTAGTATTAAGGGATGATAGGAGTTGTGATCCAAACATCTGGAGGGGGCACCAACTTCTGCTTTAGAAGGGTACAGTACATATGCATGTCTAACCTTTGCGATTTCAACTTTATGCTGTTGAAGACCAGCTGGTTGAAATCAAACAAATTAATTGCACAGAAGGTGGAGAGCTTAAAAGCTTTTATTGCATAGGGTTTTTTTTCTGGCATGGAAAGAGCTTTTAATCTCCCTGTCTTGCTTACCTGGCTCTCATGAAATCTTGGATGGCCCCATGAGATCTCACAGCCCAGTAAGCAGAGAGCTTAAAAGCTCGCTACCTTCCTTTGGTGTGCTGGCTCCAGAAGATTGCTCATGCATGGGCATTTCAAGTATATGTGTTTTTGCATATACACACTATCCCTGGAATGCAGCCCCTGCAGAAGATGCAATTGTACTGTACCTTCCAACTCAAGGACTGGCTGAACAGCAAAGGAGGTGTATGTGAAATTCCCCAGAACCAACCCAGCAGGCCTGGCATGATGAGGAACAAGAGCTGGTTAACTCAAGGGTCGTCAGAATTGGCGGTCCAAGTACATAATCACTGTTTTTCTGACACATCAAGCTGAGGTTTTCCACTGAGTGCGGCACTGAAAAGCAGCTGTGTCTACTATGCTTGTATGAAGTGGGTACATTGCCTTCCCACTTCTCATTTCTGGTTCTATATCTAAAAAAGCAGCATGAAATGTCCCCTGACGTTGTGCCATCATAAGGCAGGTATGTGACCATCTTCGTACCTACGGGACCGCCTCTCCTGGTATGTCCCACAGAGAAATTCACGGTCTGCAAATAAAAACATCCTGAAGATCCCAGGCCACAGAGAGGTTAGGCTGGCCTCAACTAGAGCCAGGGATTTCTCGGCCGCGGCTCCAATCTGGTGGAACGCTCTGTCACAAGAGACTAGGGCCCTGCGGGACCTGACAACCTTCCTCAGGGCCTGCAAGACAGAGCTGTTCCACCAGGCCTTTGGTCAGGGCGCAGCGTGACCCCCTCCTCTGGCAATCTGCACAGAATTTTGCTTAATGGTTGCCATCAATTTGATTTTAATTTGATTTTAATTAATTTTATAATGAATGTTTTTAGAAGGTTGGATTATTTTGATTGTTGTTAGCCGCCCTGAGCCCGGCTTCGGCTGGGGAGGGCGGGATATAAATAAAATTTATTATTATTATTATTATTATTATTATTATTATTATTATTATTCCCCTCTTCCTTAGTTCTTCTTACCTCCCTCTGTGCCTGTTCTTTCAGGGACACCACCTCAGTCCTTGAGGGAATGGGCTCTCTGCAACAGAAGGAAGATCAACAGCAGGACGTCTTATCTCAGGTACCAGAAAAAGACTTTGCTTTTCTCCTGATGTTCCAGAGCAGCCTTTGCCAACTGTCCTCCTGATGTGTTTTGGACTATGGCTTCCATCAGTCCTGGTCAAATGGAAGTGGCATTTGGAGGGCAACACCCCTGTTTGCAAAGGCTGCACTATGGCATACCAGAAGTAGATGAGTAAAGTACACAGAGATAGATGGTAATCTTTATGTCCTGTTAAGGCAGGGTAATTTAGGATAGTGGCTAAAGCTGAGCTGTGAATTTAGAAGTCCCCCCATTCAGAACTCTCCTAAATGCTCTAGGAGGATTATGCAAGCCACTGCCTGGCTTGCCTCACCTCCATAATATGCAGTATGGGGATAATGCTTGTTTGCTTAAAAGTATTTATGTACCATTCAATATTTTCAAAAACCTAAACAGTGTACAAGACACAATCTAAAACCAGTAAATCAGCAATATAAAAACAAATTAAACAGCTATTCAGAGGATTCAAACACACAAATATGCTTCCCTGTTCCATGCAGCTTGCATAAAATCATTAACAAATAAGGCAGTCTCTGCCTGCAGGCTTGCTATCTGAAAGACACAACACAAGAAGAAAAGGCAGGCAGACAAGATGGAGGAAGAGGAAAACTAGCACACTTGGGTCACTAGTCCTAACTGTTACTGAGTAATTACTGCAATGACTAGTCTGAATGGAGATGAGTGGAGATGGTCTTTCTTTGATGCACCCTGACGGAACTGCTTCTGCCAAGTGGCAGTTGAAGGGCGGGAAGAGCCCATGCTGGCTGCTGCATGGCAAATGCTTTTTCAAACTCAGGCCTTCTTCTGTAGCTTGCAAGCCTGAACATGGCAGGTGTGTCTTGATAGCTAACTCTCAGTTGGAACTGTCCCCTGACCCTGTGGCAATGGCTAAAAGGAATACATGGCTTCTAACATTCACTCACTCATTCATTCATTCATTCATTCATTCTCTTTCTACCTCTTTGACTTCAGATCCTCCAGATCATTATGAATTGCATGTCTGAGACAGGCAGGCAGGATGCCCAAAGGAAAAGGTAATTCTTACTACTTTCTTCTCCCGTTGCCCAAAATGAACCTATAAAATAATTTCCCCTATTTAGTTCGGGAAAGAAGTCAAAGCTTGTATTTGCAGCATGCAGTGCTTTGACCTCTGGAAAACGTCTTAGACAAGACCAGCAGAAAGGGGTTTGCCGAGGCACTAAGACCCCAGGTACCCTCAGTGGTGCTTCTTTGAAATATGGTACTTTCTGTTCATTTCACACTGTCACCACACTATTTTAAATATTGTGGCTTCATCTCTCTGATTTCTTATATCTGGTTTTGTGAAATATTTGTTGTGGGCGTGTATGGAGATACTTAGTGTTTAAGCTGTTTAGGGATGCTTTAGATACTGTGGCTTTCTTGCTTACCTGGAAAAGTCACATGAAGCTGCCTTATACCGAGTCAGACCATAGACCAATATTTCCTATACGTTGACTGGCAGCAGCTCTCTGAGTTGTTCCCCACAAACTCAAGCCCTCCTACCTGAGAATATTTTAACAGGAGATGCTACAGATTGAACCTGGGCCATCCTTCAAGAAATGTGTGTGCCTCACCACTAAGAAGCTCCTTCCCCCATGGTCCATGTTCACCTGTTACATCCTTGTCCGTTTCTCTGTATGTCCTCACCTTTTATAGATGCTTGGGGAGCCATAGCTCGCAAGAGCTTGCTATTTTTACTTGTGTTTGTGCCTGGTTCTTCAGCCCAAAAAGCTTCCAGAGTGGCTTACATATAATCAAAACAGGACAGTCCCCACCCGAAGACTTATGATCTTAAAACAACAACAACCCCGACAACGTAGAAGGGAAAAGGGAAGGTGGGGCAGAGAAGAAAACCAAAACTCAAACACCGATTTCTAAACAATTGTTCCTATAATGCCCAACTGGCACAGTTGAGGACCAGCAGGTGTCTGGTGGAACTGGGCCTCCAGCAAAGCTGACTGAGTGAGCTTCCTGCTTCCCTTCTCTCTCCCCACTGAGGTAGCCTGATGGAAGGGCTGCCCACAGTTGATGGATGAGGGAAAGGAAGGCCGGAGGCGCTGGCCTGTCAAAAAAAGAAAAAAGAAAAGAAAAAAGCTTGGTAGGAAATTATGCATTTTAAATAAATTCACAAGACTGGCTTTCAGATTTTACTGTAGAAATCGTACACGACAGAAAGCTTTTGTGAAGATACTTTATCAGTCATCATAATATGATTGATATTAACAATACAGTGGTAAGTAGTAAAGGGATCTCCCATGCTGCAAAAGAGGGTAAAATCTTGAGCAAGTGGATAAGATTTAGGCCAACCTATCTGTACTTCTGGCTTTGCCTCCTTCATTTCTTCTGCAGGTAAGGATTGCCTTATGTGGAAGACAAGATGAATTTTTGAATTAGATGTTTTGGCCCCTCATATCTTTCTAAGCGTGTCATAAGAATTTGGTTATTTATGTGTGTGTGTGTTTTTCTCTCTCACTCACTCAGACCTCAGAATGATGCTTCGGAAGCCCCTCGTCCAAAGAACAGCCGTCCACAGGCTCGCAGTGCTACGGAGGATCATGAAACAGTAAGCTTTTTAAAAAATTAAAAAATAATTCTCCTGTTTTACTTTGTGTACAATAGCCCAGGTAAAAGATTTAACCAGTATGACACTAGTCAGACATTTTATTTATTTCATAAGATTTATACACCTGCTTGATGGTTGCGGGGGTGGGGGTAGGGAGAGAACATCAAGAGAAAATTAAAAATATCGTCTGTAAAAAAGCACTTAAAACCTTCAAAGATTAAAATAAGCTAAAAGCAGATTAAAACATATATCAACATTCTATATGTCTGAGTAGGCTTGCCTAAACAAAAATGTTTTTAGCAGGCAGGCTGAAAAGAATACAGTCATACCTCGGAGGTTGAACGGAATCTGTTCCGGAAGTCTGTTTGAATTCCAAAATGTTCAGAAACCAAGGCGTGGCTTACGATTTGCTGCAGGAAGCTCCTGCAGCCAATCAGAAACTGCAGAAGCCCCGCTCTGGGCGTTCGGGTTCCAAAGAACGTTCGCAAACTGGAACACTCACTTCCGAGTTTGCGGCGTTCGGGAGCCAAAATGTTTGAGTCACAAGGTGTTCAGGAGCCAAGGTACAACTGTACAGTGAAGGCACCTGCCTGATGTTAGTAGGGAGTTCTAGAGTGTAGGTGTTGTCACACTAACACATCAGTTTCTTACTCTTGTCTCTTGCAGGCAGCTGTTCCAGGACACAGTGCAGACCACAGAAACTTGATTGTGACCCATAACAACATGGAGGGTGAAGCAGGGGATGCTGCTGGTGCAAATAATGGGCAGGCTGTAGTGAGTGAGCCCCATGGGACTGGGTGAGTGTTATGTACTGAGGTTCTCACCCTGGGCCAGCAGGGGGATACTGTAGATAGTTCAGGTCCACATATGCAAATAAGGGATCGAAAGTGACTTTCAGTGATTGGATAGTTACAGAAAATGGTTACTGTAGCGTTCTAGTGGAGCTCTATATAAGCAGGCTGGCTGAACCCTTCAGTTCAGTTCTGTTCTGGCCTGTGAATAAACAAGAGCTGTTTGAAGAATCGCTGTGTCGTCTGATATGTTCACCCACAACTTAACAGCGAGGATGCAGAATTCAAAACGTGCATTGTGGTTTAGACAGGTAGGTAGGTTGGCTGGCTGTTTCTCAGTAAACAATTCAGAGGCTGAAGACGGTGCTACAACCCTTTTTGCTTTGGGTGATATATGCATAGAGTGTCTCTCTTTGGCTGACTGCTTGGAAACCCCAAAATGCCAATAAATTGATACATGTTTCCCTGCCTCCCAAAGATTTGATTGTTGATTCTTGCATAAGTAAGTGAAAACAATCAATATTCAGCAATCCTACCTAGAAGCTGCAAACATCTATTTAATTACATTTAACTTTACAGTCATTTTAGCTTTTAAACAAAGGCATCATTCCATAAGTTGCTGTGTGTTCTCAGAGGCCCTAAACCACGTTCTGTCAGTGTTGCATATGCAGTGCTTTTTTTTCTGGGGGGGGGGGACGCATACCCCTAAACATTTTGTGAATCTAAGTTTGGCCTCATTGAGGGGCAGTATTTCATTATGCGTAGGAAAATGAGAGCACCCCTAAACATTTTTTTTAAAAAGAAAAGCAGCACTGTGTATATATGTAAAGAGAAGTATGCCAGGTTGATTGAAAAGTATTGATTTTCTTGTCTGTTTCACTCTTTCAAACATGGGTTGTCAGTTTTTCTGTTAACGTTAAGTACAAAAGTTGTGGAGTGTTTTATTTTGGCAGAATACTGTACTTTCTAGTCACTTCTTCTTTAAAAGAAGCTAGTAGAACTGGCAAAGTGTGCAAGGAAATGAGTAAGTACAAAACTGACTGGGTTTTGCTTGAACAAAGCTTGGAAAGATCCTAAACAGAGTCTTCCCCTATGTTGGAGATCCTTGTAACTGGAGATGCTGAGTACTGAATCAGGGGGCTCTCTGCATGGAACCCTGTGTTTTGGTGCTAGGTTAAGTACCAACCTCCTAAGATTACACTTGTTGTTGTTGTATAGTCATGTCCGACTCTTTGTGACCCCATGGACCAGAGCATGCCAGGCACTCCTGTCTTCCACTGCCTCCCGCAGTTTGGTCAAACTCATGTTTGTAGCTTCAAGAACACTGTCCAACCATCTTGTCCTCTGTCGTCCCCTTCTCCTTGTGCCCTCCATCTTCCCCAACATCAGGATCTTTTCCAGGGAGTCTTCTCTTCTCTTCTCTTCTCTTCTCTTCTCTTCTCTTCTCTTCTCTTCTCTTCTCTTCTCTGGAGTCTCAGCTTCAGGATCTGTCCTTCCAGTGAGCACTCAGGGCTGATTTCCTCAAGAATGGATAGGTTTGATCTTCTTGCAGTCCATGGGACTCTCAGGAGTCTCCTCCAGCACCATAATTCAAAAGCATCAATTCTTCGGCGATCAGCCTTCTTTATGTTCCAGCTCTCACTTCCGTACATCACTACATGTACTTCCGTACATCACCATAGGTTTAACTATACGGACCTTTGTTGGCAAGGTGATGTCTCTGCTTTATAAGATGCTGTCTAGGTTTGTCATTGCTTTTCTCCCAAGAAGCAGGCGTCTTTTAATTTCGTGGCTGCTGTCACCATCTGCAGTGATCATGCAGCACAAGAAAGTAAAATCTCTCACTGCCTCCATTTCTTCCCCTTCTATTTGCCAGGAGGTGATGGGCCCAGTGGCCATGATCTTCATTTTTTTGATGTTGAGCTTCAGACCATATTTTGCGCTCTCCTCTTTCACCCTCAATAAAAGTTTCTTTAATTCCACCTCACTTTCTGCCATCAAGGTTGTGCCATCTGCATATCTGAGGTTGCTGATATTTCTTCCAGCAATCTTAATTCCGGCTAGGGATTCATCCAGCCCAGCCTTTCGCATGATGAATTCTGCATATAAGTTAAATAAGCAGGGAGATAATGTACAGCCTTGTTGTACTCCTTTCCCAATTTTGAACCAATCAGTTGTTCCATATCCAGTTCTAACTGTAGCTTCTTGTCCCACATAGAGATTTCTCAACAGACAGATGAGGTGATCAGGCACTCCCATTTCTTTAAGAACTTGCCATAGTTTGCTGTGGTCGACACAGTCAAAGGCTTTTGCATAGTCAATGAAGCAGAAGTAGTCTTTCTAAAACTCTCCAGCTTTTTCCATAATCCATCGCATGTTTGCAATTTGGTCTCTGGTTCCTATGCCTCTTCTAAATCCAGCTTGCACTTCTGGGAGTTCTCGGTCCACATACTGCTTGAGCCTTCCTTGTAGAATTTTAAGCATAACCTTGCTAGTGCGTGAAATGAGTGCATTTGTGCGGTAGTTGGAGCATTCTTTGGCACTGCCCTTCTTTGGGATTGGGATGTAGACTGATCTTCTCCAATCCTCTGGCCACTGCTGAGTTTTCCAAACTTGCTGGCATATTGAGTGTAGCACCTTAACAGCATCATCTTATAAAATTCTAAATAGTTCAGCTGGAATACCATCACTTCCACTGGCCTTGTTATTTGCAGTGCTTTCTAAGGCCCATTTGACTTGTATAAACTAGTACAGAGTTCATGAATGGAGAAACCAGTTACTGAACTGAAGTTACTGAAAATACAGACATGTGGGGGATATTCAGTGTGAATGAACAAGTGGCTGCCAGCGAATGGAAGCACATCCTCATAATTAATCTGTTTCTTTCAGTGAGTTCCATAGATTTGGTCATAGCCACTAGGCTCAATTCCTTGTTGAAAGTATTAAGTTACCCCCTGGCAGCCAGCAATGTGGTGTTTACATTCAGAAGCCTCAGGAAAGTGTCGATGCTGTGGCACAACAGGGGCTGGAGATAATCATTTTAGGAGGCCTGTGGATTTTCCATGGGGTATCAAGTTAATGGGCCAGTGGTCTTAGCATGGCATTTATGTTGTGGCTTGCTTAGGGTTATAGTTAGCTTTGTATAAAATGAAATAGAAGTGGTGGCGTGTTGCTTTGACTATATTATATGCTAAGAAAAAGAAGCAAGGGTACTGGATTCTCATCTTGTGCCTGTGGCATGTCCCTTAGGGAGGCCCAAGTGCCTGCAACAGGAGACACTCCTGCCAATAGCAGACTTCAGACTGTGGACACTCCACCCCAGACCAAGGCAAAAAAGAGAGCTTCTGTGAAGCCGCTTAACACCTTGGCTGCTCATGTCAAGGCAAAAAAGACCAAGATCAAGGCAAAAAAGAGAGGTTCTGTGAAGCTAATTGACACCTTGACGGCCCATGTCCGTGGAAAACAAGCACGGCTCATCACTTCTCTTGACAGGTGCACCTAGTTTCATGGGGGCCAGTCTGATTCCTTGAGTTGGGCATTCTGGTAAATCAGCTAGCCCAGCAGTTTCCAAAGTGGGTGGTATCCCCTCCTCGTAGGTGGTGGGATTACCTAGGCAGGTGCTAAGAGGCAGGTGGTTGCTAGAGGTGTCAGTAGTTTTCAAACCTTGAAAAACTGGTGTCACTGGATCAAATTCATCAATTTTGTTGAATTAAACTAAATAGTTTCAATT
Organism: Podarcis filfolensis; assembly: GCF_964270895.1. NCBI lineage: Eukaryota > Metazoa > Chordata > Lepidosauria > Squamata > Lacertidae > Podarcis > Podarcis filfolensis. The sequence goes on from NC_139617.1 coordinate 29,611,356, forward strand.
GAACTTTGAATAAATATGCAATTAATTGTTCCTGTTTTGAGTTTTATTGAGTTTTAGCTTCCTTATTGGGTTACGCAAAGCAGTATTCTGAGCGATGCTTTACGTAGGTTGGGGGGCTCTGGGGATGAGTTTATGGAACCAAGGGGGCAGTTGCCAGGAAAAGTTTGAAATGCCAGACCAGTGGTTCCCAAAGGATGATTCATTAGTGGCCTTGGGTGATCATCTAATGCAGGGATGAGCTGACTTCAAGGGCTCATCCACACTTTCGTATATTCCATGATATCTAGGCACAGGTCCATGATTTGTAGGTGTGTTTGCTGCTGAACAAGAAGAAACATCAATTGGGTTTTCTGTGGATTGGTGTTTGTTCCACTTCAGTGATAAGCAACAGGTTTTCTCAGGGAGAGCACTGAGGCAAGCAGAAAACCGCTCAGACCAGTCCTACAAATAAGGGGCCTGTGCCTGGAAATCATGGCACAAATGGAAGTGTGAGTAAGCTAAAAGTCTTGCATGATCAAGTCCCCTCTTCTCTCCCATCAGGTTTCAATACCACTGTTCCACCTGTGTGTTAAATTTACAAAGCAGAAGTCAAGTGCCTCTTCAAGATCTTTTCACAGTTAAGGCATAATTCAACCAGGGTTAAGTGATGCTGTGTATGTGTGCTTGCTTAAGAGCAGCCTGCCTTAATGTGGTGCCCTGCAGAGCAGCCAGCACAGGTTGGGAGAGACTGCCTGAAAACATGAAGAAGTGCCTTTCTGAGATCACATTTAAGCTGAGTCCTCTTGGCAAAAATCCCAGCCTTGTTGCTGACCCATAGCTAAGTTCATATGGATCTACATATTTCAAAGCAGGTTCTCAACCACTGAGCTGTGGCTCTACCCATCAAAGCTAACCTTTGCACCTATTTTTATTGTTAAGGCTGTTTGGGAAAGGGCCATAGCCTACTGGTAGAGCATTGGCTTTGCATGCAGAAGGTCCCCAAGTTCAATCCCCAATGGTGGCTCCAAGTAAGGCTGAGAGAGATTTCCTGTCTGAAACTCTGGAGAGCCACTCAGAGACAACACTGAGCTGCATGGACCAATTTGATTTAAGGCAAGCTACCCATGTTCTTTTGTTTTCTATTGGAAGGTGGGACATAAGCACTTTATTTAAAACAACAACAACCCTGCTACTCCACATTCCTGCCATTGAATCAAAAGATCATAGAATTGCAGAGCTGGAAGGGACCCCCAAGGCTCATCCAGTCTAACCCCCTGAAATGCAGGAATCACAGCTAAAGCACCCCTGACAGATGACCATCCAACCTCTGTTCCAAAACCTCCAAGGAAGGAGAGCCCACCACATTCTAAGGGAATTCATTCCACCATGAAACAGCTCTTTGATCAGGCTGCTTCTTTCCTTTGGCTTCTCCCATGAATGTGGCAACGCTTGCCTTTTTTCTTCTACCTATTGTTTAGTTTTAGACTTTCTGCTTTTCTTCATAGAGAGAAGGGTCAAGACTTCTTGAATGTACTCATATCAAACACTGTGAAGATTGATAAGAAGCTGAGTGAGGCGGAGCAATACAATATCTCAGAAATATTTTCTCGGGTAAGTTCATCTTCATGTGGGCAAGTTCCTAGATTTGTAATAGCGGCACTCATTCATGCAACAAAGGACGAAAACAGTATTTGTGGATTTAAAAAAGTGGTTTGCCATTGTACTGCCATCTCAGTTGTGAGTCTTGGGGGAGGGCAAGGTCCTGACTAACTGCAGATTTGAAAGCTGAGGCAGCTGAATAGATCTTTGGGTTGGGGTACTTGGCTGGTTTCAGTTTTGTTATAATACACCCATTGTCTAAAACGTTTTAAATAGTTTTAAACTGTTTTTGTCTTGCATGTTTCTTGTTTTTTGTGGAATATACCTGGGGAGAGAGGATCTAGGAACAGCAGCCCCATCACAGTGGTTCAGGGTAGGGGGAGGAATGATGTAGGAGCTGGGGTGGGCAGGGTAAAAGGCACACGGCACAGGCAGATGGTGACTCTGCCATGTGCCAGTTCCTCTTTGAACTCGAGGACTTATCTTATCAGCCAGCCGTCAGGTCTATGGCTGCTGGTGCTGAATGCGAAGTTGGCTCGGAGTGAGACCATCCTCATCCATTGTTCCACTGTGGATGTGGAGGCTCGTCTACATGATATAATTGAGACCTGGGTGGGTGAGCAGGGTGGAGTTGGTCTCACCCAGTTGTGCTTACCTGGATACTTGGTGCAGCATCAGGGCAGACTTGAGGGTCAGGGAAGGGGGTGTTGCTGTGATCTATAGAAATTCTCTCTCTCTCCAGTGTCTCTGTCCAGTGTGGGGCAGGGATCAAGAATGTGTGTTCCCTGGCATTGGGCAATCACAACAGATTAGGGATTCTGCTGGTTTACTGCCCACCTCGCTGCCAAGCAATCTCCCTGCCCGAGCTGACAGAGCTGGTCTCAGTGTTGAGGACCCCCAGACTGGTGATTCTGGTGAACTTCAATATCCATGCTGAGGTGACTGGCTCTGGAGTGGCTCAGGACCTCATGGCTGCCACGATGATCATGGGGCTGTCCCAACAAGTCACCAGCCCAACACTTGTGGCAGGCCACATTCTGGGCCTTGTATTCTCAACTGGGCAGGAAGAGGGTGATTTGAAGGTGGGGGACATTGACATCAGTCCCTTGTCATGGTCAGATCCTGTTGAGGTTTAGGCTGTCAGCATCTTTCCCCCTCCTCCGAGGCGAGGGTCCTGCATGAATGGTCCTCCCTCAAAGGCTGATAGACCCAATGAGTTTCCAGAAGGCTCTGGGAGATTTTCTGGCTGATATGACTGACTCTCCTGTTGAAGCCCTGGCCCACCTCTGGAACATCCAAATGACAATTGACACAATTGCCCCTGGGCACCCTTTTCCACTTCATGGAGCCCACTTGGCTCCATGGTATACTCCAAAGCTTAGGACGAGGAAACAAGTGAGGCAGCCTGAACACAAGTGGAGGGAAGATCTGGTTGAATGCAGTTGAACACGGGTGAGGGCTCATCATCAAGCCTACCTAGCAGCAGTGAAGGCAGCAAAGAGGGCATATTTTACTGCCTCCATTGCATCCTCACTATGTCGTCTGGCAGGGCTTTTCCTGGTAGCATGGCGCCTCATTACAATCTGAACCAAAGGAGATGGTGTAACTAACGGTAGCTCGCTATGACTTGTTTGCAAATCATTTTGTGGATAAAATTGCTTGCATCCACTGTGATCTTGACTCCACTGTTATAGCAGATCAATCTCATGGGGTGTCTAGACCTGTTGGATGAGTTTCAGTTAGTAAGGTTCAAGGATGTGGACAAGGTGCTTGAATCAGTCAGGGTGGTAACTTGCACTCTGTACCCTTGCCCCTCTTTGCTGTTAAAAACTAGCAGGGTGGGGACAGCAGTCTGGGCCAGGGATGTGGTTAGTGCCTCCCTGTGAGAGGGGCTGGCAGTGACAAAGCCACACCTCAAGAAACCCTCTCTGGATTTGGAAAATCTAAGTACCGTATTTTTCGCTCTATAGGACGCACTTTTTCCCCTCCAAAAATTAAGGGGAAATGTGTGTGCGTCCTATGGAGGGAAGGCAGGCTCCTTGGCTTCAGCGATAGCAACGCAAAGCCTCCAAAGCGCAGAGGGAGCGCTCCCTCCGTGCTCCGGAGGCTTCCCGTTGCTTTCGCTGAAGCCTGGAGAGCGAGAGGGGTCGATGCGCACCGACCCCTCTCACTCTTCAGGCTTCAGGGATAGCCGCCTGAAGCCTTCGGAGCGCAGCACGAGTTCCCGCTGCACTCCGCAGGGTTCAGGTTCCTTTCGCTGAAGCCAGGAGAGTCTTGCTCTCCCGGCTTCAGCAAAGGAACCCGAAGCCTCCGGAGCGCATTGGTAACTCGCGCTGCGCTCCGAAGGCTTCAGGGATAGCCGGAGGCTTCGGGTTCCTTTTGCTGAAGCCAGGAGAGCAAGACTCTCCTGGCTTCAGCAGAGAGGGAGAGCTGCGCGGCGCTCCTTCAGCCAAGCGGGAGGAGAAATGAAAGGGGCTCTGTTTCTCCTGCCGCTTCGCTGAAGGGGCGCTGAGCAGAGAGAGGGAGAATTTTTTTTTATGTTCTCCCCCTCTTAAACAAGGTGCGTCCTATGGTTGGGTGTGTCCTATAGAGCGAAAAATACGGTAACTGCCAGCCAGTTGCTTATCTCCTCTTCTTGGGGAGAACAGGATGCTGGACTGGACTGGCTTAATCCAGCAGGCTCTTCTGATGTTCTTATGTTCTATGTGAGAATCAGGAGAAAGATAGTATTTGTCATCTTTAGTTCCCCTATTTCAAGTCTCTTGCCTGATTGGTTGTCAGGGGGAACCTTACTTGGGTTGATCAAAAGTCTATTTTCTTGGTTTGTGCTTTCAGACCTTTGTCCCTGAGATTCAGGATCAGAATGTGGACTCTGCAGGAGCTCTAGACTATAGTTTGGAAAACATAAGCAGCAGAAGCTTTTTCACTGACTGGCAGAGAGATGTGGGGCAGTGCTATGGGGAGAGGTGGCTCTGAGTTCACAGTCACTTTTTTTGTCTCTTTTGGGGCAGCGAAATTACCTGGACTCAGTGGCCCTATCCCAACAGGTTTGCCAGATAGATAGAACAGTAGGAATAGTAATTGTGAGGGGAAAGCTCTTGGGCAGGGGTCAGCAAACTTTTTCAGCAGGGGGCCAGTCCACTGTCCCTCAGACCTTGTGGGGGGCCGGACTATATTTGGGAGGGGAGAATGAACACGTTCATATGCCCCACAAATAACTGAGAGATGCATTTTAAATAAAAGCACACATTCTACTCATGTAAAAACACCAGGCAGGCCCATAGCTGTCAACCATCCCTTATTTGGCAGGAAACTCCCTTATCCCAGCACCGTGTCCCGCTGCTGTCCCTTATTGATGATGTCCCTTAAATTTCCCAGGTTTCATGCTACCCGGCTCGGGAGGGAAGCAGCGGCTCGGGGTCCTCCACCGCGAGAGAGAGCGCGCGCACGAGCTGCCGCGTCTCCATCTCTCCCTTTTTCCCCTCAGGGGCGCGTAGTGACGAGACGGGTGGCGGCGGGCGGGTGGGCAGGCAGCCCCTCTCTTGCGAGACTTCCGCTGCGCTGCCAGGGGAAGCCTGAGGGAGGAGGAAGAGGAGGGGATGGGGAGGGACGCAGAAGGGTGGCACTTCAGCGGCCACCGCGGCGCCGGAACCACCTCATGCCAGGCTGGTGGGTGGTGTGGGCGAGAGTCTCTCTCCCTCCCTCCCTCTCTCTCTCTGGTGGGGAAGGGCCGATGGAACTCCTCACACCAGGACGACGGCAGCCCCAACGTCCTGCTTAGCATAACCTCCAACCAGTGCAGCATCTTAATGTAGTGATTTCCCCCTCTGCATCCCTTTCATAACTCTATTTTTATAAATCATTTGTCCATCCATAGTTCAAATTTTTACTACAAGTTTTTCTGCCAATCCTACCAATGTATGTAACTATTTACAATAGCTTTTCAACTAAATTATAAACTTTCCCCATTCTTTATTAAAGAGGTCCTCTTCCTGGTTTCCAATTCTGCCTGTAAACTTTGCCATCTCAACGTCGTTCATCAGTTTTGTCTGCCACTCTTCTTTGGTCGGAGTTGTAGACCCTTAGGATCATCTAGTCCAACCCCCTGCAAAACACAGTCAGTCGCAGCAAAAGCAGCATCAGTGCCAGACTTCTGTATAAGCTAAGCAAAATCCCTTATTTTGGCTGCTGATCCCTTATTTTCGAGGCTGCCGGTCCCTTATTTTCAAATCTGTAAGTTGACAGCTATGGGCAGGCCCCATAAATAACCCAGAGATGCATTTTAAATAAAAGGACACATTCTACTCATGTAAAAACACACTGATTTCCAGACCGTCCACAGGGATTGAGAAGGCGATTGGGCCAGATCCGGCCCCCGGGCCTTAGTTTGCCTACCCATGCACTTGGGCATGTGGCAAATGCAGTCTTTTTCTGGAGTTTCTATAGGACCTGCCTGCTCTACGCAGCTCTGCCTTAATTCTCACAGCTTCCAAAGAAGGAACTCAAACAGGGATGGAAGGCCACATTTTCTGTTTTAAAAAAGATATTCCATATAATGCCAAAAGAAAGGAGCAAAACAGGCATGTAGCTAAGTACCTGAAAAAGAGATAGTCTGACCTGCCCATCTCTAAAACCCAGATAACTGTCATTTGAACAGAATGGTTAGGATTCTTCCCCACCCCCTCCCCAAAAGCAGTTTTCTGAAGAAGTCAGAGGAGTTGAGCTGCTTCAAAGTGCTTTAAAACCTTGATTTCATCCGGACAGAAAACCTCCATTTCTGAAAGAATTGCAATCAGCATGCGTGTGAGGAGAAGGCCCTCCTATACCTGAACGCATGTCAAGCTACTCCCCAGCCCCCAACTTTCAATAGATTCTCCCCCACCAACCTGCCCACCACTTCTGCCCAAGAAAATGTCACTCTCCTGTAATGGAGGAAGGGGATCCTGTGTGGTGGTTTTCCCCCCACCTTAGAGAGGGAACTACTCCAGGGATTAGCCGTAGGTGCAGAAAACCTATCATGGTAGCTACAAACTTCTGATTTTCTCTTTAGCCTTTAAGTGGCACCAAATAGTTTTCTTCAGATTGCTGAGTGGCTTAAGGATGCTTACCAAGCTAGACTGATTATGAGGGGGCGGGGGCGGGCGGGTGATGTGGTGATTCTTTTGACTGGCCTTGAGTTGCTTTAGCAATTGCCTTTCTCGTGAGCATATCTGATAGGCTGGGAGATTAGATGAACCTTCTGGTGAATTTTGTTGCCATTGGCAGCAGCTCAAGTGCAGTATTCCTGGCCGAGGCCCCTTCACCTACTCATATGCGTTACCAGTTTGTGGTATCAGCTCTGTGCAAATTTTGAGACAAGCTCATCTGCTGTTTGAGCTCCCTGGCTTCGCTTAGAAGCAAATAGGACAGCATTTTTTTAGGGGTCTCCTAATGAGTCCAAACCCTTTTTTTAAAAAAAGTTTAGATTAAAAAGTTTAGATTCAATAAAGAAAGAAAATTCATAAAGATAAAAAGCAAAGCCAGAGACTTACACACATTTAACTTGTGCACATTCAGCTGGTCCCTTCCAACTCTACAGTTCTTTGGTTCTGTGATTTAAATGCACGGCAATAAAAAATGAAAATTAAAAGCCAGAGGTTCCAGGATAAATAGCATCCAACCACCACTGGGTTTTTACTGTACACGATTTTGGCTTTAGGCGTGATCCCCAGAATGTAACCCCTGCGTAAGTTTCAGAGAGGCTTCACTCAAAATATTACAGCAGATTGAACATTGTCATTAAACATATTAATCCAAAACATTAACACCCCCCCAATATTTCCAGAAACCTGTTAGGCTGATTCTAACAGTATTCTTTTATAATAAGTTAACTCAATAATTGCTAATATATTCCAGATTTTTTCAATCCATCCACATATTGTAGGAGATGTACTGCCCGCCCCCTATTATTATTATTATTATTATTATTGTTATTAGTTTTCATAATCTTAGTAGAAGTTATAAGACATAATACTGATTATTGATTATTTTCCAGGATAGCATGCTTTAGATAGGTCAAAAAGAACTATTTTAGATTCCAAGGGTATAAGGATATCCTATGTCAGAAATATTATCCCAAACAGATTTTTAAAATATCCAGACCATCACATTGGTTCTTCATTTGAAGCATCTGTACCTCTTTCTACAAATCAGATTGGGTTAAGTTCTTTCATCCTGCACATGGGATGGACATTCTGTCATGGACCATTACAGAACAGGGAGGCTGGGTCTACTCCTAGGTCAGGGAAAAGGAGCTCAGTGGATGAAGAATTATCCCTGATAACTTCAAGGCATTTCCCCCCACCACAGTTCACCCTTAAGTACATCCACTTTATGTCCTGTTTTCCCGAACTCTGTCTAACTTCCCTTCGATATTAGTTAGGGGTCCAGTACAGTGGTACCTCGGGTTACAGACACTTCAGGTTACATACGCTTCAGGTTACAGACTCCGCTAACCCAGAAATAATACCTCGGGTTAAGAACTTTGCTTCAGGATGAGAACAGAAATCGTGCTACGGCGGCAGCAGGAAGCCCCATTAGCTAAAGTGGTGCTTCAGGTTAGAACAATTTCAGGTTAAGAACAGACCTCTGGAATGAATTAAGTACTTAACCCAAGGTACCACTGTACTTTAAAGCCTCCTGTGTTATACTGCAAGCATCTGCCTTTGACTCATTGAGAAGTTTTCCTCCTTTCTCTCTCCCCCTGCCTAGCCTCCCCCCTCCATTTCTGGGCCTGTCAGAGGTAAAGCTCTTCTGTGTGTTTAGATAGACAGTGGGGAATATCTCTTCCCCAATATTTTCTGCCTTCTTAGAAGAAAACGTGTTCACTTTTTATTTCTTAATAAGCTCCTTTCCGAAGACATTTTGGGTTTTGCTATTTGTAGCACAGTGGTACCTTGGGTTACATACGCTTCAGGTTACATACGCTTCAGGTTACAGTCTCCGCTAACCCAGAAATATTACCTTGGGTTAAGAACTTTGCTTCAGGATGAGAACAGAAATCGTGCTCTGGCGGTGCGGCAGCAGTGGGAGGCCCCATTAGTGAAAGTGGTGCTTCAGGTTAAGAACTGTTTCAGGTTAAGAACGGACCTCTGGAACGAATTAAGTACTTAAGCTGAGGTACCACTGTAATGCCGCAGTGGCGTCTACCAGCAACATCAACCCTGTAAGTGTTGCTCACAAGTGTGGTGTGTAGTCTGACCTCCTGAAAGAATGCCCTGTCTAGGTTTCCAAAGGGAGAATGGCTGGCTGACGATGGGGAGCCTCTCTTGCAAAATGCAGTGCAGCAGGGACACTTTGGTTGGTCTTGTTTTGGGAACGTGGACACTTCAGGCTGCTGGGTGGTAGGAGGATTGCAAGCCTAGACTCCTGGCTTTCATGCAAATATAAGATAAAATGGTTTCTGGGTGAGAGATTGAATTGGAGCAATGTATGATTATTAGCTCCCGTTGCTCGGTTCCTGCTCCTGCCAACCTAGCAGTTCGAAAGCACGCCAGTGCAAGTAGATAAATAGGTACTGCTCCGGCAGGAAGGTAAATGGCGTTTCCGTGTGCTGCTCTGGTTCGCCAGAAGCGGCTTAGTCATGCTGGCCACATGACCCAGAAGCTGTACGCCAGCTCCTCAGCCAATAAAGCGAGATGAGCACCGCAACCCCAGAGTCGGCCACGACTGGACTTAATGGTCAGGGGTCCCTTTACCTTTACCTTGACTTTATTTGATTATTTCCTCTATATCCCACTTTTCCCTGCAATGCTCTCTCATTTTATCCCCACAACAACCTAGGCTGGCATGCAGTGACTGGTCACACCCAATGAATTTTATGGCTGAACGGGGATTTGAACCCGGTCACCCAAGGGCCTGGTCCAGCACTTGAACCACTACATCACACTGCCTCTCAGTGAATGAGTCATATTAAGAATTACACTGGAGGTGCAAAAAGAAGAACAGGACACATTACTATATGCAGTGAACCTATAATTCTGCACAAAAATACTGGAAGATGATTATTAGAATAATAACAAAAAAAATTGAAATCTAAAGTTCCCTTAGATCCAGTCTGATTGCCGCTTGGCAGCCAAGGCTGGCTCTCAGTGCTTTTTTTAATTATTTATTTAAAATGTGTATACACTGCAGCTAAGCAGAGCAGAATTAGCAGGGTAACAGGACCCCCCCCAAAAAAAGTTACTTTAGATGCCTTAATGTTTTAGCTGACACACATAGAACATATCAAACACGTACTGGGATTTACTGGTACACATCTGGGGGCAGCCGCAGCAGTGCTCCAGGTGAAATTCTAGAGCCTAAGCAGAGTGTCAGTGGCAAAACATGAGGAAATGACATGCATGAATTTGGCCTCTAGGACTAAACAGATGAAATACCGTATTTTTCACTCTATAGGACGCACCCGACCATAGGACGCACCTTGTTTTAGAGGGGGAGAACAAAAAAAAAAACTACCCCTCTCTGCTCAGCGCCCCTTCAGCAAAGCGGCAGGAGAAATGGAGCCCCTTCCATTTCTCCTCCCGCTTCGCTGAAGGGGCGCTGTGCAGCTCTCCCTCTCTGCTGAAGCCAGGAGAGTCTTGCTCTCCTGGCTTCAGCAAATGGAACCCGAAGCCTCCGGAGCACAGCACGAGTTCCTGCTGCGCTCCAAAGGCTTAAGGCGGCTATCCCTGAAGCCTGGAGAGCAAGAGGGGTCGGTGCTCACCGACCCCTCTTGCTTTCCAGGCTTCAGCGAAAGCAACGCGTAGCCTCCGGAGCGTGGAGGGAGCGCTCCCTCTGCGCTTTGGAGGCTTTGCGTTGCTATCGCTGAAGCCAAGGAGCCTGCATTCCCTCCATAGGACGCACACACATTTCCCCTTAATTTTTGGAGGGGGGAAAGTGTGTCCTATAGAGGGAAAAATACGGCATGTTAGAGTAAAGAAGTGTAGACCTTTTTCGGTAGATTAGTAAACAACATTCAGAGATTTATTGATTCCTGATCAAATGAACTATGCACAAGCTGTGTGTTTTATTATAAATACTTTGCAAACCAGACAAAGCTAAGCAACTGTCACCTCACATTCAAATTGGTTTTTAAGCATCTGCCCTGGCTGCTAATCTACTACTGAGCCAGATTTATGGTTCTTGAGTTAATTTACAAGGCCCTGAGCTGCTTAGGTACTGGGTACTTCAGGGACTGCCTAAACCCTAATATCCCAGCTCATTCACTGAGATCACCCGCAGGAGCGTTGTTGTTCATTCCCCAAGTTGGTGAGGCTTCTTTGACAACAATGAAAAACCAAGCCTTTCATGTCATTGGCCGAGTGCTGTGGAACACCCTGCCAATAGAGATTCAGCAGGCTTCTGTGCCAACTTAAGTCCCTGCTCAAGATGTTTCTATTCTTATTATATAGGCAGTTAAGAATACAACTTTCCATAATAGTTCGTTGATTCCTGATTTTAAATTTTTTGCATAATCTTTATTGTATGGGCTTTATATACAATTCTTGTAAACCACTCTGATTTCTTTTTAAGGAATAACGGAATATAAGTAAGTGCTTGTCCTTAATAGTTTCCTTGTATGTTTGCTTTCACCTAGATGACAGGGGAAACTGTTGCGACTGGGATGAATGAGCAGGAGGCACCAATGAATGGTGAGCTATTGGAAACAGATGAACTGCTTTGGTAGAAAGCTTATTTATTCCCAGATGTCGATCAACATGGTGGTGGTGGCAGTGCAGGGAGATGATCCCCCCCCCCACATACACCTGGTGTAGGAAGGGTTATGGACTGGTTATGGAGTGGTCAGGCATAGGGCTTGCCCACAGTTTGCTTGTGCCATGCCCACCAAGCACATGTCTGAGAGACTTTCCGCTTGTCCTGAGCTTTCGAGGCACAAGTCAAAGAGGTTTTCCGTTCGCCCCGCCACTTTCCTTGGGGAAACCCTTAGCCCTGAACCTGAGCAGACATCAGTCCACAGGAAACCTGATTGACATTTGTTCCGATCCAGTGGTAAAGAGCGGGTTTTCCCAGGGGAAAGTGGTGGGGAGAATGAGCTCATAGATGTGTAGTCTGGGGAGAAGCCAAACTAGACAGTTTTGATGTGGACTCATTATTTTATTTTATTTTATATAAATAGGGAGAGTCACATAAGTACTCCTCCCAGTAGTTACTCTTTGTAATAGCTGGGCTATATAGACTCATCTTAAAATCTTGGCTATGTGCAACTGCATCTCTTTATTTATTTTTATGCTGGGTATGCTCCATGTTTGCTTGGTCATGTGCTGACGATAGATAAATAAATAAATAATAGAAAAGAAAAGAAAAGGATTACGGTTCTGGCAGCATGGAATTCTTTTTTGCAAACCGCTTTGAGGTTAGTTTGTTCGTTTTTTTACAAAAGCAGCATATAAATTTTATGAATTAATAAAAATAATGAAAGGAATAAAGTCCACTCTGGTGGCCTTACATCTGTGATCCATTCGGACATGCAGGCTATCCCTTGATGTTGCTTGTTCACCCCTTGATTATACATGTGGAGTCTCACTTAGCTGTAATGTTGGTGGGTGTGTTTTCCTTCTCCGCAGACTTGCTTCTGATTCAGAACCACGTGAATCCAATGTTGGGGGAGCCTCCAACTTTCAAGATGGAATATGACAACAGTATTCCCCTGGAGGCTTCTGTTGACATCATACCTCCTGTTCATTTCAGCGGTGAGGCACTTGAGGAGTGCCTTAGTCAAGTACACCAAGTAGATGGCGCACCTGCCCTGTTGTTCCTGGATCAGCCGGTTTTCTTTGAAAATGTGTAAAACAACTAAAGAGGCCCTCCCCTTCTGCTCCCCAGCCTGGTTGCAGATTTCATAGAGAAAGCTACCTAGATGTAGCTTTCAGCACCAAAGGCTGGTGGAGCTCTTGCTTCTCCTTTCTGCGGTTTTCTGTAAGGGGAGGGTTTATTCTGCTTTTTCTGAATACCAAAGCCTGTGCAGCTAAAAAGCTGGAATTGTGCCACAATGGTTTGTTTGTTTTTTCAAAAAACAAATAATCCAAAAGAAGTTTATTTTATATACAAGTATTTTTTCTAGTCTTAGCAACTTGTAGCTCACTGTAAACCTTTGCCTATCAAATTGTCTAGTCTCGTGATATCCAGTATTGCAAAACTGCAATACTGTAATTTAACTCTTGTTAAATTTTGACTCAGAGGTGGTTTGTACTCCCATTAGGGTTTATTAACTTTTGTGAAAATCAGAACTGAAGAGGCTGTTCCCTTGCCTCATCTGACTACTGTTGTCAGAATACTGTTGTATTCTTTGGTTATGTATTTTTTCATTTTGGTTATGCATTCTTTGGTTTCACCTCTGATTTTTTTATTATTATTTATCATCATCATTATCATCATCATTATTAAATTTATTAGTCACTTTTTCTTTGCCACAGCAACCCAGAACAACTAATGAAATCACAAAACAACAGCAACCTGAAATACACAAACTAAAATTGGGGGCAGGCAGGTGGGAAATACATTAAAACATCCCACTCACTTTAAACGATCACAGATAGAGGCCTGGTTGGAAAGCAAAAATTTTGCCCAACACTGAAGATATATAACAATGGCACCAGGTCTGCCTCCCAGAGAGGAGCATCCCACAAGAAAGAGTCACATTGAGAAGGCCCTATTCTCATGTTGCCAACCTCAGGAGCTCCCATGGGTGGAGCACAAGAAGGAGGGCCTCAGGTGACAATTGCAGGTGTTGGTTCATATGGGAAGGGCTGGTCCTTGGGGTACTGGGGTTCTGAGAAGCATAACACTGTAAATATCAAAACCAGCACTTTAAACGGGGCCCAGAAACCTATTGGTAGCCAGTGCAGTTGGGCTAGGATCGGTGTTATATGCGCAGTGCATCTTGCCACAATGAGAAAATATCGATGTAAGCAATTTGTTTCCTTTGGGAAATTATATTTCTAATTCCTGTGTGTGAAATGATGCCAGTTATGTAGCTACAATACTGAGTATAAAGACAACACTTTAAAAAAAGCTGCTTTTTTCTGTGCACTGTCCGCCAACTCCTCCCAAGTCACTTCTCAATAAATTTGTAGCAATAAGCAAAATAAATATTAAGATTGTGTTTGTTTGTGTGATTAAGTTTTCTCTTTTTAACTCCTGGGCCAAAAGTTTGAATGATTCCTGTGACCTGTCCCACCTGCACATCTTGGGCAAATGACCTTTATTATAAAGAGTGTGACCTGATGCTTGTTTTCTCCCAGAGCTCTTCACAAGGCTTCACAGTTTGAGACTTGGGGGCGGGTGGCAGGGAGAGTCTTCCCTGCACTCAAAAACAGTGATAGGAAACAATCTAACATATTGCTTTGTTATAAAGTGATTCTGCTTTAGTTACACAATCACTTTCTGTAAAGTCCGCTGTTTGCCTTGTGAGGTTGCTTAATGGTTCACTTTCCCAAAAGCAAAGCCCCTCTGTAGTCCCTAGGCAGTGTTAAATGTCCTCCTCCTTTCTGCCATTCCTGGATTTGGCCCTTGCACCATCCAAAGCAGGAACATAGGAGAACAAATGCAAAGGGGATGGTGGTTTAGGTTTGCTGATGAGCTGCATAGCAATGATGAGGCCTAGCAAACTTCCTATTGAAATGGAATACTTTTATTTACAAGTACTGTAATTGTATAACAGGCTAGGAAAGCCTTTTGGGAATTTCATATGGCTCTTCTTGTGTCAATCTGGGCATGAAGAACAGAGGTTCTCCAAATTAGTGGGTCTATTTTATCCTAAGCTTTGTTTTCAATAAATTAAGGACCTGTGATTTTCATATATATTAGAAAGTTTATACTGGCAAATCAAAACTCAAGTACATTCACTCCTGCTAATTAGTGCTTATCATAGATTTTTGCATTCCTTCCAGTCTTTTTTAATTCTTTTGGTTCAACTGATGGATGCAGATTTAAATTCTTGGGTTTCAAAACTGATGTTTAAAATGCCATTGACACAAGTACTTAAACACAGTACATAGAAACCACTTGCAGGACCAGGCATCGGGGTCCCCATACCCCAACGCATATAAATAAGAGACCAGTAAGACTGGTTTTGGGTTAAAAACAGGCCACCTTTATTGAATACAGATGAAAGAGGTTTGGCTTGGGCATGGGGCAATCTAAATACTTCCGGCCCGCCCACTGGAAGTGACGCCTGGTCAATCCAGGTGGGGGTTTCTAAAACTTACATCAGATAGGGTGACCTCTGCAGGGACCGCCATCTAGGGGAGTCCCTTTGACCCTGGCCCCCCTGGGCATGTGGCTGTGGCCACTCCCCCCAATCCCTTTAACAGAATACCCTAGCATTTGGAGGGGCAGGCAGAGACTACAACCTTGCCTCCATCCAAGACAAAGGATTGCCCCAATGCCCAAGCAGTTGTGACGATTGCGACGAGGTGGGGAAAACCACTGGGTAAGAGCCAATTAGCCCGGTGGGCAAATGCCTACCCGACTCCATGAAGAACAGCGACCACAGCAAAGTCATCGACTATCATTGTAAACCAAGGGTGGGCGGGCAGGGAAACCCAGCGAAGGAATGAACAGGTAGTGCCCCAGGTGCAGGCTGCTTAAATGGGCAAGGGGTGGATCCAAGGGAAGCCTACCTGCTCCATCAGTTCTGCCCCCTGGTACAGCCCATGTCCCCAGCCTGCATCCCCATTAGCCAAAGCCAGGAGCAGGCTAGGATCCTCTTCCTGATAGGCAGCTGGGGCTTATGCCTCCACCGCCCATCAGGAAGGGCACTGAAGTTCAAGTTCCCTCATTGGGGCCCCAGTGAAGCCTTTGCCATCCTGCAATGCTGCCACACCAAGAGGACTTTGCAGCATTTCTTTCTTTTAGCATATGCTAAAATGTGGAACTGCTTAACATGAGAAACTTGCACAAGTCATTAAATTTCAGGGTTGTCACACCAGCAAATCCTTTGCATTTCTCTCTTAAACCAAGAGAAGTGAGACAAAAGGGCAGGGTCAGCTGCAAGGGCTCTAGCTGAAGCGACTCCAGTCATAAGGGTGTTGCACTGTTGGAACACACGAAATGTTCCAGGGGAGGCATGAAGGAGAGAAAGTCTCTCCATGAGCAACAGCACCAGGGGCTCTTCCAACCTTACAGTGCTGTTGTCCTGTTGTAGTCTCAACCACAAAAGAGATACTGTAAAATTGGAAAGGTTCAAGAAAGGGCAAACAAAAGCATCAGGGGGATGGAGCGACACCCCCCCCCCATGTGAGGAAAGGTTGCAACATTTGGGACTTTTTGGTTTAGAGAAAAGATGAATAAGAGGTGACAAGGTAGAAGTTTGTAAAATTATACTCCTTCTAGAGAAAGGGGGTAGAGAAGTGTTTCTCTCTGACATAACGCTAGAACTTGTGGGCATCCCAGGAAGCTAAGCAGTGGAAGATTCAGGACAGGTAAAAGAAAGGACTTTTTCATGCAGCACATCGTTAAACTCTGGAACTCCATCCCACAGGAGGCAGTGATGGACACCAACTTGGGTGGCTTTAAAAGAGGATTAGACAAATTCATTGAAAGGACTACAAAGGGCTATTTGCCATATGCCAATCTTCTGCCTTCGCAGTTTGAGAATGTTTCTGGATAGCAGTGAATTTGTCTACCCCATATTTTAAAATTAATCCATGGGCGGGGGGGCATGGACGCAAGAGCTCTCTCCCCTAATGCAGTTCCCAACAAACTGGTATTCAGAAGCATTATTGCCTTTGACTTGAGCCAGAGCATAAGAATTATGCCTAGCAGTCTTTCATAGTCTTATGATCCTTCATGAATTTGTCCAGTACTCTTTTAAAGCCATCTAGGTTGATGGCCATCACTGCCTTCTGTGGAAGTGAGTTCCATAGTTTAACAAGGCACTGTGTGAAGGACTTTTCTTTCATCTGTCATGAATCTTCCAGCATTCAGCTTCATTAGATGGCAAAGGCTGCGGGGTATTTAATCTGGCTCTACTTGCATCAATAGGCTGGCTGCACAATGCAAAACCCTGAACAAAATCAGGGTTCTAAATTGCCCACATGATTACAGGAGGCTCCCTGCTGCACAAGGCTGCCCACCAATTCCTGGAGGGGGGCAATTTGGAATAAGGGTGGGGTAGGGTGCTTGCCTCCACAACCTTCAACATTTGTCCATTTAGTTTAAAATAAGGAGCTGAGTCAGAATACCTCCGCACAGAAGTCCTGCAATTCTACAGGTCCAGTTCCTGAAAATATGTGCTGTGTACATGTCAGAAATTATGTCTGAAGCATCCACAGCATGTACTGTGTTCCCTCACCACAGTGATGTGTCCAGACAGAAATTATACAGGTGCAGCTCTCCCCCCCCCCAACTGTTGCTGTGTACATACCCAACAATTTATGCCTGATGCATCCACAAAATACACAATGTTCCTTCACCATGGCAACATGTGAATGTCAAGACGAACATTTTACAGACGCAGCTTCTGCAAACGCAGCTAAGAATTTCTACCTGATGTGCGCCCTTAAAATTTCTGCAAGCACAAAAGACTGTTGAGTCACCAGAACAACATGTAGTGAATGTCCAGGCAGAAATAGTACAGATACACTTCTCCCACCAGTTGCTACAAATGCAGATGAGGAATTCCTGCTCCAACACACAGTATACTCTTCACATAACAAACTAAGCCCAATTATCAACTGAAAGAAGACACGGTGTAAGTGAAATCTGGCCAAATTAATACACTGCCTCAGATCCTATATACCAAATTTCATACTGACACAGTCAATTGTTTTAATTTTATAAATAATAGAATTTAGAATTTAGAAAAGAACCAAGGGAAACAGGGATTCAAATCCCCACTCAGCCATGAAGCTTGCTGGCTTACCTTGGGCCAGTCATAATCTCTTAACATAACCTACCTCACAGGGTTTTCAGGAGGATAAAATGTAAAGGGGAAGAACCGCACAGATAGCCTTTAACTCACATATGAGGAAAGATTGCAGTGTTTGGGACTTTTTAATTTAAAGAGAATGCAAGTAAGAGGAGACATGATAAAAGTTTATAAAATTATGCACTGCCTGGAGAAAGTGGCTAGAGAAATGTTTCTCTCTGCCATAACACTAAACGGGATTAGACAAATTCATAGGGGATAAGAATGTCAAAGGCTACTAGTCACAATGGCTGTGCTCTGCCTTCACAGCTGGAGACAGCAATGCTTCTGCATACCAGTTGCTGGAGACCACAGGAGGGGAGAGGGCTCTTGTGCCCAGGTCCTGCTTGTGGGCTTCCTATTGGGGCATCTGATTGGCCACTGTGAGAACAGAACGCTGGACTAGATGGGCCACTGGCCACATACTTTCCCTCTAGTTTATTTGTGAAAAATCAAAGACACTCTGCTTTAGAAGAAGAAACAGTCCATTGCCCAGTTTCTGACCGTCTTGACGCCAGAAAAAAAAGGATTATGCAGGCACAATCTGCCCGTGCAGTGAAGTTCAGTGACCCTCCAGAAATTTATCGTTTGCTTTAGCATAACTGCATGTTGTAATGCTATTTTGTTTCTTGCACCACTGTGCATGCTGGTTTTGTAATAACTGCCTTCGTGGAAGAGACCAGAACATAGACTGTCTCGCCAGAGTGGTGCATGCTCTAGTTATCTCCTGCTTGGACTACTGCAACGCGCTCTACATGGGGCTACTTTTGAAGGTGACCTGGAAACTGCAATTAATCCAGAATGCGGCAGCTAGACTGGTGACTGGGAGTGGCCACCAAGATCACATAACACCAGTCCTGAGAGATCTGCATTGGCTCCCAGAACGTTTCCAAGCACAATTCAAAGTGTTGGTGCCGAACTTTAAAGCCGTAAACGGCCTTGGTCCTGTATACCTGAAGGGGGGTCTCCACCCCCATCTGCCTGGTTCCCTGTAACTTGGCTTCTCGCAGTGAGGGAACCGCCAGAAGGCCCTTGGAGCTGGACCTCAGTCTCCGGGCAGAACGATGGGTGTGGAGACACTCCTTCAGAGTAGCCCCACATAAAGCGCATTGCAGTAGTCCAAGTGAGAGATAACCAGAGCATGCGCCACTCTGGCGAGGCAATCCACGGGCAAATAGGGTCTCAGCCTGCGTACCAGATGGAGCTGGTAGACAGCTGCCCTGGACACAGAATTGACCTGCGCCTCCATGGACAGCTGTGAGTCCAAAATGACTCCCAGGCTGCGCACCTGGTCCTTCAGGAGCACAGTTACCCCATTCAGGACCAGGGAGTCCTCCATACCCACCCGCCTCCTGTCCCCCCAAAACAGTACTTCTGTCTTGTCAGGATTCAACCTCAATCTGTTAGCCACCATCCAATCGTATCCAGGCACTCACACAGGACTTTCACCGCCTTCACTGGTTCTGATTTGAAAGAGAGGTAAAGCTGGGTATCATCCGCATATTGATGAACACCCAGCCCAATCCCCCTGATGATGTCTCCCAGCGGCTGCATGTAGATGTTGAAAAGCATGGGGGAGAGGACAGAACCCTGAGGCACCCCACAAGTGAGAGCCCAGGGGTCTGAACACTCATCCCCCACCAACACTTTCTGGACACGGACCAGGAGGAAGGAGCGGAACCACTGTATAACAGTGCCCCCAGCTCCCAGTCCATTTAGACGGTCCGGAAGGATATTATGGTCAATGGTATCAAACGCCGCTGAGAGATCCAGCAGAACTAGGAAACAGTTCTCACCTTTGTCCCTAGACTGCCAGAGATCATCAACCTGTGTGACCAAGGTAGTTTCAGTCTCATGATGAGGCCTGAATCCTGGAAGGAATCCAAATGGTCCGCTTCTTCCAGGCGTGCCTGGAGTTGTTCAGCAACCACTCGCTCAATCACCTTGCCCAAGAATGGAAGATTTGAGACTGGGTGATAGTTGGCCATATTGGCTGCATCTAAAGATGTTTTTTTAAGAAGCGGTTTGATAACCGCCTCTTTCAGTGGGTCTGGGAAGTCTCCCTCACAGAGAGAAGCATTCACCACCCTGCGAAGCCCATCACTCAGCTCTTCCTGGCTAGCTTTTATAAGCCAGGATGGGCAAGGATCAAAGAGACAGGTGGTTGGTTTCACTCGTCCAAGCAGCCTGTCTACATCTTTGGGGGTAATAGATTGAAACTGAACCCATGCAACTTGACTAGACAGGACTCTAGCACTCTCCCCCCACAGCCCAGCTTCCACGGTGGAGTCTACCTCTTCCTGAATCTAAGCAACTTTATCTGCAAAAAACTTTGCAAAATCATTGCAGGAGACCATGTGGCCTGTACTGGGCCCCGATGGAGCAGGTGGTTCTGCTAAATTGCGAACCACCTGAAAGAGTCTCCTGCTGCTATTTTCCACAGATGCAATAGAGGCAGTGGAGGTCTTCTTCGCTGTCACTATCGCCACTTGGTAGGCTCGACATTGAGCTCTAACCCATGTCCGGTCAGATTCAGAATGAGTTATCCGCCACCGGTGCTCTAGCCGTCTCAGCGACTGTTTCATTGCCCTCAGATCCATGGAAAACCATGGGGCTGTCCAGGCTCCATGCAATCAGAGACGGCGCTTCGGAGCCGAACAGTCAACAGCCCTGGTTAACTCCACATTCCAGCGGACCACCAGGGAATTAGCTGAAAGGCCACCAACATGGGATAAAACATCTCCTACCACTCTCTCGAAACCATTTGGATCCATTAAGTGGCAGGGGTGGACCACTCAAAGGAAACTAGGCAAAGGAAACTAGGCAATTTGCAAATTGGCACAGTCAACTGCAGTAGTGAACAAGCCAAATGTCAATTTCATGGGGTCCGCTGGTCTGAAATATTATTACTGTAATATGAAAAGTACATGTTTTCATGATGTTTCCAATGCATATTTATTTGCTCTAGTGAGGGTAAACTGGTCCTAGCCTGTAAAATTATGCTCTGTGCATTGTTTAGTATTTTAATAAGTCAAGACATGCTGTAACTTTGGTGCAGTTGGCAGGTAAATGCCAGCATTGGAAACTAGCTGACTGCACACTTATAATTTGCCCATGTAGTGAGAGAATCAGAAACAGTTGAATGGTGTGATATATACCTACACAAGGAGACTGAGCCCTTTCATGAAGCATAGCCAAGTTGCATGCGTGCCTTAGAGAATGGCAAAGAATGCAGAAAATGCATGTTTGGGTGTGTTTTTATAGCTGAGGATACTGTCCTTCTGCTTATAACATGGCCATGCAACATGATGCAATGAAATTACAGCGATGTATTTTCTAAGTTTGTAAGTTTTCAGTTCACGTCTTTCAGCTATTTTTTTTTAAATTTGCAAACCCCATGGTTTGCTATACACCCAGGTTCCCCCAGACATTTTTCCTGATTTTTCAAAATTCCACCTGGACACCAGTTCCAATGGATGAATCCTGGATATGTCCAGGGAATTCTGGGTGTATGGCAGCCCTAGAACTGTAAACAATACAACCCCAACATTGGTCATGTTACCCAGCTTTTTTTCAGCCGGAAATCACTGGAACTCAGTTCTGGTACCTCTCAGGTGGGTGCCATTGCCATTCTAAGAGAACAAGGGAGGTGTTCATGGTGCACCTCTTTTTCTAGAAAAATAACACTGCCCAGCACCCATTTTCAGTGGGGGTATCTGTCACAGGCTCCTCTTCTGCTTTTTTTACTGGGATACCTTTGCACAGGATTGCAAAGTTATGGGGTTGTGTAGGGTGCCTCATGTTGCCTTTGCAAATGAAGAAAACATGAGCAAATTAAGCCCTAGCAAGGCAAACACAAGCTGCTATAAACAGAAGGAATGTTTGAAGGACATTTCCGCAGAAACAGGAGAAGACAACACGTTTCTGCAGAAGAGATACAATTCCACAGCAACTCTCAGATATGATACAGACTAAATTGTATTCTCCACCATGTACATTTTCTTAAAAAAGCATATTGACAGCACTTATTGAGGCTTATTTTTAAAAAAACATGATAACAGTTAAAGATGTTTATTTCCGAAGTGGCTGTCCTGTACTGAGTGTTTCATAACATGACTTCTGTCCTTCATTTTGCTCTAGTCAAATTCAGAACTCAGCTGCAGGAACTAAAAACAAAAGGAGACCCAGTCACATATCTCTGGAACAGCACGGAATTTGGCCCTCAATTTTTATGCAGATAGATACATGTTTTTCTCCTTCTCTTGTAACACCACAACTCATGCACACCCTGGGATTCTAAATGTCGTAAGATTCAGGACAGACAGAAGGAAGTCATTCATGCACTGCCTTGTAGAACTATGGAACTCATTCCCACTGGAGGCAGTAATGATCACCAACCTGGATGGCTTGAAAAGAGGATTATACAAATTACTTAAGCTCTTCTTACTGGATGGAAACTGAGGGCTGTTGTCTTTACACCCTGCTTGTGAGTTTTCTTGGGGGATCTGGTTGGCTGCTGTTAGATACTAAGTGTTGAACTAGATTGGACACAACATCTGACCCATTTGTTACATGCTGGAGAATGGCACGTGGCTAACAATTCCCTTGCTTTTTGTTGTTTGCAGCTCTTAAATGTTCGGAAAAAGTCAGAAGCCCTAGGCAGTATAAGTTCCTCAGCTAAGTTTATTCAACATTTGTCAGTGACAACAGCTCACTCATAGGAACACAAGAACCAAGCTGACTGGACAACGCAATAATAATGCGAAGCATGAACTGACCGTTGACAGTTGAAAGAGCATGCGCTTACTTGCTGTTCGAATGTTCATCTACCAACATTTTTACGATTGGTTAGAACACCCCTTGTAACATAAAATGTGTTAAACCCAATACATAACACTCCTCCCCCCAACTTCCTAACAAAAGGAACAAACATAGTCATCAAGGTGTGCCAGCCTTTTCCGCTCCCGCTGGGACCGTCGTGGTTCCTGTGCCTGAGTGGGTGACCCAGGAGGTTCCTTCGGTACCCACGGTCTGAGTGGGGTGGTCAGCGACGCCAGCTCCGAAGGGGTCACTGCCGATGGAGCCACTGAGGATTCTGGCCTGAAGTCGCCCTGCTGGGGTAACTCAGTCACCAGCAACCCGTCTGGTTCCCACCCTGGCCTGGGCGCAGAAACTCCCGAAGTACCCATTTCTCTGTCCTCTGGTTCCGCTTGAAGTTCCGTGTTTGGAGGTGCTCTGGCTCTGATCTGGTGGAGGTGTCTCTTCCAAACCAGTCCCCCCTCCAACCCTACCTTGTAGGAAACCAGACCTGTACAGCGGGCAATGATACCAGGGACCCAACCCTGTCCAGACCCATAGTTTCGGAGGTACACAGTGTCCCCAGGGAGAACCTTCTTGGAGCCCCCTGCACCACAGTGGATGGCTGTTGCTCAAGAGCCCGGTCAGGATGTATACGATCAAGGAGGGTAGTGAGCCTCCTCCCCATAAGCAACTCCTCCAGGCTCCAGCCAGTCACTGCGCTTCGGGTGATGTGTTGGGTCAATAAGAACTCCGCTAACCGGAGAGTCCAGTCTCCATGCACCATGCGCCTAAGCACATCTTTGGTAGTACGGACCATGTGTTCAGCTTGGCTGTTAGTGGCCGGGTGAAAAGGAGCAAAACGAATGTGGATTCCATTCTTGGTTACCAGTATGTCTGGCAAGCTGTGTGTCGCAAATAGCTTCCTGAACGCGTTTACAGTAACTCTAGCGGACATGGTTGAGGTCGGCACCACCTCGAGCCCCTGGGACTGAGAGTCTACTACTATTAGGAAGTGTTGGCCCTGAAAAGGCCCCGCAAAATCCACGTGCAGGGGGCTCCAAGAAGGTTCTTCCTGGGGACACTGTGTACCTCCGAAACTATGGGTCTGGACAGGGTTGGGTCCCTGGTATCATTGCCCGCTGTACAGGTCTGGTTTCCTACAAGGTAGGGTTGGAGGGGGGACTGGTTTGGAAGAGACACCTCCACCAGATCAGAGCCAGAGCACCTCCAAACACGGAACTTCAAGCGGAACCCGAGACCATGGGGACTGTGTGGACTCCCAGGACCGTACTGGTGCCTTGGATCCGGCCGGGAGACCTGGCAGGGCTCGCAACGTTTCACCCAGCCCTCTATCTCCGCATCTATGCCTGGCCATGACCACACATAGCTACGGGCAAATGCCTTCATCCGGACAATCCCCAGGTGGGACACGTGCAGCCCTTCTAAGACTTTTTTCCTTAACAGGGGGGGGGGGACTATGACATGGCTACCCCATAACACACATCCTTGGCGAGTAGACAGCTCATCCTTACGGGCTGTGCAGCATGAAATTTTTGGACCCGGCTTCCCGGGCCACCCCCTCCCCACCCAGTCTGAGACGTGGGACAACAGCCTATCCTTCACGGTTGCGGCGGCAATGTCCTTCACATGCAAGGGCTGGTCCGGTAAGTCTTTCAGCCGCAGGATCTGCATGTCCGATGCTCTTGGTTTTCTCCGCAGCTGGCGCAGGTTCCTCAAGGTGCGTCAGATGACCGCTGGTTCGACGATGCTCTCGTAGCTTGGGAGCAGTGGTGTCGGTCGGATCAGTCCAAAGCTCGGTGGACATCCTCATTGTGGGAATCTACGGAAGACGACCGGTCTCGCTGGATGTGGTGAGTTCTCCTTATGTGGGTTGTGGGCCGCCTCGCGGGCATTATCCTTCTCAAAGGCTGTGGCCATATTCATTGCTTCCATCATCATGATATCGTCTTTTGCCAGCAGCTTGCGGCAGAGACAGCTGTCTGATGAATCTTTCGAGAAGTCCCTTGATGTCAGTGAATTGGCAATACATTGCAATCGCCCAGAGCACTGTGATGTATTCACTCACTGACTCTTGTGCTTGTTGCTCTCTATGCGCAAAGTTGTAGCGGCGGTGGTTCTTAGTTGGCTGAGATGCGAGGTGTCTTGTCATAGCCTGTGTCAGCTCATGGAAAGTGCATGCCTCCATGTCCCTGGGTGCCATCAGACCTTCCAGTAGAGTGATGGCGGAACTTCCCAGCACCATCAGTAGCACATCCGCCTTGTCTGCCTCCCTAGTGAAGCCTTGTAGTCGGACGTAGCTCCTTATTCAGCGGAGCCACTGCGGCCATTCTGCAGGATGGCTCATATCAAAATCTGGTGGCAGCCAACTATGACTGGCAGCCATCCTTGGACCTGGGGCAGTCGCTTGTGCAATTGTGGGTGGTTGCGAAGATGCAGCAGGCGCGGTCTCGTTTCTGGGAGTATTTGCTGAGTCCAGTGTGGCGGTGAGGTCGCGTTTACTATGAGGCGGCAGGCGGCGGTGCTGCGGTGCGGTCTTGGGCATCTGGCAGCCAGCGGGAGCTCATCAATCCCACCCTCGTTGCTAGTGTTAAATGTTCAGAAAAAGTCAGAAGCCCAAGGCAGTATAAGTTCCTCAACTAAGTTGATTCAACATTTGTCAGTGACAACAGCTCACTCATAGGAACACAAGAACCGAACTGACTGGACAACACAATAATAAAGCTGAGTATTAACTGACCGTTGTTGACATTTGACAGTTGAAAGTGCATGCGCTTACTTGCCATTAGAATGTTCGTCTACCAATGCTTATACGATTGGTTAGAACACGCCTTGTAACATAAAATGTGTTAAACCCAATACATAACAGCAGCCCTGCCCCAAGGCAATACAGTCGTACCTTAGAAGTCGAACAGAATCCATTCCAGAAGTCCGTTCGAATTAAAAAATGTTCGGAAACCAAAGTGCAGCTTCAGATTGGCTGCAGGAAGCTCCTGCAACCAATCAGAAGCTGCAGAAGCCCCGTCGGATATTTGGGTTCCAAAGAAGATTCACAAACCAGAACACTCACTTCTGGCTTTGCGGTGTTCGGGAGCCAAGACGTCTGAGTACAAAAGCGTTCGGGATCCAAGGTACTTGAAAAAGGAAGTTTACTGAGCTGCTGGTAGGCTGCATATACAGTAGAACAGCTCAGGAGTTATGAGTGCAGCCTTGGAAGAGTCTCCCCCTTTACACAGTTTCCCCTGCCACTTGAGAATGCAATAACACAGAAGGCTGGTTAGGTCATTCAAAATTTGGCAGCATAAATTTTCCTGTAGGTTGTATGGGGTGACTTGTTCCCCTGCAGAAAATTATTTTATTTACTCCTTTGGAGTATTTGGTACCAACCCAAAAGGGTTATCAGATTGGCTTTCATATGATTAAAACAAGACAGTCCCCACCTGCAAGATTACAATCTAGAGAAACATGATACACAAGGAAAAAGGGAAAGCGAGGGGAGCGGGGCGGGAATCAAAATTAAGGCACTGATTTTTAAACCGTTCTTCCTGTATTTAATTTATTTTTATTCATTTAATTTGTATACTGCCCTACACCTGCAGGTCTCACGGACCAGCCTGCACAATTCAGGGGCAAGAGGTGCTTGATGGAGCCTTCAAGGAACTGTTTGTGGTTGTGTTTATGTTTAATAGCAGCACGGTATTATCATTATCTGAAGGGGAACTTGTGACTACTTTTCCTCACCCTGACGATCTAAATAAGGATAAGGAACTTTTAAAGTTTACGCTCAACGAGCTTATAGCTTAGTGGTTACTTTTGAAAAGCACAACACTCTAGGGCTCATCCGCACCTCTGCTTGTTCTATCATTTCCCCAGGGGAAACCTGTGGATTACAGCTGAATTGGACCAAACAGCAATTGAGTTCTCCATGGATGGCTTTTTCTTGCAATTCGGTGGTAAAGAATGTGTTTTCCAGGGGAAAGCTGCAAGGCATGTGCAAAATCATTTGGACCCACATCTAGAAGCAAGGGACAAGCAGGAAAGCACAGGACAGCTGGAGCTGTGCAGCAGCCCTTTGTTTCAAACAAACACTTTGCAGAGATATTTAGGGTTATTCTTAACGTCACATTTTAAACTTGTCACTGGATGGTTAAATTGTTTCTAGCATGACTATTGACTTGTACTACCCAAATAAACACTCCCATACCCTTCTAGAATCCTAACCCTTCTGTCAGGGAATCAAAATTGGTGTGTCCTGCCTAGGCTAACCCCACTCAAATTGTTCAGTCTTGTCTACCCACAGACAATCCCTAATTCTAACTGAGACCCAGTTTCAGAAGAAACCTATGGCACATCTATGGAACAAGGAGAAAAGGTATTGGACCTGGGAGGATTAGCCATAGACCCCTTCTGTCCAACTAGGCCAAAAGTCCCTATCTGACTATTAAACTGCCGGCATCAAACTGTCACTCTCACTCACCTGGCTAATGGTCTCACCAACTCTTACTAGTAGCTGGGTCACCAGGAAGCAGACCCATGACCTGTCCTTCACAGAGGGCTTCCTTATTTAACAGGCCATGCTTTTATTATGATGGGGTATGTGAATGAATATATAGGATGTGTAGATTGAAAGGGCTCAGGGAGTATCCAGGAGACAGGTTAATACAGGGGTAGGAGAAACAAGCTCATCGTGCACAGAGGCGTATTGTATACCTTCAAAAATATCTGTCAGTGAGGGTCTGGGCTACCCTCTGCCCCCCTGCCCTGCTTCACCACAGTCACTTTTAGACATCCTGTTGATTGAATAGTCATCCAGATTTGTTTGCGCAGAGATCAGACAATGTTGTCTATTCAATTAGCATTTACCCTGATAGGTTTGCTGGGATGTTGGCTGATGGTTTACTAAGGATGCTGAGAAGTGGCTTCAGTTCTCAGCATCCACCACTCCAGTTCCCAGAATTCTCTGAGGGAAGCTCTGAGAATTCAAGTGGTATCATAGGGCTTTAAATACATGGTGTGAATGTGACTGGCCTTGTTGCTTTTCGTAGAAAGGTGCTACAAAGGTTTGTTCATATTTGGTTTTGAGGCAGAAGAATCCCACCCTGTCCTGAGGGAATAATGCTCTGCAGCCACTTATTCACTTCATCTACTCCAATCCACTCTGGCAAAAGAGGAAAATTGGTACTTACTGTTAATTTCAGTTTGAAGAGTGGACTGGAGAACATTAACCCACCTCATTTTTTTCCTCTGCTTTCTCTTAGACTCAGAGTGGCTTAATATGTTTTTGTTCTCTTGGTTTGAATAAAAATGTAACTACTGTTATGTAATTTCCAAATGCTAGCTTTGTCTGTTCATAGAATCATTTAATTGTAGAGCTGGAAGGGATCCCGTGGGGTCATCTAGTCCAACCCCCGGCAATGCAGGAATCTCAGCTAAAGCTTCCATGACAGGTGGCCCTCCAACCTCTGCTTAAAAACCTCCAAGAAGGAGAGTCCACCACCTCTTGTGGGAGTCTGTTTCATGGCCAACAGCTCTAACAGTCAGAAAGTTCTTCCTGATGTTTTGTCAGAATCTCCTTCCTTGTTTCTTGACTCCATGTGTCCTCCTTTTGAGCCCTTAAGTACTTTAAGTTTTTAACTTTGAAAACTGTTTTCTTAGTAGCCATGACTTCTGCTCATAGGTTTTCAGAGTCGAGGGCCTTGTCCTCTGATCTTCAACTCATTGTTTTCCCACCAGGATAAAGTTGTGCTCTTCCCAACCCCTTCTTTTTCATGCCCAAAATTAATTCAGTTTTTCATAGAACCCAAGACCAGGTGCTTTCTTTCTTTCTTTCTTTCTTTCTTTCTTTCTTTCTTTCTTTCTTTCTTTCTTTCCTAGATGTAGATGGTATTCCCTAGATGTAAGACATGCCCTACTCTTCCCCCCCCTTTTTTTAAGCAGAGCACTAGAGTTCTGCAAGGTAGGGTCCCTGTATGTCTTACTTAGGTCCATTTAAGGAGAAAAAGGTGTCTTCATCCTCTGTTTTCTAGATGGTTTGAATTCTGTATCACTCAGGCATATGGGACACTGGGGAAGGATCCTTCTAGGGGATCTACCACTCATTCTTTAAGGGGAGTGGCAATAACAACTGCTTTTAAGAGCATTTATCCTGGGTACTTTGAAGCAAAAGACTTTTGTAGCTGATTGAGTGGGATCTGACTTGGGGGGTGGTTGGAATAGAAACACCAGTTTGGGTAGGATCATAATTTTTTCTGTTGCTAATCTGTCAGGGAGGGTAAAATGAGTTTTGCTCCATTTATATATTTTTTTCAAATTTTGAAGAATTGTCCGCCATACAAGCAGGACGGTGTTTTGAATAAAGGTTTATTGTTATAATTAATCTAAGCTTTGTGTGACAGAATCGAATGCCTATAAGTTATGTGAATTTTTTAAATTTTTTAAATTTTATTTTTTTTTGGAGATTGGTGGTAAAATAGTGTTGACTAGCATGGACATAAAGATTTTATAATCCTGGTTAATCAGATAGATTGGCCAGAAAGATTCTACCTTCTGTTGGTCTTTAAATAGTTTTGGAATAGTTACAGTTGTGGAGTTGTACAATGTTTTGGGGAGGAGGGGCTCCTCTCGCTAAGTCAATAAATAGGTGGACAATATATGTTAATAACACTTCAAAATTGTTTATAAAACTCAGAAGTGAGCAGAGATTTATGTGGTTTCAATGTTTTAAGAACATTGTCAATTTCTTCTAGGAGGACGGGGCTATCTTAAAAGGTTTTCTCATCATGCGTTGTTGATGGTATGGCTAAATTTTCTAAGAAATTGAGGGTATCTTTTTTTATTTGGAGATTGCGAAGCAAATTCTGAGCAGATGTCTTAAGGAGAGACATCTTCTCAGAATGTGATTTGTGCCATTGCTTTTTACATCTGTTTGCCAAAAGTCTAGAGTTTTTACCTCTAAAAGCGTTTTCATGTATAAGAGGTTGACTAGTGTTATTAATTTCTAAAGAGTCTATTTCTCGCCTCCTATTAGTTCTCCCAGCTTTCTATCTTGTGGCAGGAAGAATTGAGTGATGTCTTTTATTTTCAGCTTTTCTGAATCCTTTTGCATTCCACTCTACTTTCTTTAAGGTTTGGGCTTTTTTAGACAGTGGGGGCTTTTGCTCCAAGCTGTTTTTCTGGGCCTTCAAACAGAACTTAGAGTTTAAGCCAGGGACAAAACTAGGCTTTCTTTCACCAGAGTTAAAGACTCAGTCTGTCACACACACATTTGCATACACACACCCCACCAAACACATTTGTTTTTAAAGGGCATAAAAAAGTAGGCAACCTTAAGTATATTTTCTCAGAGAGTAGTTGATCATTTGAGGAATCCTAAGAAGTATTATGACTGTATGACCAAAGGGCAAATGAGCATCCTTTCCAGTAAAAGTAAATTGTTTGTCAAAAGTAGAGCTTCCATGTGCAGCAATCGTCTATCTGAATAAGTCTTATTGAACTCAGTGGGACTTACTGTACTTCTGATTAAAAAATGCTTATGGTTGCAGTATAAGATTGCACAATCTTTACACAGTTGCCTCCAATGAATTCAGTGGGACTTACTTTGAGTAGACATGTACAGTGGTACCTTGGTTCTCAAATTTAATCCGTTCTGGAAGTCCGTTCCAAAACCAAAGTGTTCCAAAACCAAGGCGCACTTTCCCATAGAAAGTAATACAAAACGGATTAATCCATTCCTGACTTTTAAAAACAACCCCTAAAACAGCAATTTAACATGAATTTTACTATCTAACGAGACCATTGATCCATAAAATGAAAGCAATAATCAATGTACAGTGGTACTTCCGGTTACAAACTTAATTTGTTCCGGAGGTCTGTTCTTAACCCGAAACCGTTCATAACCTGAGTCGCGCTTTCACTAATGGCGCCTCCCGCTGCTGCCATGCTGCCGGCGTGCGACTTCTGCTCACATCCCGCGGCAAAGTTCGCAACCAGGAGCATCTTCCGGATTAGCAGAGTTCGTTACCCGAAGTGTTCATAAGGAGGATGGTACGTAACCCGAGGTTCCACTGTACTGTACTATAAAATAAATAAAACAGTATTGTAGATGATAAAAAAATAAATTATTTTTTTTCTTAGCTGCACTGATGATAGTCACTGTTTGAATGGGGGCTTTTATCCATTTCCGCAGTCACACAATCAATCAATCAATCAATCAATCAGTAGCTGAACTGGGTTCTACACAGTCACAAAAACAAATTAAACAAAAAGGCCTCAAGAAACAAAAATGCAAAATAAATAGCAAAAACAAAAGCACCAAACCTAATCTGTTCAAGAAGCCCGTTTGACTTCCGAAATGTTCAAAAACCAAGGCACAGCTTCTGATTGGTGCAGGTGCCCTGGAAACAAAGCCGACAGCCACATCGGATGTTTGGCTTCCAAAAATTGTTTGAAAACCGGAACACTTACTTCCAGGTTTTCGGTGTTTGAGAATCAAGGCGTTTGAGAACCAAGTGGTAAAGGGTTGCAGTTTAAGAATCTAAGGAATAAAATAAAAGAATAAAGAATAGAAGCATCACATTTCTTTCATTGCAAGTATTTTATCTGCAGTATAAACAAGTCTCAGTTTTTATAGCTGAATGTATGCCCTCTTTATGTATTCACATGGTGTAAACATGTATGTTGTCCTCTAGATCCTAACACAGAGAAATTATAACAGCTGTATTAGAAGCAAGCAATACTCCAAAGTGCTTGTGGACTTGCCATTTAATCATAACAAAAGATCCTGTTTCAAAAAAAGGACAGAAGGTGGTGGACGCTTCACCCGGGGCAAAAAACAACAACAGCTAGCCCCCCCCCCCACCTCCACCAGCTACAGCTCTGTTTAAGCAGCCATCTTCTTCCTTCAGGCCCCCACCCCTCATCTATAATAATATATACTATACATACCACCCTGGAAACTAATATAGTCTTATGATAATTAGCTCATTCAGCTTTCCAGGCTGTATCAAAAAGTTAAGGAAAAAAAGCCACAGTTAGTGGTACAAAGTAAGGAAAAAAATTCCTTACAGGGGAAAAGGGGGCCTGCCAAGATGATCGGGGCAAAGCAGAACTGGAGGGTGGGATGGCTCCTGCCCCCAGATGTGTAGACAGAAGACTTGAAAGGCTCTGCCTAGCCATTTCAGCAGGATGAGTCATCCTATTCACTGAATGTCCTTCAGTCGATTCTGGCAAAATTGAATTATTGGAAGAGTTACTATTTTTGTTGCCGCTGTCCTATCTAACATAGTCGAAATTCATGCCATCTCTTGAAATAATGAGTAATGGACTTTTAACACCTGAGTGTAATTACCTACGAAAAATAGCTTATTAAGTTTTCCGGTGCTGTTTTTCTAGAAAAAAAGAGGTGCCGGAACTCAGCACAAACCCTTGTTCTCTTAAAATGGCAGTGGTGCCAACCTGAAAGCGGCCAGAACTGCGTTCCGGCTGAAAAAAAAGGCTGGAAGGGAATAGTACGATCATGCCACTGATCTCCCTTTCGCACAGACATCATGCCTTACCTATAAAAGAAAGGAAGAGAAAGCTATAACAACATTTCACTTTATGAACATTATAATATAACTTGCATGTCTGTAAAATCATAAGAAATATGACACATATGGAGTTTCAGTATTTAATCTATTAGTGTGCTGCAGATGTTGTGAGTTTTATCCTGTTATGGTGATGGTGGTGATGATTAGGGGTTGCTTTTAATGTTCTCATATATATTTTTAATTAAGAGAGGGTACCATAGTGGGGGTGGGGAGGACACTGAATAAACCTCCAGCTCTCCGCACAAAAAGGAGATTACAAGGAACACGTTGTGTGCCATCTCAGAGAAATGAAATGAGTTATCACAAGCATAAGCAGGTGGCACGCAACCGTGGAGAAAAACAATGGCAAGACACACAACCCATCCGCCAAGGACGCTTGCCCATCGTTAATGGGAGGTGTGCGAAACTAACTCCCATTGATTTGTGCCTATGAGCCGGGGCAGAAGGGGGATCAAATACCACCCGGCTTTCAGGAAGCGGACTGTTGCTTGGATTAATGAGATCAAGAGATTATAACTAGATAAGTAATTAAAGCTTGGCTTGAGCAGATTTCAGGATATTTGAATCTGATTTTTCCATGTCCTTAAGGACACGTCAGTGCTAGAGGACTGGTCCTTGTTTTCCATAATCCACACCTCCGCTGTCTGATTTTCAATATCTTCAGATTTCAATTCATCCTCACCCCGCAGGACTGAGAGGTCAAGCAGAATGAGGGTACGTATGAGTTACTTCTGAGCAAGAGACAGCAGAGTGCATGATCCAACCCATTATAACCAATAGTCAAAAGGGGAAGCCTCAATGATAGGGGGTCTTGGCCTCACACAAGTTCTCCATAGCCAGAACTAAATATCTCCCACTTTTAAAAGTGTCGCTGCAGAGATTCTGTAGGAAATTCCTTGTAAGTAATTTTTTTTTTTTAAGCAGACTCTGTGTAAGAAATCTTCCTTAGTAAGGTGGTAGGTAAAACAAACAACCACATCCTGGGGTTTGGCAGAATAATAATAATAATAATAATAATAATAATAATAATAATAATAATTTATTATTTATACCCCGCCCATCTGGCTGGGCCTCCCCAGCCACTCTGGGCGGCTTCCATAGAAACAAAAAATACAGTAAAATATCACACGTTAAAAACTTCCCTGAACAGGGCTGCCTTAAGATGTCTTCTGAATGTCAGGTAATTGTTTATCGCTTTGACATCTGCTGGAAGAGCGTTCCACAGGGCGGGCGCCACTACCGAGAAGGCCCTCTGCCTGGTTCCCTGTAGCTTTGCTTCTCGCAATGAGGGAACCGCCAGAAGGCCCTCGGCACTGGACCTCAGCGTCTGGGCTGAATGATGGGGGTGGAGACGCTCCTTCAGGTATACTGGACCGAGGCCGTTTAGGGCTTTAAAGGTCAGCACCAACACTTTGAATTGTGCTCGGAAACGTACTGGGAGCCAGTGTAGGTCTTTCAAGACTGGTGTTATATGGTCTCGGCGGCCGCTCCCAGTCACCAGTCTAGCTGCCGCATTCTGGATTAGTTGTAGTTTCCGAGTCGCCTTCAAAGGTAGCCCCACGTAGAGTGCATTGCAGTAGTCCAAGCGGGAGATAACCAGAGCATGCACCACTCTGGCGAGACAGTCCGCAGGCAGATAGGGTCTCAGCCCACGTACCAGATGGAGCTGGTAAACAGCTGCCCTGGACACAGATTTGACCTGTGCCTCCATGGACAGCTGTGAGTCCAAAATGACTCCCAGGCTGCGCACCTGGTCCTTCAGGGGCACAGTTACCCCATTCAGGACCAGGGAATCCTCCACACCTGCCCGCCTCCTGTCCCCCAAAAACAGTACTTCTGTCTTGTCAGGATTCAACCTCAATCTGTTAGCCGCCATCCATCCTCCAACCGCCTCCAGACACTCACACAGGACCTTCACCGCCTTCACTGGTTCTGATTTAAAAGAGAGGTAGAGCTGGGTATCATCCGCATATTGATGAACACCCAGCCCAAACCTCCTGATGATCTCTCCCAGCGGCTGCATGTAAATGTTGAAAAGCATGGGGGAGAGGACAGAACCCTGAGGCACCCCACAAGTGAGAGCCCAGGGGTCTGAACACTCATCCCCCACCACCACTTTCTGAACATGGCCCAGGAGGAAGGAGCGGAACCACTGTATGACAGTGCCCCCAGCTCCCAGCCCCTCAAGACGGTCCAGAAGGATGTTATGGTTGATGGTATCAAACGCCGCTGAGAGATCCAGCAGAACTAGGAAACAGCTCTCACCTTTGTCCCTAGCCCGCCAGAGATCATCAACCAGTGCGACCAAGGCAGTTTCAGTCCCATGATGAGGCCTGAATCCCGACTGGAAGGGATCCAAATGGTCCGCTTCTTCCAGGCGTGCCTGGAGTTGTTCGGCAACCGCTCGCTCAATCACCTTGCCCAAGAATGGAAGATTTGAGACTGGGCGATAGTTGGCCATCGTGGCCGCGTCTAAAGATGGTTTTTTAAGAAGCGGTTTAATAACCGCCTCTTTCAGCTCGTCTGGGAAGACTCCCTCACGGAGGGAAGCATTCACCACCCCACGAAGCCCATCACCCAGTCCTTCCCGGCTAGCTTTTATAAGCCAGGATGGGCAAGGATCCAGGAGACAGGTGGTTGGTTTCACTCGTCCAAGCAGCCTGTCCACATCCTCGGAGGTAACAGATTGGAATTGATCCCACTCAACTTGACTAGACAGAACTCTAGCACTCTCCCGCCCCGGCCCTGCTCCCATGGTGGAGTCTACTTCTTCCCGAATCTGAGCGATTTTATCTGCAAAAAACTTTGCAAAATCATTGCAGGAGAACATGTGGCCCGTACTGGGCCCCGATGTTGCAGGTGGTTCCGCTAAATTGTGAACCACCTGAAAAAGTCTCCTGCTGCTGTTTTCTGCAGATGCAATAGAGACGGTGACGTTGAGCTCGACGTTGAGCTCTAACCTGTGTCCGGTCAGATTCGGAATGAGTTATCTGCCACCGGCGCTCTAGCCGTCTCAACGATTGTTTCATTGCCCTCAGATCCGTGGAAAACCACGGGGCTGTCTGGGCTCCATGCAATCGGAGAGGGCGCTTCGGAGCCAAACAGTCAATAGCCCTGGTTAACACCACATTCCAGCGGACCACCAGGGAATTAGCTGAATGCTGTATGCTTGCTCAAAGTCACATAGGATGTTCCCCCATTTGGGGAACAGCTTAGACCACCAAGCGATCTCATGTCCTGCCCCCCAAGATCTCATCACCTCGCTGCCCAGCAGTGTCTTTTCCTGAGCTGAAAGAGTTAGTTATGGAAGTAGGGTTGAGGATGCCCAGACTGCTGGTTCTGCGGGACTTCATCATGTTTTGTCTTCTTCTGGCAATGTTAAAGAATGTGGGTTGTATTCAACTAAGTCCCACTCAGAGGCAGATCCACTGAAATTAGTGAATCTAAGTTAGTATTGCCCATAAACTTCAATTGGCCTATTCCGAATAGGACTACCATGTGTCACAAAGAATAAAAATGCAATCCTTTCCCCCAATACTGGAGTGCTGTACTCACAGAAACCCTCACCACCAGTAATGCTGGTGATTTTAACAATAAAATCCACAAATAGATGTGTATTGTATGTAAGGGCTAAACCTGATGAGAAGAGGAAGAAAGGAGCACAAAATCAAATTGTTGTTTTTTTGGGGGGGGTTGTTTTGCCTACTGAAGCAATTTTGTGCTGGTTCCCACAGCACTTTTTATCAATACAGTGGTACCTCGACTTTTGAATGTAATCCGTTCTGGAAGACTGTTTTGAGTTCCGAAATGTTTGAAAACTGAAAACTCGATACGGGAGCCTCAATATGGAAAACTCAGTATAGAAGGTGTGTGGCATGTTCAACTTCCAAGGCATGTTCAAAAACTGAAGCATTTACTTCCGGGTTTACGGCGTTCGAAAACCGAAATGTTCGTCAACGTTTGAAATGTTCATTAACGTTTGAAAACCGAGGTACCACTGTATATGCAACTCATTTTTACCCCCCACCCACCCAAGGCACATGGGAAGACTATATCTATTTTGCTGCTCCACTAAAAATGATTCTAATACAGTGTAGTTTTGCTTTAGATGGAACATAACATTAATTGATGCTCATAAATATTCAGATGTCTATTAACTTAGCAGCATAAACAGTTGCCTTTTATTGAGTCTGTTCACTAGTCCATCTAGTTTAGTATTGTCTACACTGACTGGCAGCAGCTCTCCAGGGTTTCAGGCAGGGGTCTCTCCTGGCCTTATTTGGAGATACTACTGGGGATTGAACCCGGGACCTTCTGCATGCAAAGCAGGTGCTCTGCCACTGAGCTACACTCATCCCCAGGAAGCCATTCGTTCTTAGACGAGGAGACCCCGCCAGGCTACTTTAAGCAGAATCATGTTTTAGAGCAGGAGTTGGGGTGGGGGACCTTAAGGAAGGGGGCCAAATGCAGCCCTCCAGGCCTCACTAATCTAGTCATCAAAGCTTGCCTTAATCCTCACTGGCCCTGTGACGCATTACAGGTGTCTTATCGTTGCTGAAATATCACCTTGAACTTTTATAATGCCTCTTGTTTATCCAGACAGAGGAAAGCCGATATGTGTGAGTGGGTGTAAAAACTAGACAGCTAAACCCAGGTAAAATGTACCCACTGTTGCTTTCTGATCTACCAGCATGTGGCCCTCAGGAAGTCGTCCAGAAGTCCTTGGGCTGGAAGGGCTCTAATCCCTGTTTTAGAGTTCCTCCCACACTCTGCAAGGTGTTCCCATTGCCCAGCGGCTCCATGGACAAGATTGCTCTTCCCCTTGCTCCCCGGTGCTAGCTTCCATCCTGATAGCTGATGGCAACAATCCACCTCTTAAATGTCTGAGAAATGTTTGGTGTGACTCCCCTCTTCCACCTTTTCCCTGTTTTTTTGTTTTTTAACTTTTCTACTAAATTGCATATTCTATCTCCCCCCCCCCCCCCGATTATATGTAACACTCAGGCCCAGATGAGACAGTTTATGTATGATTTTTCTTCTTCTTCTTCAGTGACAGTGTGAATCACGAGAGCTATATACAGTGGGAGGGGTTTTCTCTCTCTGAAACATGAAGTACACTCTGCGTATTTTCTATTTTTTCATGTTTGATGCTGTTAAATCGAAAAAGGGGGGGGAATGAAGGTTTTATGGTCATATTTGAAGGGGTTGGACTAGATGACCTTCTGTAGTCCCTTCCAACTCTACAATGCCATGGCTTTATGGTTCTATGATATTTTGGGTGAGAGGTAATACTGGTGTTTATTTTTCTGTAAGAGGCCTAGTTTGGTCAGAATCAAGTATCAACTTCCAGAGTTAATGAAAAATACATTGTCTTTGTTAAATGAGCCACCATAGCCGCTAGGGGGCCATGGAAATTTGTGTCCCGGGCTTTTTAGACTTGTCTACCCATGTACTATCTGGAACCAAAGTGGCACATTGGTTGCCAGATGTGAAATATTTTGGCATTATTTTCAGCTCTCCCACTCCACCAATTACCGTATTTTTCGCCCTATAGGACGCACTTTTCCCCCTCCAAAAATGAAGGGGAAATGCGTGTGCATCCTATGGGGCGAATGCAGGCTTTCGTTGCAGCCTGGAGAGTGAGAGGGGTCGGTGCGCACTGACCCCTCTCGCTCTCCAGGCTTCAGGAAGCTATCCGCAAGCCTGCAGCCCGAAACCCGGGGAGCGCAGCGGGGCGCACCCCGGGCTTCGGGCAGCTCTCCGCAAGCCTTGGGAGCCCAGCGCGACTTCCCGCCGGGCTCCCAAGGCTTGTGGACAGCAAACTCCGCAAGCTCCGGGAGCGATGGCAAGGTTGCGCAACCTCGCCGTCGCTCCCGGACCCCCAGCCCCGAGGCTAAAAAGGAAGCCAGGACAGCTAGCAGGATCCATCCCGCTCGCTGTCATGGCTTCTTTGCTCTTTGGGGCACGGGGGGGGGGAATATATATTTTTCTTTATTTCCCCCCCCAAAAAAAAAATAAGTGCTCCCTATGGGCCGGTGCGCCCTATAGGGCGAAAAATACGGTAGCTAGGAGGACCTGTCACTTAGTTGTAGTTCTTGCAGCCCAGCTCATTCTTTTGGGATGCTGATGAGGACATTTGAGTGGCTAGTTAAGGTCACTGTCTTACAAAGAAACCTCCCTGTTTAGTTCAACAACCTCTTCTTTATGATTGTAACCCTCACTTGGGTACAGAACCCCAAGAATTGGATGGGACTCATGGCATCATCCAGACTGACATCCCTCCCCCAAAAATCCAGAAAAATATTTAATTGAAAATGCATGTGATTGGGATGTTTTCTTTCTTTTCTCAAGGGGTGGGGGATGGCAGAGAAATGCTGACTGCTCCAGCATTACTTAGTTCCAATGGCTGCTAAATTTGACAGCCACTGCAGTTTGCAAAACACTTTCCTTAGTGGTGGCCCTCCAGGGCAAGGACACCCTCAACTTCCC
This sequence comes from Podarcis filfolensis, assembly GCF_964270895.1. Lineage (NCBI taxonomy): Eukaryota > Metazoa > Chordata > Lepidosauria > Squamata > Lacertidae > Podarcis > Podarcis filfolensis. The sequence goes on from NC_139617.1 coordinate 29,649,777, forward strand.
CATCTTGAGCAGCTGTGTTGCTATCCTTGAAGAAAAGTCTGTGCGGGGTGGGTGGGTTGCATTGCATACGGAGAACAAGATCTGAGAGTGACTCAGCTGTGCAAAAGCACATGCATCATTTTTTCATTATATCAGCAGCGCTGGCTCCAGAGCTCTGATAGCCTTTGCGCAAAGCATCGCCACTGCACGCTTTTAACCTGGAAAGTGTGTCTATTTCATGCCGACACCATGCCTTGCAAAGTGAGAAGGGTAGTCCTGTGGTGTGGTGCCCAGTGAAAGACTTTCTTGGTCCTGGGTGCCTTGAAAACACCTGAATCTGGCATCTGTTAGAGCCAGCCTTGCTCCTCAGATTGCGATGACTTACAATTATAGAATTGTAGAGTTTGAGGGGATCCTGAGAGTCATCTAGTCAGGAATCTCAACTAAAGAATGCATGTCAGATGGTCACTAAACCCTCTGCTTAAAAATCTCCAATGAAGGAGTGTCCACCACCTTCTGAGGGTGTCTGTTCCACAGTCAAACAGCTCTCACGGTAAGAAAGTTCTTCTTGTTTAGTCAGAATCTTCTTTCTTGTAACTTGAATCTATTGGTTTGTGTCCTACCCTCCAGAACAAGAAGAAACCTTGCTCCACCTTCCTTTTGACAGCTATTTAGATATTTGAAGATGGCTATCACAGCTTCTCTCGGTGTCTTCTTTTCCAGGCAAAACATACCCAATTCCCTCTACTGTTCCTCATAAAGCTTCATTTCCTTGATTATTGCAATGTGGTCTCATATTTTGACTTGAGTTCTGCATACACCCTTCAATCCTTTTGGGTCTGTTTTCTGTTAAAGGAATGAACATTAAGCAGTATGGACCAAATAAAAAAAAGTCCAAAGTTGTGGTTTAAGAACATCAGAAGAGCCTGGCTGCTGTATGAGACCAAATTGCAATCTAGTTCAGTATTAGGGTTGTCAAGCCAGCAGCATCCTAGACCTGAGATTTCAGGGCCAAAACCTGAGACCTAGGGACAGTCGCTGGTGATGTCATGGGCGAAGTCCCTGGAGACAGATTAATTGGGAGAGGAGAGCAGAGGGGGAATAGGCTGCAGCTTGTAAGTTGCACACTGAGTCTTTATTATTATTATTATTATTATTATTATTATTATTATTATTATTACAGTGGATGCTTGGGTTGTGAACATGATCCGTGCAGGATGCAGGTTTGCAACCCGCAGCGTTCGCAACCCGCGTCTGCGCACGCGTGTGCATGTGCGACCGCCGAAACCTGGAAGTAACCCGTTCCGGTACTTCCGGGTTTCGGCGGTCCGTAACCCAAAAAAATGCAACCTGAAGCGTCTGTAACCCGAGGTATGACTGTATTATTATTAAAGGCAATCTTGCACACCTGGGAATCCAAGCCCTCCTCCTGGAGGGGACCAGGCAAACCTGGAGACTAAGTCAGCCATGGAGGTCTGGCAACCCTATATAGTATCCAGTTGTCACAGTAGCCAACCAGAATATCTATGGCATGAATGGAGCAGCCCTTCTCTCACTTGTGACTTTTGCTTTGGGAACCTTGATAGCCTGGAGAAGTTTATCATGCTGCAAAAGTTGCAGCTTTTCATGCTGCAAAACCAAAAAGTTCCCCAATTCTGAGTTCAAAGGACAGTGTGCAGAACTAGTGTATTGTCTCACCCACCCACCCCCACAAGAAGCAGGAGGGTTATTAATCCAAGATGGCACTAGGTTTGTCTCTAACAATTCTAACCATCTAGATGCTTTTAGGCTGTGACCTTTGGTTGTTCTATAAATATGACCCTGCAAGAATGTATATAATAACAAGATGGAAACAGCTTCAATTGTTGTTTTGAAAGATTGTGCCAGCAAAAAACATTTGCCATATCATGTCCCTTTCAGGAGGTCAGCTGCCAGATTGTTATTGAGAACTGGCCTTGATTTTTTAAAGTAAGGTTCCGGATAAGCCTAGGAGGTTACAGGACAATTACTCTGGTCCCCCCGTCCTGCCAACCCAATAATTGGCCAAATCAGATGCATGAGTGAAAACTAGCTACAACTTTACTGACAGACATACCCCCACCCGGCGGGGGGCTGGGGGCCTGACATAATGTTGAATTTGGTTCTGTTGACGAAAAGGATTTCCAGCCCAAAGTCTGACCATCCCAATTCCTCCACAAGAGGAAAGAAGTGGCTGGTCCTTTTAAAGGTTCTGCCACCCTGCCCATTTGCAAGCTGTGAAAGATGCTTGGGCCCCAAGATCTCATGAGAAGTCTCCTCTTTTGCTGTGGCATCTACCACACTGCCCTGCAAACCAATCTGACATCTTAGCTGGGCCAAGAGTTAATGCAAGAACACAAGAGTCAGAGAGGAAGGTTGTAGTGAAGAAGCTACCAGGTTAAGACAGAAGCTTTCGAGCACATAAGAACTGCAGAAGAGTCCTGCTGAATCAGGCCAATGGCCCATCTAGTCCTATGTCCTGTCTTCACATTTGCCGATCAGATGCCCCTATGGGAAACCCAAAAGCAGGACTTGAGCGTAATTTATGGAAACTGGCATTCAGAAGCATTGCTGCCCTCCTGCTGTGGAGGGCCGAGCAAAGCCATCCTGGCTAGTAGCCATCCATAGCACTCTCCTCCTCCATGAATTTGTCTAACCAACTTTGCCTTTCTGAGAGGGCATGTGAACGGATTGGTTAATATAAGCATTTTATATGCATCAATGATGATGATGATGATAATAATAATAATAATAATAATAATAATAATAATAATAAAATTATATTTATACCCCGCCCTCCCCAGTCAAAGCCGGGCTCAGGGTGGCTAACAACCAATAATAAAAACGACTTGAATGAATACAACTTAAAAACAAGATTAAAATACAACATTAAAACATTAAAACAATTAAAATGCAGCCTCATCACAGAAGGAGAAAGGAAAAAGAAAGGGGGGGGGGGAATCAAATTGACTCCAAGCCAAAGGCTGTCTTACAGACCCTGCAGAAAGAAATCAGATCCAGCAGGGCCCTGGTCTCATGAGACAGAGCATTCCACCAGGCCGGAGCCACTGTTGAAAAGGCCCTGGCTCTGGTTGAGGTTAATCTAACTTCCTTAGGGCCCGGGACCTCTAGGGTGTTGCTATTTATGTACCTTAAGGTCCTCCGTGGGGCATACTGGGAGAGGCAGTCCCGTAGGTACAAGGGTCCTGGGCCGTGAAGGGCTTTAAAGGTCAAAACCAGCACCTTAAATCTGACCCTGTACTCCACCGGGAGCCAGTGCAGCTGGAAAAGCACTGGTTGAATATACTCCCTTGGCAGAGACCCCATGTTGAGCCTCGCTGCAGCATTCTGCACCCGCTGGAGTTTCTGGAACAGCTTCAAGGGCAGCCCCACGTAGAGCAAATTACAGTAGTCAAGCCTGGAGGTGACCGCCACATGGATCACTGTGGCCGGGTCGGGGCGGGAAAGGTAAGGGACCAACTGCTTGATGCGGCGAAGGTGGAAAAATGTCGCCTTGGCTGTTGCTGTAACCTGCGCCTCCATAGCATTTCTGTCAGAGAAAGTATAGGTCTATTCTATTTTAAGGGTTCCCAAAATTAAGAAAGGCTCTCAGGTTGGATGTGTTGATATACAAAGCCCTGAACAACCTTGGCCCAGTGTACCTTAAAGACCACCTGAGCCTTTATATCCCAGTTAGTCAGAGCTTATCTGGAAGAGGACTGTTACTTGTCCCCACACCAGGGTTACTGAGGCCCAACTGGCCCCAACTAGAAGTTGGGCATTTGGTGTCACCAGAGATTTGGAAGACATCCTCACTGTTGACTTTCAGGCATCTCTTGGATGCCTGACAACAGGACTTTGTAGCTGCTTAATTTTTCAATTTTTTATTAGCTACTCACTTTGTTTTTAATGGTGTTTTTTGCTTTAATGCTGCACACTGTGCTGATATTTTCTGTTCACCCACTATGAACAGAGTATGGAAGGATCCCCTGGGTGGCTGTTGACACCTCTGAAATACTACATAGGACAAAGGGTAGTACATAAATGTTTCTAAATAACAAAGGCCACATCTGCACCACACATTTGAAACACTTTAGACCATTTTAACAGTGGTATAAGAGAACATGGCTTCCCAGAAAGCATTCTGGGAGCTGTAGTTTGTTAAGGGTGCTGGGAGTTGTTATGAAGCCCCTATTTCCCTCCCAGAACTATAGTTCCCAGAGTGCTTTAACAGTCAATCCCTCTTCTCAGGGAGATCTGGGAACTATAGTTCTTGCAGGGGGAGTAGGAGTCTTCTCACAACTCTCAGCGCCCTGAGCAAACTACACTTCCCAGGATCATTGGGGGGAAGCCATGAGTGTTTAAAAATGGTGTCATAAAGCTTTAAATGTGTGGGGCAGATGTGGCCTCTGAAAGACATCAGCTGATCCAGGCTGCACCTATAAATACCCACCATGATTCTCGGCCGCCCCTTCAACTCCCTTTCCGAACCTGACCCTCAACAGGCCTGCTCCATTGTATCAGCAGAAGGCCTCAGACCTGACAGTGGCACTATGACGCCCTCAGAGGTCACAGAACCATTTCACAAAGCAGAAAACATAGGCAGGCAGACATATATTCACAGCATGTCCTCACACTCCCCAGCACCTAGTCCGCATCCTCTGTTTTTCTTCCCTGCTCCCCAACTACCTATTTACTGTATTTTTCACTCTATAAGACGCACCCGACCATAAGACGCACCTAGTTTTTAGAGAAGGAAAACAAGAAAAAAAAATCTCCCTCTCTGCAGAGCGCCTCTTCAGCAAAGCGGGAGGAGAAATGGAAGGGGCTCCGTTTCTCCTCCCGCTTCGTTGAAGGGGCGCTGCGCAGCTCTCCCTCTCTGCGCAGTGCCATTTGCTCCATAAGACGCACACACATTTCCCCTTACTTTTTAGGAGGAAAAAAGTGTGTCTTATGGAGCGAAAAATACGGTACTTTTCTTCAATTGCAGGGGTAGGCAAGGTTTACCTCACCTAAGCCGGGTTCAATGGAGATCCCTCCGTGGGCCAGATCGCGCACTCACGGCCGCGATTTCCAGCATCTGCGCAGACATGATTTCCGGTGTCTGCGTCTGCATAGATGCAATTTTCGGCATCTGAGCATGCGCAGACGCGATTTCTGGCACTACGGAAGTGAGTCCCTGCACCGTGCTGCGTCAGTTTAGCGCAACACACAGGGACTCGCCGAGCAGGCGGCTCGGTTTGGGGGTGGCTCGGGGGCCAGTTAAACGACTCCCATGGGCCGCTTGTGGCCCATGGGCCTTAGGTTGCCTACCCCTGAATTAAGGCCACATCCATCCTATGTGTTTAAAACATTATAATCCCACTAAAATTATCACTTAAATGTTTGCTGCCTTGGGCTCCATGGGGTGGATATAAATCATAACACTTAAAAATAAATCAATTAAATGTGTTCAGTTTCTGTGGAACTGACAGGGCTTTTTGTGCTTGAATTTTTAGTTCTAAATGTGCAGTTCAGGTGTCGAAGTCTCTCAGCCCATTTAGGGTTACCCTGAAACTTGCAAACTTAGCAAATATACATAAAATGTGAGCAGAAGGAGAGGATGCAAAAAATGGAGAGGCGGGGGGAAGAAGTGTGTGTTGGAAAAAAACATTTGATTTTAAAACAAAGTTCTTTCTAAAGGTCATGCAGAAATCGAGACATAACTATTACAAGGTTCTTCCAAATAAACCCTTGCGCCTGCAAACAAGTGCATTTTTTTCTTCCATTCATTGCAAAGGTGATGATACTGCTTTCCCTTGTTTTTTTTATTATAATCAACCAGCTTACTCCAATAATGTCCTTGATGTATTCAGCCAGTTGGAAGATGCCCCTCCTTTCTTTTCCTTTTTGAACAGAAAAGGGGGGATGAAGGTACCCTGGCAATGGTATAAAAATCTGTGATACACTGATGCAGTTGTCCGGTTCGCAGGGAGCAGAGAGAGGGAAGTTTTGTTCACTGCACCCTTGAAGGATTCAGTTCCTTACTAGTTAGCACAGAGTGAGGAGCAGTCAGAGTAATCAGTCTCTGGCAGTCATGGCCAAGGTAGCTTGGCTGTGGTTTCTGCTGCTTTCACCCACTATCCATGGAAAAGGTAAGTCCTTTCAGGATAAAATTTTAATATTGTTTAAATGAGATGTACAATACTTCGTTCTTCAGAACTCATAAGAGTAACAATCAGGGCTGCAATGTTTCATTTTTTAGATTAAAACTTTTAAAGGTTTTTAACTTTTTATGCTTTTAATGTATAGTTTCATGGCTTTATTGCTGTAAGCTGCTTTGATTTTTTTATGATGCAGAAATATACTCAGGCTTTTTAAAATATAAATAAACTAATAAGCTAAATAATGTGCTACACAATTAACCAGGTGGCAGACTTTTAAAAAATATTATCTTTAATACACAGAGATGAGTGAAGCTGCCACTTTTGCATTTCCATGTCAATTTGTAATTTCCCCCCCTTCAAATCCACATGAAAATTAATCAGCATTTCAGTGAGAATTTCTCCTAATATATACATGTTTGTGTGCATTTATATACATTTCTGTGCACATCTTACCACAGCATATGCAGTTCTGTTTGCATTACTTGGATGGAGAACTGCAGGGTTCAGAGAAGTGTGGATTTAAAAGGATGGCTGTATTTTGATTAACATACTGTTTCATAAAGTTAGGGAGGTTTGCCTTTAACTGAGGACTGAATCCGATCTCTCCGGCTTCTCTATTAATGCAACAACTCATTATAAAAGCAGCCTTGAGACATTTCTCCTTCCACTTTGGAATGTTTCTTCTTAACTGATGCCTCCTGCTACGGCAACCGGTGTCTCATCTACAAAGTTGTTGCTTGGGTTCAGAACTAGGCATGGTTAGGAAGACAGTAAAGCCGCAGATTGTGTGTTGCAACTGAAATGTGTGATGTTGCTCTGTTGCATTGTTGTGAGGAAGAGGCAGAAAATTTCACTGTTTGCTTAATCACTCCTGGATATATATTATGGCTTTGATTAAATTACACAAAGCAAGAAAACTTCCAAAGAAGTTGTAGAACATTTTGTATGCTTTTTTCCCTGTAAATCTGCCTAGGCATTTAAGCGACTGCAATTGATCTGATGGTTTTGCTGTACATTTGCTGTACCTTTAAAATTTTGCAAGGCTTTTCATTCTGTCCTCTCATTCACATTTACTACATAAGCCAAATGTCATTCTTTGATATGTTTAAGAAAGAAGTATGAAGTGTTTAGCATGTCATGGGGGCTTGAACAGGTGGATGGAACAGGTGTGGTTTTCAAAATGTAGCAGATGCCGTAATCTTGCATAATCTTAGCTTCGTGCCAAATTACTTATGATGTTGTTTTCTGGCATTGTTTTTATAGAAATGTATTTCTTAGTTGCTTTGAGCTCAACATTTGTTGCCGGAAAAGCAGAGTTTAAATATTAAATTAATTACTCTGAATCAGAGGCAGTAGTGCTGTTGCACCCCAGGTCGTTCTTGTGGGCTTCCCATTGAGGTATTTAGCTGGGCATTATGATAATGTGATGCTGGACTAGATGGGCCCATGGCCTGATCCAGCTCTTGTTGTGTACTTATGGTAAATAAGCCTTGTGCAAAACCTCTGTATTTATTTAATTTTAAAAGGTAACTGAACCTCTTGTCTTGCGTCTTTGGTTTCTTAAGTGTTCTGGTTGCTAGTTGCCTATTACCTTCTCCGGCAGGTGGCTTCAGAGCTCAGTTGGTGTCTCTTTATGCAAGGAGGTGTCCGTTATTAGCTCTTTATACCTGTCTACAAGCCACAATGGCTATGTGCTAACTTCATTGTCAGAGGCAGGTTCTGCTTGTGGGCCTCCTGCTTGTGAGCCTTGTGTGCAAAAGATGGCAGGTTCAGCCCTTAATAGGGCTCGGAAAGGCACCTGCATGGAAAACCCCCCCAACGCCCAATTTTCTTTCAAGAGAGAAGTGCTTGCATGAGCTTTACAACCCAGGTTTGGGGGGGGGGTTTACTGCTGTTTATGGTAAGCACTGTTAAGAAAATGCCTGGGAAGAGGGCACTTTGGCACTATTTTCTCTCTCTGACAGGGCCAGCATGACAGGATTTATGTTGGGGGGGGCGAGCTTCAGTTAAGTATTTTTATTGAATTACTTGATTTGGGGGGGCAGCCCCCTTGGCTATGCTCATGTTGGGGGGGCGAGCCTCAGTTAAGTATTTTTATTGATTTACTTGATTGGGGGGGGCAGCCCCCTTGGCTACGCTCATGTTGGGGGGGGAGCCTCAGTTAAGTATTTTTATTGATTTACTTGATTTGGGGGGGCAGCCCCCTTGGCCACGCTCATGTTGGGGGGGCGAGCCTCAGTTAAGTATTTTTATTGATTTACTTGATTTGGGGGGGGGCAGTCCCCTGGCTACGCTCATGTTGGGGGGGCGAGCCTCAGTTAAGTATTTTTATTGATTTACTTGATTTGGGGGGGGCAGCCCCCTTGGCTACGCTCATGTTGGGGGGGCGAGCCTCAGTTAAGTATTTTTATTGATTTACTTGATTTGGGGGGGGCAGCCCCCTTGGCTACGCTCATGTTGGGGGGGCGAGCCTCAGTTAAGTATTTTTATTGATTTACTTGATTTGGGGGGGCAGCCCCCTTGGCTATGCTCATGTTGGGGGGGCGAGCCTCAGTTAAGTATTTTTATTGATTTACTTGATTTGGGGGGGCAGCCCCCTTGGCCACGCTCATGTGGGGGGGGGCGAGCCTCAGTTAAGTATTTTTATTGATTTACTTGATTTGGGGGGGCAGCCCCCTTGGCTACGCTCATGTTGGGGGGGAGCCTCAATTAAGTGTTTTTATTGATTTACTTGATTTGGGGGGGCAGCCCCCTTGGCCATGCTCATGTTGGGGGGGAGCCTCAATTAAGTGTTTTTATTCATTTACTTGATTTGGGGGGGCAGCCCCCTTGGCTACGCTCATGTTGGGGGGGCGAGCCTCAGTTAAGTATTTTTATTCATTTACTTGATTTGGGGGGGCAGCCCCCTTGGCCACGCTCATGTGGGGGGGGGCGAGCCTCAGTTAAGTATTTTTATTGATTTACTTGATTTGGGGGGGCAGCCCCCTTGGCTACGCTCATGTTGGGGGGGCGAGCCTCAGTTAAGTATTTTTATTCATTTACTTGATTTGGGGGGGCAGCCCCCTTGGCCACGCTCATGTGGGGGGGGGCGAGCCTCAGTTAAGTATTTTTATTGATTTACTTGATTTGGGGGGGCAGCCCCCTTGGCTACGCTCATGTTGGGGGGGAGCCTCAATTAAGTGTTTTTATTGATTTACTTGATTTGGGGGGGCAGCCCCCTTGGCCATGCTCATGTTGGGGGGGAGCCTCAATTAAGTGTTTTTATTCATTTACTTGATTTGGGGGGGCAGCCCCCTTGGCTACGCTCATGTTGGGGGGGCGAGCCTCAGTTAAGTATTTTTATTCATTTACTTGATTTGGGGGGGCAGCCCCCTTGGCCACGCTCATGTGGGGGGGGGCGAGCCTCAGTTAAGTATTTTTATTGATTTACTTGATTTGGGGGGGCAGCCCCCTTGGCTACGCTCATGTTGGGGGGGCGAGCCTCAGTTAAGTATTTTTATTCATTTACTTGATTTGGGGGGGCAGCCCCCTTGGCCACGCTCATGTGGGGGGGGGCGAGCCTCAGTTAAGTATTTTTATTGATTTACTTGATTTGGGGGGGCAGCCCCCTTGGCTACGCTCATGTTGGGGGGGAGCCTCAATTAAGTGTTTTTATTGATTTACTTGATTTGGGGGGGCAGCCCCCTTGGCCATGCTCATGTTGGGGGGGAGCCTCAATTAAGTGTTTTTATTCATTTACTTGATTTGGGGGGGCAGCCCCCTTGGCTACGCTCATGTTGGGGGGGCGAGCCTCAGTTAAGTATTTTTATTCATTTACTTGATTTGGGGGGGCAGCCCCCTTGGCTACGCTCATGTTGGGGGGGCGAGCCTCAGTTAAGTATTTTTATTCATTTACTTGATTTGGGGGGGCAGCCCCCTTGGCTACGCTCATGTTGGGGGGGCGAGCCTCAGTTAAGTATTTTTATTGATTTACTTGATTTGGGGGGGCAGCCCCCTTGGCTACGCTCATGTTGGGGGGGCGAGCCTCAGTTAAGTATTTTTATTGATTTACTTGATTTGGGGGGGCAGCCCCCTTGGCCATGCTCATGTTGGGGGGGCGAGCCTCAGTTAAGTATTTTTATTGATTTACTTGATTTGGGGGGGCAGCCCCCTTGGCTACGCTCATGTTGGGGGGGCGAGCCTCAGTTAAGTATTTTTATTGATTTACTTGATTTGGGGGGGCAGCCCCCTTGGCTACGCTCATGTTGGGGGGGAGCCTCAATTAAGTGTTTTTATTGATTTACCTTACTTGGGGGGGCAAGCTACTTGTCCACGCTTATGTTGGGGGGGGAGCCTCAGTTAAGTATTTTTATTGATTTACTTGATTTGGGGGGGCAGCCCCCTTGGCTACGCTCATGTTGGGGGGAGCCTCAATTAAGTGTTTTTATTGATTTACTTGATTTGGGGGGGCAGCCCCCTTGGCCACGCTCATGTTGGGGGGGGGCGAGCCTCAGTTAAGTATTTTTATTGATTTACTTGATTTGGGGGGGCAGCCCCCTTGGCTACGCTCATGTTGGGGGGGGCGAGCCTCAGTTAAGTATTTTTATTGATTTACTTGATTTGGGGGGGCAGCCCCCTTGGCTACGCTCATGTTGGGGGGGGAGCCTCAGTTAAGTATTTTTATTCATTTACTTGATTTGGGGGGGCAGCCCCCTTGGCCATGCTCATATTGGGGGGGCGAGCCTCAGTTAAGTATTTTTATTGATTTACTTGATTTGGGGGGGCAGCCCCCTTGGCCACGCTCATGTTGGGGGGGAGCCTCAATTAAGTGTTTTTATTGATTTACTTGATTTGGGGGGGCAGCCCCCTTGGCCATGCTCATATTGGGAGGGTGAGCCTCAGTTAAGTATTTTTATTGATTTACTTGATTTGGGGGGGCAGCCCCCTTGGCCATGCTCATGTTGGGGGGGGGAGCCTCAATTAAGTGTTTTTATTGATTTACTTGACTTGGGGGGGGCAAGCTACTTGCCCACGCTCATGTTGGGGGGGGCGAGCCTCAGTTAAGTATTTTTATTGATTTACTTGATTTGGGGGGGGGCAGCCCCCTTGTCCACGCCCATGCGGGCTGATGCTCTGATCTGGTAGACAATATTGTTACTGGCCCCCCATTCTCCGAGCAGCGAGAGCCTCCAGGGTTTCCTGTTCTTACCCAGGTTTAGTTTCCTTGGAATGAAGGCCAGCGGAGACTGTTATGTCTTTAGGATATATAGGTTTATTTACACGTGTATTACACGTGTATCAATCGGTCCTGTGAAATAATATAATAACCTGCTGTTTATCTCGCTGCTCCCCCAGTTGTTCTGGATTTGACTGGCCCACATGAGACCCATGGCTCTTGGAGGGCTTCGGTCACTTTGCCATGTTTGTATGACCCATCTCCTGACTTCCTGGAACAAAGTGTTGTTTGGAGGCAGCGGGATCATCACAATAGAGCCATCTTTCACCGGGATAATGACTCAGGGGACCAAACACCTGTGGCACATTTCAGAGACCGACTCACCGTTCCTAAGCAACCCCTGGGAGATGTCTCCCTCCTGATCCACGATCTCAACATGGCAGATAGAGGGCGATATGCCTGTGAAGTAACCTTCCTGACCAAAAACAATACCAGGGTAACAATATCAAGGATCATCATACTGAAGGTTAAAAAAGGTAACGTGCATTAATATGCTGAGAAGGCTGCATGGTTAAAAATGCAATATATGTGTGTATATATATATTTAAGTTGCATAGTATCATTTTCTATTTTGTTTATTCAGAGAATGTGTGGTTTGCTTTTTATTAAAGATTCTCAAGCAGGATTTTAAAAATATGAAGAAAGAAGAAATATACCTTTGCTTTCACCATTCAGGTGCTCAGCTGCTTCTTTGCAAGGTGCCTTGGTGACAGATGGGACTGGCTTTAAAAGAGGATTAGGCAAATTCAGGGGGGAGAGGGCTATCAATGGCTACTAGCTACAATGCTCAGCTCTGCCTTCTCAGTTGGAGGCAGCAATGCTCCTTTCTGATATCCAGTTGCTGGAAACCACAGGAGGGGTGAGTACTGTTGTGCTTGGACCCTACTTGCAGGTTTCTCAGAAGAGGCATCTGTTTGGCCACTGTGAGAACAGGATGCTGGACTAGATGGGCCTAATCCAGAAGGGCTCTTCTTATGTTCTAAATGGAGGGAGGGGACAGGTCCCCAAGCTTTTTATCAATTGTGAAAAGAGGTAGAACCTTGAGGATCACAGTCTCCTTGAACCTTACAGTTCCAAAGTATCTTCAGTCATCTTCCTTTACTTTCCTCGCATTCTATGTCTGCTTGAGCTGTGCAAGCACCAAATTTGCTGCAGGTGTTTGATAAGTATGTTTTGCTTCCCAGTTCCAGTGGCCAAGCCTGTCATTAAGGCCACCAACAATGATGAGACAAGCTTGCCTGGCGTGATGAGGTTCAACCTGTCTTGCTTGACCAGCGGCTCTCCGCCCATCACTTACCGCTGGTTCAAACAAGTGGAAGGAAGCAATGCAACCCTTGTGAGCAAGGAAGCCGTACTTGCCTTTGACCGGCTGGAGGCATCGGATGCTGGCAGATACTACTGTGAAGTTGAAAACAGGGTCAGCAAGCAGATCCAGCAGAGTAGAGCTATTCGGATAAACGTGCAAAGTAAGAGCATCCAACAGCCTCTGCTATGCAACGATCCACAATGTAGCTCCAGAGTGATTTAGTTTTAGGAAACCCAATTCATTCATTTATTCAAATAATAATAATATTTAATTAAAAATGCAATAAAATGGCTACATACAAATTCAAGAAAACCAGAATACAGCACAAAGCAATACACAGTGTAACAATAGCCTCTCCAAAGCAGCTACCGCCCGCCCCCCGCCCCCCCCCCCCGCAATTTATAACAATCAGTTTTGTCCAGGCTTGGCCTCTGTGTTAAGAGCTCCAGTATCTGAAATTCTTTGCATGAAATAGATTTTGTTCTATTTTATTTGACAAATTTTATAAACTACATTTTAAAAACATATCAGAGCAGTGTACAATAATCAAATCCACAGTACACAATAAAACAATGTGTTCTGCTCCCTAGTTTCCCTTAGGCATCTGTTTGGCCACTGTGAAAACAGGGTGAACTGGATGGGCCATTGGCCTGATTCAGCAGGATCTTCTTACGTTCTTACTTTCTTAACATAAAATTCAGTTCAGAAAGATCAATAAGGCAGAAGGCTACAATCCTGTATCTAAAAAACAAAGGACAAGTGTGAATTGGGAGCCCACAGCATTTTAACTCTTACCTGCCCATTAAGTTCCTAGGGAAGCCCCAAGTCACAGCTTTGGGTCTAGCATACAGCAGACACATCCCTGCTTCTGCAGCTTCCAAGATCAGCCAAAACTCTCTCTCACACAGAGTTCCCCATCTTTGATTGATATGGCATCCCACCAGGTGATGTGGAAAAAAGCCTACCCACTTGTCTCTATGGCAGCCTCCTACAACATGTAAATGGCAGTACTTAACTGGCCAGCCAAGGCCATTACCTTAACAGAAAGACTAGTTTGATTGGTTCAGCAGGTTTCCTGTCCTAGATTTGCACTCTACACATACACAGGATTGCAGGTTTGGAAGGGACCCACAGGTATCATCCGGACTGACACACACACCCCACCCCCCAAAAAACAACCCTTTGCAGTATGTTAGCTGCTCTGTAAAACACTAGTTACATTGATGGTGCAGGATACATATTATGTGCAGGAATAAAAGCTGTGGAATACAAACAGTTATTAAGCACTATCTAGTGATTATCAGAATCTTACATGCAAAAAAGAACTGATCTGTTCTTCAGAAAAGGAGAGTGATGGAGAGAGAAAAATGCATTCCTGCTTTTGCTTGCAGGTTCTGCAGTGCCATCTACTTTGGGGCCTAGTACTGAGTTCGCAATGAGCACCACAGCTGTGGCAGGTAAGCTGTCGCGGAGGCGGAGGCCCAATCTAGACAGCAAAGGGGTGTGCGGATGAGGGGTGCCAAAACCTTCCCAGTGCCTTGCAATGCCACACCACAGCACTTCCCAGGACATGGTTTTCTCCCAGCTGAGTCCTGCTGAGAGAACAGTGGCCCTGGGGGACAAGAGTGCATGTGGGGAAGGCACAGTATGGGGACTTGCAACTTGACGTATCTCTAACATTCTCACAGATGCCACAAGCACGGCTTGGATGGTTTTCGGAGGAAGAACTACATCTGGCAGCTTCAACTCAAGGGAGCTCACCGTGGCAAAACGTGAGGAACATTAGTGTTGCCTTCCTGTTGTTTTAGACTGCTGGAGGAGGACATGTGCAATGCGGCAACTCTTTAGGTTTATTGGGAAAGCTCTGGGGTTCACTGCAAAAAATTCTCTGCTCAGGGGCCTTTCCAGGCAATGTCAGAATCCTTCTCAATGGCTCTAGTCACCCTTTCCTTCTCTCTGAGTGCCAAGCACCCAGAAGTCTGCTTCTGTCCCTAAGGCTCCTTCGCAAACTAGGAGACCGTGTTGGCAGTGGGGCCTTGGCTACACCCCCTGGGTTGGCCCTTGAGCATAGATGTACTGATAAAGTAGCTGGATACCACCCCTGGTTGCAAGTGACAGGTAAAGTTTACCTCATTACAGGGGCTAGCATTTTCAGCTCCAAAAACTAGCCTAGCTGTATAGTACCGTGGGGCTTTCATTGCCTCTTTAGGACTCGACTTGAGGAAGAGGATACTCTCACTAGCAGCCAGGAATGTATTTCTGCACCCACAGAAGCACAAGCGTCATTTCCTCCAGAGCAGACACACTGACATGGGTCGACCTGAATTAGTCCTGTTCATGCCTTTCAGTGAGTCTTCTCTGAATAGGGCTAACATGGAATACAAATGTACTAGTAACTGGTGTATCCTGGCTCAAAGATGTGTTCCAAAAAAGATCAGCTTCCTAAGTGGCCTACATATACCTTGACTGCTGCTGGGAGTTCCCAGTTTTGAGGAACATTTGTGCACTGTCATTTCCAGAGGGAGAGGGAGAATTTAGATTTTTATTTCATTTAGGACTCATCCAGACTTAACTTTCGCCCTGCACTTTCTAGGCACAGGTCCATGGTTTCCTGGTTTGTGTTTGAACATGTGTGTGTGGGGGGGTTGTTTTTGGTGCCCTACCGCTTCCCACAGGAAAACCCGATATTTACTGCTGAATTGGAGCAAACAGCTATTCAGATTTCCTGCAGGTTACTGCTTGCTCCAATTCAGTGGTAAAGAGCTGGTTTTCATGGAGAAAGTGTTGGAGGCAAAAAGAAGAAGAAGACCCTGTCCGACATGAGCCTGTTTCTGAAGGTCACCCCAGTTGACACCCCAGCAGAAGTACCTGACATCTCAACCCTAAAGTCTTTTGTGTGGCTCCGGAGATGAAATTCGCCCTGCGAATACACTGGGGTGGGGTGGGGAATTCTAACAGCTGCTGCATAGATTCTCCTCCAGCCTTGCTTCAGTTGCTCTTTGGGTGAAAGCCGGTCTCCTTTCTGCTGACGCAGTATCTTTGCCTTGATTTGCAGGTCCAGCTACAACACCAGCAACTACGACAGCAACTACTACTGGAAAGCCTTTACCAAAGCCTACTGGTAAAGACAGCACTTGATAGCAAAATTAAGGAAAAGGAGGAAGTGAAGTTGCCTGTGTGGCAGGCTTGAAGGTGGCAGAATTCAGGCTGCAAGTTGGAAGTGCCATTTTTGAATGCGTCCCCCATTAGTGGCGGGGGGGGGGCGGACTTGCTAAAAATATTTTGGTTTTTTTAACCAAACCCCTTACATACTAGGGAGTACAGGAAAGTTAGGCTCCAACCCTTTGCCTGCCACTTTTCAGGATACTTTTAACATGGGAAAGGATTTAAAATGTTTTGATTCCCCTTCAAGCTGAAGTCCTGTGGCCTATTCTCAGAACTAGGGATTGGGAAGAATTTAAATTTAGTTCACATTTAAAGGCAGTTGTATCAAATCCACACTTTTCAAAACAGTGTGAGAACCTAAACAATGTCACCCTACAAAATTCACCCTTTTCTGAATTTTGCAGTGTAGTTTTCCAAGCAGTGTTTACAAAAATGTATATATTTGGGGAACATGTGCATTAAAATGAACATATCAGTATGAATAGACATACAAATATGTAAATCTCATCCTTTGCTGTGTTGTCCTAGGGTCCAAGATGTCAACTTTCGCCATCATCATGCTTGTTCTGCTCAGCTTTGTTCTCACTGGTATTCTTACGTGTATTGTCTGCTACAGAATACATGGAACTGGTGAGTGAGTTAGATTTCACTCAGAAAACAATGGCTTCTCTGATTTGACAGAGTGAAATGATATATGAAGAACTGGAGGGAGGGACTCTGCTGCATTAGTCCTCAGCACCAGGATAGGTGGACCAGGGTGAAGGATTTAGGAACCCTATCTATGGAACTAGTGAACTGCAGGTAGTTCTGAGCATAACTTTGTACGTCCCTCCCGAAGCTATGTGCTTGGTGGAAAAGGACGACCATGCCTGACAGAAAGAGTGTTTATAGGCCGTTTTGCCTAAGAGCTGCACCAGTGCCCTCCTGCCACATACAGCACAGAGTTGCACAGCAGCTGTATGTGTTTTCCCCTTGTTGGGATTAGGGTATAAGCTGCACTTCTATTGTTCATCTGATATTGCTTGTTACATTTTTAACAAAAGCTGTTTGCAGTTTTGAAATGATTGTACTTTTCTGGAGGGACATTTGCTCATAAAGTTCTGCTGTTTGTTTTTTGTATTTCAGGTGACGGCTTTCCAATTTCATAGTAAGTGATTATCTGATTATCTAGGGGTTGTAGAACTGACATGTTTGGGCTGGCAGCATATTAGAAAGATGAATATGAATAAGTGAAAAGGACCTGAAATATAAATGCTACAGTGCATATGTGTTGTGGTAGGAGGAGAGTGAATGAGAAGTAGGTCTCATCCGGAATGGCCAGATTCAGGGCTGGATTATCCAAAAAGATGTGGTTAGGGCACTAGCAAAGCAGGGGTACCCAAAAAGTGACCATTTTGTTTGTGTGTGTGTTTTTGGGAGGGGAATGACCTTTGATATTTTAAAGAAAAAGTATTGAGGTGGTCATGGGAAAAATCAGAACTTTGCTAGTCTTCCTTACACTCTACTCGTACTCTTCTTGATTTTTCTTTTCTCTTTTTTATTTTGAACTTATTTTGAACTACATATTGGGGAGAGCACCATAATCTTTTCAGTGCTCAGGGCCTCTGGCAGTCCTAATCCAGCCTCAGCCAGATGTCACCAGTGGGCTCAGCAGGTCCCCTGCTTTTGCAAAGGACATAAACTATTGGATCAGATATTTGGGCTAAAATCTAGGAACTCTTTAAAACAAGAGTAGACACTTCCAGCAAATCAGGCCTTGCTCAGTGGCTTGACAAGCTCCCTGATTCGTGTTTTTTTGGCAGTGGCATAAGTTCCGCTACCACTAGAAAAATAAAAGTGTGCAAAATGACAGCAAGAACCACACAACTCCATACAGCAAGTGAGCCTCCTATCTCCTTAGAAAACATGGATAGAATAGTGGTATGTTGTGAGTGGAAAGTGGCCAAATGTTAATCTTTGCACTTGTTTAAAAGTTGAAGCATGGATTTCAGAAGCAGACTGTGCACATTGGAAAGGCTGAAACAGGACATAGGAAGCTGTGCAAAGAGACCATCTAACTGCAGAAATGCCAATCTGTCTTTGAAGTTCCAGCCCTCCAAAGTACTTCGTTTTCTTCCCTTACGCCTATTGCAAGCCCTGGGACTATTGACCTGATTCTCACCTTTTACTTTCTGTTTCAGCTTCTGTATTACCAGAGGCACAGATGAAGACAACGATGATGACAACACAGGTGGAAGTGATGGGGACAACCCACATGACCTAGGAAGAAACAACAGGTGTGCATGTTCGTATGAGTACGAGTTACTGAACGGCAGTGCTGACAACAGCCGCGTCCTGGCACCTATACTAGGCCTTGAGGAAGAGGCGATAGAACTCAAGACAGTCAATATGTATGAGGCCCTGGTTAATGAGTCAGATTCTGACATTGAAGTGCTAGATGCCCACCTGTGAGGCGCCTTCCTTTTTCTTTTTTGCATTGATGAGAGCCAGAGTGGTGTATTGGTTAAGAGTGGTAGACTTGTAATCTGGTGAACCGGATTCATGTCTCCTCTCTCCACATGCAGCTGTTGGGTAACCTTAGGCTAGTCACACTTCTTTGAAGTCTCTCAGCCCCACTTACCTCACAGAGTATTTGTTAAAACAAAAAAATTTTTTCCTTCCAGTAGCACCTTAAAGACCAACTAAGTTAGTTCTTGGTATGAGCTTTCGTGTGCATGCACACTTCTTCAGATACACTGAAACAGGAGTATTTGTTGTGAGGGAAGAAGGGATAGGAGAATGTTAGCCACTTTGAGACTCCTTCGGGTAGTGATAAAGTGGGATATCAAATCCAAACTCTTCTTCTTCTCCTCCTCAACCCAGCCATTGTCAGGCTATTTTCCATATTGTTTCTAGAGGTAAAATTGTGCCACCAATATGGCAAAGAGGCCATACATCTTGACTTTTGCTGACACAGCCGGGATGCAATAAGAAAACGGATGCGAATTGAGAATTAGCAATTAAAAAAAGCTCAACAACGTTGCACAAAAATTGACCAAAGCTCAAAATTGATTCAATTTTTGAAAGATGGCAACCCTAGTTAAGTAGGGTGGAGTGTGGATCACAAAAGCAATGGCTTATGTTCAAGTGTGCCTCAGGAATGCATTGTCAGTTCTCTGCCTCAGAACTGCACTGTATAAGGTGGAGGATAATCAGATTTTTTTATATGCTAGTGGTGGCAGCAGCGGTGGTGGTGGTGGTGGTGGTGGTGGTGGTAGTGGGTGTTGTGTTGTTGTTCTTGTTGTTGTTCTTGTTGTTGTTCTTGTTGTGGTTGTGGTTGTGCTTGTAGTTGTTGTTGTTATTATTATTAAATTTATTAGTGATATTTTCTTTGCCAAAGCAGCTCATGTTCATTTCATTCAGTATTGCTGGTCTGGAAGACAATCAGACTGGTGCCTGTGTTGCTTTTTTAAAGGTTTGTGTCATTTACATCAATGGTCCTCAACCTTTTTGAGTCCATGGCTCCCTTGACCAACTACATTCTTTCTGCGGCTCCCCTGTGGGGCTCAGGAGCCCACTTATTTCACCCCTTTCCTGCAGAGCCAGCAGCCTCTCACCCCTCCCTTGTGGAGGGTTCCCTCAACCTCCTCTCCTTTCCCCTCTCCTTGGGAGTCTTCCAGGCAGCCGCTCCTACCTCCTCTAGTCTCTGAGCTGCCCCCACCCCCACCCCAAAGAGAGGTGCCACCTCACACCGCCCCACAAGGGCCTGAGAAGAGGATGCCCCCAGCCTCAGTGGCCCAATGGAGATTGGCCAAAGGTGAACATGAGGCCAGCACCAGGGGCAGCAATGGGCGCTGCTTGCCCTGCATGGCAGAAAGGCTTCCCTTCAGCACTGGGCACTCAGCTTCCAGGCAGGCTTCGCACACAGCAAGTACAAGAAAGTCCAGTGCAGCACCTGCCTGAACTGGCTGGCTGGGCTCCCTCGCCCACTTGCTTGTGTACACCGCTCCTGGCAGCCAGCACCCCCTGGCCAGCCCCAGAGGCACCATTCGCCTGGGGAGTTTGTAGCCAGGGCTGCTGCAGCAAACAGCTGTGCAAGCCTTTGGGAGGCAGAGATGTGAGAGGGCATCAGAGGAGGGAGGGAAGGAAAGAGGGACGGAGGCCAGGGTTGCCCGCAGCACCCCTGACCATCATTCAAAGCACCCCGGGGTACCACGGCACACTCATTGAAAATCATTGATCCAAGCTATTTCATAATTCTCCCTTAGCTACACTTGGTGGGTGGGCTGTTCTTCTCTTGCATTGCCGTCACTTATAGATCTTATATTGTAAAGAGGCAATGCATGAGTTCCACTTGGAGGAGGGAGGATTACAATTCTTCTATCTATCTATTTGTGTGACAGAATGTTGGACTAGGACACTGGAGAGGCCACGGTTAAAATCCCTACCGGGCCTTGAAGCTCAAATGGGTGCCACAGGCCAGTCAAAGACCCTCAGCCAAACCTACTTCACAGTACTGTGAGGATGAAACGGCGTGAGGGTGAAGTGTGTACGTCGTCTTGAGCTCCTCGGAGAAAATATATGTAACATGAATGCAGAAAAAAAAACCAAAAAAATAAATAAAATTTGTTAAATTCACTGTTTGCCGTATTTATATTGTGGTTCCCTATGCCCTTAAATTTGACCAAACTGTGGGAGGCAGTGGAAGACAGGAGTGCCTGGCGTGCTCTGGTCCATGGGGTCACGAAGAGTCGGACAAGACTGAACGACTAAACAACAACAACAACCACAACAACAACAATAACAACATGCCCTTAAACTACAAAGCTTTAGATATGCTAAAGAGAGATGCCTTTGCTCAGCCTGACAGGACCCCCAACCCTGAACTCACAAGGGGGGGGGACAAACCCATCTCATTTTCCTTGTTTTGGGTTTTCCTTAATGCCCTCTATTAGTTTTCCCTCCCTGAATTCTTTTGCAGTATTGCTGTCATCCAGCAATGGGCCCAAACATACTCTTCATTGTGCTATAGCTACCTTCCCCAACCTGGTACCCTTCTGATATTTTTGGGATACAACCCCCAGGTTGGGCATGACTGCACTCTGGATTCTGCCCATCTTGTCCCCCCCCTTTTTTTTGCCTTCCTCCCCACCCCTTGATTTGCTGCCACCCAAGCAGTTTGTGATCTGTTAGCTCCATAGCTGTCAACCATCCCTTATTTGGCGGGAAACTCCCTTATCCCAGCGCCATTTCCCGCTGCTGTCCCAGATTGATGATGTCCCTTAAATTTCCCGGGTTTCAAAGGAAGCAGCTCCTCTCCCTCCCTCCCTGACGGCCAGGGAGGAGAGAGGCTCCAACTGTGTTGCTTGGCTGCGTTGCTCACCCAAGAAGGAGTCTAAGAACAACCTGGGGGGTGGAGCTTGCATGCCTTGTGCCGATCAAATTGGCTGCGTTGCCTGGGGACTCGCCTTTGCTCAGCGCTTCCCAGCGGAGAGGTGACGGTGGTTTTCCTTGCTGCATCCCCTTTGCCGGGTTGCTGCGCTATGGGAACCACCACTTGAGGCTTCGTTTGGCTGCTGGTTGACTAAAATCCCTTATTTTGGCTGCTGGTCCCTTATTTTCAAATCTGTAAATTGACAGCTATGGTTAGCTCCTCCCTCCCCAAGGTTGTATCAGGTGGATACAACCCCCCAAGTTGCTACACAAATTTGATGGTTCTGATTCTACACTTAGGGTGGCTGGGACTCTCTTCTGCTGCAGCAACTAACAACCTTCCTTTGCCTGCCCCTATGTCCTTTCCTTGCCTGTATTGTCCTGCCTAAACATAGGAAGCTAACTGAATTAGGCAAATGGGAAACTGTCAGTCCAGTTTGGTCCACCATACTCAGTGCTATTTACTCTGACTGGCAGTTGCTCTCCAGAGTTTCAGGTAGGGCATCTTCCCCAGACCTAACTGGAGACACCAGGGATTTAACCAGGACACTTCTATATTCGGAGCAGGTGTTCTCCCACTGCGTTATGGCACTTGAGATTTCCTCTGCAGCAGTGACCACTAGCAGCATCTGAGGAGACGTAGGATAAAGGATAGAGCAAGGGTCAGCAACCTTTTTCAGCCGTGGGCCAGTCCACCATCCCTCAGACCATGTGGTGGGCCAGAATATATTTTTTTGGGGGGATGAACGAATTCCTATGCCCCCCAAATAACCCAGAGATGCATTATAAATAAAAGGACACATTCTACTCATGTGAAAACACACTGATTCCCGGACCATCTGCAGGCCGGATTGAGAAGGCGATTGGGCTGCATCCCAATCCCCCTAGGTTGCCTACCCCTGGGATAGAGCCTCAGGGAGTCTTGCAATGGGGAGAACCTAGAGGGGAGGAGTTTGGGCAGGGAAAAGGGTGTGGGAACTAAGTACCAGTCTCCCTCCTTATCCTGACATTAGCAGCAAGAAGGTGTTTGTTACCTGCTGCAGTTCCAGACAAGATGTGAGGGGAAGGGATAGCTTTCAGTCTTTCTGTTTTCTTCACTATTCTAGTTGAGGAGTGTTAAATTCCACCCCCACCCCCACCCCTGTCTCTTCCATGTGCGCGCACACACCCCATCATCAGGTGTGGAAGCTCTAAATATCCAATGTCCCCAGAGAAGAGATTCTCTTGCACAGAGACAGGTCGAAACTAGCCAAGGAAATGACCATTTGGCTCTCTGAGGGAGGCAAAATCCTGCTCCATTTGGGTAAAAAAAGGCACAGAACAGCACCCTCCATTTGTAGGTTTCAAGGGACAGGGAGTCATGTTTGGGAGAAGGTGTGGTCTGTCACCCAGAGATGAATGCCAGCAAAATAAACACTGAGCTTTGTTTCTAATACGGGCTTTAAATGTGACATGATATCCCTCCTTAAAGAACTTGAGCATCTACTTCACAAATAAGCAGCATGGTGATTGAACCGCAAGAGACTGAACCACACCTATCATCCATGGATATTTGGCCATGCTGACCGGGGCTGATGGGATTTGGAGTCCAACAACTTCTGGAGGGCGCTACACTGACTACCTATGAGTAGGTCAAACAGCAGGATCTTGCGTCACCTTAGGAGTCCAGCAACATCTGGACTGACTACCCCTGTCATATATCAAGGCATATCTTATCCTTTAGCTTAATTTTTCACTTGGCATGTGTGTTTTCTGTTCAGTAGTAAACATGTAACAGTTGGGTTTGGAAGTCGTGTATTTCGGACACACAGAAGGAAAATCCTAATTGCACGATTTGTGAAACTCTGGCTTCCATTAAAAAAAAAAAAAACTTGGGCCAGGAACTGAGTAATGGAAGAATGGATAGCTGGTCTAGGAATAATCTTGCATTGGCCCACCCAGAGAGAAAGAGAAAGACACAAACAAACAAACAAACAAACAGGAGTGTGTGTTTTTGCAGGGTGCCCAAGTGTGGGTTTGAGACTCTATATACATATTGTTTTATGTGCACAGATGCTCTCTTATTCATTCATTCAGTTTTAAAACATTTTTAGACCAACAATCATCACACATTCTTGGGCAGTCAACAACAATATAAAGTATTGTTACAGAAGTTGGGTGCCACCCCTACTCTCTGCCAGCAGTAGCAAGATTCCATGGGGCAAGGGTGCCAACTCAAATAAAATATTGGGGGGACGACAGGTAAGACCTGACCTATGTAATCGATCAAAAGATGCAGCATACACACCATTTGAATGGCAACACCCATCAAATGAGGGGGCACTCTCAAATATTTTATTGAGAGGGAGGTGAAGGGACCTCTGCCCCTAGGAGTTGGCTCCCAAGCCAGGTGGTTCCAGGCACTCCCCCAGGGTGTGTGTTCCTTTGGAAAATTTAGACACATCAGAGACTGTTGTAGCTTTAAGAAATATGGTTTATTCACCTATTTACACCTTCAGTCTGAGTGGGCAGGGTCCAGATCTTACAGCACAGTCATCTCAAACATAGCTTGTTCCCCATAGCAGTGCAGCCCTGGAGTCAAAGACATATTTTCCAGCCAGCCTTCAGCCAACCTGCCCAAGGTGGATCTCCCTCATTGTTCTTCCCCTTCTTCTTCCCAGCACACCTTGCCCTAAAGACTCCCCTTTCCTGTCACCTCAAATACACACCCCTAACATCATATTGGGATACATGTTAACATAAACTGCATCCAGGGCTTCAATGTTTGGCACAGTTTAACTCCCTAAACCTTGATTAATTCTAACGTTTATTTGATCTAATAGCTTAGGTATCTCACACCCCACAAACTCATAACAATACCAAACTCTGCCATTCATAGAGCTCCCCACATCCCTCTTTGCCAGCAATGACTCCTGCTCTGCGGAGAGGTCCTGTGATGACTTGCTGGATGCTCAACGTTGCTGGGCAAATGCCGCACTTTGCATATTTGACAAACTGACACTCTGCCACATTGAGTGTCGAACTCAGCTTGTCAAATACACGGAGAGAAGCACTGCAGATCCTCAGGGAACATTGAGAGAAGCACTCAGGAAACACTGGTGACGTTATATCCGGCCAGGCAGCACCCTAAAGTGAGGGAAGAAAAGACAAGACCAGAAAAGGCTTGTTTTGATGGAAACCAGAGAACAGGAAAGGAGAACCAAAGTAGACTTGAGTTTTTTTACAAACATTTTGTTTTTGTTTTTTACAAATATGGAGCAGATACTATGTGGCACCTGTAGCAGTGCCAATTTAGCCGATTGAAGTGGGCGAGTAGGCATGTATGGGATAAGGTTACATCACAGGTAAACTGGCCAAGTTGTTAAGGGCTTTGAATACTATTAGTTACACTTTGAACTTGGTCCAGTAGCAAACAAACTCTGAGCGCAGGTGACAAGGCTTCGTTCTCATCAGCAGCCATGCTGCAAGATTCTGCGCTAATTGTAGCTTTCGGAACAAGCACAAGTGAAGCCCCATATAGAATGCATTGTAGTAATCCAGTCTTTTAAATTTATTTTTTATTTATTAAAAGCCCATAGCACTCAGTATTAGTAACCCAGTCTTGAAGTAACCAGTGCATGAACTACGCTGGCAGAGCTAAGACAAAAAGACTTCTTCCCAGGTGTCTGAGTTTGTAGGGTGTCCTAATGCTCCAATTTTCCTTCTACTAAACACCTTAGGCATCCAGAAAGAAGTCTTTTTTGTCTCAGAATATTCTCCATAACTCACAGAGAGTTCTACAGCCTCTACCAAACATCCTTTAGTCTCCCAGACAGGGTTAAATGTTCTTTTTTATTTTATTTTTAGGAACTGCTTCATGATAATGCTTTGAAGCAGCATAGTTTGTGTTCCATAATGGAAGCCTAATCTCTTCAGCCCTCCTAGTGACCCTGAACTTTTAATTATCTTACTGTGTAGATCTGGTTGTTAAGCACTGAGCTTTTATCAGTGCTGTTTTTTCTAGAAAAAGAGGTGCCGGAACTCCCCACAAACACCTCCCTTGTTCTCTTATAATCTTATAATGGCAAAGGTACCCACCTGAGAGGTGCCATAGCTGAGCTCCGGCGAGTTCCAGCTGAAAAAAGCCCTGCAGATAATTGTCTATAAAATGGGTGCTCTCCCCCCGCCCCATTTCTCTTGCTCTCAGATGTTGTATAAGAGTGCCTGGTCATCTGACTTAAAAAATTGAAATTGGAAGATAAATGCACCTGCTCTCCCATCTCACTCACTCACACACACACACACACACACACACAGAGAGAGAGAGAGAGAGAGAGAGAGAGAGAGTTTCTCTCTCTCTCTTTTTCTGTTAAAGCTGACCTGACTGTTGATACAATAAAAGTGAACTCTTTCTTTGTGAACAGTAACAATGAAAACAAATTGATCTTATTCACCCATCTTGTTCATGTGTTACAACCCCTAAAGCAGGCTTCCTCAACCTCAACCCTCCAGATGTTTTGGCCTACAACTCCCATGATCCCTACCTGGCAGGACCAGTGGTCAGGGATGATGGGAATTGTAGTCTCAAAACATCTGGAGGGCCGAGGTTGAGGAAGCCTGCCCTAAAGAGAGAACAGAGTGTGCAGCCTTTTACAAAACTTTTTTTAAAAAAAAATTCACCAGTTGCATTTATAGCTCGTCTTTTTTCTCTAGGTGGCATATATAGATCTCCCTCTCTTCAACACCACAACAACCCAGTGAGGTAGGATGGGCTGAGGGGCAGTGACAGGTCTAAGGTCACTCAGTGATATTCATGGCCAAGTGGGGATGTGAACCCTAGTCTCTCCCAGGTCCTAGACTGACACTCTTAACAATGCAGAGCATTATCGCATTCTAATATTTATTGGAAGCCACTCAGTCATGTTTGTCCAAAAACTCAAGTATGCTGTGCTGCAGCAAGCTCATTATGAGGAGTCTGTCGGCTTGTGGAAGTGGGAGCTCGGATGAGCCTGGTCTGAGACAGAGCAGCAGAGGGGCAGAAAAGTCATGCCCCTGGTCACACTTCCCTCTTTTGCACAAAAGGAACAGGAATCCTGTCCTCTGTTGATGTCAATACACGCACACTGTTTCACAAGCAAAGAGCCAAAGCTCACCATTCTGTGAGGGTGCAACAGTTGCATGTCATCAAAATGTTAAACACATACACACAGAGACACCTATATGTGGCGCATTTGGTGTGAGAGACTGACAGAGCGACAGGGCCGTCTTAAGAATATCCGGAGCTGTGGTGCAAAGCTCCCTCTGCCCCCCTGCCCCCTGTTTCCCAGAGGTTTTTAGGGATGACAGCGCTGCCGGCAGGGCTGGAGGAGGTGGGTGAGGGCGGCAAGCATCCAGCCTCCGCCTCTTCCCTGGCACCCTCCAGAACTTGGCGCCCCAGCGCCCCGTGCCACTAGCCTCTATGGGTAATACGCCCCTGCAGAGCAAGAAGCATTCAGCAGTCAGTTCTATCTTCTTCTAGCTTTTTATTAATAACCATGAAATAGTGCCAGACATTTCCAGGACAATTTAGGCTGCTGGCTAGTGAGTAAGCCTTACTGAATACTCTGGGAGTTACTTCTGAGTATGCATGCAGTGGATCATACCGCACTTCACTTTACATGGATGTGTAATTAGCAGCATTAGGAACTGCCATATACAGAGTCAGGACATTGGTCCTGTTGCCCAGTATTGTCCACAAAGGCAGTAGCTCTTTCCAGAGTTTTAGACCAGGGACCTTTCCCTGCCCTTCCTGGAGACTGGACCTGCATGCTGGATAATGTCCACTTGAATCTTGAAAGCATTATTTTGTCACTGAAGGAACACTGCTGGTTTTAACAAGTACTGTGAAATAAAGTGGTTTGACAACTGTAGCCTCTGAGAGCAACAGTGTAAAGCACTAAAGGGATTTACAAAGGGATTTTTTTTCAGCCGGAGCTCCTAGGGGCTCAGCTCTGGCACCTCTCAGGCAGGCGACATTGCCATTCTAAGAGAACAAGGGAGAAGTTCATGGTGAATTCCAGCACCTCTTTTTCTAAAATTGTTTGGGGAAGGATCATGTCATAGCCACCAGGGGCCTATTTCAGAGACTATTTCAGTTTTCAGATACAGAATGCCATGGTTTTGTGCCTTTCTGATTGGTCTAGTTACTTTTGGGCTACTTTAAAACATGATCTATATGCTTAGGTCAGCAATATTTCTTCTTCTTTTTTCAAATCTGTGTTGCATGATTCCCCTCCCCCTTTATAAAGAGTATTATGAAGCTTGAAAATTTGATGCATTTCTACTGAAAGATACTATACATGATCCAGCAACAAACGTTTGCTGGTAACTCCTGTTGAAATATATCCACTCTATCAGGCCTTCCCCATTCCTAAGGAGCTCCAGGCAGTATACATGGTTCTACCTCTGCATCTAATCCTCACTACAACCCTGCAAGGTAGGGTACGCTGAGAGACAGTGACTGGCCCATGGTCACTCCGTCATCTTCATGTGGATGAGTGAGGATTTGGATCCTGGTCTGCCAGGCTGAAGTCCAACACACAAATAAGCCCATGCGATTATAAGCCTTGAGGTTGCAATCAACCTAGTCTTACCCAATGAAATAAATTGACTTGTTAGCCGCAGCCATTGGGTTTAATCATTCTAACAGATTTTGGTTGGATTGTGCCCACTTTCTAACCCTTTTATGTGTCTCAGCTGTGCAACTGAAGAGAGACACACATCTCTCCTGCTTCTATCTGTATTTTGTATTATTATTTTTTAAGGCAAATAAAAATGATCACCAATCCAATACTATGCTTAGAACAAGCTGGGGGTTGTTTCTGAAAGAAATACAGTGGTGCCCCGCAAGACGAATGCCTCGCAAGACGGAAAACTCGCTAGATGAAAGAGTTTTCCGTTTTGGAGGTGCTTCGCAAAACGAATTTCCTATGGGCTTGCTTCGCAAGACGAAAATGTCTTGCGAGTTCCTGCGGGTTTTTTTTCCTCCCCCCCCTTTTCTAAGCCGCTAAGCCGCTTATCCGCTTATCCGCTAAGCCGATAAGCCGCTAAAAGCCGCTAAAAGCCGCTAATAGCGGTAATGCGCTAATCCGTCAATGGGCTTGCTTCGCAAGACGAAAAAACCGCTAGACGAAGAGACTCGCAGAACGGATTCTTTTCGTATCCCCCTTTAAGACTGGAGCTGGGGTAGCTCAGTCGGTAGAGCCTGGATGGCTCAGCTGGTTAGAGTGTGATGCTGATAATGCTAAGGCTGGATGTTCGATCCCTGTATGGGTCAGCTGCATATTCTTGCATTGCAGGAGAGTTAGGCTAGATGACACTCAGGGTCCCTTCCAATGCTGCAGTACTATTATTCTATGAGACTTGTAATTTCGCAGGACGTTGGGCAAAAGATTCCTGCACTGCAAGGGATGATCCTTGTGGTCCCTTCCAACTCTATGGTTCTATGGGTTTGTTTGTTTGTTTGTTTGTTTGTTTGTTTGTTTGTTTGTTTTTTAAAAATCCATCCCAGGATTGGCCTGAGGCACTTCCTAGGGAACTATCAAACAATCACTAGTTTTCCTGGCATTTTGAATTCAGGACTTATGCATTATAGTCTCCAAAAGTAAAAAAAACACACACAAAGTAAGAGAGAAAATGCCTCAGTTTGGACCAATTTGTTTTAAAATGCAGGAGTCGTTTGTGTGACTCAAAATTGGCCTAACCTATTTGGATACAAATCCCATGAGTTACTCTGAATTAGTAAATGTGTTTAGGATTACTAATCCTTACAGTCAGTGTGGCAGAGTGGTGAGTGTGAGACTGCAACCTGGGAGACCAGGGTTCTAAATCCCCACTTGGTCATAAGGCTCCCTGGGTGACCTTGGGCAGTCACTGCCTCTGAGCTCCTTGGACGAAAAGGTGGGATATAAATGCAACAAATAAATAATAATCTTGATTTAAGCATGCTTCCATCTTAATTCCAAAATAAATGAAAAGGGGAACAAAGATACATTCGACAAGAACCCTCAAGTTCAAGCTGGGGAGGGAGACTGTTAAAAGCAATGCCATTTTGATAGGGTGTTTGACAGTTCGAAGTTTCTCATACTATCTCTGTGATTTACCCTCAGTACATTTACCTCCCCTTAAAATAAGCACACAACAGTGCTAAATACTGGGTAATTATTAGCACAATTAGTGAAGATCACCAGCAGCTAGTAGTCTGGGAGGCACTACTCTCTCTGAAGAGGGCTGCCAACTTTTCAATCAGCTCAGCAGCTGTATCTTTACAGTGCAAAAAGTAGCAGCTGAAATTTTCAGAGAACAATACTGTTTAAGGCTTACTTACTTCGCCAAACCTTTATTACTATAAAAAAGGTAAAGGGACCCCTGACCATTAGGTCCAGTCATGACCAACTCTGGGGTTGAGGCGCTCATCTCGCTTTATTGGCCGAGGGAGCCAGCGTACAGCTTCCAGGCCATCATAAAACATCCATATATAAAAATTATTATTATTATTATTATTAGCCTTTATTGGCATAAGTTTAAACAATGAAATCATAAAATCATCCAAATACATTGATAATCCAAACACATTCAATATATAAAAGACTAGATAGCCACCATTGAATAAATCAGGCAACTTGAGATTTAGCTTTACAGATCTTGGCTAAAATTTAAAAATATATACAAATAAACAGCCAGGTAAAATACCGTATATAATGATGAGGATTTTTATTGGGATTTCCCCCCGCTAAATAGTGCCATTCACCACTCTAGGAGATACTATTGACAAAAACTCAGTCACCCTTGCACAGTTACTTCCGGGTTAATATCAGACAGATAGAATCTGATATTTTCATTGTGCCATGATGTTAGACTACCCAAAAAAGGCATAGCACGCGTTGTTCAATGGACGTAGCTGGTTCTACAATGGACAGTAGAAAAGGATATGTTCTACAGTGCCTGGCACATTCAAAGAACATCCACAATGTCTATCATCCTGTTCTCACAGTAGCCAATCAGATGCCCCAATGGGAAGCCTGGACTCCCCAAGCACAAAAACACTCTCCCCTACTGTGTTTTCCAGCAACCTGGCATTCAGAAGCATTACTGCCTTGGAAAGACGGGGTAGAACATAGGTCCCCCTGTGTGCAAGTTTGCTTGTTTGTTTGCAGTGCCCACACAGTCATTGGCACCAAAATGCCAGTTTGTATTCCGCCACCCCTTTTAATCTTGATCTACACTTTCTAGGGAGAATATGATTTTTAAAAAAAAAAATCTGTTGCAATCTCCCTCAAAAACCTGTTTGCAATATAAAGGTTTTTGCAGTAACCCCCCCCCCGCCCCACCCATTCTGGAAGCACCCAAACGAGCAGAGCTATGCAGACATACTCTACCTGTCCCTGTGATCATGCTAAGTGGGCAAGACGAGCCCACTCCACCTGCTGAGGAGCACCCTTCCAGCAGAGCAGAAGAGGAGCAAATGCAGCTCCGGGAAGGACAGAGGCTTGTTTTGAAGGGGCCTCTCCTCTTTTCAAGAGGAAGCTGAAAATGGGGAAGATAAAGCTGAGGTTAGATGACAGGAAATATCTGGATGTGAAGTGACAACATGTCAGCATTGAGAAATATTGCTGCAAAAGCAAGCAGCTTCTTGTCTTGAGCTGTGTGGCAAACACCACCAGCTGCTTCCACTTGACACCAAATTAGGACTACATTTCTAAGTAATGTCCTCTCCATCCTGCAGCTAGGGGTTTATCCACATTTACCTTTTCTTTGCTCTTTGCAGGCACGATCCACACTTTAAAGCTCTGTGTTCGAGCACACACACCCTTTAATTTTCTTTTTTGCTCTTGAGCTTTCCCTACGAAAACCCGCTCCTTAGCACTCAGTCAGAGCAAACATCAATCTGCTCCAACTGGTGTTTGCTCCAACTGAGCGGGTTTTGCAGGGAAAGTTCTGGGGTGGGGGTAAAAGAGCACTCGGATGCAGAACTTAAAAATGCCAACCTGTGCCTGGAAAGAGCAGAACAAAACGTCACTGTGGATAAGCCCTTTGAGTATGAACTAAAATGTTCTGAGCTGCAATCCATTTAAAGCAAGACTTAAAAAATGAAAGGGTGGTGGTGGTTGAAGCTAGGGGAGACTATGGAGCTGGCCCCAGAGAGTTTGCCATGACCAGTGGATGGCAGCACACTGTACCATCTGCACAGGGCACCCCCCACCCAGCATACCAAGAGATCCTTGTTGGAGGCCATGTTGCTTCAGTGATGTCCCTGAAACCATTATCATCCCATTGAGTGCCATTCAGGTGGCTTGTTCAGTTGCGTGGGTCCTAGGCAGTGAATCCATTGCCCCCACCCCCACCCCGCTTCCAAAAAAATAGCCCTTTGAATTTCTGGCTTGCTTTGGTTAGGTTTCTAGAAGCATTTGGTCAAGACAGAATGACCAATGCTCTGTTTGGTGTGCATGAGTGGCTAGCACCAGGAAACTTGATGGCTGGTAATGCTCATGCTAATCACCTCAATGGAAACATCACCATGGGACTTGCATTGAACGTGGTCAAAGGAACAATGAGGACTTGGGGGAAGGACCAAAACTCAGGAATCTAGCAGATAGAAGTCAACATGGCAAGCGACACATGGTCTGTGTCCAGCACCATGTAATGACAGCAAAGACATGTGAGCCAGTGTATGTTGTAGAGCAACAAGCCTGAGAGACAGTGAACCTATCTGGTGTGGCTGATACACATCAAAATCCACTTTTGGTGAGAACAGATGAGAGTTAAACAAAAAATTATTTTAAGCGTTTGTTCATTAACCAGCTGAGTTAGACTTTGGCTTAGCTTATTTGGCATTACATATAATTTGCTTGTTAAACCCCTATCACAGCTGAATATCAGGTATTGGCATGCGTATTCAGGACTCAGTTCAACGTTTGAAGTTCAAATATCAGCTTGACTCAACTTCCTTCTTAAATGTTCTCAGAGAGAAGGCGAATATTGTAAAATGCAATATTCGTATTGAAATTCAGGAGAAAGGTTGAGAAGACAATTGCATGTTTCAAGTTCAAACACTCGCTCAAGTGCCACAGCTCTTGTAACTGTGTGGTGGTAGGGATCCTTCAGTGTGTTGTCTCTCTAGAGCAGTGAGACATAACAGTGGAAAATGGAATGTAGGTTTAGCTTCTCTGCTTAAAGTTTGAATTCCAATAGACTTCCTCATCTGGTGGGGGGCTAGAGGTGGGAAGGTTCTAAATCACACAGTAAAACATCGTCGTCCTCATAATCATGTTATTATTTATATGCCACCCATCAGACTGGGTTGCCCCAGCCACTTTGGGCGGCTCCCAACAAAATATTAAAAACACAATATAACATCAGTCATTCAATACTTCCCTGAACATTAAGGGATCATGGTGGCACTCAATAAGCATGTTCAGCCGGCTCCCTCATACTCATTTTTAATGGAGGAAAGGAAGATGCCAAAAAACTGAAGTTTTCCTTCTCTCCTTAGTTGTTAATTGATGATTCAGCTGAAAGCCAGGCACAGGTTGTCCTGCTCTCCCCACTGCCCAAAGCAAACTTGCAATGGGTTATACCAGAACTTAATTAGCGTGGGTGCATAATTACATTGGCCCTCCTTGTGCTCTCGCGCACACGCACACACAATGAAGGTTTGCCTCATCACCTACAAACTATTCCCATCCATTGCTAACAAGCAGTAGATTCACTGAGAATGTGGTTGCTGTAGTCTTCTGCTTTCATTTCAAGTGTTTAATAAAAGAGGAATGGAGAAAAATAATATTTAAAAATAGACTGCACAGAAGGAAGATACTACCCCAAAAGTATGCATCATTTAATTTTTTGAAAAACACTGAAGATGTCCTCCCTCTTTGATTACCTGCAATCCAACGGGTGTGATAAATACCTCTTAAAAACTTATGTTTGGTTGGCAGGTTATAATGCTGTGTTGACACTTGTGGTGGAAATGGTGGAAAGTTTCGAGTCTTACAGTGGTACCTCAGGTTAAGTACTTAATTCGTTCTGGAGGTCTGTTCTTAACCTGAAACTGTTCTTAACCTGAAGCACCACTTTAGCTAATGGGGCCTCCTGCTGCCGCCGCGCCACCAGAGCATTATTTCCGTTCTCATCCTGAAGCAAAGTTCTTAATCCGAGGTAATATTTCTGGGTTAGCGGAGTCTGTAACCTGAAGCGTATGTAACCCGAGGTACCACTGTATATAGAATCACAGGATCATAGAATTGTAGAGCTGGAAGGGGTCCCAAGGATCATCTAGTCCAACCCCCTGAAATCCAGAAATCTCAACTAGATCCTACATGACAGATGGCCATCCAACCTCTGCTTAAAAGCCTCCAAGGAAGGATGTTAACACTTGTGAATCGCTCTCTGGTTGCTGGCAGCAGAAAAGGCCTTAGGTCCAAAATTCAAGTGACAATAAATGAATGTGTCCCTATATGAAGTGAATTTGGACTAGTAGGTTGCCATACCAAAAAGGCTGGGAACCACTGATCTAAAGCACTTTTATGCCACTTTAACAGTCATGATTTCCCCATCAAAGAATCATGGGAACTGCAGTTTGTTAAGGGCGCTGAGAGTGGTTAGGAAACACCCCCCTATTCCCAATGAAAGCCCTCCAAATCACTTTGCAATTTAAAAAGAAGTCAGCAAGCACATGCACATTTTTGAGTGCATTTTACCAAATATCTGAAATTTTGCAGATGTCACTGGATTCCAACTCTTATCAAGCCTAGGTAGTGTGGCCAGTGGTCAGGGATTGTGCTCAGGACCACAATACCCCAAGGACCATCTTTCTCCATATGAACCTATCTGGACCCTGTGATCATCCTCTGAGGCCCTTCTTTGTGTGCCTCTTCCACAAGATGTCCGGAGGGTGGCAACACAAGAACAGGCCTTTTCTGCAGTGGCTCCCCGTTTGTGGAATGCTCTCCCTAGGGAAGCTCCAGGCCTTTGGCTAATTAAACAATCTATGGCCTTTTAAACTTTCTGTGGGGGGTTTATTGTTTTTGTTTGTTACTGTGGTATGTATTTCTGTGTTTTTATAAATTACTTTGGGATCCTCAGATGAAGGGCAGTACAGAAATTTAACAAATAAACAAATGCTCTTCCTCCTTACAATAAGTAGTGAATTTGCATGCTTGCACAGTTGCACAATTGTAGATGGTGGACAAAGATAAGAACCCCTGATGTGAAGGAAGGGTGATGACTGAAAAAGGACCAGGATTTAAGTTTCTGCCAAATTAGAAACAAACATGGCAATTTGTTGGGCTTCATAACACCACCAATACTCTGGGCATCTTCTAGCAATTCCTTAGGGTGTTCAGTGTGGAGGGAAAGAAAGACAGAGAACTAAATGTTACAAAGTGAGTTCCTGTGTTCCTCCAACATTCTGCACTTACTCCCTCTCCAACAGCAGCTGTGTTGTGATGTAATGGAGTACTGTACAACATTTGATCAATCTGATTTTGAAACAAAATATCTTACTGGGACCTGAAATTGGTACTGATTACCGTATTTTTTGCTCTATAAGACGCACCAGACCACAAGACGCACCTAGTTTTTGGAGGAGGAAAACAAGAAAAAAAAATATTCTGAATCTCAGAAGCCAGAACAGCAAGAAGGATCGCTGTGCAGCGAAAGCAGCGATCCCTCTTCCTTTTCTGGCTTCTGGGATAGCTGTGCAGCCTGCATTCGCTCCATAAGACGCACACACATTTCCCCTTACTTTTTAGGAGGGAAAAAGTGAGTCTTATAGAGCAAAAAATACGGTAATTAACAAACTTTAGAATTTTGCAATTTAATAAATAAGGATTTAATTTAACACTTGTTAACTGCTGCAAATGTAGTAATCACTAAATCATTGGAAGTGCCTTGATGTGGACCTCCTTGAAACTCAGATTGCACAGATTTGGGACATAATACCTATGGACAAACTTGCCACTTTGCAACAAGAACACTGAAAGGGAACAAGAGCATTGCTTTTATGCAACATCCTCTGACTTTATTCACCTTGTACAATCAATTGAACACAGCTTCTGCCCTCCAGAAATGCACTGGAACGGCGCATTTGTTTAATGATTTTGTACATTTACGTCAGAAATTGGAACATAATGGATACTGTATTGTGTATAAAACTAGTTCCACACTGGGGAAGTGGGGAAGACTTACATTTTCTGGATGTTGCATTTGTAATTGTTTATATATCTTAAAAATGTATTTAAATTTTTTAAAATAAAAAATAACTTAAGAAGAGTCCTGCTAAATCAGGCCAATGGCCCATCTAATCCAGCATATTGTTTTCACAGTGGCCAAAAAGATTCCTGTGGGGAACCTGCAAGCAGGACTCAAGCACAAGAACATTTTGCCCTCCTGTGTTTCCCAGAAGCTGATCTCCATAAGCATTTCTGCCTCCAACCATGAAGGTAGAGCATACGCTCCATCATGACCAGTAGCCATTAATAGCTTTGTCTTCTGTGAATGTGCAGATATAATAAACCTGCAAGTGTCTTGGGGCCTCCTATCTCCTCCCGTTTTGTTTTCAGACTTCAGCCGACACTGAAGATTCATTTTTCTTCTTTAAAAATGTAATGAGTGGAGGATATTGCTGCTGCTTGATGATTATGTGTTTGTCATCTTTATTTAAAGTTCTAAGCGTCTTTGAGTTTAGAAAAGATGAGAGACAAAGTGCGAGACTGGTTACACTATGCTCAGATTAAAGAAGTGTTTAAAAATGACAAAAAGCTAGGATTCCAAGTGGAAAAGTCAAAGTTAGAAACTGAACTGTTAGAACCTAAGACTAAGGTACTTTCAAGAATGTATAACTTGCTGCTGAAATGGAACACACATGACGAAATGGTAAAATCAACAATGATAAAATGGGCGCAGGATATTGGGTATAATATTATGTTTGAAGATTGGGAAAGGTTGTGGACCTCTGGGCTGAACTTCACTGCATGTAATGCGTTGAAGGAAAATGTGATGAAAATGATGTATAGATGGTACATGACCCCTGTTAAACTGGCTAAAATATACCATTCGTCTGATAGCAAATGTTGGAAATGTAAGGAAAATGAAGGAACATTTTTTCACCTCTGGTGGACCTGCCCTAGAGTGAAGGCCTTTTGGGAGAAGATATATAATGAATTAAAAAAGGTGTTTAAATACACCTTTACTAAGAAATCAGAGGCCTTTCTCCTGGGTATTGTCGGCCAGAGTGTGTTAAAAGAGGACAGAACATTCTTTTTGTACGCAACAACAGCAGCAAGAATATTAATTGCCAAGAATTGGAAAACTCAGGAGCTACCCACTGTGGAAGAATGGCAGATGCAACTGATGGACTATATGCAATTAGCCGAGATGACCGGCAGAATTCGAGACCAGGGAGAAGAAAGGATGGAAGAAGACTGGAGGAAATTTAAGATTTATATACAAAAATATTGTAATTTGGCTGAGTGCTGAATTGGATGCCAGTGCAGACAATTGTCTACCATTAAATTAGATTTAAGGCTGAATTATATGTTAAACCAAATTAAGATTATTAATTAAGATGAGTTAAATGATAATTTGTTTGAAATTAATTTAATAATGATGTAAGTGTATGCGGGAGGTGTGGGGGAGTCCCATGTAACAATTGAGAGATGTTAAATGGACAATGATAAGTGCTTATCTAATATATGCTTTATTTGAAAACTTTAATAAATATATTATAAAAAAAAAAATAAAGTTCTAAGCGTCTTCTTTTCCCTCCTGAAAAAAAGGAACTGTGAAGTCTTAGCTGCTTCTCATATGAGACGGGTGTGATAAGAAAACCCCAACTAACTGTTACAGACCTTGGTTATGAAGAGTTCCAGCCTCTGGACGGTCTTCAAAGCATCCTTCACTAAACACAACATCACAATTGTACATAGTTCCTTCCACTTAAGAGTGCCCAGGGGTTTAATTTTGTAAACGGGTCATTTAAACATCA
This sequence comes from Podarcis filfolensis, assembly GCF_964270895.1. Taxonomy (NCBI): domain Eukaryota; kingdom Metazoa; phylum Chordata; class Lepidosauria; order Squamata; family Lacertidae; genus Podarcis; species Podarcis filfolensis. The sequence continues at coordinate 29,687,018 of NC_139617.1, forward strand.
CAAAGAGGTAGTTAGCAACATTAAAAAAAAAAATCCAACCATGTGAATCCCCTGCCCCACAGTACATATGGATTGAAGGTGGAGATGGCAACAACATACTGTAGTTTTCGCTCTATAAGACGCACTTTTTCCCTCCTAAAAAGTAAGTGGAACTGTGCATGCGTCTTATGGGGTGAATGCAGGCTGCACAGCTATCCCAGAAGCCAGAACAGCAAGAGGGATCGCTGCGCAGCTCTTGGGGGCTTCTCCCTCCTCGGGGAAAAGCCTGCAAGCACCACACACACGCTCCACGCGGCTCATGAAAGGGAGAGCTGAGCAAAGCCTGGGGTGCATACAGGCTCTGCTCAGCGCTCCCTTTAAAGAATTTTTTTTTCTTGCATTCCCCCTGTACAAAATAGTTGTGTCTTATGGTCAGGTGCGTCTTATGCAGTGAAAAATACGGTAATCTGCATGCTGTAAAAAAACAGACCCTTGTACTCATTTATGGGAGCACCCATCCTATAATAACGCTCCCCCAAATCCTCACACAAACTGTAAGTGGCACCCCAACATGGCACCAGTAACACCAGTAGACACCCACTCGGGGCCCACCAAGGCCTCACCCAATTTTATTTTATTTTATTTTTAAATGAATTTTGGGGGAAATGGTTGTTTGGTTGGGAGGTATGTTGGGTTTTTTTTAGCAAGTTCAGACACATCTGTCCTGGTGGGTAACATGGCGAGAAGAGCGAGAGACAGGACTAGAAAATGCTTTACTTCCTACCTCATGGAGGTAAAGGTACATGACCTAGCTGAGCCTAGGAACAGAGCTCTCTGGTCTTAACCCCTTCATGTAATAACTCGCACTTATGGGGGGGAACAAGGATGATATGTTTTTGGATAATATGTCTTGTTATAATTTTGAATAATTTTTTTTTTTAAAAAAGATTGCTTCTCTGTGGTCATCACACAGTTTAGTCTACTCACCCACAAATTCTGAAGAAAAACAAACAAACAAACAAACAAACAGCTCTTTGCACATAGGCTGTATTCATGCAGCATTTCATTTCATTTCCATAACTGCTGATTTCCACATTATATTTGAACAGTCACATGATGTAGAATGCATTTCTAGAAAACTAAGGACAGCTTTAGCACTCATTTCCGTGTTGGTCCAGAAAAAAATACATTTGCAGCCCTCTTAACCCAGAAAATCGCAGGAGTAGAGCTGGAATTTGGGGCAATACACCAGTATGTAGTTCTTCCCTGATATTTTCAGGGGAGAATAATGGGGGAACAGAAGCAGGCAGGTCCGGATAGAGTGGGGAAGTTATGACATGGCCTTTGTTGTTGTGCCACACCATGCCCACTGGTGTGGATGAAATTTAGCATGACATGGCGGCATATTGGTCAAAATGCCACAGTTCCATAAAGCAACAGGTACAGCAGTGTGAAAGCAAACAAGACAGAAGTGCTAGCATGATAATCAGGCAAACTAACGCAATATTCCTCATGTCTGAAGGCACTTTGCTTATTCCACTATTGATATCAATGAGAGGATTTGATCTGAGAGGTCTCATATACATAGAGACACTTTAACCATGGTGGTAAGTCATGGGGCATAGGGGATTTTAATTCCCCTCCTGAGTGGAAACCACCAGGGGCAATTGGAACCAAACCAAACCAAAGCAAACCAAACACCACATACATTTATTCTCTCCAGAACTGTCCTGCTCAGATTGTTGTTATTCACGTGTCCCAAACAGGTAGATCACTCTTATGTTGGCTTATGTGTAGTGACAGGGCCAAGTTGTTGGCGGTAGCCCTCATATATCTTGACCAAGGTATGTTTTGTTTTGTTTTGTTTTGTTTTGTTTTTTATTTATCACACTTATATCCTATCTTTTTCTCCAAGGAGCTCAAGGTGGCATACATCACTCCCCCCCCCCACTGAATTCCCACAACAACCCTGTGAGGTGGGTTAGGCTGAGAAACAGTGGCTGGCCTAAGGTCACAACCCTGAGTGGGGATTTGAACCCTGGTCTCTCACAGGTCCTAAACTGACACTCTAACCACCACACCACACTGTCTATAAATCTAACCATTGCTTCACGCTGCTTCCTATATGAAAGTGGTTTCCATGTAAGCCAAGAGTGGGGAACCTTTTCAGCCTGCGGGCCACATTCCCTTGTGGGCAACCTTCTGGAGTCCACATGCCAGTGGTGGGCAGGGCCAGGGGTGAAAGTGAGGGAGCAGGTCGATGGATTTCACTCTCACGTGTATTCTGGCCACACAAAAGTCAGAGGCTTCATCCAAGCAAACAAAAGGTATTCGTATTAGAATTACTACTAGAATTACCACTGCCTTTCACCAGCAGATCCCAGGGCAAGTCACAACAATTAAAATTTAAAAAGAGTTATATTTCAATCACAGGGATAGGTTGGGCCCTAAAACACACATATCTGGCGTCTGGCATTTCTGAAGCCAGACGCATCTCTGTGGGGAGGGAATTCCACGATATAGAGGCTGCCACCGAGAAGGCCCTCTCCCAGGACAACTCCCACCCCCACAAAAAGAAAACACCCGAGGGAGGTAGAATTAGTGGAAGGGCCCCTATGCTGATCTTAACACTCAGGAGGGCCTGTAGGGGATGAGGAGTCCTTTCAGATAACTGGGGCTTGAGTCTTTTAGGGCTTTGAACATTAACGCAAGAAATCTTGACTTGCTCATGGAAATGAACAGTTAGCCAATGCAGCTCTTTTAGAACAGGGGGTCTTATGAGTTCTAAATACAACCTCAGCCAGTAATCAAGCTGTTGCATTTTGGACAGCTGGGAGTTTCTGAGTTATCTAGTCCATTACAATTATCCAACCTGAAAGCTACCAGAGCACAGAGCGCAGTAAACAAGTAATCTATCATTTGTTCAAGCACATAGTCTAGCCAGGCAAAAGCACTTGAGAAGAGCATGGAGCGGGAGTGGTAACGCATGAATCCTAGGGAAGGGCATGGCCCCAGAGGTAATCCTGGGGCCAGATTGAGAGGCCTGGAGGGCTGCATTTGGTCCCCTAGGCCTGAGTTTTCCCACCCCTGTTATAGGGTGTGCGCACAACATGAAGCACACCTGTAGCTACAGAAAGTTTTTAGGGGGCTGGTGTCAAGCAAAGGCCAGCTTATCAGCCCCTCCTGAAGCTCCTAAAGTATCTGTCACAGGCCAGCCCTATAGATTTGTGTGTTTATCCCTCTTGCCTGTGAAGAGGCAGCGGATGTGTCATTTATCTGCCACCACTTGTCTTCCCCAACCAAGACAACATTTCAACACTGTTCCCTCTGCTTGCAGAGTCATTGCCAGGGGGAAGTGACTGACCGCTGGGCTTTCAGCTCCTCCTGGGTGGACCGTCTTGCTCAAGACTTGACAGTTGGGGTTTTGCATCAGCTTCTATCCGCTGTGGCAATGGAGGTTCTTCCTCAATAGCTCACTATGCTTTTCAGCTGCTACAGAATCAGAGAGGGAGGGGGCCAGGAAGGGGCCAGGGCTGTGCCTACCTCAGACTATGGGGACACATTTTTATGCCCTCTTAAGGAAACACATCTTCTAGTTAATTATTTATTTCTGTAGGCTTCGTGAATCGACCCCACAAGTTGATAAACACCATGGCAGTGTGCAAAAAAGAAATAAATACAAAATACAAATATAAATCCACCTGTACAGCCAACAGGGACAGTATTCAACAATGCCTGCCTGAATAAAAAAAGTATTGAGGTGCCTAAAATGACAAATTTTTGGCACCATCTAAATTTCCAGAGGGAGTATATTCAAAGAACGAAAGCTACCCATTGCGTGGAACAAATTTCTTTGGTTGAATGAAGTTCAGTGAAGTATTTAAAAAATATCTGAACTACACCTGAAAGTAATTCCCATAATTACTGGGTGAACTAAAGGTGTCTTAAGTTCATTTTGAGGTAAAAAACTGAATAATTTCTAGTTCATCCTCCAGCAGCAGCCATGGACTCTTATTTATAAAGAAAGTTAGAAAGCAAAATGTTGAGGCAATTTTCTAAGCTTTGTTAGGCAGATATGGAGGTGCTGTTGTTGTTAACGACACTTAGTCACTTGATCACTGTTGCTATGACATCAGAGGGAGAGAGTTCCCTTCCAACAGAGCCACTTGCAGTGAAAAGGATAGGGTCTAAGAACAAAGTGAATGATGCTTTGTGTCTTTAACAGCTGTGTGACAGGCAGAAATTAAAGAGAGTGAGCCTTTGCTGCTATGGAGATGCAATAATGGAGAAAGCTTCACCTGTTGACATTCTGTCTGTCAGGCTTCTTACTACCTGTGTATGACCCCCTTACACTTTTGAATCGTATATTTCAGTAAATAAGTTTGTAGCAACTTATTGTGAACTAAAAATGTTCATTTGGATGAACGTAAACTGAACAGTTTTGTTTTGCAAAAGTACAAACTTCAACTAGAAGCAGTTCCTTTTTGGACAGGCGGAACTTGAACTTATAGAACTAGTTTCTTTTTTAAAAAAACACATGAACCTCCAAGCACTGGGGCTACTGTACTCAAAACTCTGTCCCAGGTGCTCGTTGAATGAACTTCAGTGGTATGTGATACTCACAAGAGGGTATCACTTGATGACATAAAGGTTTAAGCAGGATGTTATGAGAAAAGGTGGTATCTCAGGTGAACATTGCTAGGGTGATTGTAGACTTCATACGTTAACAGTAAAAACTTAAGTTTGGCCTGGTTGCTAATTAGCAGCTAGCAAAGATCACTCAACAGTGATGTTACATGCTGGCAGCAGGTTACTCCTAACAGCAGCCTAGTTATGGCATTCTGCCTTAGTTTCAGCTTCCAAGGGCAGCCCCACAGAGAATGTGCTGTCATTATCTAACCCCAAGATTACCAGTACATGAATCACAGTGGCCAAGCTATCCTTGCCAAAAGCTGGTATATCAACGGAAGCTGTTAGAAAGCACTCCAAGCCACTGAGGCTACTTGGGCCACTGGTGACAAAGATGGATCAAGGAGCATAGCTAGGCTATATACCAAATCCTTCAGCCCTGTCCAGAACAGGTAATTGACCTATCTCTTGCACCCGAGAACCATTCACACACAGGGCCTCCATCTTGCCAAAATTCAGCACATTTATTGGCCCTCCTCAGCATCTAGCCATCAGTTTTAAAAAGTTACAGACAGCATGGTAAGGCAAGTGTCCCTCACCAGACCTCAAGTTTGTAATGTTGTTTACTGGGAGGGGTGAGCCAGTGGGAAGGTTGGATGATGCAAATGTACCAACAGGAACACCGGATTTGCTTTCCCAGTATGTCTGCACCACACTGGCCTCACTACTGCCTCCCCCTCTATGCCCCCACCCTCCATAAGCAGCAACAAAATTGACCGGAAGCCCATCGTCGCTCCACTTGGGCACCAAACAGTTGAAGAGGTTGCAAAATGTGAAGCTGTAATTAACACAGGGGGCGGACATGTGGGAGAGTGGCTCAGGTCTGGAAGGAAGCATTTGTTCAAATAATTGCCATTACTAGACAAAACATCTCAAAATATCCAGCTCTGGCTATGCTCAGTCATTTCATGGGAGATAATACTATCTTACAGCTCATTACAACAAGGTAGAGGAAGAACTTGAAGGGTGCTTGTCTGACTGATGGGTACGATAAAGTGCAGCAAATAGCACATGTGGAAAATTGACCAATAAAATAAAATTGGCACAAGGCTTGAAGCACAATGACACCTTTGCACCCGAGTGGTACAGCTTTATAATATACAGAGCTAAAAATGAAAACAGAGGACTCCTCTCACATTATAAAGCCTTTCTGTTAACACAAATTGTTTATTGCCTTCTATACAAATGGTAAACTGGGATAAGAACTTACCGGTAAGTTTCTTGGACGTTATTTTGCATGCATTGACTAAACACCATCTGCTGGGTTAGGGCGGGGTGTTTTATTACTTATCTATACAAGAAAAGAAAAAAGAAAGAAAAACAACACCTCAACTAACTGGAAGCACCATGTCATGCCCCCAACAACTGTTTAAAGACTTACATGACTTCCCTTGATTCATATGGCCAATAGAGCTATCTACTTATTCAAATGTGCCATCTGACTTGGCCAGAATTATGGATACTCCATGTCCGCATGAGCAGGACACAGGATTACATAGGTTACTCAAGCAGAAACAAATATTCAGAAATATAGTTTGCATTTTTAAATTTCCAAAATACAAAAATAAGCAGCAAAATACAAGAATAACAGCATAATTTCCAAAATACAAAAATAACAGAAAATTTCCCAAAATACAAAAATAACAGAAGCTAATGTGTTTAACAACTTCTTCTTCTTCTTCTTCTTCTTCTTCTTCTTCTTCTTCTTCTTCTTCTTGCCCTTCACCTCACTAGCAGAGTATGTTCTGAAGTTTCCTTCTTGGTTAAAATTTTAAACAGGAAATCCAAATGCTAATTTTTGAATGTGAGTTTTTTCTTGGAAATTTTAATGCATTACTTAGACTTGTCGGCATCTACTGATTGTTTAAAATGAGGAAGCTCTCAAATAGTCAACCTGTCAAATACCAAATGCTATTGCATACAATTATCTGATGCAGGATATTTGTGTGTGCCAGCCACCAAATACTGCCTTAGCACCAACTATCAAATATCACCAACTATCAAATATTAGCATTAAATATAATCAGCTAACAAATAGAAGCATCAAATGTGCGGTGATTAATATTTGTGCAGTCTCTGAATATTTGATATCAGAATTCACAACTTCTGGACCCTAAAGCCAGTTGTTCCCTCCTAGCGGTAAGAACAGAAGAACATACAGATCCTTCTGGATCAGGCCTATGGCCCATCTAGCCCATCATCCTTTCCCCCATTGTCTTCTTCTTTTTAATAAGATTCTATTAAAGCTTTTTTCCAGCTGATGCTTGCCTCAAGGAAAGACGGACAAGTGGAAGATGCACCTTATTTAGGAATCAGACCATTGCTGCCACACACACCACTGTGGCTGGCCAGGGGTCAGCAACCTTTTTCAGCCGTGGGCCAGTCCACCGTCCCTCATACCTTGTGGGGGGCCGGACTGTATTTTTTTTGGGGGGGGGGAGAATGAACGAATTCCTATGCCCCACAAATAACCCAGAAATGCATTTTAAATAAAAGGACACATTCTACTCATGTAAAAACATGCTGACCATCCACGGGCCGGACTGAGAAGGCGATTGGGCTGCATCCGGCCCCCAGGCCTTAGGTTGCCTACCCCTGCTCTAGGACATAGTCTTCTGCATTTTAATGCCTCTCTAGGAATCCAGTGTCCTGTTTCCCTAGGCTTTGCTTGAGTGCCCACTGATCCACCAGAAATAAGCACTACAATAAGAAACCTCTGGTGTGCAAATTAAATTCACCTCCCGGAAGTTCTTTAATAGGGTTTTTCCGCGAAAGCTCCAAACACATGGGAGATTTTTAACAACAACAAAAAAGGAAGGGGAAAAAGGAACAGAAATGAGAAAGGAGGAGTTTCTCATGGAGCAAGAAAGATGAAACAGGCTAATGGGGACTGTCCACACCTGAAAATCCAGAGAGATGTGTTCAGGAATGGTATGAAAAAAGTTTTAGAAGAGAAACAGATTTCTTTCTGGATTTTCTGAGCAGTGGGTAACTCTGAATTTACCAAGAAAAAAATTGTTGGACCACAGCTGTATATTATTATTATTGTTTATTCAATTTATATACTGCCCTTAATCAAAAGATCTCAGGGCAGGGAAGAACACCCAGACACAGGAGATTTAATGGACCCACAAGGCACGGGTTCGTCCTTGTCATCAATTGTGTATGACTTAATAATGCAAGTTAAATTCTTCTATAGTAGCTGACTTATCAGTTGATAATCTTGTGTCAAACCTGGTTTTTCTGCAGTTTATACAGGTCAGCATTTTTAAGCACCAGAAACTATTATATTTGAGCTACTCTTTTTTAAAGGTTGCTTTTGCTCCAATAGCTTTTTAGAAAACCCTCGTACAGAAATGTGGCAAGGAAAGCTAAATCTTCCAGACACTAGGGGGCGCTGCACCTTTAGGCATAGAAGCAAAAGTGGGTGTGGCATTTCCCCTCTTTTTCTCACTGTGAATGTGAAAGAAAGAAAGAAAGAAAGAAAGAAAGAAAGAAAGAAGCAAGCAAGCAAGCAAGCCGCAGAGAAGATAGTCAGGAAAAGTTGTCTTCCTGGGAAGCCACTAGCTCTCCCTTTGTTTTGCTTCAGGCATTTGTGTCCAGTGACGAGATATCTAAGGCGGGTTTCTCCTTTTCCATAATCGGTAGCACCAGCTCAGTTGCCTGGGAACATTCTTTGTAATTGAACAGTTCCCAGGAGAAAGTCTGAAAATAAAATAGAAGGGCTTTTTGGTTTTATTTACAACAGTGCCCCAAAAAAACTCATGCACCTATTTAGGTTTGGTCTTTGGCTAGTGGCATCGAGGACTGTGCAGGCCATAAAGGCCAAGGGGAAAGGCATGAGGACCAGTGGAAAACCACTCAAACCCATGCTTTCTAGGCACAGAACAAATGGAGGCATGGATGAGCCCAATGTCAGCAGCCCACAACCCCATAATGGCAATAAGTTAGCCATGCTTCTCACCTCAGCATTCAGTGGAATGTATGAAAGGGGACCCTAATCGTGGAAAGTGGTGCACCTGCAGGAGCTTCCAACATGATATGGAGTTCTGCACAGTCATGATTTCATTTCATCTGCAGATCCCTGCATGCATGGAGTGGGCCCTTTCTGGCAGTTTATAGAATTATGCATAACAGAAAGAAGTGGTCGGGGAAGAGTTTTCCTCCCTGTCTCATAAACACTACAATTCATGGGCAGTCAATGAAGCAGAATGTTGGAAGGTTCAGGACAGATGAAAGAAAATACTTCTTCACACAGGGCATAACAAGGCTTTTTTTAAGCCGGAAATCACTGGAAGGATGTTTTGCTTTGCATGTTGATTCAGAAAGTGCTTGTTTTGCTTTGCATGTTGATTCAGAAAGTGCAAATTAGGTAAGCCCACCTTTTTAAGTGTGAACGGAACTGAATTTCTTCCCCATCCCTCGTGTCAAGCAAGTGCCATCCCATGCTTCCCAGCACATTTCCCCAACACTTTCCTTATTGCAAAAAGGTTGCCAAACAGTGAAAATCTGGACAGGAAAGTTGTTGAGCTTTTATTGGCCAAAGTTGATGAGTTTTTTGGCCAAATTCGCAGAAAATAAAATAAATTGGAATAAAAGTTTTTGAGGGAAATTGCCAAAAACAACACTGCCGACATGGGTTGCCATATGTCTGCATTTTCCCGGACATTTTTTCTAATTTCTGTATATGTCCAGGAAATTCCAGACACATGACAACCCTACAAAAAGTCCAAATTTAGGCCCCCTGATCAACTTTGAAATGCAATGCTGAGCAAGAGAGGCCTTTGGTTTGATCCAGTTGAACTTTTATTTGTCCTTATAGAAAAAGCAAAATATATTATAGCCTGCCTTCATTAATACTGTTGGGTTGCCTCTCTATAACTTCAACGGCCATAGATTAGGTATACAGATATTATTTATTTGTGTAGTTACAAAAAACCAAGATGCATAAGACAAAATAAAATACATTACACAGTTAAAATAATTATTTAATAATTATTTAAACCAGGCAGAATTTAACTGATCATTCCCACAAACCTTTTCCCTTAAAACTGCCAGTCTACAGGTGAAGCTGACCACTTTGTCAGTTGTGCATTCCCTAAAAATTAATCAAGTAATATATCATGATATACAGGGAAACAAACCATGAACTCCTTGGAGAAAAAAGATTGGATATAAATGCAGCAAATAAATAATAATAAATAACATCATATCCCTCAGCCTCAGTGCTTTGAGTGCAGATGCCTGCGGGGTGGGGATTGCAACCATTTTGACAAATGACCTTAGTGTTGTTTGTATAGTTAGCCATTGAGAGGGGTCTGTTGAGGCAGTTAGAAGAGGGGTGCTTGCTTCTTATAGGGAATGCAAAAGAAAGTTAACTGTCAGTGATGAAGGACTTGGCAACGACAGATTCATCCTCATCTATCCTGAAAACTGTGACCAAACATATTGCGTTTTGACCAAAACACAATATGGTTGGTAAGTTACATACTCTGGAATATGCCAAAAGTCCGCTCACCTCTCTTGGTGTGGCGGCATTGCTGGACAGAAGAGGCTTCACTGGGGTATATTTAGAAGATAATTTTGTAAGGGGACATTTGTTATCTTAGGAGTCTTGACTATGATTACCTCCTGTGGAGTTTTATTTGTCATAACATGACCCTAGTGGTTTTGCTTGCTATTGCTCATGATATTGCCATAAAACATTAAGTGTGCAGCTCCACGCCGTGGACAAAATGTGCAGCTGTTCATGAGCTTCTTGGTGTGAGCTTATTGAGCCTCTGTTAACTCCAATGCACCACCACCACACTGGATGGCAATGGATCATGAAGTGAGTTGTTCCAGCAAACTCCAGATATGTGTAGCTACACATATTTGGGGCGTTCCAGCAAAACATAGTAAAATACCAGTGGACTCAAGAAGATGTTCTAAAGGTTTGATACAGTGGTACCTCGGGTTAAGTACTTAATTCGTTCCGGAGGTCTGTACTTAACCTGAAACTGTTCTTAACCTGAAGCACCACTTTAGCTAATGGGGGCTCCCGCTGCTGCTGCTGCGCCACCAGAGCACAATTTCTGTTCTCATCCTGAAGCAAAGTTCTTAACCTGAAGCACTATTTCTGGGTTAGCGGAGTCTGTAACCTGAAGCGTATGTAACCTGAAGTGTATGTAACCCGAGGTACCACTGTATTTGCCTCAGTGAATTTCTACACTCTGGCTCTTCTCTGCTTGACTAGGCTATTAAAGAGAGCATAGGTTCTTTGGGAAAGATTTATCAACTGATTTTATCTCTTTTATCTGTGTTTTTGTAACCGTTCATTAAGGTAGATCCTGGGCTCTAATAACTTGGATTTTCAGATCACTCAAAGTATGAGTCTTGTTGGGTCAACTATAGAGAGGAGAAACCAATTTTAAAAACACCGTTTTCTTGCCCACTTTCAGGCAGAGCCTCAGTTTATTAAGGCAAGGAGCACTTCACTTCAGAGGGTTTTTTAAAAGAAGAAATAATAATAATAATAATAAAATTTTAGTTATATCCCGCGCTCCCCAACCGAAGCTGGGCTCAGAGCGGCTAACAACAGTGAAAATAACACAGTTTACATAAAATCACAATCAATTAATTGAAATACATTCTAAAATCAATTCAAGAAGAAGAAGAAGAAGAAGAAGAGAGTTCTCTCCTTATGTAACCTACACAATTGTTCACAGAGATTGGAGGCAGTGGACAAATTAAATTCTTCCCATTCTGAAGCCCAGTGGAAGCTCATCAGAACATGAACTATTGCTCTAAGAATAGATCCGTATACAGCATTTTCTAATTTTCAATCATGGCTCAGAAGGAGGCTTGAATCAAATTTAATATGTAGAAAGAAATGAGAGAGAGAGAGAGAGTGGGAGTGGGAGAGAGGGAGGGAGGGAGAGGGAGGGAGGGAGGGAGGGAGAGAGAGAGAGAGAGAGAGATTGTTTTCCCAGGCACTTGTCCAATACGCTAACCACTACACCACACTGTTGCTACTGGAAGTCATGCCAGATTATAATCATAATCATCACCATCACCATCACCATCACCATCACCATCACCATTATCTTTCTTTTCCACCCACCCTCTCAAAGGAGCCCTGGGAAGCTCTTCTGCAAGTATAGTTCAGACAGGTTTTGTGGCAGTGGAGGACTCAGAATATTTTCTATTCCATTTCGACCATCCCAGAATAGCCACTCTGCTTTCGCATCCAGTGACACCCATTTGACACAAGCAAGAAAGCAGGCAGGATTGGATGGAACTTTCCACAGAAAACCCACTTTCTCCATAGCTGCCTTTTTTGAAGCTCCATTTTGGCTGGCTGCCAGACGCTGGTCCACATTCACTCATTCTCTGGTTGGAGGCCAAGAGTGCCGTCTGGAAGTTTGGGCGTCACCCTCAAGATGCCATTTGGCTGACAGATGTTCTGGCTGCCTCCCTCCTTGTTGTTATTTATTCCTTCCACTGATTCCTTTCTTAGGATGTTGCATGGCAGGCAGGAGTCGAGGAAAAGAGACTCATCCTGTCATGGAACTTTCTGCTAAAAGGGTGCTTTTCTGCTGCAAACATTTGGCTTTCTCAGTTATGGTTTTGCAGACCATGAATATTATCTTGAAAATGAAGGGGAAATGTTATATAATCAATAGGGGCAAATGTAGGTTTCTACACTTTGGCAGGACTAACCAGCTGCACCAGTGTAAGATGGGGGACACCTGGCTTTCCAGAGTATATGTGAAAATGATCTAGGGGTCTTAGTAGACCAGACATGAGAACAGTGTAATGCAGCAGCAAAAAAAGCTAATGCTATTCTAGGCTGCATCAACACAATGAAAGTTGTTGTTCTACACATATGGAAATGCGAACAACAGTAATTCCTCTCCCCCTCACCCATCCACACCCACCCACCCCTAATCTGCCCCCTCCAGCAGGAATCAACCTTCTTCAACCATCTCCTAACCTATATTGCAGTGGGAAGAGGAAAACTCTTGTCACAGATAAGTTTTCTCTGCTGACATTCTACTGTTTGGGTTTATTTTTAACAGCAGTTACATTATGCTCATATATTGTTGATAATTATTTTTTACAAGCAGGCCAAGGGAGGAGTTTCTGTGTGGTTTGGAAGGTTTAAATCACTTGGGCCAAGAAAAACAAGCTTTGGAAAGGATTTTGATTCTGCATTTGAGGAATGCTGCTTACTATAGCTTCTGATCCAGGAAATATCAACATTCCGGCCAAATTCTGCCCTTACTTAGACTCAGTATGGCCGGTGCCACTGATTGGGATGGAGGCACCATTTTAGCTCATCTCCATTTTTGTTCAAGTGGTACTAAGTGGGTTACATGCAGAAGGTCCCAGATTCAATCCCCAGCGTCTCCAGGTAGGGCTGAGAATCTGTCTGTCTGTTTTTTATTCCTATCCTGCCCTTCCTCCTGAAGGAGTGCAGGGCTGCAAACAGATACACAATTTAGCTAAAGACAAGTGCAGCTGAAAATATCTAAAAGCAATTACATTTGAAAAGGCTCTTTAAATTTTTTAATCATTATTATTATTCTTCCACGCAAGGATCTTGTGGTTGCCGATAAACAGCATTTCTCAGCCACCAAACTCCTCCTGAAAATTAACAACATACCCTCCAACATTTCTCCGATGAAAATAAGGACCTCACATTCCTTAATGATAATTTTACTGCCACTCTGGGCAGCTTCCAACATATATAAAAACATAATAAAACATTAAACATTTTTTTAAAAAGCTACCCTATTCAGAATTGCCTTCAGACAGCTCGGGAGTCGAATAACTCCATACCCTCCAACATTTCTCCAGTGAAAATAGGGACGTCCTAAGGAAAAGCGGGACATTTCAGGATCAAATCAGAAACTGGGACGGCTTCTCTAAATCAGGGATGTCTCTGGAAAATAGGGACACTTAGAGGGTCTGCAATGGTGGGCACAGACACACGTTACTAGAAAAGGGCATTTCACACATGGGGAACCACCACTGAAAATATCCCCTGTCTGAAACCCCGAAGAGATGCTGTCAGTCAGTGTGTAGACAATGCTGAGCTAGTGGGGCTGGTATTTTGACTTGGTTGGTATAAGGTAGCCCAGAGAGAGAGAGAGAGAGAGAGAGAGAGAAAGAAAGAGAGACTGAGATGCTCATCTGCCATCATCAGCTGACCAGGAGGCCCGTCTGCACTTGAGGGGCCCTGAGAACACGTCCCTCCTATCTTCCCAACCCTATTTCCTTTCTCTTTATAAATATTTTATTTATACTTATCCAAAGATATACAAAAGTCAATACCCAATACAAAGTATCTCTTTATAATACACCAGAAGAAATACTTAAAATATCTAACATAAAAAAGAACAGGAGCGAAAAAGAAGGAAATAGAAAAGAAGGAAGAGAAAGAAAAAAGAGAATGGAAAAAGTTCTCTGTCCTTTAGCTAAACATAGTATCCACTCATCAGGGGGGCCAACTCGAATAAAATATGGGGGGGGGAGGTAAGCCCCAGCCCACATAATTGATCGCATGACGTGGTGCACGCACACAATTTGAATGGCAATGCCCATCAAATTGCGGGGGGGGGTCCTCATATATTTTATATTTTATTAGTGTGGGGACACACCAATCTATTTTCAACCATCTATTTTCAACCATCTATTTTAACAACCATCTATTTTCTATAAGCCAATATTTTTTCAATCTTCAAATCTATATATTTCAAGTTCATTTTCTCTGTCACACAAAAAGTCCATAAGAAGTTTCCAATCTTTAATAAATGTCAATAATGATTTTTCTCTAATTAAAGGCATTAACTTTGCCATCTCAGCCAAGTCCAATGATTTTATCAGTGATTCCTCCATAGCAGACAAGGCTGTATTTTTCCATCTTACATGGAAAAGATGCATTCAATCTTGCCACTGAAATAATATATTGGCACAATCTTCCATAGTTTTGTTTTCCGGTTATATATCCATTAACCCTTAAAAACAAACAAAGTTCTGTCTTCAATTGCATATTAGCCTTTAGAATCTGCTGTATCAACATATGTATTTGTAACCAATATTTTAAAGCCTTTTTTCATGTCCACCAAGCATGATAAAATGTCCCTTCATGTTCTTGGCACTTCCAGTAACCATTTGAAACACCTTTAAAGCATTGTTTAGACACACACAAATACACCAATTCACCCAGTGGTCAGATTCTTAGGCCTTTGGGACATATTCTCCCAATTGTTTTCCTGGCTGGGGGAGGAGGGGGCGGATTCCAACATAGGCATAGCAAGCAGGATGTTGAATTCCAGAGACTCAGGAAACCCAGCCCGATGATTCCTGGGAGTGAAGAAAGTGGGTTTGTCACCATGCTGCATACCTTTAAAGTAAGGACATTTCCTGAGCCCTTCTCCCCATGATATTGTGTACACTATCACTGTTTCCATCATGCGACGCATAAAGGAAAAGGCCTAGGAAAGGGGGAAGGAAAGAGGGTCGTGGAATCCCTGTCACTACTACTGCTGCTGCTGCTCTGTTAAGGCCACATGTGCACACTTTGACCTACATCAGAGAACAAGAGCTTCTGCCTCCCCAGTGCTGAATTGGGTTTTTCTCTCCAAGTGTGAGCAAAGCCGCTCTTGCTGTCCCTGGCTCAGCACATGGATTTGTCACATACTTTGAAGTCGCTGAGTGCGCTGAGATCATGACTCAGGAACGAGAATTTACAGGGGTTTTCAAATGCCACCCCCTCTGAGTCAAGGGAAATGGGAGGTTCTTGCCAAAGCTCTGTTTGGACCAAAGCTGGGGGAAGATGTGCAACTTTCTTCTTCAGAGTGATTTTGTTTAACAACACTATAGATAGTTTACTTACTTACTAATTCATTCATTCATTGCATTTCTATGCCAGCTTTTCTACCAAGTTGCTCAAGGTGGCATTCTTCCCCTCCTCAATTAATTCCTACAACACCCATGTAAGGTAGGAGGAGACCGAGAAGCATTGAGTGGACCAGGGTCAGTCAATGAGCTTCATGGCTGAGTGTGGATTTGCATCCTGGTCTCTCCCAAGTTAGTCTGACACTTTAATTGCTACACCATAATTGGCTCTCTTCCCCCCAGTATATATTTAAACCAGGCTCCACTGACCTGGTGCCCTCCAGTTGTTTTGCGCTACGAGTCCGTACCTGCCAAGTGCCCCGGGGGGAAACGGGACGTCCCTTTTTTTTTTACAAGAGGTCACTGTGGCCATTTTGGGTGCTGTGATTTCACGTACCATGATCTTACCCTGAAAAATGCTTTCCCCCCCCCCCCAGGACAATATTGCAATGCGGATCACGTGACTTGCCTGGGAGCATGATCTGGAAGACGCGTGTCCCAGCTTTGATCTGAAAAAGTTGAACTGTATGCATGTCCCGTTAGCTCCAACCAGCACAGCTGTATGCTGATGGGAGTTGTGGTCTGGTTTAAACAATACATGGATTGCTTCCTCCTTACTGAACCCACCTGCCCTTTCTTCAGGTGTGTATCTTAGCCCCTCCTCCTCCTCTGGGTGTGCAAGAAACTGTGGCTTCCACGACCTCAATATCATTTCTGCAAGCATCCTCTCCAATGCGTGCTTATTACAGGGTTGGTCTTTTAAACATAAAAAGCTCAGTGCCTTCAGACATTACGATAAATGTATTTCATAGGACAAAACAAAACAGAAACCATGCGCTTTTGTCCCATTGACTATCATGCTGACAAGTGGAGGCTGATGCCATCATAACAACATTTCCCTTTCACTCCTCTAATTGAAACCAACTCTTCCTTTCTGCAGCAGGAAAAAAGCATGTGCTCAGAAGATGTTCTTTGGCATGTCAAATGTTAACCAGCAACACATGGGCAGAAAGAAAGAGGATGCTGCCCTTTAAAAAAACTTATCTGACAGCTTGATGTAGGCAGAGGAAAGTCTGCTGCAGGCAGTGTAACTGTAATACTGTATATGGGTTGGGGTATGGGAAGTCTGATGCCTTGTCCTGCAAGAATGGGCTCATCTACACAGGTCCAAGAGGTTTTTCTTTTGTCCCACTGCTTTCCCCGGGAAAACCCACTGTTTACTCCAGAATCGGAACAAATGTCAATTAAATAACTACTCAGATCCATGCCTCCACATCACAGACCTGTGTCTAGAATTGGCAGCACAACAAAAGTATGGATCAGCCCTATGTCTAAAGCCAAATGTACTGTTGCTGTTTTTTAATTACACATATATACTAACTTCCTTCAAGAAGTTGAAGGCAGCATAGATGGTTCACCCTCTTGCCCTTTTTATCCTCATAGCAACCCTGAGGATTTGAACCTGGGGCAGTATTCACAATATCACCTACTGTGCACTCATTCGTTCTCCAGCACTAGGATTTTAACCTGTGTTCACATAGCACTATCCAAATCCTATCCAGTACTTCGTTGTAAGATACTACTGTCTGACGCATTGTTTCTCAAAGCAGCAGCACACAAAGCCATTTCTAAGCTAAGATGTGAAACACCTTTGCATGGGTAAAGACATCCCACATCAATGCCTCCTGCCCAGTGAGTATACAAACAGAATAAAATTGAAGCCATGCTGATGTGAGCAGCTGGGAGTGGGGGGGGGGGAGAGAGCTGTGAAACTGCAAAAAAGAATACCACAAATTCATTGCACTGTACTATGAACAAACACCGGGGATCTCTCTAGCCATAATTCAACACACCAACCAGCACTGATGATGTGTACCAGGAGATGTGCTCATTTGCACACAGGCTCAAATGTAACAGGGGCACCAGAGCCACGACTCTTAAAGATAGTCACAGATGTAAAATCCTATATTGCTTAAGCCCAGGCTCTCTGAAATATCGCATTCCCTCAAACGAACCTGCCCAGACGCTGAGGAGGCTATTCTTTCGGTCCCGCCACCCTCACGCTTGCTGGGGATGCAGGACGGGGCCTACTTGGTGGTGGCTGCTCCCAGACTCTGGAGCTCCCTCCCTAAAGAAGCCAGACTGGTTCCCTCCTTGCTGTCCTTCCACCAGCAGGTGAAGACTTTCCAAACAAGCCTTTGGAAACTGACTGATTCTAATGAAAGGGCTCGTTTTCGGTTTGTTTTTGTTTTTTTAAAGTTATTGTCTGTGTTTTTAATGGATTTTTAAAAATACTATTTTAATTCTATTAGCGTTTAATAGCATTTAATGATGGTTGTCTCAATGTTTCTGGCTTGTTCTGTTTTATCTGTGTAAGCCACAGAACTGGGAAACTGGCAGGATATAAATATAAAACCAGAGTTAGGTAAGGTTTCATAAAAGTGTGACCCAAACTGAATTTTTCTGCTATCCCTATTGGCCATGTGCTCTTCAAAAACATGGGGAGAGGAGGGGGTGTTGTCAGCAGAGCAAGGCTGACAACAGGAGATTGTTGGAACTGGCTGAGAGTCAAAGGGAACCAAGCGCTTCAGGCATTCCTCTGCCTCAGGCTCTGTTCCTCGATGCAGCTCCTGCAGCTACCATGCAAAGGCTTCAACAGGTGCCTTCTGTGCCAACTTTTAAACGGCTGCTGAAGATTTTTTTTATTTTGTCTGCCCTGTGCAGGCAATTATGAATGCGTCTTTCCATAACTGATGCCTGGTTTTAACCTTTTCAGTATGGTTTTACTGTATGGTTTTATGCATTTTAAATGAAACAGAGCTTCAAAATAAACAAACGGATGAAATGAAAGCTGAGCATTTTGGTATAGATTGTTGCAGCAAATAAGAGGGTGTTTCGGATGGTTCTGGCGGCTGCATGGACAATAACTGGAAATGGCCCGGCGTGTTCAGCAGAGAGAGAGAGAAGCGAGGGAGGAGTGTGTGGTGAGAGGAGGGGGTGGGGATGCCTGTGTGGATTTCAGCCCATGTAGCGAAGAGAAAATAATAATTTGAGAGAAAAAAGAATGATGGCGTTTGTGAAAGGAAAGCCAGCAACTCAAAACAAGATGTTGTGGGTGGGTGAGAATTCTCCCGGCTTTATGTGTGTAGAAAGTGCATGTTGTGTGGTTGCACTTACGTACCAGAAAGATGAGTTTTCAATGGCTTTTCGATGGTTTGTTAATCCTTTTCTTTGTTGGTTTGTTGTCCGTTCCACTGTCAAACAGTCTTCCTGATTCCTGAAGATCCTCCTGATTTTTAGTCAGAATCTCCTTTCCCATCACTTGAATCCAATTAAATTTCAGAAAGCTGAAAGGCTGTTTAGTGGAAGCACCTGGAGAAAAATAAAGATATCCACTTGGTGGCAGGCAGCTGCAGTGAAGTGAGCAAGGAGGAGGGGCCAGTTTGTGCTGGTTTGATTCCACTACCCCCCCCCCCTTCCCTCTCTTGGCGCAGCTCCACGCTTTCACAATTTGCTAGGCTGATTTTGACTCATTTTTGTTTTACTACATTTATATCCTGCCCTTATTCCAATGAGGTTCAGGCAGCAAACATGGTTTCCCCCCCACACACACACACTTCATTTTTTTCCTCACAACAACCCTGTGAGGTAGGCTGGCTGAGAACAGCTGACACAACGTTACCTCAAAGAGTTTCATGGCTGAGGGAACCTACATCTTCCTGGACCTACTCCCACTACACCATACTGCCTGGCCAAGCCTAAGGTTGCCAAGAGGTAAAAATACATTTTCATGTAACATTTACATTCCAGCAGCGGGAGAACTGCGAAGCAGGGCTCCCTCCATCAGCTCTACTGTGGCAGGCCAACCCCACCAGGCTTCCTCTCCCCTCAAATGGCACTTGGGGGAAAGCCATTCCCTCAGGCTGCCTGGGGGCTTATCCACACTTCCCCTTGTCTCTCTTCTTTCCCAGGGAAAACCCACTTTTTAGCTCTAAATCGGAGCAAACCTCAGTCTCTGGAAAAGCCAATTGCTGTTTGCTCTGAGTGCTAAAGAGTGGTTTTCCCTGGCAGAAAGCAGCAGAACAAGAGGAACTGTGGATGAGACCTCAGCGGGAGAGGTGGGAAGCAGGAAGCTACCTCCATCACCTTTGCCAAAGGCCCTGCTCCACCAGGCACCTCCTCCTGCTGGTCATTCTAAGAACAACTGTTTAGAAATCTACCTGGGTTTTTGTTTTTCCTCTTCCCTCTCTGTGTCTTTGCCCTTGTGTGTCATTTTTAAAAAATATGGTAAGCTTCCGGGAACATATTTGTCTTGTTTTGATTGTTTGTGAACCACTCTGGGAGCTTTTTTGGCTGAAGAACCAGGTACAAACTCAACAAACAAACAAACAACGCTTCTTTCATGTAAACCTTTTGACATTTTTGAAAGGGTGGGTGACACCCTCCCAAATTTTGACCCCAGAAAATGTCCAGATATTGTTGATACCACCCATAATTTAAAAAATAAATAAATCTCTGACTGCTGTCAAAAGAAGGAAACAAATAGGAAACGCATGACTGTGTAACACTACCACAATATCCACAAAGGTGGCTATTACACCCAATCCCAGCACAGGAGCCACAATGAATCAGGGATACTAAGAGCATATAACAGTTCCTTTGCCTTCTGTACTGTTTGTAAATACTTCAGAGGACAGTCACTGATCCAAAAGGAAGGGCCCTTCAGTCACAAATTAGCCTGCCAGGAAACCTTGGCCACCAACTCAGTTTGCGTGCTATGCTTTGCCTAGATCAGTCACTGCAAAACTGTTCCTGCCTCCTCTTTTAGGAAAAACTGACTTCTTCCAAGCGGACATCAAATCTGGTAGCATCCCCAGGGGAGAGTCAATTTAGCACAAAAGGTGAATGGCAGGCATACTATTTTCAGCTCTTTCCGTTCCACATAACTCTGCTTTGAGAGAGGAAGGTAAACCACATTTTCTGGGGACTGGACCATAGGCTGGGCTTTCTAAGTGGGGTCATCTTTGTCCGGTTATCCACATCTTGGTCTCAGGTCCAGACATTGGCCATTTGTTTGCTCAACTCACAGGACTAGTGGCTGGCCAAACAGCAGAGGGAATTTCAGAGGTGAAAGGATAGAAGTTTACAAAATTATGCACGGCATGGAGAAAGTCAACAGAGGAAAATTTGCCTCCCTCTCTCATAACATTAGAACTTGTGGGCCTCCATCAAGGTTTAAAGTTGCCAGATTCAGGACAGATACAAAAAAAAAAAAAACCCTCTTCATGCAGCATGGAGTTACTCTAGTTGTGGTTGTTGTTTTTATTTATCCATCCTTCACCCTAAGGTTTCAGGGTAGGTTACAACATTAAAACACAATATTAAGAACAGTTTTATAACAACAAAAGTAAGGTGGATCCTAAGAATATACACCTCAAGTATCAAAAGGCAGACTGAAAAGGCGAGTTAAGACTGTGGAACTTGGTTCCACAGGAGACAATGATGGCCACCAAATTAGATGGTTATTTTTTAAAAAAAGATTCCATGCCAAGGGTCATTGGGAAAGGAACTGCAAATTGAACTGCTAATATCATAATGCTATTATATAAATCAATGCTGTGAAGGCATTTGAAAACTGTGTATGGTCCTAGTTGCCTCGCGTCAAAAAGGCTGTTGTAGAGATGGAAGAGGTTTAGAAAAGAGCTACCAAAATTATCAAGGAGTGGAGCTCTTGCCCTGTGATGAAAAGTTGCAGCCTTTGGGACTTTTTAGTTTAGAGAAAAGGCAAGTAAGAGGCAACATTATGGAAGTTTTTACAATTATGCAGGGCATGGAGAAAGTGGATAGAGAAATGGTACTGACCCCCCCCCCTATTTCATAACACTGGAACTTTTGGACATCCAATGAAGCTGAATGTTGGGAGATTCAGAACAGATAAAATAATAGTCCGTCCTCAGAAGGGCACTTCACTGAGTTCCCCAGATGGGGAACGAAGCATAAAGAAGCTAAATCAAAACCAATCAAAAAGACGGTGGAATCTTTCATTTATAAAGTCTCGCTGTTGTCAAAATGTCAGGGCAGCTACATCTCTATTACTTGAGTCAAAAATAGAAAAGAAAAGAAGCTAAGAGAGCGGGAGATGGGGCTGGTATGCACCGCTTGCAGGGAGGGAAATGTTCATTTGAAGAAAACAGTCTTATATGGGAGCGGGGAGGGGGCCCCCCCGCGCTCCCTATTGCTTTGGAAACCATGTTCCGTACATTGAAGGGTGCCTTGCGGTGATGGCTTAAATAGGAGACTGAAATCAATAAGATATAAGTGTCTTAAGGATGGAAGGTCACCGCGGCCTGGCTTTGCTGCCTAGAGGCCATACAATGGCAGCAGAAGATGTTTAGCAGCAAACCATGAAATATTTGATCACATTGCAAAGTTCTCATCTGCAAACAAGAGAATGGCTATGACTCAGGGATGTACGCAGAATTGAGCCTGGATCCCAAGAACTCTTGTATTATTTGCTCTATTACCTTCCAAGGGCATCTTACCCTGCCTTGCTCCTTCTATACATGTAGAAAATATAGCATTAAGAAGCATTGTTGTATTAATCATAGCAAGAGCCAAACAAATTCTTTAAAGAATATTGGCCTCCGTCTATTGAATTTGATTTGCGTCAACAGCGAAGAATCGTCCTTCCAGATGTTCCTCTTCTGTTAAGGACTAGTATAATACTTAAACACTTCTGACCTTTAATGTAAAAATCTACAAATTAGATTTGGAATTTAATGTTCCAGGTTGCTGTGTCTCCATATCATTGTGTCCTCTGGTTTGTTTATTAGTTTGGTGCATCAACAAGTAGTTCTGATACTAAGTTCACAGTAAAGTTTTGTTTTGTATGTTGTGTTTGTTATTATGTATTTCTTATTTGAGAAATTTCAATACAAATTTATTAAAAAGCAATAATATTGTTGAGAGTGTGATTTCTTAATGTTAATATATGATATAGAAGTGATTATGGAAATGTGATAGATATGTTAATGTCATAGGGATGTCAGAAAGAGGGAGGAAGTCAGTGCTCCTTTTGAGCAAATAATATAAGTTGTGAATATGTGTATTGAACTGAAATGAAACATGGAAAACTCAATAAAAATTATGATAAAAAAGCAGTAATATTGTTGTAGGTTTGGGAAGAGGGTCAGTCTAGACAATGCCCATGGGGCCCCTTCCAACCCTGTGATTCTGTACCTATGAGGGTAGACAGTATAACAGGAAACCTGTTGAACCAGCCAGATCACTGCGTTTGTTAAGGTACTGGCCTGGGCTGGCCAATTAAGTACTGCCAATGTCTACCTGTCCAAAGAGAAACAAATGGGTGGGCCTTTACCCACCTCACCTGGTTGGAACTACATCAACCTAGGATGGAGAACAATAAGCTAAGGAGTGTGTGAGAGAATTTGGGGCTACTGCTGGAAACTGGAAATACAGAGGCTCCTCTTGCTCTGCGCTGGACCCAAAGCTGTGGCTTGGGGCTTCCATGGAAACCAAATGGGGAAGAAAGATCTGTTTGAGTGTTAATGATGTGAGCCCTTCCTTCTATGCTCAGGTTTTATATGTATGTAAATAAAACCACAAATACTAATGACCTCACGATCTCCATTCACTTTCATTCCAAGGAAATGGAACCATAGGTCATAGCACAGCACCCCTGGAGTCTCTTAGCACTCAAAAGGGGGTGGGAGGGCATGCAGCAATATTAATGCAATCCTGCAGCAAAGGCATATTAAAACATTGTCCTCTCATTCCACATCAAAATGTTGCTGGAAACAGTTTATTTCTAGGTCCATCAGAACGTAATATATTTTCTAGTTCAATTTGTGCAGCCAGTACTTTAGAAACAAAACAAACCCTGCAACACTACGAAAACCACCTCTAGTCCAAACTTGTTTACAGATCACAGTGTTGAGTCCTGGTTCAGACTGGTTGCAGCGTGGTTGCCAGGGAAGAGAGTGGATCAAAGGATTTACAGAGGCTGGCTATGGCTGATCTGAAAGATATTTTATATCACCTGTGCTCTCATTCTTCCAATAATAACACTTGCTTACATCAGGTAAGCCTCTCTGTTTGTAGTGAAACATGCAATGCATGAACTGTTTAAATTTTTTAATTGTTGTAACCTGCCCTAGGACCTGATGCAGCAGCAAAGAAAGCTAATGCTATTCTAGGCTTCATCAATAGAAGTATAATGTCCCAATCAACGGAAGTCATATTGCTGCTCTCTTTTGCCTTGGTTTGGGCTCCCTCATTTAAGGAGGATATTGACAAGCTGGAATGTGTGCATAGGAGGGTAGTCAAGATTATCAAGGGTCTGGAAAGCAAGCCTTATGAGGAGTTGTTGTTGAGGGAGTTGGGTATGTTTGGTATGGATAAGAAGAAACAGAGGAGAATTGATAGCCATCTTCAAATATCTGGACTATCTCATAGAAGATGGAGCAAGCTTGTTTTCTCTAGCTCCAGAAGGAAGGACCTGAACAAATGGCTTCAAGTTACAAGAAGATTCTAAGCACCAGGAAGAACTTTCTGACGGTAAGAGCTGTTTGACTCTGGGACAGACTCCCTTGGAAGGTGGTTGGGGTCTCCTTCATTGGAGGTTTATAAGCAGAGGTTGGATGGCCATCTGTTATGGATACTTTAGTTGACATTGCAGCACTGCAGGAGGTTGAACTACATGATCCTCGTCCCTTCCAACTCTACAATTCTACGATTCTAGTAGTAGTAGTAGTATTTCGCCTATCTGACTGGGTTGCCCCAGGATGGGTAATATTAACAATACTGTAGCCTCAAGGCTGCATAAATACTTGCACATTCATATTTTGCTGCAGGCTGCACACAGCAACATGGGTTTTGTAGTCTTAATGCTTCAAAAGTATCTGGAAAATATGCTTAATTATTTTATACTGGAAAGGAAAATGTTAGAAAATCTAACAATATTTTTACTGCCTACACAACACATTATCTTGGATGCTTGTTTTGCACCCTGTTCCAAAATGTGCCAAGGGCAAACAGCCGCATTACATCACTTTAGTTCCACTGGTGCTGTCAGATGCTGAGAAGTTCATATATTGTGTATCTCGGCTAAGTTCTTGAGGATTTTATGATGCCCACACCCACAATTACTTAGCAGCTTCAGGCTATAAGCCCAAGGAAGCACATCCTGTCTACACCCACAATGAGATGAATGTAACATCTGGATGACATTAGCAGGGTTTTCTATCATCTAAAATATCCGTGGGTCTTTGCCATGTTTTCCTCCCCCCCCCCCCCAGCATGATATATTCTTCAATAGTACACAACCTCAAACTTACTCTCCATGGTTTATCACCAGAATAACTATCATCCTCAGATTCCATGCTCACAATCATTAATGTGATGCAGCCATAAATAAGGGGGGGGGGGTTAGAATGGTAACTAGTCCCCCTTCCATTGCCTCTCCTCTCTTTTACCCTCCCCTCTTTTAGATCTGTTCAACAATATGTGTAATACATTGCAGGACAAGGAGTCTTTGAGAGCTTTCCCCCAGAACACACACACACAAATATATGTCATCTTGACTGTTTCATCCTCTCCCTAACCACCACCTGCTACCCATTTGTCCCAGCATCTCTTCACCCAACCACAGTCTTTGAAAATGCTTGTTGTTATTTAGTCGTGTCCGACTCTTCGTGACTCCATGGACCCAGTCTTTGAAAATGCTTGTTATTTAGTCATGTCCAACTCTTCGTGACTCCATGGACCAGAGCACTTATTATTAAATGCTTATTAAATGCTTATGCAACCCAATTCCCCCATTCTGTATATTCAGATCCTTCCTTGTACCCTATCTGGAGTTTTTGACTCAAATAGCCAGCCGTTGGGTTCCTTCTTAAATGGTTCTTACCACTTGTGTAGTCAAGCTGAGGTCTTGCATACATGGCACAAGCCTCATGGATGACAGGATCAACAAAAATTCCACTTCTGTTGGTGACGACTTTGATGGTTTAATTTGGATGAGCAGAATATGCCCTTTTGCACAGCTGCCGTGCACTGGGCCGACAGCCTCATCAGGCCGTCCATTATGACAGTTGCCACAGGAGGACAGAGTTGCTCTTGTACTCAGGCTCTGCTTGCCTGTTTCCCACATGCATCTTGTTGGCCACAGTGAGAACAGGATGCAGGACTAGATGTGCCATCGTTGGCCTGTTTCATCAGACTCTTCAGATGTTCTTAACATAGGGCTACCAGACATCCCCGGTTCCCAGGGACAGTCCCTGGATTCACCAATCTGTCCCTGGGCAAAATCTGTCCCCGGAATGTCCCCGGTTTTTAATTAATGTCCCCAGATTTATGCCTGGGGACTTCTGGCGAGGCAACATGGTGGACGCCATGGCAGTGAGCAGCACTGGAGGTCCTGGACACGTCAAAGTTCCAGCCAGCCAATCCGCTGGTGGGGGGAGGGGCTATTTAAACCAAGGCGCGAGCC
This sequence comes from Podarcis filfolensis, assembly GCF_964270895.1. Classification (NCBI taxonomy): domain Eukaryota; kingdom Metazoa; phylum Chordata; class Lepidosauria; order Squamata; family Lacertidae; genus Podarcis; species Podarcis filfolensis. The sequence goes on from NC_139617.1 coordinate 29,713,080, forward strand.
AGAGAGCTTCTTCTGGCTCACTTCCTTGATCAATGCTCGCCCTGAACTCGCGCAGAGCTGCCCACAGCAGAAGAGTCCATGGCGCTCTTCTGCTGAGGGCTCTGTGTGCCCGAGTGGGGGGGGGTGAGCGAGGCGCTGAGGCAGTGAAGAAGAGGAGGAGAAGCATAGAAAAGAGCTGTGCCGCGTTGCGAGACAGAGAGACAGAAATTAAAATTATGTCTGATTCAATTCCTCTGACCTGCTCATCAAACAATGCACCAGAAATGGAGTCAACAAGGGAAGCAAGGTGAGACGACTATGAAAGATGGAATGGCCCATGGCCCTGGGGGAGTTGAAACTCAGGGCTCATTCACATTCCTATTTGCCATGCTGCTTTCCCCCAGGAAACCCTCTCTTTGGTGCTAAATTGGAACAAATGGCAATCACCAATTTAGCACCAAAGCCAAGGTTTCCTGGGGGAAATTGGTGGGGCAAAGGCAATACCTAGAAAGCATGGGACAAGCAGGGAACAGCTCAGAGTTGTACTTCCTAGGCACTTCCTAGTGGAAGTGTGGACAAGCCCTCGGTGGCAAGGCAGCATAACCATGGAAAGGTTTAAGCAGGACTTCACCATGCAAGGTACAAGAATGGATGAAAAAGAAGACCCTCAAAAGATAGCATGTATTTTTGTCCATAGCTGAGCATACAACAGTAGGCATAGGCTGGGCCATAGCTAGGGGGTGGTGAGGTGGGCCACCGCCAGGGGCGCAGGCAAGGGGGGTACAAAATCGGCTTAAAATATGTCCATAAAGAAAAATACTGATTATTGCCTCATAAGAAAAGGTTTTAAATAGAGGGTAAATTGAACGGGTAGCGGGGGGGGGGGTTGGAGGAGAGGCAGAAAGAATCGCTAATTTGTCCGTGGCTAGGGGGCGCAATCTGGACGTTTCTGCCAGGGGTGCAAGATCACCTAGCTACGGCTCTGGGCATAGGCAGTCAAAGAAACAGGAGGCAGGACAAAGTGAGGCAGAAAATAAAGGGAAGGCTTGTTGTACTCAGTTCATTAATAAAGCTGTTTCGAGTTCCGCTCCTCTGACCTGCTCGTCATTACAAGGACTAAGAGGGTGTGACTGTTGAAGAGATGCCCAAATTTCAAAATCAGTTATGGGGAATCTATGGATGCTCTGGGAAGATGGGCCTAAAGGCATTTCCCAGATGCCCCTAATTTCCTTACTGCAGGATTTATTTCATCAAATTTATGCACTGCTTGGTTGAAAAAAACAACAACTGTGGATAAGCCCATGTGTACATTAAAACCAAGAACTTACCCACACTTCCTCTTGTTCAACTGCTTCATGACTGGAAAAACCGCTCTTTAGTGCTCAATTAGAGCAAATGGCAATTTAGGTTTTCTTTCCCTGGATTGCCATTTTTTTTTATCTATCACTAAAGAATGAATTTTCCATTGGAAAGGAGTGGGGCAGGGGGAAACCACTCAGACCTGTGCTTTCTAGATGTGTAACAAGTGGAAGAGTTTGTGAGCCCCAACGGGGGGGGGGATACATTTAAAACATCCTGCCCACTTCTTTAAAAAATCCACAAATAGTTAAAGGCCAAAGCCTGGTTATAGAGGAATTGGGGGGGGGGGCAAGTACCTAAATATATTTTTGCTCTATAAGATTCACTTTTTTCCTCCTAAAAAGTAAGGTGAAATGTGTGTGCGTCTTATGGAGCGAATGCAGGCTGCGCAGCTATCCCAGAAGCCAGAACAGCAAGAGGGATTGCTGCTTTCACTGCGCAGCAATCCCTCTTGCTGTTCTGGCTTTTGAGATTCAGAATTATTTTTTCTTGATTTCCTCCTCCAAAAACTAGGTGCATCTTATGGTCTGGTGCGTCTTATAGAGCGAAAAATACGGTAGTTGCCTGCCACCCCAACTCTTCAAGTGGTATGAGGTTGCAGCTCTGAATTATACCACGTATATACTCTGGTTGATCCAATAGAGTATTCATTATCTCAACAGTCTTATAAGTTTCTTTCTTTCCCTCATCGTCCTTCCATTACAACCTCTTTCCTCTGAATAATAAATAATTGGATTTCTATTTGGTTCCCTGACTTTTTTTCTTTCTCTCTCTTCAGATTTTATCTGTGTTGAAATTATGTACATAACATGTACATCACTGGACTTTTGTTTCCTTCTGTATGCATTATAAAAGAAATATAAATTCAAAAATCCAAATAAAAAAGGAAGGACACCCTCACTGTACATTTGCTCCCTCACAAGACAAAAAGACAAGCAGGGAGGCAGAAGGGAGGCATTATTAGCTCTCCAGCCCAGCTGCAAGGAGCCTTTACTCCCTGTTCCCTCAGACTGCTGCTTGTTCTAGGGGCAATACGATCCTGTTTACCTCCTTTGGATGAAAGAGTGCTCGGGAGACGTGTTCTTTTAAGGTTGTTTGCTTTGTTTCGATGTGCAACTAGTATTTTAGCCATCTCCTCTGTTTAGCTTCTTTTCGTGTCTTTGCATGCTGACTGTTCTCAATAATTGGAGAGACGTCCAGTTTCTCCCTTCTGCTTCTAACTCTCCCCCCTCCATGCAGCCCTTAGAAGGGCGAGGGGGTCCTCTACAGGTGGAAAAGGTCCCCTGCAGCAGTTTTATGGCATGGCCATCCCTGGTTACCAGTACCGATGAAGGGGAGTCTATAAATATTTTTTAAATAATGAACAAGTACACAAACAAATCCCGACTGAGGGGCACCCACAATTGTGGGGTCTGAGGAGACTATGGTGATGCATCTCCAGCTGTTGCCATTGGCTACAGAGTACCTGTGACATCACAAAAGTACATGGCGGATATATAAGTGGCTATAAAGGTGGGCCTATTCTTGTTCCTTCAACAGAACACAGAGGGCAGCAGCTGTGACATGCAGCATTGCCCAGCTTTATTCCACCTGCAGGAGGTGAATTTCCAGATGGACAGAGATGATTATCTGGCAGTGGGATGCTGTGGAGCCATAATAAGGCAAGTTCACTTGCTGAGAGGGACCGCAGTTTGAAGGGGGCTGATACCCAGTGTCAGAAGCAGGTTGGTGTCTAGCTGTGGACCTTGTGAAAGTTGGCAGGTGTTGATGGGTGGAAGCTGGTGGAATTCCCATTCTGTAAGGCTGAAGGAGGCTGGTGTTTTGTCTTTAGGAGCTGGTGAGTATTTGTGGGTTGGAGACAGGGCGCATTTGTGAATGGATGGAGAAAGATGAGGGAATAAGTCTGTTGAATTTCTTCACAGATACTGCTTGGTATATGCTTGTGTGTGTGTGTGTTTTGACTGTGGTTGAGGCTAATGGGTGTGCACAAATGTGATGTGTGAAAGGATATTAATGAATAGATGAAACCCATAGAAGTTGGCAGGCAGGTGTCACAAAAGTAAATAGTGGCTGAGGGGAAAGAGGTAGTTCTTATAGGGAAGCAGGCAGGGAGGGTAGAGACCCATCAGGAGAAGGAAGCAGAGGAGAAATCAAGGCAGGACCAGCTGGAGACACAGTAAGTGGGGGAAAACATTTGGCTCCTTCTTGTCTACTTGAGTTGCCAATTTTTTGTGCCTGTCTTGTGCCTGTCTCACCTACAGAACTGTAAAAAAACTAAAAACTAATGCTATCACTGAGAATTCCCACCCCTACCCATCCCTGATAAATTTATTAGGATCTCTAGGTTTTGAAAAGTTATGCTTTAGTTGAAATATGCCTGTTGGGTCTAGTAAGGTGTTGATCCTTCAGTGTGAACTTTCAGCCATGTATTTTATTTTAAATGATTTTATAAACTGCTTAGATTTTTCAGTGTACAAGGTAAAAGCAGTAAACAATATCATTAAAGCAGAAATACAGCAGAAGATCAGCAAAACAGTAAGTATGAAAGCATGTTGAAACCAATAAAAGCATACTTTTGGGGTAATTCAAACAATTTAAAACAGAGTCCAATCTTATGGGTCAGGGAAAAGAAAAAGGATCTACAAAAAGATACTTTGTGGAATCGGGGGATCAGACTGTAAGCCATAATGAGCCACAAGGACCTGGGTTTGAATGTCACTTCTGCACTCAACTAAAGAGAATGCTTTATCCTCGGTCTCCCTCCTTCCTCCCTGCCCCACATATTTACATAAGACGAGATACTTGCATGAGATACTTACATGAGATACTTGCAGCTGCCAGTGCCGTGCTAGGGATTAAACCTGTGCCAGATATGGCTGGGGGATGCTGCCTAACACCCCGTCAGAACATTGGGATTCCTAGCTCAGCAGTCCCCACATCTGTCTTTGCCGATGTGATGTCTTAAGGTTCCAAGGTGCCCATTAAGTTCCCCTGCAACACTTTCATCACCCCGGTTTGAGATTTGAAGCCTAAGCTTTAGGAAGCAGCCCCAGTTGCAGTATGTGTTTTCTTTCTTTCTTTTTAAAAAATATTGAATTGTTTAAAAGTGCAAACATAACAAAATGTAAGAAAACAAAGATTTAAAAATTCAATCTGTATAGCTTCTCAGCCTGGAAGGACAAAAATACAAGGATCTAGAGCAGCTTCAAAGCAATTCCCTTTTAGGAATAATAAATATTTATTAAAGTATTATCCACTTGTAAGTGCCATTGTTATTGAGAATAAAGGTTGTATATAGTCTTAAATTTGAGAAAGGAATTAGCATATACTGGTGGCACAAATACTGTCACTTTCCCCTGGGGAAACCCAACCTTTAGCACTCAAGATTAAAGTTAAAGAGCAGGTTTTCCCTAGGAAAGGAACAGGGCAAGGGGGAATCTGCCAGAACTGTGCTTTCTAGGCATGGAACAAGCAGAAGTATGGATGAGCCCTGAGTGACCATTTGCCTCAGTATTTGTGTAAAAAATAAAACCATACCCTATATTGGGGGGGGGGGGGAGTGTCATTCAAGCTCTACCCTTTAGGTGCTTTTAGTTTGTGAGAAATCTTTTCAAGGACAGCATTTTGCAAAAACCCTTGAACACCAGCAATCCAGATTATTAAGATTAATATCCAAATTACTGAGAGGTGTGCTTTCTTTGCTTACAGATATACACCAAAGAGCCCCCTGAGGGAGCCAGACAGATCCAAAGAACTGGAAGCAGATTCTTCACAGAGCAACTCCTATAGGAACCCACTCTCCAGAATGCTGCGCCTCAAGGTATGTCCACCTTAAAACCTTGCTTCTTCTCTCACTGTATGAAAAGGGGATTTAAATCAGGAAATATTGCTGTGAATTTCCCACTCAGGAACTGCACTCCTAATTATCTGCTTCCCCCGTGGGGGTTTGAACCCACCATTGTTTGCAAACAATGAACTTTGTAAAGAATGGTCTGTCGGCAAAGGCAACCCCATTTAGGGAAATTTAGCATATTGTAATTTTATTTGTATTAAGGGTTTTTATTTGTTTTATTATTGTGCTTCTACTGGGATACAATTAGCTGTCCATGCCTCTGAAATCCTAAATAGGATGATGGGTGGTATATAAATGTTTCTGAGAGTTTAGGAGACTGCTATTCCTCAGTTCCCAGAGCTTCAGTCCCCAGAGCTCTCCGGGATGAGGGACTGGTGGTTAAACCAGTCTGAGAACATGTGGAGACTCTTTTCAGGAGGGAGAGAAGCAGGGAGTTGGGACAACCAACTTTTTTGCTTCCATATAACACTTGTGCTAGTTTTTCTGGTCTTCTTGCTGCCTCCGCCCCCCCCCCTTCTTTATCGGTGGTAAGATTTATTATTTTCCTCTGCCCCCATCCAATTCTGCTTTCACATCTTGAGTTTATCTGGAAAGTATACTGTCAGGGAACGACTTGGCTGAAGTTGCTGGAGGAGAGAGACTTCGTTCCTTTAATGAAGACCAGGTTGCTTTCCTAATGCCTGAAATGTGCAGCGGTGAAAGCAATCGCGGGGAGGGGGGTGGACGGGGGGGGGGCTGTTGGCAGGAAGGATGGGGGAAAGCGAGCACTTGTGGCTTTGCAAACCTCTTGAACCTGGGGGGAGTTTTGACAATCTTCAAGGCTTTATCCAAATCCCAGCAGCTTCAGTGGGAAAAGGGAATCCTCCTTTGCCAGGCAGTGATTCCTGCCCATCAAACAGCTTGGAATTAGGTGAGAGGAGGGTGAGCCCATAAGTCTTGTAAACTCCGAGGATCCACTCATGGGTGTAGCCAGGGGGGCAGGGCAGCTGCTCACAGGCATAGGATTTTTGTTAGAGGGGTTTTGGGGAGAAATCATGGGTAGAAATACGTGATTTCATTATGTGGGGCAGGTTTCTGCTGGGGGGGGGAGGGGGCAGAACCTCAGTTAAGCGAGTGCTTTCAATGCTGCCCCAACTTCAGCTCCAAAGCTGCACTATGATAGACCATGTGGAAGGAGAAGAGACTCAGCAAAGAGCATTTAAGAAGACTGAACATAGCAGACCTAGTAAAGTAAGTGGAAATCTTTTGCCCCACCACAAAAAGCCTCTGCTCATCTCTCTTGCTCAGCCATGGGTATGTCTAAGGAGTCAGGGAGGGGCAGCTTTCCCCCCTCATCAAGTAAATCAATACAAAATCTTAACTGAGGTTCTGCACCCCCCACCCCAAACATAAATGTTGGCTATGCCCATGTGCTCAGCCATGCGCACCACTTGTACCATAGAGCTGTCATTCAGTGCCTTGCAGAAAGTAAAGACATGGCTAGTGACAACGATGACAGGGGAGCATCTCAATGGGCTTTGGTTACTGAGTATGCACAGAAAAAACTGCATTGGAAAAAAAGGAAGAATTTGAGAAAGAAGTGCTGAAAAGGTTTTCAGCAAATCCAAGAAAACTTGTTTTAGTTTTGTTGTTTTTTAAAAGTAACATACAAAATACATGTTCCTTGTAATTTCGCAAAATATACTCGTTAACTGCATGAAAGGTACTCCCTGGTGCTAATTGTTTTATTTAACTTCCTAGTTTTCAAATGACTGAAAATTTTGACAGGATTTTTCTGAGCACTTGGGGGCAAAAGAATAATTTAAAGCAACTGTTGTTGAGGCATTTCATTCCGAATCTGCTAGAGAGCCAGAGAGGGGTTGATGGCAAGTGGGTGTCCTGCACTCCACCACCCAGAACACAAATCCTGGCTATGCCCATGGTTCTGTGCCCTTATAAGCTCCCACAGTGAGAGAAAGAACCAAACCAGTTCAAATTACAGGAAACATTAGGAAGAACTTTCTGACAAGAGCTGTTTGACAATGGAATGGAGGCGAGTTTGGAAGATGGTGGACTCTCCTTCGTTGGAGGTTTTTAAACCAAGGTTGGATTGCAGGGGGTTGGACTAGATGATCCTAGGGTGTCCCTTCCAACTCTGCAGAGGGTCTAGTCTAACCCCCTTCAGTGCAGAAATCTTAACTACAGCACCCATGACAGGTGGCCATTCCAACCTCAGCTAAAAAAACTCCAATGAAGGAGAGTTCACCACCTTCCAAGGAAGTCTGTTCCACTGTCAAACAGCTCTTACTGTCAAAAAGTTCTTCCTGTTTAGTTGGAATCTCCTTTCTTGTAACTTGAAGCCATTGGTTCGAGTCCTACCCTCCCGAGCAGGAGAAAACAGGCTTGCTCCATCTTCCATGTGACAGCCCTTCAGATATTTGAAGATGGCTATCATATCTCCTCTCAGTGTCCTCATATCCAGGCTAGGTAAAGGTAAAGGGTAAAGGGACCCCTGACCATTAGGTCCAGTCGTGACCAACTCTGGGGTTGCGGCGCTCATCTAGCTTTACTGGCCGAGGGAGCCGGTGTACAGCTTCCGGGTCATGTGGCCAGCACAACTAAGCCGCTTCTGGCAAACCAGAGCAGCGCACGGAAACAACATCTACCCTCCCGCCGGAGCGGTACCTATTTATCTACTTGCACTGTGGTGTGCTTTCAAGCTGGTAGGTTGGCAGGCGCTGGGACCGAGCAACGAGAGCTCATCCCATCGGGGGGATTCGAACCGCCGACCTTCTGATCGGCAAGACCTAGGCTCTGTGGTTTAGACCACAGCGCCACCCTGTGTCCCTTATATCCAGGCTAAATATACCCAATTCCCTTAATAAAAGAATGTATCAATTTTATTACATAATTAAGGACAACCAGGAGTCAGGCTCAGCTAGCAAGGGAGCCCATGCCACCTTGGAACCCAGCTGGACCTCATTACTCAAGCAAAAATCACCTGCAAGCCCTTTAAACCCCTTAAGGCCCAGGGAAAGCCAATGGCTAACCTGGGTGGGCAGTCAAGCCCAGATCTGGACCATTCCTTACTGAGCTGCTGCATTTATGTGGCTCACCACATGAGGGCAGCAGTTCATGAGGAAGCGAAGGCCTTGGACTCTGCCCTGGACTCATTAAGGAATGGTGGCACAAACACCTAACTAATAATTATAATGCTTGCTAGTAGTGGTGAGAGAGCAGCTCTGTGGGCATAGCCTGTTTTTCCCACTTCTTGTTCAGGTTTTACATAGTCATTTAGAATAAACAAAACATGTCATGTAACAACAACCGTGTAAGGCAGATCAGTATCATTATGTTGCAGATGGGAAACCGAGGCTGAAAAAGGCAAGCCTCAAGCCACATGGCAAAGGTGCAGTTTGACTCCTGATCCAATGCTCATGATCCAATTTAATTTCAAACTGATAAGGTTTTTTATTTATTTATGTTGTAAAATTTATACGCTGCTTGGTTGTTGTTGTTTTAAAAAATGAAAGCCCTCACAGCTGTCTAAAGACTGCTGTCTAAAATAATCGATAAGGAGAATTAGCAACAATAGTTTTAATACTTTCCTCCTCCTAGTGGTGCAGCAATAAAATTGCTAGCACATTTGCAAAGCTAAGCAGGGTCTGGTGTGCGTTGCAGGGGGTTGGCCAAATCAGTGTTTCTCAACTGGGGTGTGGGGAGGGGTCACCTGGGAGCCCCCAGGATATTCCAAGGGGGGCACAGGTGAAAATCGCGTAACTGGGGAGCCACAGCACGAGACCAGGGGGCCATAGCGGGAAGTGAGAAGTGAAGAAAACAGAGACGTGGCCAAGAAAAGAAAAAAGAAAAAACAAACAAACAGAGAAGTAAAGCAAATACAGTGGTACCTCAGGTTACATACGCTTCAGGTTACATACGCTTCAGGTTACAGACTCCGCTAACCCAGAAATAGTACCTTGGGTTAAGAACTTTGCTTCAGGATGAGAACAGCAGCTCAGTAACAGCAGCGGGAGGCCCCATTAGCTAAAGTGGTGCTTCAAGTTAAGAACAGTTTCAGGTTAAGAACGGACCTCCGGAACAAATTAAGTTCTTAACCCGAGTTCTTAACCACTATAGAAAACAGAGAAGTGGAGTGAACCGAGAAGTGACCATAGTTCCCAGTGGATGGATCACCACACACCCCCTACGGCAACATTGCTTCCATTTCCTTCTCCCTCCCACTTTGGGATAAAGCAAAATTGTTTTTCATGGCATTTCCTACTTCGTATTTGGTAGAATCAGGTTTCAGTAGTATGAATTATTTGCTCGGCCTAATGCAGAATCGCCTCAGTGGACAGAGATGATCTTCGGTTATCCCTAGCAGAGATAGAACCGGATATAAAAAAGCTTGTTTCTGGTCCTCAAGAACAAGGTAGAGAAATACTTAAAAGTATAAGTTTTTACGTAATTGTCTTTTCTATAAATTATAAAAATTGTAAGTTAAGCATGTTCCATTTACAAACAAAACTACCTTTCTTAATAACTACCTTTGTACAGGTAGGAAGGGGGGGCCACAGGAAGGAAAAAAGTTCAGAAGGGGGCCACAACTCGAAAAAGGTTGAGAAAATTTGGACTAGATGACCCTCAAGGTCTCTTCCTACTCTACCATTCTATGATTCAAAAATTAAAATAACAATAGACTGAAAACAGGTTGAAACTCACATCAGCTTTCTAAACATCTGGGTTAAACGGTAAAGGTAAAGGGACCCCATCTGGGTAGGCTTGTCTAAACAAAAAGTGTTTTCAACAGGTGCCAAAAAGAATACAGTCAAGGTGCCTGCCAGATATCAATAGGCAGGGAGTTCCAGCAATACTGCTTTTAAGCAGGACAGGGCCTAGCACGGTAATTTTAAAAGGTTTCCTAAAAAGAAAAAAGAAGAAAAAAAAAGCCAAATCATCACAAAATGGTGCAGGGACTCCAGTACCCTTCGTAATCCTTCTTGGCACCTCCTGGGTTTTCCTTGACCCTCCTAAAAATATGGCATTGCTCCTGAGTCTGGATCTCCCTGACATTGTTCATTTCAGAGCCTGGAAGCCTTCATCACAAGGATGGTCCTGCTAGGGTGACTGTTTCTGCCTCCTTCCAGCTCTCTCTTAATGCTCACTTCATCCCGTGAAGGCAGCTGCTTAGCAGTTACTGCTTCCAGGATGGAGCACAGCATATGAGCAAATGTCCATATTTAGGCAGCACGAGGAGGAGCTACTTGGTTTGTGCAAACTCCCCCCCCTCCCCTTTTCCTCTCTTGGCTGATGAGGAAAAGCAGGCAGGCAATGCTAACTTGCTCCAGTCGCTCAGCCCCTAGCTCTGGGCCTGAACGTCCAAGCGCGTCAGCAGCTTTGCCCAAGGATATACAGAGTCCGTCTGGACCACGGCAGGGCTTCTCCAGCCTTCTGCTGATGGTGGGTGAATGTGCCTGCAGCAACAGCAGCAGCAGCAGCAGCCCTGGCTGACCACCGGTCCTCCTCAGGATGACTCCCCAGCAGAAAGCCAGCTTGTCACCACAGGGGCAGAGTGAGCAGGATTTGGGAGCCTGTCCTCCCACCCAGGAGTGGAGCAAGGCAAGTACTTGAATGGTGTGAAAGGAGGCTGAAGGTGCAGAGAGTCTGTGTCAAGAGGTACAGCTGGGCTGGCTGTTCCATGTGTCTAGAGAAGTTACCTCTCTGTCCGGGCTGGAACGGCTCGTCCCCACATTCCTTCCTGGACGTTTCACTTTTTCCAATTTGTTTTTCTTCCCCTTCCCTTCTATTTATTGCTCGTGTGCTCATTTCTCCGCCAGCTTCCCCTGATGAGCCGCTCTTGAATCCTGGCTTATTTTCTTTTACTTGATCGTACCGCAGAATCTGCTGAACCCGCAGCTGCTTCCTCCAACCATACGTATTTCCCCGCACCGGGATAAACTTTCCGTGCTTAGCTAGACGGTGTGTAACCACTAGACCTGTCCAACACACTTTCCTCTCGGCAGCCAACACATCTCTGTGCGCAGAGTACATGCTTATACAATGGTTCTCTGTGTGCCGTTCTTGTGCATGCCATATATCATGCACATGCTAAAACAGACAGGTCTACCACTTTGAAGTGCTTCTGAATACCAGTTGCTGGAAACCACAGGGGCAAAAGTTGCCCTTGAGCATCCCACTGGGGCATCTGGTAGGCCCCTGTGAGAACAGAACGCTGGACTAGATGGGCCATTGGTCCAATCCAGCAGGCTCTTATCCGTTAGACAATATTTGCTCAGCACACCCATTAGGCAGAATTCCATAAATATGTTTGTGGTTTACCGAGACTGAATAATATAATCACAGACTGATTCATGGCTTGACATTTCAGGGCCATTTCACACATTCCCTGGACAATATAAACCCAGATTTATATCCAACCCACAGCCAGTTCTCTACTCCTGGAAGAGTGTAACTGTCCAATATGCATATTTTAAAGCACCTGTCAGTCACACTGACAGTTCACATTCTGAAAACTGTCTAAGACTATCAGTAGCTACATGGTGGCTATGCTCTGGTCAGAAGCAGTAATTCTTCTGAATACCAGTTGCTGGAGACTACAGGAGGGGAGTGGGCTCTTGTGTTCAGGTGCTGCTTGCTGGTTTCCCACAGGCATCTGGTTGGCCACTGGATGCTACACTAGATGGGCCACTTGTCTGATCCAGAAGAGCTCTTCTTCCTTTCTTCTGTTTAAGTAGACACCTGAAAATTGCAAAGAATAAAGAGGCATTTCGTGTAAAGCTGTTGGGAGTTTTTTGCTAACCTGGATGGTTAAGACCATGACTTTATTCTACTTGAATTCTTCATTCAAATGTTTCAAGGGGACATCTACTTAGGGTGGCCATGTGTCCTACATTCCCAGAAGAGAGTACTGTATTTGATGAGCTGTCCGGTTTAACAGCAGAAAACCCTAAGAAGCAAGAGCAAGTTGTACACCAACAGTTAGGACCTTGGCAGCAGACTAAGCAGAGATGGATATATGCATTTCTGTTTAAATTATAGTAATCATTTGCAGTATAAATATAAATTAGCACAGGGTGATGCATTTCCTCTCCTGGAGTGATGAGTAAGTGGACAGCTTATACCCACTGGGTAGGAAATGCCTGGCAAAGAAGGTGCTCAGTTGCTCCAGACCAGCTTACTTGATGCTTGAAGCATGAGCCCTCCAAAGTTTAGGTAGACCTACGCCAGCTGCTGCCCTCCACTTGTAGAGGGGGCCGAATTTCATGGTGAGGTGAATTTCTGTCAACCAAGGCTGCTGTTTTTTATACTGTTGTTATACTGTTGCGATGCTGTTTTGTCTGCTAATGTTATAGAACTGGATGCTGTACAGGTGGTGGTGGTGGTGAGGAACAACAGGTATACTTGCAGGAGAAATTATCCCATTACCTGATGCTACTTTAGATGCTATAAAATCCCTCACCTTTCCCCTGAGGAGCTCAAGGTGGCATACGTGGTCTTCCTCATCATTTAAATCCCCACAACAATATTGTGAGGTGGGTTAGACTGAGAGGCCATGACCAGCCCCCAAGGTCGTGGAGAACGAGGTTCCTATTTTTGTGTGGGAGTGTACTGTGGTTCATGCCTTTTGGGGGAAAGCCTTTTATCTGACCTCCAAAATCACTAAACAATCTATGTCTCCTCTAATTCGGCACTTGCCAGGCGTATCACTGGATTTGACCCCAAATTCTACCCTTAAATCTAAAGAATTAATTTCCTTCCTGAAGCTAGGCTAGTTATTGCCCAATATGGAAGGAAACCTCTAATATACCAATAGTGGTTGGAGTTAATAACATCTGGAACATTGCTCTATCAGAATGCCTCACATATCACTAGTGAATAATCAAGGGCATCTCCAAAAAGATACCTTTGACACAATTCGATCTCCCTTTTTCTCTTTCATTGGGAATGGGATTATTTTAATGCCATAATCATTACACAGGTGTCTGTGGAAGTGATATATTGATTGAAAAATGTCTAGTATACCAGATCAGTAATTGGGTCCCTACTGAGGGTATTTGGTGAGCCAACATGACAGTGTTGAGGGATTGAGGATTGGAGTAATTTTTCTGTAGGATTATGGCAGTGGACAAAGCTGAAGTGTAACTTTTGAATAAACGTGTGTGTTTTTGAATAATAATAATAATAATAAGTGGCATACATGACTGTCCATAGCCACTGTATGTCAACAACCCTGGTCACCCAGTGAGCATTGTAGCTGAATGAGGATGGAGTGTCACCTACCACAGATGTATGGTAACTAATTTATAAGAAAATCAATAGCTCACCAATAATTGGCTACCTTGTAACAACTCAGAATCGTCAATACAAACAAATGTGGCCAAAGGAAATAGATTTGAAATTGATATGAGCAGCAAAACCTTAATACAAAGTGAGGAAGGTGTTTTGTGCCAGAATCCAACTTGGTATATTGTAAATAAGCAATAAATGCTCTCAGAGGGGCTCATCTCCAACTCCCCCCCCCCCCGCTGCCCCCTTGACTTTTAGCTCTCCCGTAGGTCCTCCCACTGTCCTCCAGGGGGCGGTACCACCCACTTTGGGGACCACTGCCATACACTACCATGCAAAGACATTTCCCTTCCCAGTGACTGTCCCTGTCACTCTCCAGCTCTTCCAGCTGCAGGCATTTATTTTTTTAGTCTTACTAGCCAGAGTGGTGCAGTGGTCAGAGTGTCAGACTAGGACACTCCATCCCCATTCAGGTGAAGGTTTTTGCATATTTGGTAAGTCGTTATATATTAATATTTTGTGCTGCAAATTTGCTTCACCCTTATGTTTTTGTTAGTAAGAATATGTAAAAAAGACTTTTATGCAATATTCTTTGCCATTTATATTTTTTTCTAAGCTACAGAGCACGTGCTTATTTTTACATAGGTTTATTTTTTGAATAAGGGAGCAATTAATTGTTACTCTTCTGAATTTTACTGTGTTAGCATCCTCCTTAGTGGGTCATGCAAAGCCCTATTCTAAATAATGCTTTGACAGGGTAGGGGGCTCTGGTGATGATTTCAGGGAACCAGGGGACAGTGGTCCAAAAAAGTTTGCGAACCACACTGGTCAGTGGATACACAGTGCTGCCCATTTGGAGTTTTCTCCTTTCCCCAGGTGCCCCCAGTCTGTCCACAGCACAAGGTTGGCTGCCCTCCCTTCTTTTCTTGTCGTGCCAAAGTGAGAAGATTCAGAAATGTTTAAGCCTTGTGTGAAAGGGGAGCTACTTCTAAATAGCTTGGTGTTAGCTTGGATAGCTCAGTTGGTTAGAGCACGATGCTGATAACACCAAGGTTGCAGGTTCGATCTCTGTATGGGACAGCTGCATATTCCTGCATTGCAGTGGGTTGGACTAGATGATCCTCAGGGTCCCTTCCAACTCTACAATTCTATGATCCTTGCTCTGAATATTATTGCTCCCTTCGAGTCCATTCCTGCATACCAGTGCGGATATGAAAGGTCCGTCCCGTCCCCCCACCCAGTAGGATTTACACTAGGGTAGTTACAAAATCCCCATTTCTGTTCCTTCATTTTTGCAGCCCAGTCTCAGGTGGGGAGTCATTTTGGTGATTTTTCAGAAAGGTGTGGAATTCAGCATGGTGCGGCGAATGTTATTACTATCATTATCATAGTCATTTATTTAGACCCCACCTTTTGCCCTGACAGGGTTCAGGGTGACTAACAGATAAAAACAAGAACCACTAAAAATAGGGGAAAACAATACAGTGGTACCTCGGGTTACATACGCTTCAGGTTACAGACTCCGCTAACCCAGAAATAGTGCTTCAGGTTAAGAACTTTGCTTCAGGATGAGAACAGAAATCGTGCTCCAGCGGCGCAGCAGCAGCGGGAGTTCCCATTAGCTAAAGTGGTGCTTCAGGTTAAGAACAGTTTCAGGTTAAGTACGGACCTCCAGAACGAATTAAGTACTTAACCTGAGGTACCACTGTAATCAAAAAACAAGTAAACATTGATAGAATTAAAACTATATACACATACACAATCTTATTAGAAACATACAGATAATTACCATAAAACCAGCATGGTGACAGCCCTGTCATTAAAAGCAGCCAGTTCTCAAAAGAAGGACTTCTCCTGCCAGCAGAAGGCCAGCAAGGAGGGAGCCAGTCTAACTTCTCTAGGGAGGGAGTTCCAAAGTTGTCTGGGAGCAGCCATCACCCAGAAGTCTCTCAGGTCCTGGGCCCCCATGAAGTGTGCCTGTGAGGGTGGTGGGACTGAGGGAAGGGAGCCCAGGCAGGTTCCTATAAGGGAATAACGTATTTCAAATAGCTTGGGCCTAAGCTGTGTAACAATAACACCCTGCACTCCTTTCCTCTTGGTAAATGGTTGCTGGTGGGTGGTGGCAAATATTTATTTTATTTGCAATCAGAAGAATAGGATGGGCCCCTATAAAAGATATCTCATGTATCCAAGAGTAAAGAGGCGCATCTGTGGCACACTACGGAAGCTATGCCATGTGAATGCCTGACTAAATAGCACCGTATCTCCTGGGCCACTTTCCCCTGCCTTGCAGCTGCCGTTTCCCTGCCAACCCCCAGAATATCCATGGAGTGACATGGGCTGCATTCACACAGCAGTCTATGCCATTTCACTTATGTTTATTTCCAAATTATTTAAATTTGTATACTACCCTTTATCTATAGATCTCAGGCTGGTTCATAACCTAAGATTACAATATAAAAAGCACAAAATGATTCATTCTCTCCTACTACCTGTTGCATCTAGGCTGCAACTGGTCAGTTTCAGTGCAAGCCTATGATTGCTGGCTGCATCTTGCCTTCTCCCTATCATGTTACTTTGGTAAGTAGTTCTATAGGGAGAAGGTCCTGCGTGTGTGTGGCTCTGCTCATGGATTTTCAGAATGACTTCTTAATGGCTTAAGAAAAAGAAGGAGCTTGGTATATTACAAGACCAAACTACATTGCAAGGTGGGTCATTAACAGACTGATCAACAAAGACCTGAAATTTAATAAACAGTGTATGTAAAACTTTAGAGCCAAATGTTGTTTGACTCCCAACTCCCACCATCCCTGATGATTCTGGAAACCTAGCAGAATATAGTGGAAGTTTAGGACTGATTTTTGTATTAATTGCTTGGGGGGGTGATATTTGCAACCTCATTGACCGAGAAAATGGTGAAGGGTGATGTGATAAAATGTCAGGCTCTAATCTGGCATGCAGTCCTTTCCTGCTGCTTTCATGGGGGGGAATCATGGGGAAACAGAAGCAAGTATGTGCAGAAATAGGGGTGGGGGCGTTGCCCAGTGATGTAGTGCAGTGTTGTGCCACACCACACCCACTGGTGTGAATGAAATGTATCACCACGTGCCAGCAGACCAGTAAAAAAGCAGCACTTCCATAACACAACAGTTAGAGTACTGCAGCGTGAAAGGAATGTTAGAAAACTACCAGAGTATTTCCTGCATCTGAATGCACCCCTGGTGTCAGGAAATGTAACATCATTTCAAGGAGACAAGTTGCAGTTGCAGTTGTAGGGGGTGGGGGTGGGGGGTGGAGGGCAGCAAGCAAAGGAGGCTAGTGGCACCACCTCTGTTCTCAAACAGCTGGAGTAAAAACACAGAAAAAAGCAGCTTCAAGAAGAATGGGCCTGTGCCCTATGGCTATGGTGTATGTAGGGCTGGATCAAAGTCTAGGGCCCTGTAGCCCTGGGCCCCCAAAATGAGCGTGTCAGGTGATGCAGCACACACGGTTGCTGAGCTTTTTTTTTTTTTGGAAAACCCCAAAATTGTTGAGGTTTTTGTTGTTCAGTTGTTTTTTACTTGCCTAAGATCCAGAACAAAGCACCACCTTTAGGAAGTTCCTCCTGGACATTCATTCCGCCTCTGAAATCATGGTAATGTCCAAGAAAATCCAGGCATACGGCAGTCCTACTGATGTGGGCATGCCTGGGAGTTGAAGACACCAGGGCTGATACTTACCACTGTAGCATCCTTCCTTTCCGCTTATCTTTTCTTTAAAACATTTTATAGCCACGGGGCAGATACCTGGCCGTGTGCATGGTTATAGGTGCTCATTTTTTCATTTATAATTGGAAAACACACCGGTCTTCTTTTCTACAACAAAATGCTGATTATTAGTCCCAAAGAAATGTATTGAAAGCATAAGGAAGCAAGCTGGGCGGGGTGGGCAACACACATCAAACAAAATGCAGTATTTCGTAAGAAACAGCGTGACAGATACAGGATAGGTGTGGACTGTGGCTATGTTTACAACACTTCCCAAACAAACAGTGGGAGTATACTGCATGTGTCCACCGGGTCAGTTTTTATCTGAGCTGTGGCACATCCGGGCAAGGAAATTCAAACCATTGGATGCCCCTGCATACAAAACATTCCAAGTGCATGGAAATCCAGATTGATCTGCTTTACCCTGCTTTTTCTTAGTGCAAGGGAATTTGATGGTGTGAAAGTGGACTAATGGAGTTGCTCTGCCCAGACACAGGGATAACCACCTTCAGGAGAACTTAGCCATGGTGGGCATCTGGGTGGTTTCCTCTCAGACATTTAAGGTAAAGGTAAAGGGACCCCTGACCATTAGGTTCAGTCGTGTCCGACTCTGGGGTTGCGGCGCTCATTTCGCTTTATTGGCCGAGGGAGCTGGCATACGGCTTCCGGGTCATGTGGCCAGCATGACTGAGCCGCTTCTGGTGAACCAGAGCAGCGCACGGAAACGCCGTTTACCTTCCCGCCAGAGCGGTACCTATTTATCTACTTGCACTTCGTGCTTTCGAACTGCTAGGTTGGCAGGAGCAGGGACCGAGCAACGGGAGCTCACCCCGTTGCGGGGATTCGAACCACCGACCTTCCAATCGGCAAGTCCTAGGCTCTGTGGTTTAATCCACAGCGCCACCTGCGTCCCTCATTTAGGACATTTAGGATGCAGCAAATGCCTCACACTTTAGAACGGTCCTTTCAGCCTTGTGTCCCTAGTTGGACTGAAACTCCCACCATCCCTGGCTGAGGAGGCTGGGAATGATGGGAGTCATAGGCCAACAACACCTGGGGACAGGAAAGCTGAAGAACACCAGCTTGGATGAAAGAAATTCCCTCCTCCTCCTGAAAGGAAGAACAGTAAAGGTAAAAGCACATCAATCCTACACAGCTTCTGTGGGAAGGAAACATGAATCCCTGTGATCCATGTATGTAGGGTGAATAGCAAGAGAATCAGCTGGGTGCTTAGATTCAAAATGTGAAGCTAAACTCACCCTCCAGCAGAAGAAATCCCCCAGTAGCAGATTTTGAATTCACAAAAGTCAAGCAGCATTATAATGCGGGGATATAGGTTACTGCACCCTTTAATACCACTTAGCTGTATCCAGAGCTTCCCTCTTTCCTACCCCTCTTAGCACTGAACTGGTCATAACGCTGAAGTAAGTTTCAAATGTGTTACTTACAAAACGTTCCAAAGGTCAGATTCATTCACGTATCCAGACAGCAGCAAGGAAAACTCAGGCAGAATACTCTTGGATAGAATATACAGAAACGTTGCTTCAAACATGTGCTCTAAGCTTGGAGCCTGCTTAGGCACGTCTTCTTTGGCCATTAACATCATGTGGAGAGAAAGGGAACAGGAAGAAAAGGCTTCACTTCCTCTCTCATTTGAGAAGAGGGGGCATCACTTAGCTGAGTCTAGGAATCCAGCTCTATTGTCTTAACCCCTTCACACACTAACTAGCACTCATGCATAGTTATGTTTGACTGCAATTTCCCATGGTTTTTATGTCCAGGCTGCTTCAGGCTGAGCTTGCAGTTGTCTTATCTGTGCCTCCCCTTCACATGGAACTGCTAGGTCCTGCATCTTTTACAGATAGATCATTGAATCAGTTGTAGCAGATAAAGCAGGCCTGATCTCCAACAGGTCTTGGAAGTTTTAGGGCAAGGATGAGGAATCTCTTTACAGACTGGTCTCAGGCCCAGACATACCTGCAATTTGCCACTTGTTTGCTAAATTCACAGGTCTAATGGTTGGGCCAAGTGTGTAGCCGAACAGCAGAGGGAACTTAAGAGGTGACAGGCTAGAAGTTTACAAAATCATGCAAGGCATAGTGAAAATTGGCTAGAGAAAAGTTTTCCTACCTGTCTCATAACTCTAGAACTTGTGGACATCCAAGGAAACTGAATGTAGGAATAGAGAAAAATTAGTCCTTATTAGTAGTATTAGTGTTATTGAAGCAAAAAAAAAAAAATCAACACAAGAATAGAGATAGAAATACAAAGCAAAACAAAACAAAACAAACAGTGCAGTATACTCTCCTTAAACCAGGTAAGCAGAGTACTTAAAACCTTTCCGAAAGCCAAATTTCACACTACCACGGAGAAGGGCCCTGGGTGTCTGTATTTGTTGGATATATGAAAGACTAGAAGGCCCATTGGCCTGATCCAACAGACACTTCTTAAGTTCTTCATTCTGCTCCGGTGCTTTTCAACAGCAATTTATTGTACAGAAATTAGCAGGTGGTAAGTGATTATCAAGACCTGGCCAATCCAGTTTTTCCCAGTCAGTTGGCAATCCTTTGTCAAGGTGCATATGCAAACTAGCCAGAGGGAAAGGAAGAGAGCAGGGTGTGGCTTTTCTCATGTCTGTACCTGCCCAAATTCCTTCTTAATAATGCCATTACTTGGCACTTGCCTGTAGCTTTCAGATGTCCAAGCACTTAACATTATCCCGTCATCTTACAACAATCCTGTAAGGTACACCAGTATTATTAGTGCCAAGTTGCAAATGGGAAGTCAAGGGTGATTGGCTTACTGAAGGGCGGGGGGGGGGGTGCTTCCAAAATTCTGCATCTGAATTTCATAGATGAGTAGAGTTGGAAGAGACCAAATGGTTATCTAGTCTACTCCCTTCAGTGCATGAATTTGTTCCCAGATTTGGAGTTCCAACTTTACCTGAAGATTTTGCTTCTGAAGTGGAGCTGTGCCTTAGAAAGTTTTTATCTTTCCTTCCTGCCCCCCTTCCCATTTCCAAATTCTGTACAGAGCACTGCTTTCAGTTCCTTCGCATCTCTCTCCCCTTTCCCCATTTTGTGGTGACAGTATATTTTGGTGGTTTTTAAGGTTTACCAGTGAGCACATAACTCTTGTGTACTGACACACATCTCAAAGGTGCCTTCCATCTTGCTCCCTTTTCTCCCTCAGGTGGTGTATATATACACACCAGTATACACACACAAGGTGGTGTATACACACCCAGTTTGGCGTTTTCTAAAGGCATTTTTGTAACCATTGCTTTGCAAGTGTCCTTACCTGCAGCCTATGCAGGCAGCACGAGCAATTGTTAAATCATTACCATTTATATATTTGGGCAAAACCTGCACCCAGTTCATTTTTAAGGCAGGGTCTTGCAAAACACGTTTCCTGACCAGGAATTGAACCTGGACCGTGGCGGTAAGAGCGCCAAATCCTAACCACTAGACCACCAGGGAATTTTTTTTAATTACTGCCATTTGTACCTACAGAAGGTGTATCCTCTTTGCCTAAATTGTACATTTGTTCCTTTGCACCCTCTCCTTTCAACGCTCAACACCTTTTTGGAATCTCTTGACCCCCATAAGTTTATTGATAAACCGGAAGACTAATATCACTGTGTTTATGTTAGCACTCTGTATGTCCAGTGGTTTCCTTCCCTTGCATCATGCAGGAAACTTTACAACTACATACCTCTTTTCTTTTGGCAGGGCACTCTAAGTATGCTCAAAGGCTATCTGCTCTGGCACAATGCATGGCAAATTACAGTGTTTCATTTCAAGGTACCGTATTTTTCGCCCTATAGGACGCACTTTTTCCCCTCCAAAAATGAAGGGGAAATGTGTGTGCGTCCTATGGGGCGAATACAGGCTTTCGCTGAAGCCTAGAGAGCGATAGGGGTCAGTGCGCACCGACCCCTCTCACTCTCCAGGCTTCAGGAAGCTCCGCACAACCCTTGGGAGCCCAGCGCAAAGCCGCGCCGGGCTCCCAAGGGTTTCGCGGAGCTGCCTGCACTCCCGGGCTTGGCGCAGCTCCGCGCAACCCTCTGGAGCCTGGTGCAGCTTCGGCATCGCTCTGGCTCCCGTTCTGGGGGCTGGGGTCGGGGGAAGCTTGGGCGAAAAATACGGTACTTGAGTTTTGCTATGCTCTGAATCTCCATGCCCTGGCACTAGACAGGTTGGGACCCAGTTTGATTTATTTAACGAGGAGTGCAAAAAAAGGGGTGGTTGGAAGGCACTTCTGGCTTCCAATATATCTGCTCCTGTTATACCTATTAATTCCATTGGGGTCATTGTGGTTTCTCAAAGGGCAACACACAAAATAGACATGCCTCAAACCTGTGCAGCTGCCACCATAAGCCATGCTTCTCAGTTGAAAAAAGTTTATAGGGACTGTGACATTAAGTTGATCAAAGCTTTGGAATTTTAATAAACTGGATTCAGCAGCAGCAACAACAACTGAAGTGCCTTTTTGCAGAATCCACACATGATGTTATTAGCACCAAAATACTGGCCTGTACTTTTTCATTTAATCTGGATTTACCCTTTCTGGAGAAAATCCAGTGTGTTGGTTGGTTGTTTTTCAAGTCGGTTGCCGATGACCCTTTTGGAATATCCATTTACCTCCCCTTTCTGCAAAAACCCTGTGTCTTGACACACAACCTTTTGGAAGAGTCTGCTCTAAGTTCAAAGCAAGACAACAGCTTCCGCCACCCTAGAGGTGGAAGGTGGTTTTAAAGAGCGGTGGCTGCTTCTGATATGTGGATATCCATCCTTCTTTCACCTCTGCTCTAAAAAGGTTTTGCATGGATTCAAAAACCTGCCAAAACTCTTTGAGCACGTGTGCCAGTCAGTAATGGGAAGGAAGTATATCTGTACAACATAGAAAATGATTCCTCTCCTAACCCGACTTTTAGCCAACTTAAAATACTATTTCTGTCTCCTGCTTTAAAAGAATGAATGCAGCATGTTTTAAATAAGGCTCTTTCCTGTAAACTGTATGCCAACAAACAAGACCTTTTCCACTTAACGTTTCCCTTAAGGGGAACGTTACAGTCAGCTGCCAGTAGTTCTGTGGAGCTGCCTGGGGTGCTATTTATTTATATACAAACTGGGTGTTGTTATTAGAAACAGCTGGCAATGCTAAAAGTTAAATTTCTAGTTCATGGGTTAAAGGGCTTCGGACGTCTTTACACCTGGAGAGAAGCACTGATCTCAGTGCAAATGCTTTCACTATCATACATCCCGGAGGCATCCTGGTGGTGGAATGGTGCAGTCTTGTTAGGTCCTGCAAGTTATGGGACAAGGGATGAGAACTTAGCATGGGATGCTGTTTTTAGGCGTATTCCCACCGCTTGTGTAGAATGAAATTCTGAGCTCAGTATTTTTTCTAGGGTCTATGAGCATAGGTATTCTGTTTAACTCTTGCCTTTATGAGTCATCAGTTGACATCATCTAACCCTTAAACACACACACACACACGCCTAACTAGGCCCATGTGCATTACCACATAGAATCACGGAATGGTAGAGTTGGAAGGGACCTCAAGGAATCTCAGCTGAAGCATCCATGATAAATGGCCATCCAGCCTCTGCTTAAAAACCTCCAAGGAAGGAGAGTCTATCACCTTCCGCAGGAGTTAATAATGCACTGAGTGAAGCAGTACACACATACACATTCCCATGAATTTATTGTCAATCAATTGCACTTGATGACACTCCCTCCCTCCCTCTCTCTCTCACACACAAACACACAAAGAGCTAGGTTGTGCAAACATCACCAGCTTAAAATGCAGCTAGGTCATTATATTTCTTAATTCTGATTGAAGCTGGTTTGGGAGAAAACAAATCAAAATACAGGATTTCAGAAGAAACAACAGGTTAGATATGGGTTGTGGCTAATGTTATGTGGCTAATGTTAAGCCAGAGCTGGGAGCACACTGGGTGCCAGACAGAGTAAACAGGAGGGTGCACACTAGGGTATTAGGAGTCTAGGGTAGGACCTGTCCACTCTAACCACATGGTGTGTTCATTTGGATGCCATATCCCCTGAATTTTGGTGGTTGCAAATGGCATCCCTACACAAAGAATACTGTTGTAGCTGGGGTACCAGAGTGAATATTATAAACTAATAAACAGTTGTGTTTAGATATGGATGCAAGAGATACGGGATATTGGGATATGAATGCAAGAGAACTGTTCCTCTGCCCCCACCCCTGCTCTGAGGAGTGGAAAGAAACAGGATAATTAGCAGGTTGCCTAGATGATGGGGGGCCTGATGTCACAAGAAAAAATGTCCTTTTTGAAATCTAAAGGTTTGCTGGGAGGAAGTGGGGCAGAATTCCATGGGCTGTTGTGGAGGTGAGAAGCAGAACAAGGAGATGGTGCATGGGATGTCTCTGAAAGCAGTGCTGGGTGGTGGGGAAGGAGTTAGAAGATAGGAAGTATAGGAACATAGGGTGCTACCTTATATTGAGTCAGATCACTGGGTTCCTCTAGCTCAGTATTGTCTACACTGAGCAGCAGTAGCTCGTTGCAGGGTTTCAAGCAGGGTTCTCTCCCAGCCCTACCTGGAGAGGCCATTGGGAATGGAACCTGTGACCTTCTGCTTGCCAAGCAGTTGTTTTACCACTGAACTACAGTCCTTCCACAGATAGTCCACTTCATGTACATTTTCAATCCTGCAACAACCTTCCTCTTTAAAACCTTTGTAGGAAATAAACAGACCGATAGGAAATAAACAGACCAATAGTGTCGACAAAAATGGGTGGAATTTTTTCCAAAACTGAATGCCCAAAATAATTACTCCCTCCAAAAATCAGGCAGGGTGGGTTTAAGCTTGCAGCACTACCAAGACACAAAATGCAAAACAAAAAACAAAACAAAAGAACACCCGGATTCCTCACCCCCCCAACCCGTGATATAACTTAGTGTGTGTGTGTTTTCCATTAAAGCCAGTGTGTTTGGGAGAGGAGAGCTGTCCTGTTTTTAGAGCTGTTGCTTGTGTTATCAAAGGAAGAAAAGAAAGGCAAGATGGGCAAAAGCATTAAAGAGAGTGGGAGGCAATTTGCATGTTTTATTTTCCTTTAGACTAGAGAAAGGTTGCTTGTTTTAAAATCTTAGGTAATTTCTGGGGGCTGACCTTAGCAGACTGGAAACTGAGCCACAATGAACAAAATGAATCTCAACAGAGACAAACGTCATGTTCCGCACTGAGGCAGGAATAACCAGATGCACAAATATAGGATGTGGGATGCCTCGCTTTTGTAGCGGTCCATGTGAAAAGGATCTAGGAGTCTTAGCAGTCCTCAAGCTTCACATGGGCCAGCAGTGTGGTGCACCAGCCAAAAAGAGCTAATGCAATTCTAGGCTGCATCAATAGAAGCAAAGTCTCATTTAGCTACGGGCAGTTTGAGGATGCTCCATCCACCATCTAGAAATGGTCTAAATGAATAAACAAAGTGGGTTGGTGTGTGGAGGGTGCAGCATAAATCCACTTCAAGTGCACAATTAATGAGTCAACACCACAGGCACAGGATAAAGCACTAAGCTGCAACTTTAAACAGCTATGGCTTCCCCCCAGTGAATTCAGGGCACTGCAGTATGATAAGAGTGCTGAGTGTGGTTAGAAAACTCCCCCATTCCCCTCCTAGAACTGCAGTTCCCAGAGTGCTTTAATAATCCCTCTTCTCGGGGGACTCTGGGAATTGTAGCCAAGTGAGAGGAATAGGAGAGGAGTCTCTAGGCACCCTTAACAAACTTCACTTCCTAGGATTCTTTGGTTGCAACCATGATGGTTTAAAGTGGCATAATAATGCTTCAAATGTATGGTGTGAACATGGACTCAGAATGGGAAAGAAGTGAGTGTCTGTGTGAAATGACTTGAGAACTTAGTTCTGGCACTGGTCACAAATTTTCTGGGCTGTGCATGTGCTCCTTAGGTTTCTGGTGTGTATATCCACACAGCAGGGCCACTGTTTTGCACCTGGTGCCAGTTGGTGGTCCATGGCTACACAGGAATCTGCCTTATACTGATCTATCTAACTAACTCAGTATTGTCGATACTGATGGGCAGCGGCCCTCCAGAGTTTCAAGCAGGAATCTCTCCCAGACCTACCAAAAGGGAACTGAATGCCTTCTACATTCAAGGCAGGCAGAGCCAGCGCAATACACGTAGGCACCTAAGGTGAACCACAAAATGGTGCCCTCCTACCAGGGAACAAGCGGGGAGTGAAGATCTACATCGGGAATAAGGGAGGAATAAAGATAAACATTGGGAACAAGGCAGGGAATCAAATCAACCTTACCTTTTGGCTGAAGTGTGAATCAAAGTATGGCGTGGTGGGGGAAGGGGCCCATGCTGAATCACACTGGCAGATCCAGCCTCCAAGGAGTGCACCACAGCCATTGCTGGCAGTGCAGCGGCAGCAGGGGACATTGCATTCCTTAGAGGCAAGACCAGGTGCCCCTGTAGATCCTGCCGCCTGAGGTGGTCGCCTCCCTTTGTCTCATGCATGGGCCAGCCCTAAGGGGGGGAGGAGATATGTGGGCCTGCAGCCGAGTTAATAGTAAAGCAGAATGTTCCTCAAAGCTTACCATTGTACTGTAAATAGGGAGGAATCTCTTTTCCATGCCCCCAGCGCGCCCCGCTCCAAAGCTTACCTTGACTCACCATTGCCTGGTGTCTCATTAAAAACAGCCTCCCCCAGTTGCTCTGGGTTCCGTGTTATTTGTTTCCAGGCGGCAGCATCAACACTTGTCTCTCAAAGTAGGCTGCAATATAAAAGAAACCATACACTATGATAAATGCATAGTATCATTACAATGCTGGCAAAGTATCACATTTAAGAACTCAAAAAACCCTAAAATTTAAATTTTTCCATATTGGGACATGGTCACAAGGAAGGAAGGAAGGAAGGAAGGAAGGAAGGAAGGAAGGAAGGAAGGAAAGCAGTCTCTTTTACATAGTATTTGTGTTCTTAGGAAGGGGCATAAATAAAGTATACTGGTTAATATTGTCATGTGCCACCCACAATCTCTGCCTCACGGTGACAAGATTTCAGGGCGTTCCAGAGACTGTATTGTCTTTAAGATATGTGTTTTTATTGACACATATATGCATTCAAGCCTACTGTGGAGAATTCCAGAGCATGCACATCTCAAGAGGGGCATACTTCCTGCAGGTGCACATCATTAGACCTCTGCGTCTCTTTGTAACAGCCTGCTCCAGTCAGTCCACATGGCTCCTGCAACCCCCTTCTTCCCAGAAACCCTTGCCAAATGCGGCTTCCCCTTCCGCTGACATCATTGCTCTCTGTAACCTTGGCAACCTCCCTCTCTGTGCAAGGCAGAGTTCTTCTGTCTTGTTGATTTCTTCTATTGATGGGTTAATGACTGGCCATTTCAGCCTTTGTTTCTTAATGGCTTATCCCTGGCAAGCTATGTCAAGCTGGGCTGGCTCGTTGTCGGGAAAACTTAACCCAGCAGTGTTTGGTACAGTAAATCAAACCTTGATTAATTCTAACTTTTACTAATTCCATAAATTATGGGTGCCCTGCACCCAAAAACTCTGGGACTTCAGACACGGGTCCCAATATGAATGGAACTTCTTCCTTCCCTTCTGCCCTGCAAAGGCTCTGGTGGCAGATTGCTCTCCAGTCCCTGTTTCGGCAGGGAGGTGAGTCATCAGAGGCTGCTTTTCAAGGCATGTTTGCTGTAAGTGCCCCATTAGTCCACTTTTTCCACCAGCCACCTCTTCAAATGCTATTTAGCAAATCAGAGGCTGTGCCCGTTGTGTGATGCTTTTAAAGCATAAAGGGATTAATGTTCCACTCTAATGAAAACCAGATGTAGAAAGTTGCCTGGCTGAAAGCTATTTTCCACTGCCAAGCTGCAAATGAAACGATTTAATCAGCATGAAAATTGTTGCCAAATCTACAACTTTGACCGTATCTCCCAAGCTGAGATGCACCAGCACTACAGGCATCTGGGATCTGCAGGCAGGTCGTCCAGTAGAGGTGATATTTAAAGCGCAACTCCAGCTCAGGTTTTTAAATTTTATTTTAATTTTTATTACGCAAAAAGGGGGGGAAATGCAAAACTGTAGTGAATCCTGGAAAAGTCCAATAAGCATGAATGGATGCACAGACCGACCATTAATAACGTACAAATATTGGGACTATTCATGCTCAGTATAATCATAATAGTAAAGGTAAAGGTAAAGGGACCCCTGACCATTAGGTCCAGTCGCAGACTTTATTGGCCAAGGAAGCCGGCATACAGCTTCCGGGTCATGTGGTCAGCATGACTAAGCCACTTCTGGCGAACCAGAGGAACGCACGGAAACGCTGTTTACCTTCCCGCCAGAGCGGTACCTATTTATCTACCTGCACTTTGACGTGCTTTCGAACTGCTAGGTTGGCAGGAGCTGGGACTGAGCAACGGGAGCTCAACCCATCACGGGGATTCAAACCGCCAACCTTCTGTTCGGCAAGCCCTAGGCTCTGTGGTTTAAACCACAGCACCACCCATGTCCAATCATAATAGTAGTTAGGCCTTATTAAATTAGTCATATTGTACATATAGAAGTACAATATATTGTACATATATTGGTTGTACAACAGATCCCTTGCTTTAAGAATAATTCTTAACTAGTTCCCATTCTTGTTCAAACTCATTGATTCGTTGCTTTCCTTGTCTTGTAAAAAAAAAAAATCAAGTTAGCTCAGCTGGTTAAAGCATGGTGCTGATAATGCCCAGGTTTGATCCCTATATGGGACAGTTGCATATTTCTGCCTGCAGGGTGTTGGTCTAGATGATCCTTATGGCCCCTTCCAACTAACTCTACAATTGATTATAAGATTCTACGATTCTACTTAAAGCATCAAATTCCCATAGTATAATGAACACCTCTTTAAAGAATGAATTACTGATGTTTTGCATGTAGTGTCTGCACTGCTAGCACTACGTAAAGAATTTTTTCTCTTTGTGAAAACCTGCTCTTTAAAGCTCAATCGGAGCAAGCAGAAGTCTGCAGAAAATGCAAATTTATGTTTGCTGTGATTCAGTCCTAAACAGCAGGACAAAGAAAGGCCCACGCATAACCAGAACATGAAAGCGTGGACTGTGCCTGGAAAGTGCAGGGCAAAAGGTAAGTACAGTATGGATAAAAACCCTTGGTGTTTGGTTCTCAAGTTGTGAAACATTTGGCATTAGAAGGGGGATGAGTGCTTAAGAGTTCTCTTACAAGAGTCCCCTTCCTCCACCCCCCAAAAAAGAAGCTAAAGAAAAATATGAATCTTAAATAAAGGTAAAGGTAAAGGTACCCCTGCCCGTACGGGCCAGTCGTGTCCGACTCTAGGGTTGCGTGCTCATCTTGCTTAAGAGGCCGGGAGCCGGCGCTGTGCGAAGACATTTCCGGGTCAAGTGGCCAGTGTGACGAAGCTGCTCTGGCGAGCCAGCACCAGTGCCGCACACGGAACGCCGTTACCTTCCCGCTATAAAGCGGTACCTATTTATCTACTTGCAGTTAAGGGTGCTTTCGAACTGCTAGGTGGGCAGGAGCTGGGACCGAATGACGGGAGCTCACCCCACCGCGGGGATTCGAACCACCGACCATACGATCAGCAAGTCCTAGGCACTGAGGTTTTACCCACAGCGCCACCCGCGTCTGGAGTCTTAAATATAGATAGGCAATTTTACTTACTCGTTTTCCAAATCTTAATTTCAGTTTGTCAGATTTTTAAAAGTCCTCACAAGAAATTATCAGCATTTAGGGAGCACTTTATCCTAATATACACATTTTTTCAAGCAGTTCTACCTAATGTAGCACATTTTCTTGATATGCTATTGCAACACATCTGTGCATTTGTAAGCACACTGTCCCCCAATATATGCGTTTTGTACATATTGTGGAGTGGGGGATTGGAAAACAGCAACACAAAATGTATAGAAGTGCTAAATTTTGAAGGAGATATGTAGTGCATGTATGTGTGTGAGTTAGAAAGGTTCACACTAAAATGCAAGCTGAGCTGGACTTCTATCCCTAACTTAGGAAGTCATCTGAATGCAAAGAAGGAGCAGAAAACATCCTCGTAGTGAGAAAGACTCACATGCATCCCATCCACACCATAGATATAAAGTACTATTATGTCACTGTAACAGTCATGAAAAATGGTGGAAGTTGTAGTTTGTTAAGGGTGCTGGGAACTGTACCTCTCTGGTTCTCCATGACTGTTAAAAGCAGTGTAATAATGCTTTAAATGTATGATATGGGTGTAATCAAACTGAGGAGGAGAGCAGGCTGAGTTTAACAAGGAGACAAATTTTAAAAGAATTGCAGGAATCTACAGCTGAAGAATCAGAATTGTAGAGTTGAAAGGGATCTTCAAGGTCAAGTAGTCCGAAAACTCACTCTTTAAAGCTAAAGTGCAACAAACATCAATTGGGGTTTTCTGTGGATTGCTGCTTGCTCCAATGGAGCTTTAAAGAGTGGGATTCCACAGGTAAAAAAAGAGAGCACTTGGACATAGAGCTTTAAAGCATGGACCGTGCCTGGAAAGTGTGGGGCAAAAAGTAACTATGGATAAGCCCACAGTTGCACTGAAGCATGTAAGGTTGTTTGCCTGTTTGTTTGTTTGCAGTATCCTTGCAAAATCATACTTACCTCTACAGAATATCTGATGGAAAAACCCTTTTCGAGAAATGGTAAATTTAGAATAAATGGGACAGCGAGACTTATGGGAGAGCATTTTGATGAGGACAATGTATGTACTTGGATGCATGAGTACTAAAGTGCCTATTATTTCGCAGATATACTGTTTATTGGCCATGGCTAGAAAATCAATCAGTTATGAAGAATGAACTTCCTATATTGTGATATTGTTAGCTTGTTGGTGGTGGGAGGCCAGGAATTGCTGTATTGCTGGAGTAACTGCCTCTGCTGTCTGAAAGGATTGGTTTAAATGTCTACCTCTTTTCAAAACATTTTGGACGCATTGGTCCAAAGATCTGTTGTGTGAGCCAAAGAAGTCAATTTCTGCAGGGGGGGGCAGTGTAGAGGCGCAACATGATGCAAACATGCCAGCAGGAGCTCTGTTTTGCTAAAACCTAGCAGCAGATAATTTTTCAAAAAAGATTAAAATGATAAACCCTGTAATGCTCTTCAGAGCCCTACGTTTTGCAAAGCTTTGTGTTTTGGGGACTCTTGGAGGCCTGCAAGACTGACAGAGGTCACAAGCCCTGGAAAGGTAAAAGGCCAATGGAAAAGCTGAGAAGTTCTAAGCAAAATGTGCAAGCAAACAATAATGCAGACCAATTGGACAGCTCTTCATGATTTTAAGGTAGCAAAGAGCAAGAGATGGAGGATTGTGGAGGAAAGTCGATCTTTTCTTTCTTTCTTCCCACAAAACAAAACCCTGTTTGTGGGGACCTATTTACCTGCAATATGGCAGGCTTGGTCCACCCTGGAATGGCTGCTGTGCCTATAAATTTCACCCAGTTTATACAAGAAAGAAAAAAGTTCTAGTTTTGCTTCATGCAGGATGCAGAATAGCTCAGGGTTCACCTTGGGGGTTCGCCAGCAGGTGAATACTGTTTTGTTTCAGCAGGCCTTTAGGAACTGGCTGGTTTTTAAGGAAAGGGTTTTAAATAGGGCTTTATTATCTGTATTTCAATATGATTTTTGGTATTGTTTTCATTACTTTTTAAATACTTTTTGTATGTTTTCAGCTTTCTGTATCTTATCTGTGTTATTTTAATGTGTACAAAGCACTTTGAGTCCCAGTTTGGGGAAAAGGTTGGATATAAACAAACAAATAAATAAAACAACAACAATATGGGCTGAGTGGAGAGAGCAAGAAAGCAACTTGGAAGAAGATACAAGGCAGATTTTGGGACTCTTGCACACCCCTAAGGTAGGTGTGTGTGTGTGTGTGTGTGTGTGTGTGTGTGTGTACACTTTATGCTGCCAGTTATCAAACAGGCTTGGCTGCCCATTGATCCAGGAGGACACACAAAAGTAAATATTTTTTCCCCTATAGAACATAAATCATTTTATGGATGGCTATGGAGAGAGAAATGACACATTTGTGGTATAGGAAATGTCTCTTAGAAGGGGCCAAAACTGAGTTCTGGCTGAAAATAAAGCTCTAGGCTTACGTAAGGGAGTCAGCGACTCATGGCATCAGCGTCAGAAGGGGCGCTTAGTACATATCCTCCAACATTTTTCTGATGAAAACAGGGACATCCATTCCATAATGATAATTTTACTATTTATACCGCACACATCTTACTAGGTTGCCCCAGCCACTCTGAGTGGCTTCCAACATATATAAAAACATGATAAAACATTAAGCATAAAACCCCCTTCCCTATACAGGAATGCCTTCAGACAGCTTGGGGGGTTGGATAGCTCCATTCTCGCCAACATCCTAAGGACGTCCTAAGGAAAAGTGGGACATTTCAGAATCAAATCAGAAACCGGGATGGCTTCTCTAAATCAGGGGTGTTCCCTGAAAAATAGGCCCAACAGGTGACTCTCAGGGTGTTGTTCTGAATGTCCAGGTGGGTACCACCTTGCTGTTCAGTGGCTGGGTGTTTACATAGTGGAAGAAAGGTAGGGTATAAATGTAAGGAAATAGACAATTGATGTGTGTTCCTTTCAGTACAGATGGCGATCATTTTGCATGAGTCCAACTGATGTGTAACCTCCAATGTGTGGGTCCTTTTGGACCTCGAAGAGGGCAGAATGGGGGTTGGGGGTAGAATGGGCAAGGTGGGCTTATACACGCTCAACAGCCATGCATGGGGGCCAGGAACAGAAGCCCTCGTGCAAAACGGTTGCCATCTTTATTTTAAAATTTGAGAACCACCTTGGATGCCTTTGCAGAAAGGTGACTTATAAATACAGACATAGAACGAAACTTCATGGCCAGGTTCACACTATGCATTTAAAGTGTTATGGTTCCACAGTCATGGTTTCCTCCAAATAATTCTGAGAGCTGTAATTTGTTCAGGGTGCTGAGAGAAGTTAGCAGGCCCCTACAGTTTTTAGCATAGTTTGACAAATCTCTCCTTTCCTGAGATCCCTGACAATTGTAGCCCTGGGAGAGGAACAGAGGCCTCCCAATAGCTCTCAGTACCCTGAACAAACTACAGCTCCCAGAATTCTGTGGGGATGTGAGCCCTGATTGTTTAAGGGGGTATTCTAGCACGTTAAATATACAGTGTAGATGTGACCCATATTCTTTTAAGGTAGTATATCCAGTGCCTTTTTCTTAAAAAATGTTTAAGGGTACAGTGGAACCTCGGAAGCCGGACGCCTGTAAACTAAAACGTTTTGGCTCCAGAACGATCGAAAACCTGTAAGTGATTGTTCTGGTTTTTGAATGATTTTCAGAAGCCGAACGTCCGGAACAGCATCCGTGGCTCCCGATTGGCTGCCGGAGTGTCCTGCAGCCAATCTTGAGTCAAGAAAATCACCATTTTATAGTTCAAATCAGGAAAAATAAATACAGTAAATGGACAAAAGTACAAAGATTCACAAAAGGTTTAGGGATATGCATCCCCCTGCATCCCCCTCAGCTGTGAGAGAGCCACAGGAAAGGAGGCTTGCCACCTTCATGTCTAGCTTGGGCTGTGGGCAGAAAATAGGATGCAGGACATCTGACCCCGGAGCATCCTTTCAGGGGAGAGTTGATGTGGGCCCAGGGAAAGACCCACAAGGCTCCACCTCTTCTGGCAGGGTGCCACACTCCTCCCGCCCCAATATACGTGGGTTCTGGCAGTGTTTTCCCTGCAGTCACCTTAAGGTGGAAGGGAGCCCCTTAGTGGTGTGACTCCTCTGCACCGTCGCATCAAATACTCCTGTGGGTGTACCCAACTCTTTTCTGGCCTTTAAAATGGTCGCCTTTGAGAAGGGTTGTGCGAAGAGTAAGAAAACAGCCCTGCTCTCAATCTTAAAAGACCCCAAGGAATGTGCTACATTCTTCCAGCCCTCAAGGTTGGCGCCTGCACAAAAATGCTCCTTTTGCCAAATATCAGTCCAATGAAATGCTTGTTTGCTTTCTTTAAAAAAAATGCCTCACTTCACAATTTACCTTGGCCTGGAGACGAATCTTTATAGACAGAAACCCATTTTACCTTAAGCTTTTTATACTACCCCCCCTTGTGCTTGCACACACACATACACACACACAGTCACAAACATTCTCCTGACATTAACAGTAGTTGCTTCTCTTCCACTTTAAAAAATTATCAAATGGAGGCTTTGCTGCCTATTTAAAGGTTAGCCCAATAACCCTGTGCACATTCATTCAGAAGCAGGCCCCACTGCATTCAGCAGGGCTGACTTCCAGGTGAGTGGGATTGCATCACTTGTTGAAATATTAGGTCTTCTTTGGCCATATTATAATTGCAAATCATAAAATAAAAGAAGCTCATTTATGTTCACAGCCAATTTATGGAGCTGAAACAAATAGACTCTAAAATATATCCAAATAACTTTCCTCTGTTAAATTTTTAAAAATATATTTTATTACTTTTTCACATACAGTCATAGCTGTCAACGTTTCCCTTTTTTAAAGGGAAATTCCCTTATTCCGAATAGGATTCCTCGCAAGAAAAGGGAAAAGTTGACAGCTACGCATACAGTAAACATAATTTAAAATACAATAGACAACAACAACAACTGGCAGCTACTCATTTATTGGAAAGTGACATAATCAGCTTAAAATGGGAATTTTGATGGTGAATATTTTACAGAAATTTGCTGGATGCTTGAATGTTTCTTAAATATTGTCTGAGTCATTCGTGTATGATATCCTGTGGTTATCTTGGAAAAAGAGTATGACAGCTGACATTTGATAACAGCTATTTTGTAGTAGTTAATAGGAGGTATGCAAGGTATCTGGTGGTGTTTGGTGGATGGCATGCTATAGTACAGGAGTCGGCAAGGTTTACCTCACCTGGGCCTGTTCACTCCAGCGAAGATCCCTCTGTGGGCTGGATCGCGTGATTTCCAGCATCTGCGATTTCCGACATCAGCGTCTGCACACACACGATTTTCAGCATCACAATTTTGGGCACCGCAGAAGTGAGTCCCCATGCCGTGCTGCACTGGTTTAGCGCAGCACGTGGGGACTCGCCAAGTGGGCAGCCTGGTTTGAGGCCACTTGGGGGCTGGTTAAACGACCCCCGTGGGCCACTTGTGGCCCATGGGCCTTAGGTTGCCAACCCCTGCTATAGTAGCTGCTAATACTTGATAATTGGTGTGCACTAGCATTTAGCATTTGGCAACATCTAATATCTGACATGAAATGGTATTAGTATCTCATGGGCATGCAGTAGGAATAGTATTCCACTGTGTATGGTAGGCTTCACTAACATTTTGTGAGATCCACCTAAAAAGCAGTACAGTATATGAATACTGTAAATAAATAAATAAATAATACGTAATGTTTTGCTATTTTGAAGGAGTGGAGGAAACTGTTCACTCTTTCTCCTTTGCACTTAAACACAATTGGAATGGGACTGGTGTTTGCCATAGCTTTCTTGTTTTGTTTTTTTATGTAATTCCTCCAGTTTATCAAAATCCTGAAGCTTTCATCAGTTTAATGTAGCATTCACAATAAATTTTTCCAACCAAGAAGCACAGCATATGGCTGCTTATGGTGGTAGTTTGACAGGTTTGAGTTGTGCCCATTCTGTGTGTTGCCCTTTAAGAAACTGTAATGATTCAGCAGAGTTACTTGGTAAAACAGGGAGCTGGTATATCTGAAGCCAGAAGTGATTTACTTTGCACACTTCATTCAATAAATAAACCTGTTTCTTGCCTACTTGGTGCCACGGCACGGAGACTCTGTGCATACCGTAACGAGTGCCTTTCAGTAAAACAGACACTGCAGTAATTAGCCATGTACGTTGCCAAAACAGGCAGCCTCTGAGCATGCTCAGAATTCCTTGCCAAAAGAAAAGAGGTGGCCATGAAGTTAATGGCATGATACAAGGACAGGAAGCCCCTGGACATACACAGAGGGGTATATTCAGTGTTAGTCATATTTAGAGCAGACTCGTTGAAATTAATAAACATAATTAGCTAAGGACCATTAATTTCAGTGGGTCTATTCTAAGTAGATATTAATTTGATATAGGCCAGAGTGCCTCCAAAACTGGAAATGAAGGCATGAATGGTGCAAGGGAGAGTAAGTGGCTTATGAGTTCTTTGTAATGTGAGTGTGCGTTTGTTGTCTTGGAAAATATTTAATAGGGCCAGTTCTGGAATGGCTTCTAATACCTGTGAAATATACTTGGAGTCAAGTGTGAATTTCATGCTCTTTATTCAGGTCATAGTAGCAATGAATGAAACTTTCCCCAAAATGTCTAGCTATATACAGTCATACCTCATGTTATGTTTGCTTCATTTTACTTTTTTCAGGTTGCGTCCCGCAGCATCCTGGAAGTACCAAAAAGGGTTACTTCCAGGTTTCGCCGCTCGCACATGTGCTAAATCCCGCTTCGTGGATACGGCACTTCAGGTTGTGGGCTTTTCATGTTGAGAAAGGGTCTCCAGAATGGATCCCGTTTGCAACCAGAGGTACCACTGTATACATTATTTACACAATGGGCCCCGCATGATTAGCTAATTCCGGGCTGCTCCTGTAGGCCAATCAGGTTGCTGATTCACTTCATCCAGGAGCCTGATTGGCTGCTCCTGCGGATTGGGTAGCTCCTGCGGACCAATCAGACTACTGCATTCTGGATCCGATTTTTCTAGGATTCAGCTCAGTACATAACAACAACCTGCTTTATTTTGAAGATTTCTTGTAGGAGTGATGTCCAAAAGGGGGGTGGGGGGGAGGATTTGATAAATCCTCTAGTCATGATGGAGGTTATGCTGTGGCTTGACATTGGGAGGCAGCAGTGCTTACAAATACCAGTTTCTGGAAAACACAGCAGGGGAGATTTCTGCTTACTGGTTTCCCACAGGCGTTTGTTTGGCCACCGAAAACAGGATACTGAACGAGATGCCTACTGGCCTGATCCAGAAGGCCGTTCTTGTGCTCTACCATCAGTAAAAGTTTGCCTTTGTGGTGATAAAGGGACCACAGAGCTGTATTGTATTATACATTCCTGTACATCTCACAGTTGTAGATTTCTATTTGAGGAACTGGCTGAGGGTTTTTGCAACAGCCAATGTTAGTGAAAGGGCATGAATGATTGAATGATGGACTGTGTGGCAGGACTGGTCTGGAGTGTAAGCAAAGTGTGTACAGTAAAAGTAAGATTCCTTTGGGTTTGTGATTCCTTTGTGCTAGAAGTCCATATCCTAACAAATTAAGATGGGAAGACCTTCTATTTTAATAGACGGAACAACCTTGACGCAGCATTTCCCCTCAACTTCCCTTAAGCATTGTACTGCAACATTAAAAAGCTAACCCAGTTTAAAATTATCATGAAGAGGGTATGTGCAATAATTTATTTATTTATTGCATTTATGTCTCACCTTTTTCTCTAAGGAGCTCAAGGTGGCATACATGCCCTTCCTTGTCATTTAATCCACACAACAGTCTTTTGAGGTAGGTTAGACTGAGAGGCAGGAACTAGTCACACCCAGTGAGCTTCATGGCCAAGTGGGAATTTTAACCCTGGTCTCTCCCAGGTCCTAGTCCGCCACTCTAACCACTATGGGACACTGCCTCTCATAAATAAAACTCTCCCTCATTATTCGAATTCAACCCAATCAGAAAAGCGACTAAACAAATCAGCTAAAAGAAAATCTTATAGAACAGAGCATGTGGATCACTCAAAAGGGCCCCCCATACCTATTAAGCACCTGATTTTTGTCTGAAAACCCTGGGGTTGCTGGCTATGGGTTTTTGCCCCACTCAGAGCTGTTCAGATGCTCTTAGCTTCCAGCCAACAACTCACAGATCCTGTCTTCTGTTGCCAGCAAAATCACCTGAAGCAAGGGCAGTTGCACAGGACTCTTCCATGCCTGCCCTTGGGTAGTGAAGCAATGGAGAATGGAGCTGTAAGCACTCTGAGATGCAGTGGGGTGGAAGCTCAGGAAAACAGCCACAGCAACTGATTTTGTGAAAATGCACCACCCCAGAGCAAATGCTGTAGATTGAATGAGTTAGAAAGAGAAGTATTCCTCCCCACCACCCACTGCCATGTAATGGTACTTGATTTATTTTAAATATAAGTGGTATTGGAGATCCTTCTGGGTTGAAAGGCAGCATAGAAAGCTAATCTAATTAATTAAATAACATCCCATCAGCCCTTCAATAAATGATCCAGGCGTGCGTCTTCTGCCAGCCATTCATTAGGGAACTTTAAAAATATAGTCATTTTCTGCATTTCATTTTGGACAGGTTACTTGCTGACACCTCTCCTTTACTCCCTCTTTTGTAAATCTAGATTGGCTTAGAGGATATTTAATATTCTAGACTCATTGTTTTATGCCAGCTGCCTGTTTATCCCTTGAGGACATAGGATTGGCTTTGTTCCTCTGATAGGTTTAAACTGCTGAGGTGGCTAGTGGTGCTGCTCCTGAAGTACCAATCCTGAATTCTGTCCTTTAAAAATCAGGAAACCCCACATCACTTGAAACCTTTATTGCTTAGGGGCTAAGGCATTTGAATTTCTATGGCCAGGCTCAAAGGTATGCAACAAAATCATATTTGCACAATAGAAAAATGAAGATACTGTGTGATAATAAAAACAGTAGTAGAAGGGTTGACAAAAGCAAGCAATAAAACAAATAATAAAAAGCAATAAAATGAATAAGGAAATTATCAAACCACAATATCATCATGACTAATTGTAGCTGTCTCTGAAAGTGTTCTACACAGAGCTGTGCAGCAGCCAGTGCAAATAATAATAATAATAATAATAATAATAATAATAATAATAATAATAATAAAATAATTTATACTTGGCTTGATTGTAAAAAAAAACCTAAAGCAGTTTTCTAAAATGCTAAAATTATCAAGTAGAAAAGCTAAAAACAATTGAAAGACATTTTTATTGATTTCTTCCTCTTGTTATATAAGAAAATCAACAACTTCCAAAAAATTAAAGTAGCAAGAGGTTAAAAACAGATTAAAATTCAAATCAACTATCTAAACATCTGGGCAGGCCTCCGAGATAACAAAGACCACAACTTTATTACCGTTTAACAGGAACTGTGGCAGGGTTAATACCTCAGCAGCAGCAGCACGGCCAGCACTACCAATGGCAGAGTGAGGCAGCAGCCTCAGGTAGCAGATGCCAGGGCGAAGCATTCTTTGTGAGCAGTCTCATGAAGGCAAGGATGAGAAACATGTGGCGTTCGAGATGTGGTTGGACTCCAGCTCCCATAATTTCTGATGCTTGGCCATGCTGGCTCTCGAGGCTGATAGGAGCCATCATGGCTGTTTTAAGCATATCCGGCGCTGTGGTGCAAAGCGCTGCTCCCCCACCCCCACCCCCCGTTTCCCAGAGTTGTTGACCTTTTTTTTAGGGAGCTGACACCACACTTACACATTATCTCTAACAAGCCCTTAGGACAAAATAAAATGAAAAGGCAGAAGGAAATCTAATGAAGTCCTCAATTCCAAAGCCAAGACTCATTCAAGATTCAGCAGTTCTTCTAATTCATCCTCATGATTCAAATCACCACATATCAAAAAGTTAAAGCAATCACCAGTTTGTTGTTCTTTAAATAAATTGATAAAGACACAGAGAATGCAGTTCCTGGCCAATTTGTGTTTAAGTACAAAGCCGACATTTTCAAATTGTGGGGTGGGGGGTGGGTGTAAAGCAGTGACATCCTGAACCTAAAAAGGACCCAAAACTTGGGTCACAAAGGCTGCAGCCTTAACTGCACTTACCTGAGAGTATGCCCTGCTGAATCTAATAGGACCTTAAAACCCACCCCCGTCTTTAAAGGACTTTTTGTTGGTGTTTGTTTGTTTTTAACCACTAACTGCATGGAGAGCACGCTCTCGAGTTCGCCCCAGGTGTCATCACTGAGGGGGGTGACATTTGGCACTCCGCCCGCCCGCGACTCCCAAGCCTACCCTGAGCTGTCGGGGGAAGGGGCAGAGCTGCACCACCTTGTAGGCAGCCTTCCCCCTTCATTTTGACAGCTTGGGGGAGGCTTGGGAATCGCGGGCGGGTGGCGCGCCGTTGCCCCCTGCTCCCGGGCTACTTTCTGGGGGGGAGGAACCTCCCCCGAACTGTCAAAAGGAAGAGGGGAGGAAGGCTGCTGGCAAAGCGGTGCGGCTCCCTCCCCGCCACCGCCCAGGAAGCAGCCCGCCAAGGGCGGCTCACTCCACACACACCCTGGGCGGCTCGTACCCTGGGACGCTTGCCTCACCCCCATGGTCCCACCCCCAGGTGCACAGCACGTGCGCCGCTCTGGGTGCCAGAGCAGCTAGCTCCGCCTCTGTGTGTGCTGTGTCCTGTTGGCACAGTGGTTGCAGCAGCACTTACCCTTCTTCTGATAGGAAATGCTTGGTGGGGATGGATTAAATATGGGGTTGAGAAGGGTCAGTTGGGAGGGGTGTGAGAAATGTCCTTAATTTCATCTGAGGAATGTTGGAGGGAATGTTATCTAAATGGTCTGTCATCCCTTAGCATTATGATCCTCCTGTTAGGAGGTGGTCCCTGGGAGATCCTCTCCTCAGTTTTGCTGAGCAAACACAGACAGTTTCCTGTGGCTTTAATCTGAGGACTTTGCCCTTTTGAGGTCATGTTTTAAGCTGTGTATGTGTGTGTGTATTCCCCTTCCAGAAATCTTATGAATAACCTTGCTGGCATAAATAATTTGCAGGACAGCAAGAGAGCCAAACTCATCCCTTGGTGCCATCTCCCAGAAAAATGTGTGTGTGTGTGTGTGTGTGTGTGTGTGTGTGTGTAGTAAAACAACAAACTGCTTTTGGCAGATGTGTGTTCCGCCCCTCCCGCATGTCCTCGTTTTGAGGACATTTTAAAATAAATGAATCATCTTCCATTTCTTGGAAGGAAAGAGGCAGCTTGTTCCTTTCAAAAAGCGTCCTTCAGATGTGATTTAGTACCTTCAGGCCCAAAATCTTTGCAAAAACTTTTGAGCTCAGATTAAGATGCTCTCTCAGGATGAGGGGGTGGGGAAATAGTAAAAATATCAAGTGAAGGCGCATTAGTCCAAATATTTACAACCAATCTCCTTAACTTTAAGTTCACATTAAGCCAGGGCCCCTGCCTTTCCCAGGCGGTGCAGCCTCCTCCTGCTGTACTTTCCTTACTGATGCCCTTTAAAGTGTGGGATAACCAGCCTCGTGTAACCAAGAAGCATAAGTTAATTAAAGCATAAAGGGGTTAAAACCATAGAGCAAACTGTACGGCCAGGCTTAGCTAGATTATCTAGCTTGGGAGGGACTAGAATCAATTATTTGGTCCCCTAAGGCTATCTAATGAACTCAGTGTGTGCAGAAGCCAAGTTGCTTGCTCCAACTTAGTCGCATGGCTCTCACAAGTAACTCTTATACCAGTAACTTAGGAACTTTCACCACTTTGAAACTAAGCCAAATTTT
The DNA here is from genome assembly GCF_964270895.1 of Podarcis filfolensis. Classification (NCBI taxonomy): domain Eukaryota; kingdom Metazoa; phylum Chordata; class Lepidosauria; order Squamata; family Lacertidae; genus Podarcis; species Podarcis filfolensis. Next base: position 29,753,877 of record NC_139617.1, read on the forward strand.
CCTTCCTGTGCAACTTTCTGGAGCATACTTTCTGGAACATATGAATCTGAACTTTGAATAGTTTGCAAGCTAGCCATTTTTAATTTACCAAACGTCTGGCCTTTTTCTATGCCAGGGGAAAAGGGAAATTTTGGTACTCACAAAGGTATATTTTAGTCTATACGTATTTGCATGCTTTACTTTGCTGCATATTTTGTGATTTTAAATTTCTGCTGGGGCTCTCTCACCAAAGAGTACTTGCCCCAAACTTGGATCTTGGCACCCAGGAATTACCTTTTACATTTGGCTTCTTGCCAGAATGTTTTGTGTAATGCCAGAATTTTCTAAGTAAAAGTCAGCAGTCTCCTTTTACCTTAGTGTGCATTCATAGAATCACAGATTTGTAGAATTGTAGGGTCATCTAGTACAACTCCCCGCAGTGCAGAAATCACAACTAATAATCCATGACAGACGGCCATCCAAACTTTACTTAAAAGCCTGCAATGAAGGAGAGTCCACCAGCTTCCCAGGGAGTCTTTTCCATTGCCAAACAGTTTTTACTATCAGAAGGTTCTTCCTGATGTTTGGTTTGAAGCTCCTTTCTTGTCATTTGGATCCACTGGTTTGGGTCTTCCCTTCAGGAGCAGCAGAAAACAAGCTTCCTCCATTTTCCATTGTTCAACCCATCAGATACAGTGGTACCTTGGTTCTTGAACTTAATCCATTCCGGAAGTCTGCTTGACACCTGAAACCATTCGAAAACCAAGGCGCAGCTTCCGATTGGCTGCAGGAGTTTCCTGCACTCAAGCGGAAGCCGTGGAAGCCGCGTCAGACATTCGGCTTCTGAAAAACGTTTGTGAACCGTAACACTTCCAGGTTTGCAGTGTTTAGGTGCCGATTTGTTCGACAACTAAGCCATTTGGGAACCAAGGTACCATTGTATTTGAAGGTGATTCTCATGTTATTTTACCACTGTCAGTCTGCCACCCCCTCTCGCAAAGAGGCATTAATCACCCCTCTGGCCCAGCCAGCTGTCCCCTCCCTCCTAGTTTTTATCAGCCAAGAGGGGCAAGTGTACAGAGCACCTCGTCATCCTGACCGATCCAAGCACCTTGTCCATATCCTCAAACCTTACTAACTGAAGCTCAGCCAACACAACAGGAATAGACAGTACAGTACACTGGACACCCCTTGAGATTCATCTTCTGGAATAGAATAGAATAGAATAGAATAGAATAGAATAGAATAGAATAGAATAGAATAGAATAGAATAGAAATTCAATGGCTATAATATAGCTATATCAGAGGGCAGATCCACCCCATAAATTTAAAGCACATGAGAATGATGGATAATATAGTTTGTTAAGGGTGCTGGAAATTATAGTTTTTTGAAAGGGGAAAACACATTTTTCAAAAGCCACCAGAATCCACAGTAGCAAATGAGACCTCTAGTATTTCTGTGACTTTGGGCAGCTTGGAGTCCCGGATCCATATTTACACTAAGTGACTGACCCTGGAAGGGTATGATGTGGAAGTGAGGGAGCAGGAGCAGGAAGCAGATGTTGGTGTTTGGAAATAGGTTATATGAACCTCATTTTGTGGACAGCTTCCCTGTCTCCCAATTGGCCTCCCAAGGTTTTATCTGTTCTCCTTAAAAAAAATAAATCATTTCCTTGCATGGGGTTACAGTGACCTGCTGCGCACTGGTAGAAAAGAAGAACACAACCCCACAATGCAATGCTATGGGCATGTTTTTGAGTATGGAGATTATCTGATATCTTAGCTATAAATTACATTGAGGGGGGACGACACCCAATAACTTGATGACACTTTAAAAATAACACAGATTCCATGAAAGCTTCTGCCTTAATAAATTAGTTGGTCTTTAAAGGCGTCAGGAGATTTGGGTCTCATCCCCTACCTGTGCCCCCTACCTGCACACAACCAACCTACACAGCTGCCCTTCTGGAAATTTCACATGGAAACGCATGAAACGAGAATCTGGGAACTCTTTTATAACAGGGGAAGCCACTTTGGCAGAGGGCAGCTGGAATCAGGAGAAAGCTGTGCACTGACGCCATATTCACACCATACTTTTAAAGCACCTTGATGCCATTTCAAATAGTCATCATGGCTTCCCCCTGAGAATCCTGGGAGTTGCAGCTTGTTAAAGGTGCTGAGAGGTGTTAGGAGACCCTTTATTCCCCTCACAGAGTTACAATTCCCAGTGTCCCCTGTTGGGAAGGATTGAATTGCACTCTCGTAATTGTAGATCTGAAAGGAGATGGGGGTGGGGTTCCTCCTAGCAACTCTCAGCACCCTTTGCAAGCTGCAGCTCCCAGAATGCTTTGGGGGAAGCCATGACGGTTTAAAGTGGTATCATAGTGCCTTAAATTGTATTATGGTTTTTTATGATTTCCCCAAAACAAGAGCACAGGTCATGAGAGAGATGCCTACACAATAATGGTAAATAGAGTTCTACATAAGTATATTAAACTAACACGTAATTTAGGAGCCGTATTTCTTTCCTAAACCATATTTAAATACAGTGGTACCTCGGGTTACATACGCTTCAGGTTACATACGCGTCAGGTTACAGACTCTGCTAACCCAGAAATAGCGCTTCAGGTTAAGATCTTTGCTCAGGATGAGAACAGAAATCGTGCTCCAGCGGTGCGGTGGCAGCAGGAGGCCCCATTAGCTAAAGTGGTGCTTCAGGTTAAGAACAGTTTCAGGTTAAGAACGGACCTCCGGAACGAATTAAGTACTTAACCTGAGGTACCACTGTAGTTGCTTTTAATGCTGTAAGCCACCCTGGGACCTTAGAGTAAAGGGCAAATAAATAATAATAATAATAATAATAATAATGGTGTGAATGCGGCCTGAGTGTCCCTCTCCTTCTGTATGCTTCTGAGCATATTTTTCTCGTTTTGTTTTTTAAAAAAAACACTGCAGTCCCTGTTGCTCTTTGTATAAACATGACCACTGCTGCTGCCAGATATTTTTGACTGTGGAAAAGGTGATTTTTTTTAAAAAAAATGCTCTGGATCATTAGGAAAGAGTCTGAAACTTTAACTGCCCATGTCACAATGCCCTTATGCGCATCTGTGATGCAACCAAATGTGGAATGCTGCGCACAGTTCTGTTTACTTCACTACAAAAAGCTGGAGAAAGTGGAGAAAAAGTCACCCAAAGCTGACTTGTGTGGCGGCACATCCGCCGCCATAGCTAGTAGGAGCAGGGATGAACCTGTGCAATGGTATTGGGTCTGGGGATGGGAGGAGTGGAGAGCCCCTCTAAGTGAGCTGGCTGCCATCCTGCTTGGCTTTCCTGCATTGGCAGCAGCTATTTCAGATTACCAGGGGTCTCACCTGGGTCCGCATAAGAACATAAGAAGAGTTTGCTGGATCAGGCCAATGGCCTACCAAGACAGCATCTGGTTCTCACAGTGGATAACCAGATACATGTGGAAAGCCCAAAAGCAGAATCTGAGCACAAGAGCCCGCTACACCCTGGGATTTCCGGCAACTGTTATTCAGAAACTTTGCAGCATAGCCATCATGGCCGGGAGCCATTAAAAGCCTTTTAAAGCCTTCTAGGTCAGTGGCTATCACTGCCTCATATGGGAGTAAGTTCCATACTTTAATAATGCGCTGTGTGGAGAAGTGCTTTCTTCATCCCAAATCATCCAACGTTCAACTTCATTGGCTGTATGCAATTTCAAGTGCCATGGACTGGGAGAAAAACTTTTCTTTCTCCACTTTTTCCATAAAATTACCTTGCATAATTTTATAATTTTGTGTTTTTATTTTGAATCTATGGACGAAGGGCAGTATACAAATTTAATAAACAGAAATATTATGTCACCTCTTATTTGCCTTCTCTCTAAGTTAAAGGGTCCCAAACTCTGCAACTTTTCTTCATAGGTGAGTTGCCTTTGATCAGGGGTCAGCAATCTTTTTCAGCCGTGGGCCAGTCCACCATCCCTCAGACCATGTGGTGGATCGGACTATATTTTGAAAAAAATATATGAACAAATTCCTATGCTCCAGAAATAACCCAGAGATGCATTTTAAATAAAAGGACATGTAAAAACTCATGTAAAAACATGCTGATTCCCAGACTGTCCACAGGCCAGATTGAGAAGGCAATTGGGCTGCATCCGGCCCCTGGGCCTTAGGTTGCCTACCCCTCCCCTCGATCATTTTGATTGATCTTTTCCAGCTCTACAATATCCTTTTTGAGGTGAGACAACCATAACTCTTCATGGTATCTCAAATGCATTCATACCATAGATTTATAATTCCCGCTGGATGCTGCAGGAGGTATGTGGGGCTAAATGTCAGACAGACTTTAGGCCCTCTTGTGGTCAACAGATCCTGTGCCGGTTCCACTTATTCTTCTTAGTCAATATAGTTGTGGCCAATTTTCACACGTACACATTTCTTGGTTTGTTACTGGTTTGCACTTTCACCTGCCCCAGTGGGGGCCTCCAGAGCAAATGCTTTTCAAGGAAAGGTTATAATATTTGGAATTATTCAGTTTAGAAAAATCCTGAGGATGGGGAGACATGATAGAGATATGCATGGAGAAAATGGATAGGGAAAGTTTCTCTCTCTCTCTCTCTCTCTCTCTCTCTCTCTCTTATATAATATGGAACTTCCTAGTGATGACTACCAACTCAGATGGCTTTAAATGAAGATTAGACAAGATTTTGCAGGATAACGCTATCAGTGGCCAATAGCCATGATGGCTATATTGCCTCCAATATGCATCGGCATACCAGTTACTGGTGACCCTGAATGAGAGAGTACCATTGCACTCATGACTTGCTTGTGGGCTTCCCAAAGGCATCTGGTTGGCAACTGTGAAAACTAAATTCTAGATAAGATGGACCTTTGATTCAATCCAGTTTATGTTCCTGCAAGCTATTTTAAATTGTAGTTGCCATTGACTAGGCCAGGAACCTTTTATATGCAGGATCTGCTCTGCCATCCAGCATTGCTCACTTCTCTAAGAGTTCCTGTACTAACCAAGAATGTGCTAATGAAGTCCAGGCTTTCTGCACAAGTTTTCTTGCTTGACGTCTGTTCTGTCCCTTTTAATGTCAGAAGGAAAGCGTTCGCTGTACTGAGCAGGGCAGGTGTGTTGGGGTGTTCTTGTGCTCTGTCTTAAGTTAATTGTCTGGATAATAACACAGGAGACCATGCCAAGATCACAGCTCGGAAGGAATCCTGGCCCATTTCAGCAGGCCACATTGATAGCAGCAGGCCATACATGGGTTTGGAATGAGACTATTAGACTCTCAAGTTTCCCCTTTGCCAAGAAACACAAGGCAGGAATTGGCAGCTTTAGGATGAGTAATGCACAAACACGGTGTGGCGTGTTGCAAGTTTTCAAGCACTTTCAAAGTGTGTTTGAGTAAATGTGGATCTGTCGCCATGGCCACGGAGCAAATCGAGCGGGAGAGTGAGCTGGGTCTCTGCAAGAAGCCCCAGGAATGTGCACTGGGAGAGCAGAGCAATCACTCCTGCCCCTGTTCAGGGGTGGGAGTTGTGATGAAATGAGGGGGAATTGATGCACACTGCAGAACCTGTAAGGTTTGCTTGACCCGGTCACCTGCCAGAGGGACAGAACATTTTTAGGAGACAAAGACAAATGCTTTCCAGGTGGACAGCAGACTTTCTAGGTCATGTTCCACACTAGCAGCAGTATTTCAGACCTCATTTATTATGGTGGTGATTTATGGCATAAGGCAGGACCTCCCCACGGTGCCAGTAAAGAGCCAGAATGGATGCTCTGCAAATATAGCCCAAATAGGCGAGGACAGGATGGGAGCCCAGTGCTGTTCTGCAGCAATCACTGGGGCATCATTTATAGTTAAGCACTAGAGCAGGAATCCAAAGCCTGGGCAGAAAATGAAATGCATGCATAACTAGAACCTAAGTGCATACTTTGCATGAAAACCCCCAACCTGCCAGAAGGTAGAAAACATAATGGGTTGGGAGCGTTAGTCTACATGATGTCCGGAGTTCCTTCCAGTTCTTGGGTGCAGTACCCAGTGCGGGTCAGAATCATATGCAGAAGATTGCAGACCATTGGGACATCCTACTGGAGACCCTTAGCCAATTAGGGAGGGAGGAGAAAGGTAGTGAGGATGGAAAAAGGAAGAAATAGGCAGTTCTTGTTTAAACCTGAAACACTACCTGGCAGAAAATTAATACTGTTCCTTTAATAGTGAAACCTTCAAGCTTTATCCCTCGTTGCGTGTTTGTTTATAAAAAATATTTTTTCTTCCATTCTCCTTCAGCTTTAATTTGTAACTAGTTCAGGGAATAAGATATCAGGAGTCCTTGTTGTTGATCTGCGTATGTCATATAGATAATCCTTGAATTCTCAGGTATCAGAGGGAGGGAGTAACCAAGGTTAAAAAACATCAGATTGGGTCATGTTGCCCAGCTTCCATCTTAGAATAATAGAATTGTAGAATTGGAAGGGACCCCAAGGGTCATCTAGTCCAACCCCCTACAATGTAGGAGTCACAGCTAAACTCACTGAGGGAGTTTGTCACAGAAGAAATGCCTGGTTTCCCACTGAAATCAAAAGAACAAGCCTTTGCTGTGTCCTGAACTCCCATTGACTGCATGGGAATCTCTCTGCTCTTTGAATGGTGGCCGCCTCCTCCAGATTTCATTAAAGATTAACCCACTTTTAGTTTTTTTCCTGCTACATATTTTGGCACTTAATAGTTTTTACTGTTTGTTGTGACTTAATATTGATTGGATTTTTAAAAAACAACAAAACTAAATTTGGAAATGCACTTCATGAGTCCATTGTGTTATGTTATTAATTTCAGTATTTATATACCACTTTTCATCAGAAATTATTATGAAATGGGAAAACATCTGTGATGTTATGAGTTTGTGGGTGAGGGGGTCAGTCCCTTCCAATTCCCTAGGTCCTATACCTAGTATGGATTATAATTTAACAGATGAGGTTGCTGCAGTAAGTCAGACTGTTTTCTTTTTAAGACCATGACCTTAGCTGGCCACTTAAGTGTCCTAATCAACAATCCCAAAAATGAGCTGGATTGCAAGAGCTGCAACCTGGTGATGCGGCCCTCCATGCTAATGGATGGGCCTTTCCTCCACTCCTTCACCTAGCTGTTAAGTAGAACAAGAGCCAGTGTGGTGTGTGAGAGATGAGCTGGGAGCCAGAGACACACAGACCTGCTTACTCTGTGCTGAATCCAAAGCTGCAACCAATGGAGAAGCAAGACCTGTCGGGATGTTAATGCTCTGAGCCCCTCCATGTTAGGCTCAGGTTGTATATGTGTGTAAAAGGATGTGGGTGGAGGTGCGGCCAAACCACTGAACCTCTTGGGCTTGCTGATCAGAAGGTCGGTGGTTCAAATCTGCATAACGGAGTGAACCCCCGTTACTCTGTCCCAGCTCCTGCCAACCTAGCTGTTCGAAAGCATGCCAGTGCAAGTAGATAAATACGTACCGCTGTGGCGGGAAGATATACAGCATTTCTGTGCGCTCTGGTTTCTGTCAGTGTTCTGTTACACTAGAAGCGAATTAATCATGCTGGCCACATGACCCAGAAAGCTGTCTGTGGCCAAACACCAGCTCCCTCGGCCTGAAAGCGAGATGAAAGCACCGCAACCCCATAGTCGCCTTTGACTGGACTTAACCATCCAGGGGTCCATTACCTATACCTATATGTGTGTAAATAAATCACACCAGTCTTTAGGTGGTGTGTAACAGTCTGTAGAGTGGCAGATGGTAGAATGCTATACATATTTTCTCTGGGAAGACTGCTGGAGTGAGAATATGCTATTTACATGCTTATGGTCTAGTTGCATCCAATCCTATTTCCTGGGAACTCTTTTAAAAAAGTAGTCCTGTGGCCCTGACCTGGTCTTAATCTTTTGTAGTTCTTGCCTCACTGAATGGCCTGAGCTAGAACAGAGTTGGCTTGTTTCGCCTGTGCTATAATCCTCCTGCTCCTGGTGGAATGATGTCATGCAAAACAAGAGGATTTATTATTATTATTATTATTATTATTATTATTATTATTATTATTTTGCAGAGAGCTGTATTTCATGGGAAGGGCATGAAAGGAGTCAGAAGAGTTTTCCTCACATAGCCTGTAGTGCTTTTAAAACAGGATCCATGTGCAGTTTGGTTGTTATCAAATGCATATGCTGAGAAACTCCTTTCTATGATCCACCAATGAGAGGATCGCCTGTCGCCATATGAACCAACTCAGACCCTGTGATAATCATCTGAGGCCCTTCTTCATGTGCCTCCTCCACCAGAGGTCTGAAGAGTAGCAACACAAGAACGGACCTTTTCTGTGGTGGCTCCCCATTTGTGGAGTGCTCTCCCCAAAGCTGCTTGCCTGGTGCCTTCATTACATATATTTAGGTGCCAGGCAAAAGCTTTCCTCTATAACTAGGCCTTTGGCTAATTAAACAATCAATGTCCTTTTAAGCTATCTGTGTGTAGTGGGATGGGGGGTATTTTTTTGTTATTGTGGTATGTATTTTTGTGTTTTTATATTGTAAACTGCCCTGTGATCCTCAGACGAAGGGCATGCTTTTGCTCTAAAGTAATCATAAGATTGCAGTGGGAATCACTATCATATGCCACAGTCTGGTTCTCAAAAGGATGATGGGATAAATGACCCGTTAATAAATAAACTGCTTGCTAAAGTTCACACTGATCCTTTTTTCATTAAATAAAGAAATCAGATTTGTCTGGCTTGATCTACCTTTTGGCAAGGCTCCAGCATCCCATTTGTTTGTTTTTCTTCCAGCTCTTGGATTGTTCTCCCCTGCCCCCCCCCCCCCCCGCATTTAAAGTTTATTCTGTGGGTTTTCATGCTACTGAAGGCAGAAGAACATTGTTCTGAATTCCTGACAGTTAACCATTTAGTTTTCTTTTCTTTTTCTTTTGTAAGCTGAAAACAGGACCCAAAAGCACCAGGCCAGAGGTGGAATAAGACCTTTGAATTAGGACCTCTGTTATACATTACCTGAATAGACTAGAACAGCTTTTGCCAAGCTGATGGTATAAGAAAATTTGGGGTTTGGCTTTTACAGACCAACTCCCCCTTTAAGGGACCCTGTATCTCCTAAGTTCGCTATCAATCAGAGAAGAATGAGTGAGGGCAGGAACAAGTTGAAGAAAGTAAGGCAGATCTTCATTTTCTGTTGCAGCAGAGTTCCCCCTCCCCCTTCCAAGGAGGTGAGGAACCAGAACAAAAATGTTTAACAACTTTTAAAGACTTTAGAAATTGCCCAACCCCACCACTTGTAAGCATCAAACAAGCATCACAGAAAGAGGTAATCTACAACAGAAATTTGAGAGTATGACTTGTCTCTTGACTGTCAAGATACCTGATAATGCTTGATGATTGCCTTTTCCTGGCCAGTCTGGCCCATTATTTTGAAATGGCAAATACCTTGGTTCTTGAATCCGTTGCCACGAACCTGCCTTTATTCATACACAGAAGATGCTCTTTTGACAGGCCTGCTCTGCTTTTAGCAGATACTTGCCAGCCAGGTTTTTGCGGAGTGGGTAGCCCATTAATGTGAGAAATTTATCTATTTACAGGATTTGCAGGTTTTTGAAGGATATTGTGAAAGGTTTTTCCAAGATACTCCTTTTCTGCTTCAGAGAAAATCGCTCTGTGAACTCAAATGAAGTGTCCTCCCCCCAGAGGCATAGGAAGGTCAGGTGGTACTCGGTGTGGAAAATTTCTTGTCACCCCCCCCCAATTGAATATATATATATATATATATATATATATATATATATATATATATATTGGCCTGCAAAAATGGTTTAACATTATTTCTTATTTTCTTACAAAGGAATGTGGATTCTGGGCCTCTGATAACAAGTAGGCGACTATGGACAGATACTTAAATCTACAGGATGGATTGTGTTTTGGCTTGTGTTATTTTATTTATATTTATTGTTTATTTATTTAATAAAATTTATTTTAAAAAACCTGCAAAGTGGTTTACCAAAATAAAAAACCACCACAGCAGTAAAATCAAGAAAAATTAACAATCCTACTTTAAAACATACAAGAGCTAAAATATTAAGATTAAAATTACTTCAATTTCCTAAGCATCTAGTATGCTTGCCTGAAGAAGAATGCTTTTAGCAGGTGCCCGAAAAGAGTCAAGCAGAGGCATGTGCTTTGTTGCAATAGGCGGGGAGTTCCAAAGTGCAGGTGCTGTCACAGTAAACAATGCAGTACAGGTATTTATGTGGAACCTGTAGTACTGCTTGAAACTACTTAAGGGGAGCTTTTATTTATTGTGATTTCGCCATGCTCTGTATTATCTGAAAAGGAAAACATTTATTTAAAAAACAGGACTGCACAGCAGCAATCTAGTCTTATCATGATCAGTGGGACTTATTCCCGAGCCGACGGTGCATAAGATGGGCTGCAATCCTAAGCACCCCTTGCATCCAACTTGTACCTAAAACTCTCTGCACAAGCCTGCACCAGAGAATTGTAGAATTGGAAGGGACCCCTGAGGGTCATCTAGCAAAACCCTGGGGCAATGCAGGAATCTCAACTAGGCCATCCCTGACAAATGGCCATGCGTCTCTGTTTTTCCCCTCAGCCAAGACACACAACAACGGAGACTGGAGGTGGGGAAAAAGATAAATTTTGACAATGGGGTAGATTTGTCAGGCATGCGCAGGAACAGCTTGAAGACTTTATACAGAGAGGAACCCCACACGGGTTTCCCCGCAAGTAACGTAACAGGCTGGGAGCCAGCTCAGATAAAGAGAAAGACATTGGGGGACAGGAGGACAAAAGAGTACCAAAGTCCGCCCATTTTATCCTCTTTGGGATGGTGGCACTAGGGCTCTGGGACCACCCTCCTCAAAATATTTGCTTGTTTTCAATGTATTGTTACCACTGTTATTCTATAGTACAGATCCTTTTAAAATTAAACACTTTCTCTAAAATTAAAACGGCAGAAGTAATCAGTAGCATAGATATCAAAGGAAGACACAGATACACAAGCACACAGAAATAAATAATCCAGCCTTGGGGAGAGGGGTGGGAATGTACAGTTTGCTGTACTTAGCCTCGAGATGGCAGACTGAAAGGGCTTTAAAAATAAAAAATAAAAATCTTGTGTCTAGGAATATTTTTCTGCAAAAGCATCAGACAAGTTGTCCAAAGTGTGAACTTCATTAATAGACCCTATTTAAAGGAATTGTTCAGTTAGCCACAGAATTGCTTTTGCTGATTTTCCCCATCTTCTTTTAATTACACAACTGCTTTTGGGGGGTGTTAGCTTCATGTAGGCAAGACTGGGGTATGTGGCTGAGAGGGTGGGGATCCTACCTTCATCCAGGGGAAGCTGAGGAAAAGGGGAGGCTGGCCTGCCGAGTGCCCAGGGCGGCGCTGAGCTGCTCCTCCCAGCACCACGTGCAGGCAAAACGAGGCGGCAGTGCTGCCATTGTCCCGTGCGCTCCACTTTTGGGGGCAGCAGAGGCTTTTCAGATGGGGATTGGGGCCCAAAGGGCAGGCAGGGCAGGCAGTGGCCTTGTCAGGCTTCCCCAGCAGCCCAGAAAGTCAGCCTATGTGAAGAAAATGAGACTAGCCCCGCCTCCAACCCAGCTGGCCAATCAGCTGCAGGTAGGGGGTGGGGCGAAGGCAAGGCAAGGCAAGGCCTAATCTATTCGGCCTAGTCTCATTTTCTTCACATAGGCCGGTTTTCCAGGACCCGGAAAACCTTGCGGAGGATAGGGCAGTAGGGCGGTTCATAAAAAACTTTTTTGAAAATGCCTGCTCCAAAGGTCTTATCTTACTAAACTAGGGGTTATATAGCTATATCTGAAATTTCATGCATATGAGTTAGTATCTTGACCCTGCTCCACTGAATTGAAATTTCAGCTTTCAGGACATAGGAAAACAGCCAAGTAAACAGCTATTTTCATGTAGGAGGGTCAAGATATTAACTGATATGCATGAAATTTCATATATAGCTATATAATCCCTAGTGTAGTAAGATAAGACCTTTGGAGCAGGCATTTTCCAAAAAAAGTTTTTTATGAACCACCCTAGTAGGACAGTAATTGTTCCTTGATAATTTGTTACCCCCCTCTATGATGGCACCTAGGGTGGCCCGCCCCCCCCCTTCCTATGCCCCTGCTCCCCCCCCCTCGTTTTTAAAGAATATTTCCTAATTTCTGAAGCGTGAAGGATTGCTTTTCTGTGGAGTGTGCGTCTGCTTTGTGTTCACCTTAGAATTTGCGTAACACTGACACCCCCCAACTCCTAATATTTTGGACCACAGCTCCCATCAGCCCTAGGGAGCATGAGTCAATTCCCTATACCCAGCAGTTGATCCTTCTGCCAGATAAATTTGACTCTGGAAAAGGTAGGTTTTTTATGTCTTGGATTATTAGGAAAGCATCTGAAATTAACTGCCCATGTCACGATGTCCTTATGTGCATCTGTGATTCAACCAGACTTGAAATAATGTGCATAGGTCATGGAAACTCTCACCCATAATGATTGTGGGGCAGGAACATCTTCCCTGTAACTTACATGTGTGCTGAAAAGAGTTCTATTCCGAAATGTCAGGTGGTGGGGTGGTGGCACAAGGGTAGGGGTGGCTGGGCCCAAGGTCCTGAAACTCTCTGGACCAACCACCATTCCAGTTCATTTCCAGACTCATTGGGGGAAAGACTTTTCTAAACACCAAATTGCACATGGCATTATTCACACTGTTAACTGTTACATGATAATTATTGTTTGTTTGTTTTTGAAAATTAATGAGGGAGGGAGATTTAGACCACCGTTTGCAGAGGGAAGGCTTTAACTATTTACCCCATAATGTTCAAAATTGGAATTAGTTCAGCCACACTTGCTCTTTGCAACAGGAGAAAAGCTGTGCTATTTATTTTACCCAAAGGTATAAATGACATGATATAAACACCCTATCTATGGCACAGCCACAACTGTTGCTTGAATTGTATTTTTATTTTTTTGCATATTGATTAATTCCCCTGGGACTGTAAGCTTTTTCTTCTTGTTCCGCAGCTGCGCCTTGCAAAAATCCAATCTTAGCCACCGAATTTAAGCTAGGCAAAATCCCTCAGGTTGTCTGCGCTTCTAATAAGACCCAATTCAGTGGCTAAAATTTGATTATGTGCAAAGCACAGCCACAGAACATCAAGAAAAGGTCTTGTAATAGGGGAATTAATCAGTGCATGATAGGGTCAAAATATGGGTCGAGCAAAGGTATGGATGAGCCCTTGAGCCTTTGAGAAGCAAGCAGAAGAAGATAACGTTCTATGTGGCTGTGGATGCTTTTCTGCGCATATACATACGTTTGCAGAAATAGGATGCTTCAGACACCAAGGCATCTCTAGATAAGTGTCACCACACGTCTATATGGAAGTCCTTATTTAAGCTCCACAAACTGTCTGGATCAAGTTGACTTGGGGCAGGGCAAAGCTGTTGCACATGACTAGAGATGGATCAGCCCTCTCCATATGGGAAATTTGAACATAAGAAGAGCCCTGCTGGATCAGGCCAATGGCTCATCTAATCCAGCATCCTGTTCATCCAGGTGCCCCAAACTACAAGCAGGAACTGAACACAAGAGCACTCCCCCACCCCCACCCCCACCCCATGGTTCCCTGCAACGTATTCAGAAGCATTACTGCCTCCAACCCTGGAGGCAGAGCATGACATCGTGGCTAGCAGCCATTGGCAGTCTTTATCTTCCACGACTATGCCCAGTCTTTTTAAAGACCTTCAAGTTGGTAGCAACCACTTCCTCCTGTGGCAGTGAGTTCCATAGTTTAACATCCTTTTTGCTGCCAGCATAGTTCAGCTTTAAGCATGTGGAAACTAGTGAATTGGTGGCATACTTACCTAATCTGCCTTTTCTTTTTTTCCTTACAGAAAATGAAGCCTCTTGGACAGCGGAAGCGCTCAACGCCTGTTGCACTCAGCAAGGCACTCAGCATGTCTAAGCATCACTCCGGGTCAGCAACTTTCATTTGCAATCCCTCCTTAGTATGCACACATGCTTGGGTTTTATTGCCTAGATCAGCCTTTGCCAAGCCTTAGCTTCATATGACTGTACTGGGTAGAGCTGAAGGGAGTTGTCTAAAGCATATTGAGGGCACTAGATTGGCAGTGGCTGGGGTGATGGGGACTGAAATTACCAATATTCTCCCAGTCCAAATGTCCAGCATTATATTATCTTTTTTTAGCGGGGGGTGCCACTTGAAAGATTTATATACCCCCTGACATTTAAAAAAGAAACAAGCTTCAAAGTGGTTTGCAAAGAGAACAAAACAATAAACATATTAAGAAAATCTGTTAAAAACAGCTATTCAAAACTTTTCAAAGAATAATTAAACTTACGGATAAGCTATAAACAGATCAAAGCACATTGATAGGTTTGCCTGAACAAAAATGTTTTTAACAGGTGCTTAAAAAAGAGTACAGCGAAGGTGATATAAACAGGCAGGGAGGGAGTTCCATAGGATAGGTACTACCATACGAAATGCTTGAGTTCTTACAAACGGTGTGATGTGGCACCTGTAACAGGATCCAGTGCTGCAGATCAAGTGTGTGTTAATAGGGTAAGGCAATCTGGCAGATAAACTCACCTCCAGTTGTAAAGGGCATTGTACTGTATACTACAAGTTCAAGCTGTTAAGGGCAACAGCTTGAACTTGGCCCAGCAGCAGATTGGCAACCAGCACAGACCATCTTCCTCTTGTCAGCAACTGTGCTGCAGCATGCTGCACTAACTTCAGCTTCCAGATCAAGTGCAGGGGAAGCTCCACACAGCAGTAATTCAGTACCAATTTCTCAGGTCAAAGCGAACAAGAGGGCATAAATAGGTAGTGCAATCACATAAGTAAACTGGCAAATTTTAGGCAGATCCAAGGCAACTGAGCACATGGGAAAGTGAGGTCTGGATTGTGCCTACTGGCCTCACCTCCAAATCTCTGCAGTTTCACCCAAATTTATTCACAGAGGCTCTGTGCCTAGGTTGCAGACCCTGTGGCTTTCCAGGTATACTGCAGCTCATTTTTTAATTTTTGTTTAAAAAATATGTTACAGTCATTTGACCATGTGCAATCTTAAGGCCACTGCACATTTAACTGCTGATTAGTTTTTTCTCTGCCCCCACCCCATTAATCCACAGGAGTGAAAACAAAAGAACCCTAGTTCCCATAGGGCCACTGCAGAGGTTACCCTGACCTCCCCCCATCCTACCAGGTTTCCTCTTTCCTGCACCAAATTACATTCAATTTGGCTTAGCAAAGGCCGTTTTCTAGACGAGACTTATTGGAGATGCTGGACATTCCACAGAAGAAGCAGTGAGAGAGGAAACAAAAGTGCGTGGCTCTTCCTCTCCTGAAGGCAACTTCTAGGTCTCCCTGGAAAAGCGGAGGTGGGCATTTCCTCCAAGGGTGCAAAGTTCTCTTGATGTGGGTCAGGATGTGCTTCTGTTCCCTTCAGATGATTCCTAGAAACATGAATCACTTCCTCTCTTTCGCTGCTTCCGTTGAAAAATCTAGAGTGGTCACCACAGTTTATTGCAAGGCTGTTCTAAGTATATGGAGAAATATTATCCATAACTTTCCCATTGCAAAACTGAATGAACGCTGCCCATCTCTTGATAAATCTGTGGTATCAAATGCAGTGGTACCTCGGTTATGAACTTAATCCGTTCCCGAAGTCCGTTCTTAAACCAAAGCCATTCTTAAACCGAGACACACTTTCCCTAATGAGGCCTCCCGCCGCCGGTACCCTTCCACCGTTCAGCTTCCGTTCTTAGACCAAGGTAAAGTTCGTTAACCGGAACACTACTTCTGGTTTTGCGGAGTTCTTATACTGAATAGTTCGTAAACAGTTCTTAAGCTGAGGTTGCACTGTACCGCTTTGTGATCTTGTTTTATAGGTCCATTTAGTCATTAATGTTATTTCCAAAATTTCAGAAGTAAGAAGCACAGATTTCTAGTGGATGGCAAATTTGTAAATTTATTCCAAGCTTTGCTTTACACAAAATGGAACACTAAACACCCCCACCCCTCCCCC
Source organism: Podarcis filfolensis (assembly GCF_964270895.1). Lineage (NCBI taxonomy): Eukaryota > Metazoa > Chordata > Lepidosauria > Squamata > Lacertidae > Podarcis > Podarcis filfolensis. Next base: position 29,769,975 of record NC_139617.1, read on the forward strand.
ATATGTAACAGAATGGATGAGAAAATAATTTGGAAGGAACAACTATCATTGTTACTTGAGGCCTAGATGACCTTGTTGGCTTTCCTGGGTAGAAAACCTTCAAGTTAGTCTACTGAAATCCAATCTACTTCAGCCTGCCTTAGAAGACAGTCCAGAACATAGCTGTCAAGTGTCCCTTATTTGAAGGGACAGTCCCTTATTCCAGCACCATGTCCCGCTGCTGTCCCTTATTGATGGATGTCCCTTAAATGTCCCTTAAATGATGTCCCTTACATTTCAAAGGAAGCAGCTCCTCTCCCTCCCTCCCTCCCTCCCTGCCGGCCAGGGAGGAGGGAGGCTCCAACTGTGTTGCTTGGCTGTGTTGCTCACCCAGTAAGAAGTCTAAGAACGACTGGGGGGTGGGGCTTGAATGCCTTGTGTGTGGCTAGTTAATTCAAGCTGAGGGGGTTTTTGAATGCTGGATGCCATTTTGTTGCACGTGCTGCTGCAAACTTTGCAGTGCAAAGCCAGGCTGGGGAGCCATCTTAAGTTGAGGCTGCATAGGCCTTGTGGTGCATGTGATTCAGATTCTATTCAGTTGAACCTCTGGTTACAAAGTTGGTTGGACAGTGTTCTCGAAGCTACCAGCATGAGTTTGACCAGACTGCAGGAGGACAGGAAGACTGGAGTGCCTGGAACAGGTGAGGCTGCAGGTCCCTTATTTTGGCTGCTGGTCCCTTATTTTCAAGGCTGCTGGTCCCTTATTTTCAAATCTGTAAGTTGACAGCTATGGTCCAGAAATTGCAGCTACTGCAAAATTCAGCAGCCCAGAGTGCTTATGGGAGTGGCAGACCAAGCATATCCATTGTAAAAAAAAACTTCACTGGTTGCCACTTGTTTTCCAGACCCAATTTGAAGGACTTATACTTATGTAAATCGAACCATCTGCAAGTTAGGGACTTCTCATGCATGTGAAGACTGGTTCCGGGTGGACTGAGTGGACGAGACTAATAGTGGGTCCAGTGGCCAAGAAGGCAGTTTCTGCATGTGCTGTAGAGGGAAGTGAGGGGCTGATGGGACTTGTCAACCTGGAAAGAGAGCCCATCTAGGAGAAGAAAACTCTGATCCTAAACCTCCCCTGCCTTGAGGGTCAGGAGAAGAAAAGGCTAAGGACTAATCCCTACACAAATCCGGAATGGTGTCCATAAGACAGTTGGATGGCGCCTTGCATGCCTTCTTTCGGAGGGGGGGGCATAGCTAAGGTCCTGGCCTGCCCCTCATTGCATGAGGGGAATTTGTGCCTGAGCCTTCTGGACTTTTCAAAAGAACAGCAAGCCCAAGCAGCTGTCTCTTTAATAGCGAATAAGTTATCACAGAGTTTGGAGACTCCCTCGCTCCCACCAGCAATGAGATGATGGATTCTAGAAGGCCATGCTCTCTGTCATTCCTGTTCCAAAGATGCCCTCACAAATAACATTTCCTGCCAGTTTATTTAACTGAAATAAATATTTTCTTTAAAGCCAAGATAAAAAAACTTTAATGATTTACACTTCAAACCAAGCAAGCTTTTATGGGAACACTATTTTTCATTTAGCACCATACTATAACCCCTCTGCTTTTGGGGAAATGATTTGTGCAGCTTCCAGCATGGTTTTTATCTGAGAGGAATTCTTGCACTGGCTGCCACTGAGAAGGCCTTTCCTTCTAGCTTTCTCCATTTTCTGCAAGCGACTCGAATGGGAGAAACACATTCTTGGCTTTATTTGGATGCAGGGAAGAATGTCTTTTTGCAGACTAGGCAGAGGGCAAAGAGGGGGCACTTAACATTTCCTGGGTTGGCCTGACCCTGGGAATTTGTCACAACGTCACTGGTGATTTGTAGGTTAGCGTATTATTAGTTCCCTTGCATTGCATTTTTTAAAGAACAAGATTAGATAGATTTTGGCCACATATCCAAAACTTGCACAATTGCTGGTTCAAAGTGTTAATAGATGTTGGTGTTGGATGCTGATTTAGAAATAATTAGTTTGGGGGGAGGAAGCGAGTAAGAGGCAAAATGATAGAAGTTTGTAAAATTATGCATGGCATAGAGAAAGTGGATAGAGAAAAGCTTCTCTCTCACTCTTGTGTAACACTTGAACAAAGGATTTGCTTTCATTATATGCTGGGGAGCAGCCCTGAGAAAGAAAAGAGGAAGGTGCCATGCAGATACAGTATTCTGGGAGGGAGATCCAGGTGTAGGAAGGAGGGACAGGTTCATTTAAAGGAGCAGGAGGTTTTCAGATAAAGGAGTGCTAAGAGTAAATGAACCAAGCTCCAGTAGGACCCTGGGTGGATCTGGTCAGGTTGGGTCTGAAGTGGATGCTCAGACTCCAGAAAGCACTAATTTTGTGTATCAGCCCTGTATGGGTGATGATGAGTCTTTCTTAATCAACCAATTTGGTATAAAATAATTAGGCAGTCTCAGTAACATTTTCCTGTTTTACAAACTAATATCTATTTGAAGTGATCATGTGGAACTTGATGATTTCACCTCTTTTATTATTGAGCAGTTTAGAACTTTTGTATTAGACCTTATATTGGAGGCTGACGACTTAAAGTGAATGCATAAAGCTATAGACCATAATTAGGATGCAAGCGAAGATTTATGCATCTCACTCTGTTTTCAGCTCCCTGAAGCCTGTAACGAATCGCCACCCCACCCCCACTCACCTCCCCCCCCCAAGAAAATCTTTAATAAAGATACATTTAAAAAAAACAACTAACTGACCTAACTAACTGACCCATTGCATTGCGGATAACTTGGTTCTGCCCCCAACAAAAGCCTGCCCCCCAAAATAATAAATCCTGACTACACCCAACCTCTGGGATGAATTCACCTCTCAGCTGTCATCCACAAAGATCATTGTCTGAGAAACTTTGAAAGAGCTAATGACCCCCATGGATGAGCAGCTAGCAGACATCAGTGTGAGGGTGAATACCATAGCTGTCAACGTTTCCCTTTTTTTAAGGGAAATTCCCTTGTTCCAAATAGGATTCCTCGCAAGAAAAGGGAAAAGTTGACAGCTATGGTGAATACTTTATTGTAGAATGCAGATTTGGTCAAGGAAATTGGTCTCTGACATGAAACGCAGATTCAATGAGTTCTTTTTTAAAAAGTATTTTTATTAAAGATTTTCTTGGTTTACAAAAGTATGTGCAGTGTCTCTCTCTCTCCCCCCCCCCCCCCGTAACATTTTTTAACAGATCAGTTTCATTTGTTGAGACATTAGGAAGAAAAGGGGGGGGGGAATGAGTGGGGGTGGGGTCAGGTGGCAATATTTCTATTTTACTTAATATATGTGGGGTTTTGTGTCAGCGTTGCTTGCGCAGGTTCTCGTTAGGTCAGTTAGTTAAGTATTTTTATTTATTTACAGTCATACCTCGAGTTGAATGTGCTTTGGGTTGAGTGCGTTCGAGTTGCGCTCCGCGGCAACTCGGAAGTAACAGAGTGTGTTACACTCAAAATGACATCACGTGCATGCACGGAAGCGGCGAAACGCGACACACGCAGACCCGCCGTCGCGTCTTAACATTCCGTTTGGGATGTGAACGGGGCTCCGGAATGGATCCCGTTTGCATCCCGAGGTACCACTGTACTTGATTTGGGGGGGGGACAGCTGCCCCCCCTAACTACACCCATGTCCCAGAGATTGGGGCTGCCATTGCATCCCTGGTCTCCCACACTAATTGGATCTTCTGCCAAGTTGATAATGGCCTGATTGTGTTTTTGCAGCTGGCTGCTTTTTGCTTATATCAGTCATGTGGTTTGAAGAAACCAGGAAGATTGTCTGATTTTTTTTTTTTTTTTGTTGATTCAGATTCACTGGCATACACAAAGCACGAAGAAGAGATTTATATCCAAAACATATGTGCAGGATCCGTTGGGTGAGAGGGGTTGTTTCTGGTGTTTTCCTGAGCTAAGGATTTAAGGGGCCACCTACATCGGCATTGGCTCCACTCCCCCATCACAACTCATTAGATAATTTCTCTTTTTCAGCAGGGAAGTAATTTGTCAACCCGTCCATTCAGACAATGGATTACCAGCCGGGGCTTTCGGTAATCCAAATTCCGTTTTCATTTTGGAGGAGCAAGTACAGCTAACTGCAGGCTTACAGACGCAAGAGAGATGTTTGTTCCTCTTCAGCAATATGTTGGTTGTTGCCAAGTTCAAGTAAGTGCAGATTTGATCTACAAGGCTGTTAATGAAGTGGGTATTTCTTAGGAGTACCTTGCAAAGGTTATTTGCCCAGGTGTCTGTACTTGGAACTGGAACTGAAACTTGGAACTGGAACCTTCTTGAGTGTGGTCTATTTGTGGCCTCTCTCTCCATTCTCAGAATTAAGCTAGCCATTGTTGCACCCTCCAGATGTTAGTGGACTACAGCTCCTCTCACTGTTTGCCATGCTGGCTGCTGGGACTGCTGGGAGTTGGAGTCAAACAGCATCTGGAGGGCACCAGGCTGGGGGCGTCTGGTGTAAGAGCTTGCTTAGCTTATCATCAGGGGAGGAGGGCAGTGGTGAGCTTGAGCAAATCATATTTGGAAAATGGGTGTTTCCAGCTGTTTGTTGTTGATTGTAGGATGGGCACATTTCACACATGCAAAAAATTTTTTTTGCTACATCCACATAACTTTATTGGCACCAGAATACCTGCCTGTATTTTCCCTCTATTGAATCAGGATTTACCCTGCACATGGAAAATCTGACAAGTATTTTTTTTAATGCCAGCAATCTGCTTATGATATCTGACCGACCTGTTTGCAGAATTAATGAAGTCCTCATATGGAACATCTAAAGTTCTTTTTCTTCATATTTTAGGGTATTATTATTATTATTATTATTATTATTATTATTATTATTATTAAAAACTGGCCATTTTCTGAAATGGACCAGCAGGATAGAAATCTGCTATAAATCAGAATGAATAAATAAATAGCCAAGTCCCGACTTTCTGATTTCTTCATAAAACAAATTAAAAATGCAGCAAATATTCTTATGAAAGTAGAACATGAGGGGCATAGGGTTGAGCGGGAGGGAGAAGCAGAATTAAAGAAATTGTGCAATATTTTGCCAGATTAGTTTTGCTACTGCTAAGTAAAATCACAACAAGGCTAATGACTCTTATGAAATGCCAGACCCCAACAGAAATGGGGAGACTTGGAAAACATCAGTCTCTCCTTATGCAAGGTTTTACTGGTGTAAAAAGGTAAAGGTAAATATGAGTCTTAAATAAAGGTAAAGGTAAAGGTACCCCTGCCCGTACGGGCCAGTCGTGTCCGACTCTAGGGTTGTGCGCCCATCTCACTTAAGAGGCCGGGGGCCAGCGCTGTCTGGAGACACTTCCGGGTCACGTGGCCAGCGTGACGAAGCTGCTCTGGCGAGCCAGCACCAGCGCAGCACACGGAAACGCCGTTTACCTTCCCGCTATAAAGCGGTACCTATTTATCTACTTGCACTTGGGGGTGCTTTCGAACTGCTAGGTGGGCAGGAGCTGGGACCGAAAGACGGGAGCTCACCCCGCCGCAGGGATTTGAACCGCCGACCATGCGATCAGCAAGTCCTAGGCGCTGAGGTTTTACTCACAGTGCCACCTGCGTCCCGTTTTACTGGTGTGCAACAGAACAAATAATTGTGACTATTTTATCATTTGTTTTATTTGTTACAGTAATTTATATCTCACCATTCTACGAAAAAATTGTGCTCAAAGAACGTCATGATATGGTAAAATAAAACAGAAAATTTACAAGAATGAACAGATCGTACACTATTAAAAAGCAACAATTTAAAACATAATACATTCTTTAAAATTATGCTGGAAGAAAACAGCTTTCACTGCCTGCTGTGTAGATTTGGGAACTGACTGCTCCACTGGAGTCTTTTCTCTCATAAGGAGGAAATTTCTGGCCTCTGATTCCTGACCCCAACAACAACCATTCCCATTCATAAATCTGTGGGTCCATCCTGCTAACAAGGAGTGTGACTTCATTGGTGAATGTGTAGGGATGAATGAACCTGCCAGTTTCAGTTTCTCTTCATCTCTCATTTATCCAGTCTTCAAGTTCAGGTCTCTCTGCATTTGCACATCTGTTTCCAAGTTGCTGCTTTTAAAAGTCCTCATAAAACTTTGTCTGTATTTTAATGTATAATTTTCCTAATACAGTATACACAACTTGTATGCATTTTTGCCCTAGTAATGCATATTTTTATTAACAACCCCCCTACTGTAATGCACTTTTAAATGTTGTTTTCACTAACATATGCATTTGTTCACATTTTCCATTAAAATGTGAGTTTCTGTGTACCTTATTTGATTGGAGAACTTGCAGCACAAAATTCAGAGAAGTGTAATTCTTCTTTTTTTAACTGCATTCTGTTTTTAAAAGAATATATATTATATTGCTTTTTCACATGTAACTTAAAAAACAACAACAGTAAGCAACAACAATAGCAGCAAGCCTGTCATTTCTTGGGGGGAAAGTGTGTCAGCAGTTGGAACCAGCAATTAGAACAAGTCTGTGATGCATTTTAAAATCTCTAATCAAATAAGACTCTCCAGATTTTTCCATGGGGAAGTTGTGTCAAGAATTTTGTAGGATGGGTGTGTGTTTTGGTCACATATTGTTTTGGGAAGAGTGAATCAGGAAAGTTTACCTTTAAGGCAAATTCAATCAAATTTTTCTCTCTCCCCTTAAGGGTGGTTCAACAGTGGTCATAATTCAGGAGAAGTGAAGATAAATGGTGGAGAGGTCTATGGTGAGGATGCAGAAGAAGACATGGGCACCACATGCCATCTTCCTCTTGCCAGCATTCTTAACATAACCTGTCTCTGGCTTTGGATCTAGGTCATCCTCCAACTTGAAAGTGAAGAAGCAGGTGCACCTGACTAAGGTGTGGACAGGCAGCTGCCTCAGTGAAGTGTCGGAGAAAAGATTCACCCATGAGACCTCCTTTGTGATTGGCTGGCCCACCACCAACTTTGTTGTCACTTATAGGTAACACCTTCTCTCAGAATTCATCATCTATCCCCCCCCCACCCCAAATCACCTCACATTTTCCTTAAACAACATCCGATGACAGCACAGAGATATAGAAGCTAACCTCCACCACCCCTCACTCACTAAGAATGTTTCCCAATCTTACTTTGTTTGGCTAATTTATTTACAAAATTTATCTCCCACAAAAATTTATCTACCACAAAGATCTGGGCTCAAAGTAGCTTATGATAATTTTAAACAACAGAATATATAAGCAGTAATTTGAGACAGGTCAAAAGCTGTCAATGGCAAAACTACGATGGCAACAACAACAGGAATAAAGAGTTAACAACATCAGTTTGAACCAGTATTATTAACATGGAGATTCACTAAGGATTGAATGGTAGTTTAGCTTCCTTTGAAATGTTTGAGATTTCCTGCATGAGGAGAAATCTCAAAATTCAACCATTCATTCATTCATTTACATCCTTTGAAACATACCATGAACATGACTTAAAATACAAATAAAATTCAGTTCTGGACACATCAAAAATCACACAAGGATTACTGTCTTCAAAGAACAGTATAAAGATAACCATTCTTACTATGATTCTTACTGTTACAGCATAAATAAACAATGCTGAGTACCTCAGAGTAGCATCCTGAGATAGCTGCATTGCATCCTTAGTTTTCTTATTCTCACACATTACAAAATCAGACCAATCTGACCCAATCAATCAAACCAACATATCATTCTTTTTAGTCCCTCTAGACAACTTTATGTGTCAATTTATGATTTCTCATTTGTCAAATATTTGGGGGTCATGCTTGCTCTATCTTTCTCTTTTCCCTTTTGCATTGCGATTCCTGTAGCCATTTGACCTTTGAAATGATTGTGCCTATTTGTCCATTTCGTGGCTAATTTCATAACAGAAATGCACAAAGTATACATGCTCTGTAATTTTTCTTCCCCAGCCTGTATCCCTCCAGATATGGTTGGACTACACCTTCTGTTGGGTGTTGATGGGGGAAAGCTGCACCCAGCTGAGAGTGTTATCTGAAAATAGACAACATTCCCTCCTTCACATACTAATTCTTCACATAGCTATTCTATGGGATTTGTTACCACAAGATGGAGTGATTGCCACCAACTTTGATGGCTTTAAAAGGGGTTTGGACACCTTCATAGAGGATTTGACAAACAAAGGCACTAGTACAATGGCTGTGCTGTTCCTCCAGGGTCAGAGGCAGTATGGCTCTGAATACCAGTTGCTGGAAACACAGGAGTGGAGAGTTGCTCTTGGGCTCAGGTCCTGCTTGCTGGTTTCCCACAGGCATCGGGCTGGCTGCTAAGAGAACAGGATGCTGGACTATAAATGGGCCATTGGCCTGATCCAGCTTCATAGCTCTAATGTTCTTAATGCAGAAAATAAATACCTTTAATTCAGTAAGTCACTATTCCATCACATCCACACCATATATTTAAAGCCAGTGGCTTCCCCCCCAAAGATTCATGGGAGCTGTAGTTTTCCCACTCATAGCTACACACATTTAAGAACTACCGTTCCCATGGTATTTGATGAGGGTCATGTTTAAATATATGCATTAAATATATGGTGTTGATCAGCCCTTTATTCCTGCTTCAGCAAACAAGGTTGGCTAACATTTGCCCTATGCCCCCCTCAATATCTTCCTGATTGAAGCTAAAAATGTAAAATTTCTTTCCTCATCTCATCCAGGAAATACCGTATTTTTTGCTCTATAAGACTCACTTTTTCTCTCCTAAAAAGTAAGGGGAAATGTGTGTGCGTCTTATGGATCGAATGCAGGCTGCGCAGCTATCCCAGAAGCCAGAACAGCAAGAGGGATTGCTGCTTTCACTGCGCAGCGATCCCTCTTGCTGTTCTGGCTTCTGAGATTCAGAATATTTTTTTTCTTGTTTTCCTCCTCCAAAAACTAGGTGCGTCTTGTGGTCTGGTGCGTCTTATAGAGCGAAAAATATGGTGATTTCCTATTGGCCATTCAGGCTATTGGGGAGTCTTCAATTGATTTTGTTCTGCCACGCATTGCAGGATACCTGACTAGAAGAATGACAACTCTTGACATTTGCTTTTTACATCCAATATATGTTTGGGCAAACCTTGGTACAGGTTCTGTATCTCTCACGTCATTACAGGGAAATAGTTTCTAAGAACTGCAAGGCAAGGAAAGCAGACAAAGCAAGGTATTAATTAGAGGCCGTTGCCCAACGTGAAAAAGATGCTTGCTTCAAACGTCAGAACAAGGCACTTGCCCTCCACCCACTTATCAGAGCCTCGCTTCGCTTCGCCAGGAAATTGAGCTCAGCAGCACAAGAAAATTATTTTACTAAAATAGAACAGGAAGGGGCTGTGCTTTTGTACTGGGCCTTTGTCAGAAGGGACAGTGATTTATAGTTCTGTATATCATCTATGGCAGTGTGGACAAAGAAAGGGGGGGGACTTCCCCAACCTGAGGGCCACATTATTCTCTGGATCATCTTCTGGGGGCCGCATGCCACTGGCAGGCAGGGCTAGAGGCAAAAGTGGATGGAGCAATGAATGTGACTTATACCCTTCATATGGAAGGCTACAATCCAGCCAGACAAGACGGAGATTTCTATGGAGGAGGTTTCTATTCATGGAGAATAAGTCTATCAGTGACTGCTAGCCATGATGGCCAAGCTCTGCTTCCATGGTTGGAGGAAGTAATGCTTCTGAATACCAGTTGCTGGAAACCTCAGGAAGAACTCAAGTGCTCCTCTGCTTGGGTTTTGCTCAAGGGTTTCCCACAATGAGCACCTGGTTGGTCACTGTGAGAGTAGGATGCAGGCCTAGATGGGGCCCCTTTGGCCTGATCCAGCAGGCTCTTCTTATGCTGTCATGGAAACCACAGGAGGGGGAGAGTGCTATTGTTCTCAAATCCTGTCTGCTTGTCCCCCACAGGGAACTGGAGGGCCACTGTGAGAAGAGAATGATGGACTAGATGGGCCATTGGCCTAATCTAGCAGACTTTTCTCATGTTCTTAGGCACACACATCTCATCCTCTGAGACATTATCATAGTTCACCAACGCAAAAGCACTTGAGGAGCAGGGCCTGGCAAGGAGTGGGGCCTCTGGAGGGGGGATAGCATAGAGAGAGTCCCAAGGGCCACAGTTGGCCCCCGAGGCCACAGTTGTTCCCCACCCCTGTTGCAGCCAGAGGACTTTTGATGCTTTCTTACCATTGTGTTTACTACTCATTTTCAGATCGCCTGAAGTGAAGGACAGGTGGATGTCAACACTGCTGTGGTAAGAGTTGCATTCTTTTTGTCTGCAGCAAGGATGCCACGTGGCGTAAAGGTAGGAGTGGCATTGTGCCATGGTGGCCTGCCTGTGGCATCTAGTGGCCCTTGCCATGGTTGCTGCTTGCTCCCCACGAAAGTAGGCTAGAAGCAGGGCTACCTCCATCAGTTCCGTTGTGGCAGGCCAGCCCCATCAGGCCTCATCTCCCCTCAGCTTGGCACCTGAGGGCAACTGCCATTCCCTCAGGCTGACTCAGTGGGAGAAGTGGGAAGCAGAAGGCTCATTCCATCAGCTTTGCCAAAAGCCCAGATCCATCAGGCACCTCCTGCCCCTGAACTGTTCCAACTGTTTAGAAATCAATACTGAGTTTGAAATTTAATTTTCTTCTTCCCTCCCCATCCCTTTTTCCTTGTATGTCATGCTTTTTGGTTTTTAGGTTGTAAGCCTGCAGGTTTTGAATGTAAGCTGCTGTGGGAACCTTTTTGACTGAAGAATTGGGTACAAAAGTTATAGATAGATGGATAGATAGATAGATAGATAGATAGATAGATAGATAGATAAGCCAACTGGAAGAGGGAGGAGGGAATGTGTTGGGTCTATAGTGTGCCTCAGAGAGTACTGTCTTATACTTTATCAGTGTTCTACTTTGATCCCATTTAGCCACTTTTCAGGTGTTCATTCACAAGGATAGCCAACGTCCATCAGCCCCCAGGGAAGATGGGAGTTGTAGTTCCACAATATTAGGAGGACATCTTTTTAGCTACTGCCACATAGGAAACACATGGGAAGGGTGGCATTGCAGTCACAGGCAGCACCCTAGACTAACATGCATCCATTAAAACAGGAATCAGGAACCATTTTCAACCTGAAAGCTACACTCCTGCTGTGTGGGTAGCTGCATGCCAGGGCTGGGCGTGGCCAGAGATGAAAGTGGGCAGGGCTTTACCTTTGTGCAGTAGGTTACATTCCTGGCACACAGAAATCAGAGATTTTGAACATACCCACATACCCACACATGTGTAAAGCATTATCACGGCCCCAGGACCATATTCCAGCCAGGTAAATGTTCTTGATGCAGGACTGCTCTGAGAAGTACAACCTGAGGAGAGGTGTCGTGGGCTGAGCGGGGTCCTCCGGGCTTGAGGTTCTCCACCCCTGTGTTAGAACCTCTGAAGGGAGCTGCTGAGTGTGCACAGGACTTAAATGACATGGAGATGTTTGAGTGAAATCAACCCCACCCCAAAAAAGTTAGTCTCCCCAAAATGGTCTGTAGCAGTGTTTTTAGTGCCTTTCTCTGCGTGCCCCAGTAACTATGCACCTTGTGGTTTATTTTCTTAATGGTAAATTTATGAATTATAGGCACATCAATGAAGTGAAGCAGACTGAGTATCCCAAAAGCATACCCATGCAGATTGTGTTGATGGACGGTGACCACAGCTCCTCTGTGAGTAACAGTGGGAAAAATAGCCTGGCCTATTAGGTTGGTCCTGTTCTTCAGTACCGCCGTATGTGGCAGTGCTTAGTCTTGATTTTCAATCTACAGTAGTTTTAAGGCTCTATGTTACCTGAGCAGAACCTAAATGTGTTTTTTATTCTTTGTGTCAAGAGCACTGCAATAATCGTCTCCAATGTAGAAACAGCAGAGCATGTCATCAAGAGGACCACTGAGAAGCTGGGACTTCCTGTAAGTGCAAAATTTATTTCCTTTTAGAAATGGCTCAGCAGTACTGCATTATTATTTTTACTAGCTGTGAGGCGGGGGGTGGGAAGATGAAGTCACTTGAGCTTTCCTAAGTGTAACTGAGGCAAGGGATCCACTCATGCCCAAGAAGCAAATAGACTGGAGAAGGGATCTGGGCTTTTGCATTCTACATTTAAGAATGCTTTTGCATTCTACATTTAAAAAAAATTAATGAGGTATTAATGAACAGGATATTATTTATCTAGACTTACTGTGTATGCATTTTATTTTTGGGGGGTATACTGGGTTCTGAGAAGGAGTGGAAAATAAGCACTAAAAGTGAATATGCATGATTTTGATAAATACATAATTATGTCAACTGTAGGGTTGTAAAATACAGATTGGTTCTTTTATGACCAACATATTCACATGAATGCTTGGGTTTCACCCCTTAGTATAAGACATGAGTGTTGCAAGTTGTAGACAAAGCTATTGATTTCTTTGGCTTTGCAAGCATTCCTCCATGAGAAAATTGGTAATGTCAGTCAAGATTCCCTAAAACTCTCTCCCCCTGCTTTCCAAACCACATCTAAACTTTGCCACTGCTAAGGAAGGCAGTCTGGGAGGCACAAGGGTGAATTCTCAGTTCATCCAGAGCAAGTGACTGTTACTCGTGGTCAAACCCTTTGCTCTGGAGCATGTCCCAGAATCCCTCTATAATGTACAGGGGTTCCTTGAGAAAAGAAGAGTTTGAAAGCCACTGGCCTCTTCCCTTGCCACCTAGGCAAAATATACTAGTTTATAATTAGACTGTGGTGTGCTAAAATGTGCCATGTATATAATGACTCAAGACATGTTCATTGGCCTGACTCGCATGCTTTTCAAGTCTTTTGTGTGGATATTGCATTTCCATTTCCAACCTAGATGGCTTTAAAAGAGCATTAGACAAATTCGTGGTGGAGAAGGAGGAGGAGGCTACCGCCACCTGCTAGCCATGATGGCTGTGCTCTGCCTCCACTGTCAGAGGCCGTAACGCTTCTGAGTACCAGTTGCTTGAAACTACAGGAGGGGAGAGTCCTCTTGCTCTTGGGTTCCTCTTGCAGGCCTCCCACTGATGCATCTGGTTGTCCACTGTGAGAAGAAGATGGTACTAGATGGGCCATTTGCCTGCTCCAGCAGGCTCTTCTTATGTTCTTATGTAAGCCGCTGCTGTCCAGATGCATGGCTGTGCTGGTTGGGGCTGATGGGAGTTGTAGTCCAAAACATCTGGAGGGCACCAGATTGGGGGAGGCTCCTGTAAAGTTTCAGCTTTGACTTCTTTCTGTCTGACTGCCTTCCCCTTTCCTCAGCTGTACTGTTCCGCTTCCTCTGAATGTCAGACATGCTGGTCACTCTGTTGTATTCCATCAGGTTTGCAGCCCTGCATTTCCTGATCCTCCCTTCACCACCTGCTGCCTGGGCTTCATTGCCTGGTATCCCATTCTGTTGTTTTGCATCCCCTTTTCCCAGCTTCTCCAGTCCTTCATTCTGCCACCTCATTTCTTTCTGTTTTTCAATCCACAGGGCCGGCCAAGAGACTATCTCCTTTGGGTAATACCAGGAAGGGACAATAATGCTTACCCACTTATCGGTAAGAGCTCTTGCTTTCTTGAGTGAACATGGATAATTCAGTATTAATTAATGTCAAAATGAACATTTGTAAGTCCTTCTGATGTGAGTGGCATCTTACCCTTTCATTTCTGTGGAGTGAAATTGTTGTTCCTTTTATCATCCAGGACATTGCACTCTGTGAGGCAGTGTAATGCAGCAGCAAAAAAACAAAACACAACAACCCTAATTCAATTCTAGGTTACATCAGCAGAAGTTGAGTGTCCAGATCAAGGGAAGTAATAGTCCCGCTCTGTTTTGCCTTGGTCAGACCACACTTGGAATACCGTGTCTAATTCTGGGCACCACAGTTTAAGAAGGATGTTTATAAGCTGGAACATGTGCAGAGAAGGGCAACCAAGATGATCGAGGGTCTGGAATCTAAGCCTTATGAGGAACAGTTGAGGGAGCTGGGTATGTTCAGCCTAGAGAAGAGAGGATGGAGAGGTGATATGATACCCCTTTTCAAATATCTGAAGAGCTGTCACATGGAAGATGGAGCAAGCTTGTTTTCTGCAGCTCCAGAGGGTTGGACCCAAACCAAAATACAGCAGGTGAAGCTCTTGTGGCCAGGACTTGTATAAACAGGGGTGTTTGTGAGGGCATTTAGTGGAGGAGTTTGAGGAGGAAGCCTGAATTCCATCTCACAGCATATGTATGACCAAGAGAAATGAACAGTGAACTGCAACACCTGGGCCATGTTTGCCTTCCTGTCTAAGAACGTGCAAAATCATACATGACAGATGGCCATCCAACCTCTTCTTAGAAACGGCCAAGGAAGGAGAGCCCACCACTTTCAAAGGAGAGTCTGTTACACTTCCAAACAGCTCTTACTGGCAGAAAAGTCAGAATGTCCTGTATTGTAACTGTTTGGAATGTCCTTTATTGTAACTTGAACCACTGCTTCGGGACCTACCCTCCTGTTACCTCCATACACTACTGCCTCTGTCCTGCCCCCAGTAAGGAGTCACCACCACCACCAACCCTTCCTCTGGGAAGTGGCAGGAATTGTTCTGTATCATCATTACACCATGTGATCTCCCACTTGCAGTCTAAAGGACTACAGCCAAATACAGGTTTGCCACATCAGGGAGAACCAGGCCCTTTCTGAATGAAGGCTCTCCCACACTTCCATTTATCCCAGGCTTTCTGTGTGTTTGCCCTGCTGCTTTCCCTGGGAAAACCTGCTGTTTACCACTGAGTCGGAGTAAAAGTCCATCAGGGTTTTCTGCAGATTGACATGAGTTCGGATTCAGTGGTAAACATCAGGTTTTCCAGGGAAATGGCAGGGTGAACGAAGAACCTCTTGGACCCATGCCCAGAAACCATGGGACAAGTAGAAGGGAATCCAGGACAAACAGAAGTGTGGACAAGCCCTGAGTGAAAGAAGAATCAGATCCAAACCTTCTGCCTAAAGCAACCCAAACATATGGTTATAAAAGTTAGGTGCCACCCCCCCACTTTCTACAAGACTCCAAGGGGTTCCAGGCTCTCACCCAGGGTCTGTGGTCCTTTGGAAAATTGAGACATGGCAGAGACTGTCATAGCTTTGAGAAAAATGGTTTATTCACCTATTTACACCTTCAGTCTGCATGGAGGGAGTCCAGAACTTATGGCATGGTCATCTGAAGCAGAACTTGTCTCCCACAGCAGTGCAGCCCTGAGGTACAAGGCATCTCTCCCAGCCAGCCTTCAGCCAACCTGCCCAAGATGGATCCCAGTCTTTCTTCTCTCCCCTTCTTCTTCCCAGCAAACCTTGCTAAACAACCCTCTTTTCCTGTCACCTCACACCCAGTTACGCTGACAACCTTCCAAATCCCAGACTCTGTTCACACGTCAGAGCAAGGGGAAGGTCAGTTTTCGTGTACTGCTAATGGCCCTCAACAGCATTGTATTGTTTTTAATAGCCCTAGCTTGGCCAGGTTGTTTTGCATTGGCTAGCTCAGGAATTCCTTTGCAGCTTGTATTTCTCCCTTCACATCCCAAATAATCAAAATCCTACCATTTATTAATTTCTAGGGTTTAGCCACCCAACCCAAATTTTTAACACCATGCTTCCCACACCAACTTAGACAAGAGCTATGAAATTCAAACTTGCAAGGAAAACAATGCCTTCAGAGATGCTGTGGGAGGAATAATGTTGTCTCCCTTAATCAACTACTCCTGTTTAAATAAGCAAACATCCATCTTCCCATTATGAGCGTGGAATCTTCAGCTTGTTTATTTCTCCTGTTAAAGAATTCCAGCTGATATTTCAAGATATTATTTTAAGTATGATAGGCTGGTAGTTAATTCAGATGGAGTTTGTAAGGACATATGAGCCTGCTGGATCAGACCAATGGCCCATCTTGTCCAGCATCCTAATCTCACGTTGGCAGGACCCAAGCACAACAGCTCCCTCCCCTCTTTCAGTTTCCAGCATGTGGTACTCAAAAGCATTTGCTGCTTCCAACCACACAGAGAGAGCATAGCCAGGATGACCGGTAGTCATTGATAGCCATCTCCTCCTATGAATTTGGCTGATCTTCTTTTAAAACCACCTAAGTTGTTGGCCATCACTGCCTCCAGTGGGAGTGAGTTCCATAGTTTAACTCTGCACTGCGTGAAAATGTCCTCTTTATCTGTCAACTTTATCTTCCAACTTTATGCTTCAATGGACATCCACAAGTTCTAATGTTATGAGAGAAGGGGGGCTTTTCTCTATCCCCTTTCTCCATTCCATGCATCATTTTATAAACTTCTATCATGTCGCTTCTTACTTGCCTTTTCTCTAAATTAAAAAGTCCCGAATGCTGCAACCTTTTTCCTAGGATAGTTGCTACATCCCTTCGATCATTTTGGTTGCCTTATTCTGAACCTTTTCCAACTCTGCGATACCCTTTTTGAACTAAAGACACTGTAATCCAAATGTGGTCACGCTATCAGTTTGTATAACAGCGTTGTGATGCAGGCAGTTTTATTTTCAACTTGTTTCCTAATGATCCTTAGCATAGAATTTGTCACGGCTACTTCACACATGGCTGGCAGCTTCTGCTTCATTGTGTTAAACATTGTATCCTAGTTCAATGGATTTCTGAAATAGATACAATGGAACATTCTATACATAGTGCGCTGTCTATTCAGATGTTGCTGTTTTTCTTGGTAAAAGAATAAATGAATCCATTTAGCTCCTAAACAGCTTTGTGCTGCCTTTAAGGAGCCTAAATAAATGCTTGGGTTTGAACTGAGGCTAAATGAATGGTAACAGGGAGTGATTTCAGAAATAGGCAGCAGGAAATTAAGATCAACACAATATTTTTCTTTAAATTATTTAATAATAATAATAATAATAATAATAATAATAATTAATAAATGCCCTATGAAGGCAAAAAGTGTTTTGCATTTTTTTGCCATTGGCACATATCAGAAAATGATGCAAGTTTAGATGTACAAATAACATTACACAGAGTATTTACTTTGGCTGAGAGTATAGGGCATGTCTTTTCAACTTTTTCCCATAGTGTTTCATAACAATTTCTATTATTACATGTGACATAATGACAGTATCGTATTTAGGGTTGGGCTTTCTGGTCAAAAGGGGCCTAAAATGAGAGCAGAACTTTTGATGAAGGCTGTTTGGGAATGTTGACAAGAGCAGCCTTTTCCTTGAGACTTTTCAGTTAACTTCTTTCAGAGGAGCCAAAACCCTTTCACTGTTGCTTCTCTCAGGCTGTGGGAGATGTCAAAGCCTTTTAAAGCAGGCTCAGCAGATTTGGGGTCAGAGCCCCCTTCCACCCTCCTCCTCCTTCAGATTCCCTTTCCTTTGGATGGCTAACCATGTCACATCTGTGATGGGCTTAAGGTTTGTTTATTTATATCCTACTGTGTAGCCCACAGGGGATCCCCCCACCCCACAAAATTTCACCAATGAAAATTAGATCAAAGTCTAGTGTGAGGAATAGACCTGCCATGCTGTATTACTTCCTTTACAGGTAAGGGATGATCCCATGTCTGGTGTGAAGGATATTTCCACAATTTCTTCCTTTGGCTAGATGTGGTTGATGGGCACAGGATTCTTCTCCAACTAACAGCCCCAGGCCAGTCAGTGACCCACTGTGGATCTGAGTCTTGACTAGGGACTGGAGGATAAATTAGATTCAGGGCTTATCCACACTTATCTTTCATCTACTCTTTCTAGGCTCTGTGTCTGAGTGCCCTTCTTTTTGCCCTGGAGTGTTTCCAGTGAAAATCTGCTCTTTAAATATGAATTGGAGCAAATGGCAATCTGCAGAAAACCTGACTCTTCTGAATGAGCACTAAAGAGTGAGGGATAGGGGGGAAACTCCAGGGCAAAAAACCCCCAATGTTTGGACATGGAGCTTTTAAGCACAGACCTGTACCTGGAAAGCGGAGGACAAAAGAAAAGTGTGCATATGTTGTAAACAAAATCTGGTCTTGGTCCCTTATGGGGTACACAAGAGCCCTTATAGAGTCCTTTGTAGGTTCTCCATCGGTAGGAGAAAATTACAGAGGCCAACCAGAGAATATTGAGAAGCAAAGCATCTAGTAAGCCTGATCTTTATTAACGCTGTTGCAACAGGGTGCTCCCTTCACACACAGGAGAGTGGAAGTGGACCCAGAACAAAGGTGTGCCTCATCCTTATATAGACATTTTGAAATTCCCTGCCCTGGAGCTCTAGACCACAACCAGAAACATCATTCATACATCACAGAAGGGGTGTAGACCAAGACCACCCCCCAGATACATCATACCTACTTCATAGAAAAGGCGGTCTACAACAGAATTCTGAGTGCTTTGTTTATCTCCTGTCTGCCAGGTTATCTGATAATGCCTTATCTGATTGCCTTTCCTGGTAGTCTGGCCATTCTTTTGAGATGGTAACCACTTAATTCCCGAGACAATAATGTAATGTCTTTCCATCCCTCGTCTTGACAGACAAGTTCTTTCAATGCATTTAATTTTGTAAGTCCAGCTGGTTTAAGCATGGTCAGGGCTAGCGCCTTGACTGTTTTCAGAAGCTAACACCTCTTGTCGTTGCAACAGGCCATGAGCAACCCTTCAGCATTATTCTCAGCTGCCTCGAAGACTTCATGCACCAGCCACAAGATACTGACAACAGAATGCCGCTCACTGATTATTATGGAAATTCCATCCTGGACCAGCTCCCCAGGGATAGGCAATGCCAGTTCATCCTGAAACTCAGACACCAAGCTCCAGAGCAGCTGCAAAGAGGTAAGAATATAGTCCCGAATTGCTGGCAAATATAGTCCCGAATTGCTAGCTTGTGGCCTACTGTTTTAATTGTGGGTAGAAATTTAGTACCAACATGAATTTTCTCACCAATTAGGAATCCAGTAAATTCAGATGCAACTGTTTGAACTCTGGGCTAATTTTTGTTTCTGAAATTTTACTTTGAGAGTAAAATTTGGCGCCCCACCCCAATATTATTTTATTAAGGCAATAAAATTGTCAAATGTTATTAAACACCTTATTGGTTTATCAAATCACCAAATATTGTTAATGGAGATAGTTGAGGAGCAGGAAAAGGATAAAGGGGGAAGGCAGAGGTTGGCAATTTGTCCTCCTTCCCTAGTGGAGGCTAATAACTGCTTCAGGAACTAGAAGATTCAATCAGCGAAATGAGTTGCTGCTGTTTTTGGGGTGGAAGGACTGAACACCCCTCCCGCAAGTGAATATCTTTCTAGTCCCTCATTTCTATATAATGCATTCCAGTAGTTCACAAAACACTTCCATCTCTCTGCATAAAGATCTTAGAGACCTCCCTGCCTCATTTCTAATAGCTGCCCATCATTCTGCTTTATTAGAAAGCAATACCTCTCAGATATTATGGGCATAAGGCCTAGTGCTTTGATGGATATATTACGATCTACATTTGTTGGGGTTAGCAGTGTATGTTGAGGGCAGAAGAGACAGAAGGAAGACAAGGAGAAAAGGCTTGCTCAGCCAGGATGGACAGCAGGGGAAGGAGAGGACATTTGGAAGTTCATGGAAGATCAGCAGTCCCACTTCTTAATTGCTCCAAATTGCCTGCCTGGTACCCAATTTGTACCTCATGAACCTTGCCTTGGAAAGGGAACACCCTGAAACCTGAGGTGCATTTGTTCTTTCAGAAAAGGTACAGAAGCACACCAAGAGGAAGAAATCTTTGATCGATTGGGCACTCCGCCGAAGCACCAGCACCCCAACTGGCAGCCCAGTATCACAGTCTCCGACCACCTCGAGGAAGCTTTTTGGCCTGTCCCTGGAATCATTGTGTCCTGATGGAAACCTCCCCAAGCCAATTATGGTAAGAAGGGGACCCAGGGGTGTTGTTTGGGTGCCTCTGCAGAATAGCTTCTTTACTCTTTTGTTCACTGTGTCAGTGCATATTTAGATGCATGGGAACAAGGCTGTGAAGGTGGCTTGGGCCCTATCTGCACTATACATTTAAAGCAGTATCATACCACTTCAAAGAGTCATGGCTTTACCCCAAAGCATCCTCGTACCTGTAGTTTGTTAAGGGCGCTTAGAGTTGTTGGTGGTTGGCGCTTAGAGTTTGTTGTTGTTGTTGTTGTTGTTTGCATTTATGCCCCACCTTTTTCTGCAAAGAGCTCAAGGTGGCATACATGGCTCTCCCCATCCTCATTTAATCCCCACATCAACTGTGAGGATGGTTAGGCTGACAGAGGCAGCAACTGGCTCAAGGTCACACTGTGAGTGGGTTTCATAGCCATGTGGGGATTTGAACCAGATCCTGGTCTAATACTACACAACAGTGGTTATTAAGAGACCCCTGTTCCCCTCACATAGTGACAATTCCCAGAGTGGTTTATTATGGTTGTTAGTATTATTATTATTATTAATAATAATAATAATAATAATAATAATAATAATTTCATTTCTATACTGCTTTATATTTCTAAGAAAAAAATCTCAAAGCAGTTTACAACACATTAAAACATCAAATAAAATAACCCAGGATAAACATTACTGAAGAAAATCAAATACAAAGGGAGTTGGACTAGAGGACCCTTAGGACCCCTTTCATATCTATGACTCTATAACTGTTTATAATACAGTGGTACCTCAGTTTTCGAACATCTCTGTTGACAAACAGTTCGGTTTTCACATGCTGTAAACCCGGAAGTAAATGCTTCGGTTTCCAAACACGCCTCGGAAGTCGAACATGCCATGCAGCTTCCGCTGAGTGCAAGATCCTGAGGCCTAGTTGTCGGCTACTGAGTTTTCGGTTTTTGAACATTTCAGAATTCGAACGGTCTTCCGCAACTGATTACGTTCAAAAATCGAGATACCACTGTACAGTGGAATGTCGATTTTTTGAGCATCTCGGAAGCTGAACGTTTTGGTTTTTGAACACCGAAAACCAGGAAGTAACTGCTTCTGTTTTCGAACACACCTTGGAAGTCGAACGGCTTCTGCGGAAATTGCAGACTGCCTTTTGCACCTTGGTTTTCGAACGTTTCAGAGGTTGAACGGTCTTCCGGAATGGATTACATTCGAAAACCGAGGTTCCACTGTACTGAATATTAAATTGCAACCTGCCCTGGGACCTGCTGGTGAAGGATGGGTAATTAACAGCAACAACATGAATATTCCCTCTGTCATGAATGAGAGCTTAACCTGATTGTCTAAAATGCAAATTATAATAATCGCCCTTAGTGATCATATAACTGACATTGTTCACTTCCACACAACCCCAGGATATCCTGCAACTCCTGTACCATGAGGGCCCCACCACAAGGGGCATCTTCAGGCGCTCGGCTAATGCCAAGACTTGCAAGGAACTGAAAGAAAAACTCAACTCTGGAGATGATGTCCAGGTGGATGGTGAATCTGTCTTTGTGGCAGCTGGAGTTATTACAGTAAGTTGGACCATATTGGTAGTACTTTAAAGACCTTAAGTTTTGCTGTGCTGACTAACAAGGAACTGCTGCAGTGGCTTAAGGTGTATTGTGGGGGTATCATAGAATCAATAGTTGGAAAGGCCCCCAATGGCCATCAAGTCCAACCCCCTGCAATTCAGGAATTTCAACTAAAGGGAGGGCCTTTAATTCAGAATTGATGGCAAGTGGTGTCATATAACCCTCTCAGCCTATGGGCAACAGCAGTTTTGAGTCATCCCATACTAACATCCAGGCATGTCAACTAATTTAGATAACAGTAGAGAAGTGTGAAGGGTTAAAGACTGGCAATCTGTGCAGAAAGATTAGAGGCATTCAACATGCCATTCTTCATGGCGATTAGTAAAAAAAATTGACCCTCCTTGCTCCCATGATAGTGCAAACTGTGCTTCATGAAGATACTGATGATGTTAATTTTGCCCAATAGGTTTTCTTGCAAACAGTGAGGTTTCTAGTATTGTGATGTTCTGGCCTTCTTACAGGTGGATTCTGAGAAGCCCTGGAAAATGAAACCAAGTGTGGTAGAGCAGCCTTGGGCAATAAGCTTCTATCTGCACAGCACTGCACACAATGCCATCAGACTGAAGTGCACAGGGTCCATTTTGTGCTCATGCCAAAAGGGGATTCCAGACACTGCCAGTCAGCTGGTTGGCAGCACCTGTGGGGATTGAATGAGCAAATACTTGTCAGGGCTTTGAAGCCCATTGCAAAACATTCCAGCAGGTCACCTGGTGTCATTGTGATGCTAGGTGGTTGACTGGTGGGTGTCCACATCTGCCTATCACAGGGTTTCCCAAACTTGAGTCTCCAGCTGTTTTGGACTACAATTCCCATCGTCCCAGACCACTGGTCCTCCTAGCTGTGGCATGGCCAAACTTGGCCCTCCAGCTGTTTTGGGACTACAACTCCCGTCATCCCTAGCTAACAGGACCAGTGGTCAGGGATGGTGGGAATTGTAGTCTCAAAACATCTGGAGGGCCAAGTTTGGCCATGTCTGTACTAGCTAATAATGATGGGAGTTGTGGTTAAAAAAACATCTGGAGACCCAAGTTTGGGAAGCCCTAGCCTATCAGATTTGGGCCATACGGTGAGGGATAAATAGACTTTTCCCACCCCTACCTTAAACTGTGTGGTTTTTGACACACACTCACAAAATCAGGGCTTTTGTGCTTCATTGTAGAATAAATCTCAAAATTGACTCAGTTGCTCTCTGCATGACTAACCAAATCACTCTGCATGTCTGTATTTAATATAGGATTTCCTACGCAATATACCTGACAGTGTTCTATCCTCAGACATGCACGGGCTGTGGATGGAAGCCATGGATAAGGAAAGCCGAGCACATAAGATTGAAGCACTCAAAAGGTTTGCTACTGGGGCAGTCTGTCTGCTTTGATAACCCTGGGTAGTGAATATCTACTACTACTCAGTCTCCCATTCCAACTGCCATGTGGGATCCTTTAGAAAAAATAGTGCCATACGCTACATTCTAGTAAGATGCTCTTATTTTAAGGAGAATTTCAAGCATGCCCCCTCCTCAAAATGGCAAGGGGATGGAAAATTACTTGATCCATGTAGTGGGTGTGGGGGGGGGGAACATATGTGGACCCTGGCTAATTTCTCTTAGCCTGACTTTAAGGGAAGGGCTCAGCAAGAGACCACAAGGTTTGCCAGCAGAAGATCCAAGATTCAATCCGTGGTTTCTCCACTTAAGAGGATCCGGGAGGGAGAGAAGGATATGATGGGAAAAACCTCTGTCTGAATCCCTGGAGGGCCACTGCCAGCCAGTGTAGGCAATACTGAGCCACATGGCGCCTTCCTGTGTTCCTAAACTCACAGAGCGGTTGTGAGGATAGAACTGCAAGGGAAGAGCTTTGCCTACCACTCTTGAGTGCAGTCGAGGAAAGGCAGATTTGGAAATGTGATCTATCAACAAGCAAGCTTCCAATATTTCCTGGAACACAGGTTGGAAGCCACTCTTCCGATTTATGCCAGCTGCTCTTCATTCAGCAGTTGATGGCTTTCCATGGGCTTTATACATGAGCATAATAACAGGCTCATAATTTGGGGTAGAATTAGAAATGCAGAAGCATTCAAGGCTCAAGTCCTGCTATGGATTCAGCTGAGATAAGGTATCATTTGCAGGAACCCTGCTTCTCAGTTGTGCTGCCAGCTGCCCGGGACTGGATACTTATACTTTCTCGGGGGAAATGATAAAACTTTAGTCCGACATGCAGTTGCCAAAATCAAACCCAAGCAGCATGTCCAAAGGATTAAAAAAATAATAATCCTTGTTAAGAATTCTAATGTTGCATTCAAAATTAAAGTAGCAGAATTTCCTGCAAATGTTGAATGCTTGCTTTTTCTTTCTCAGTTGATGTGAAAACTTGAGGCACAAGTACATTTAGGGTATGCTTTGGCTGTGCAGAGTAGTAGTTACTGTGCCACGAAAATCCCATCAGATGTGGACCCTCCTCCAGGGAGCCGATTCGCCCTTTTTGCCTGTGGTCTGAGCTGATGTTCTTCATTCTCGTTTCTCTTCTTTTTTTTGCAGCTTAGTGAATCAGCTCCCAGAAGCAAACCTCATTTTGCTCAGACACCTATTTGGAGTTTTACATCACATTGCGCAAAATTCGACAGAGAATCAAATGAACGCCTACAACTTGGCCCTCTGCATTGCCCCCAACATGCTGTGGCTTCCCAGCCCAACAGGTCCTGAGGAGGAAAGCAAATCCACAAAGAAGGTAACAGCCTTCTCTGCTTCTGGGTTTTTACCCACATCCCTTTCGTTGGCTTTTCCCTTTGGCTCAGACACTCTGAACTCTGATTAGACTTCCCAAATCCTTGTTAAGTTTGTAGTCCCTTTTCTCAGAGCTGGAACACAGAGCTAGCAGTTGCATGATGCTAACCCTGGCCCAAATTGCTTTGGTCATCATGTCCAGAGGATATTTGTGATATGGTATGACAGTACTGACCACAGTAGCTCATGCACTGGTTACTTCAAAACTGGATTACTGCAATGCACTCTATGTGGGACTTCCCTTTGCAGAATGCTGTAGCACAATTGCTGACAGGAGTGATATCTTGTCAGCATATAACATCTCTGCTCAGAGATGCACACTGATTGTCGATTTGCTGCAGGGCCAGGTTCAAGGTGTTACTGTATATAAAGGTGCTTAGGATCAGTTTGCCTGTGAGATCACCCCATACATGCCCACTTTGACCACTTCAATCTGCGGAACCGGCTCTGTTACAGGTGCTACATAATACTTGTTCCACATTTGTAAGAACTCAATCTTTTAATGTGGTAGCACCTGCACTTCAGAACTCCCTGCCTATTGACATCAGTCAGGCGCCTTCACTGCACTCTTTTTGGTGCCTGCTAAAAACATTTTCATTTAGGCAAGCCTACCCAGATATTTGGGATGCGGGTGGCGCTGTGGTCTAAACCACAGAGCCTAGGGCTTGCCAATCGGAAGATAAGGTTCCAGCAGGAAGGTAAACGGCGTTTCTGTGTGCTGTTCTGGTTTGCCAGAAGCGGCTTAGTCATGCTGGCCACATGACCTGGAAGCTGTCTGCGGACAAACGCCGGCTCCCTTGGCCTATAAAGCGAGATGAGCACACAACCCCAGAGTTGCCTGTGACTGGACCTAATGGTCAGGGGTACCTTTACCTTTACCCAAATATTTAGAATGCTGATGTGTTTTTAGTTGATTGCTGGTCTGGATTTTCTGAATCTTTTAATTGTTTTACTAATAATCTTACTGTTTATTCTTTCAGTAAACCACTTTGAGGTTTTTGATGATCAAGCAGTATATAAATTTTATGAAATAAATAAAACTAAGTGGGTTTGGGTGAGTGTCAAAGGTCAGAGCTGGATATAGCACAGATCTTGTCCTGCTGCATGCCCTAAGTAAGCCTCATGCCCTCGGGCACAATGTCCCGGTCCTAGTGTTGATGTATAAGATTCACTGCTGGTCTCATTCGTATATCTTATTCATATAATTTATACAGCACTTGATTATTCAAAAAAATGAAAACCTCAGAACGGGTTACAAAGAAAAGATAAATCAATAAAATTATCAATAAGAAAAAGTGGCATCAACAATTTAAAACTTTCTGGAAGTTAAAATTACAATAGACCAAAAGCAAATTAAAACTCACACCTGCTTTCTAAATGTCTAAGCTTGTCTAAACAAGAAAGATTTTAGCAGGTGCTGAAAACAGAACAATGAAGGCACCTGCCTGATGCCAATAGGCAGGGAGTTCCAAAGTGCGGGTGCTGCCACACTAAAAGATTTGAGTTCTTACCAATGCAGAGTGGGTATTACGTGGCACCTGTAACAGTGCCAGTTCCACCAAGCAAAGCAGTCTTGTCCTTTGTCTCCTGGCTCATCCACACTTCCACTTGTCCTGCCACTTTCCCCCAGGAAAACCTGCTCCTTACCGCTGAATCAGAACAAACGTCAAAAAGCATTTATGCAGATTGACGATTGTTCTGACTTGGCAGTAAGCAGTGGGTTTTCCAAGGGGAAGTGGCAGGACAAACGAAAAACCACTGGGGGCTGTGTTTTCTAGGCACAGGACAAGCGAAAATGTGGACAAGCCCTTAGACACCAAAATGTCTCGGGCCAG
Source organism: Podarcis filfolensis (assembly GCF_964270895.1). Taxonomy (NCBI): domain Eukaryota; kingdom Metazoa; phylum Chordata; class Lepidosauria; order Squamata; family Lacertidae; genus Podarcis; species Podarcis filfolensis. The sequence goes on from NC_139617.1 coordinate 29,796,158, forward strand.
CCCTGCTGCTCCTCTGTTCACATCTAATGCAAATTTCCCCTGCACAGAGACAAAATGGGTTTGTTTCCTGATTGTGTGCTTCAGCTCTTAATCGCACAGTAGAATAGAGACTGGAATAATTATACATAATAACTAACAGACAAGTACCATGTTGTTGGAATTAGCCACATGAACAGCATCCAGAGCTGGTATCCTCCACTTAATTGAATCATAGAGTAATAGATATTACCTTGGCAACTGCTCCATTTCATACAGGTGGCCAGGCTGGTGCAGTTCCTGATTGAAAATTCAGCTGAAATTTTTGGAGGGGACATTGCTACACTGTTCCAACAGTCAGAGAAAGTGAAGTCCAGGAGTGCGGGTGCCTTCCTAGGTAAGACCATGGCTGACATACATATCTGTTCATTTAATATCCCCGCCTTCTCAGGATGCTAATGATGGATTACATCCCAGAATGGAATAGAGACCAGAAAGGGGCCGGGGATTTCAAAGTAGAAAGAATTACCTGACTGGCTATGCCCACAGGATTCCTCCAGTCACTCCAGCAACCTGTTCTCACAGTGGCCAGCCAGGTGACTGTGGGAAACCAGCAAGCAGGACCTGAGGCACTGTAGAGGCAGAATATAGCTATTGTGGCTAGTAGCCATTGATGGCTCTCTCCTCCACGACTTTGTCAAATCCTTTTTAAAAGCCATCTAGATTGGTGGAGAAAAGAGAGAGAAGGAGAAGGGCATCAAGCTGTGGCAGAGCTGATTTTCCCATTAATCCCCACCTCCCCAAAAAACCTAACTTGTCCCATTGATTTCAGTGGACCTAAGGAAGGGGGATTCATGGAGGACAAGGTTATCGATGGCAACCTGCCATGATGGCTATGCTCTGCTGCCACAGCCGGAGGCAGTAAATGCTTCTGAATACCAGTTGCTGGAAACCACAAGGTGTGGGGAGAGGGCTGTTCTGCTTGTGGGTTTCCCATCTGCTGGCCGCTGTAAGAACAGGATGCTGGACTGGATGGGTCATTTGGCCTGATCCAACAGGGCTGTTTTTTTGTGTTATTAGGTGCTCCCGGATGGGCTCTTAATACTGTGAACAGCTGAGATATTATAAATAGGTTATTGGCAACAGGTTTTCTTTACTGAATTTTCCTCAAATCCAAATTAAAATGGGGTTAAAATCCAAATTAAATGGGGTTAAAATAGGGCTGGCATTTTGACACTTGTGTGTTGGCGCTGGAAATAAAAACCACACACACACACACTTTGCATTCCTGAGGAGCACAGCAGATGCACATTTTTCTTGATGTGGCTTCCTCTTATCCCCACAGGCCAGCTCAATGATTCCTCAGATGAGATGGAAAGTGCTTCCTCCTACCAAGGAAGGGCAAATCAGCATTATGTGCAGGAAGCAGGCGGTGAGGGCCTCTTCAGCCCATTTGACGGATTGATGCTCAATGAGGATCAAGAGGACTGGGATTTGTTTAGCGAGATCACTGCCTGCTATCAGAGCAAAGCTGGGCACGCCAGTTCCAACAGCTGTGACTTCCTGAGAGAGCAGGGATCCTTTTGCTCACACTGCCCAGTCTGCTCACTGGGGCCTTCAAGGAATCGGTGCTCTTCGGAGCCCAGCGTTTGCCTGAGCTCTCAGCTTTCTGTTGAGGACCATGAGCCAGTGGCCCGGCAATCCAGTTATGATGCCACCATCATGCACAGCCACAGTGATTACGTCCGCAGGCTCCAGCAACTGCAGATGGAGAGCCAGAAGCTCATGGATGAAGGGCTGAACCCTGGTCCGAGCAAAGGAAAGCAGAGTTTCTGGGGGGCCTACCCAAGCACCAGCATGCCCAAGAAGCTTGACCCTCTGAAGTCGTGCCTGTCTAACACGTCTAGCTTCTCCAGCCTTTCATCAACCACCACATCTGCCTCCTCGCTGAGCTCCTTGGAGAGCGCTTTCTCGTACTGCTCCGAGTCATCTACCTTCAGCCCCACTGAAGCCTCCACCCCGTCGTTCATATTTGAGACATCTACCGAGCACCACAGCTTGTCCCCTAAGATGGCAGAGAGATCCTTGAAGGAGTGGCACAAGCCCTTGACCTCCCCATTGCCTCTGGGCCCTTGCAATGTGGGCGCTTGCTGCGGGAGACAGGTGGATGACCAAGAGCCAAGCTGCAGCAGCAGAGTGTCATCGAGGGTCTTCATACCCGTAGGTAGCCCGTTTCATGAGGACAACTGGGACGAAGAGAGGAAAGAGGCAGGAGCTGCTAAGATGTTCGGACACACTCCTGTGAAGCCAGACTTCAGAGGTCATTTCCCTAACACCGAGAGCCCTTCTCTGCCAGCACCGCAAGTGCAAAGGGAAAAATCTGTGAAGCACATTGAGATCAGTCGTCCCAAAGCTTCGCATGGCAGCCAAGAAAGCCTGAAGCGCACCAAGATAACCGTATTCATGGCACCTAAAACGAGCTATCCAACAGCATCTCCTGTAGGGCAAAACAAGGAGGAGACAGCCAAGAATCTGCAGAGCATGAAAATTCATATTCCGCAGACAGTGTTCTACGGGCAAAACACTCCTTTGGTCCTCCAGTCTGCCTCAAGGAGATACCACCATGAATCAGTGAGCCAGTCACCCCAGGTGGAGATCCCTGAAAGTGTTCCCCTCGTGGAAGTCCCAGGGGACCCAGCTGAGCAGGAAGGGTGGCACACCAGGGTCCAGCGGAGCACATTTGGCCAAAACCTCCGCGTCTTTCTCCCGACCTCCATCCGCAACACCGTCCGGGAGTACTTCAACCAGGAAAGCTCTAAGGAATACTGCATGATGAGAGCAGAATCGGTGGAGAGTGAGCTTCTGCGGAACAGGGCAGAGTGGCTTAGAAGCCAGCCCCGCCCCAGCGCCCCGCCCAAGAAGCACAGCGGTCGAATGTTTCCAGAAGAAACCATTGTCTAGGAGCAGAGCACCTGCACCTTGCGCATTTTTGTGCTTTCTTTCCGCATAGGGAGGATAGTCCTGTGAAAGTGCCTCTAAAATGCTTAGCTGAGATGTGAAGATATTCGTTTTCATGGGCTGGTGTCAAGTGGCTGTTAGTGTGGTCATTTGTAGCTTTTCCCTTGGCCTCTGCGTGTGTGTGTTTTCCCTGCCCAGAAGAAAAGACTGGAACAGATGTCTGCTAACATGAAGCCGTACTCCACACATACAAAGCTTCATGCTGCTGCTTTCTGCTGAAGATGCCAGTTTGCACAGAGAGGTGAGCAGGCAGGAGCAGAGCCACTCAAAAGGATTTTTGTTGTTGTTGTTTCAGCTCCATGCAAACGTCATGGCAAGCCTACAAGGACGCTGAGGAGACCCTTTCAATCACATTGGGAAAAAATTACAACAAAAAGAAATCCGGGCTGTTTTTTGTTTTGCTTTTCATCACTTTGTTAGGTGAAACTCGAAAGAAAAACATTTCATTTCATCCCCCCCCCCCATTTCTGAATTCTCATTGTTTGTGTGTTTAACTTGGGCATGACGCCCAAGGACGTGTGGAAATAGTTATGTGATGTGGCCAAGTATGGGACAAAGCAAGAAAGCTACTGGTCTGCTAAGTTTGGTTTGGTCTGCTGGCTGCTTTCTTCTTAGGGAAGACCTGCTGAAGCTCTCAAGGTATCCCAGGCTTGGCAGGCTTCGTGTGGCTTGTTGATCATACTTATGCCATCCCCATTTCATCTTGTCTTGACTCATGTGCTTCATGTGAACATTATTTCTTTCTTGCAATGTTCTTTTGAAAGAATGGACAAATGACTCAGAATGGCCCTCCTTTCGTCCACAGGGTTTTCACTTACCGTATTTTTCTGTCTGTAAGACACCCCCATGTATAAGATGCCCCCTATTTTGGAGGACTTAGATTTAAGAAAATCGGGGAGAGATGTATCTGTGTATAAGACACCCCCTAATTTTTGACATTATTTTTAAGGGGGAAAACCTAGCCTTATACACAGAAAAATACTGCAACCTCCAAATCTCCCCTTGTCAGCACCGCCAACTTGAAAATTTCTTCTGCGGATTTCTTTATAAGGGAGGCTGGGGTCATTTACAACTTTCTACAACTTTGGCTACTTCATGAGGTCCTGTCTCAAGGTCCCTCCCTCCCCAGCTGTGTTTTGATGCATCAAAGTTACTGGTCGTTGTTATGATTATTTATTTGAACTTACTAGTCATTTTGCACAAAGGTCTTAAAATGTCTTACAACTAACAGCAACAAAAATAATATGCAGTACTAATAGTTAAAAACAGATACACAACACAAGGTAATCAGACCATGAAAACAATTCCTCTCCCTCTCCCTCCAACATAGGTATGACCACAAGAAAAAAGCCCCCAAAGAAGGGGGTGCCTCCCAGATAACTGGGGGGAAATGAACATCTTTGCCTGGAGGCAAAAAATATCAATGTCAGTCAGCGGTGGAGCAAGCCGATCAGGCTCCTGGGGCGACGTGTGCGCTGCGCCCGGGGGCGGAGCCAGTCATCCACAGCGGCGGAGCCAGCTGGCCACAGGGACACCACGGGGCCTCCAAGGTGTCTGCCTCCTCCCACTCAGCCACCCTACAGCTGAGGAGGAAGTAGCAGGCAGACTGTTTGGGGCAGCACGGAGGCTGCAGGTGCTCAAGCCACAGCGTCACTCCCAGGAGAGACGCGTGGCTTTGGCGCTCTGCAGGCTCCGCAGTGAGTGCCGCCCACCATTTTGTCACCCCCCTCAGTGGAGACACCCGGGGCGGACCACACCCCCTTTGCTACACCACTGATGTCAGTGCCAGGTGTGTCTCCCTAGGGAGAGATTTCCATTGATAGGCCTACTGAAAAGGCCTGTTTTCTGGACAGCTGCTCTCTGGACAGCTGCTGATGGGGTACACAGAGGAGGGGCTCTTATGCTGACCTCAGGATCTTGGCAGGCATGTGTGGGAGGAAGGTGTTCTTTAAAGTATTGGGGTCCTTCTGAGCCATAGAAGGCTATATAGACCAAAACTGATTTGGTGGTATTTACACATAGCCCAGAACCCATAGTCCAGCAAAGAAGGAAATTTGTATGTAGAGTAAAATGGGCAGAAGCAGCAGAGGTAGGGCAATCTGAAATGAAATTTTAACAGGTGGCAAATAGGTCTGGCAATACCTTAGGGCGTTTTTTAAAAACTAGGCATACTGTGCTGTGGGTAGCGCTGACCCTAGTGCAAAGAACAGCCGGCACTGATTTCAGGAGGGAAAAACAAAAGAATAGTCTGAGCCCAAGCATTGCCAAGGGAAGTGCATGGATGGCTACCCCCAAGTGAAATCATGTGATCCTGTGTGCACTGGAAAATGCTGTAGGCTTAAGGATGCTGGCTGCCAGTGCTGGCTCATCCACAGGGACAGCAGATCTGGACTCCAAGGAATACATCACCTGCTAGCTGAACCACATCTTTCGGTGAAAGAAGAGAGCCATCCTTGCTAAGGGGACAGAAGGAGTTGTGTGATAGAGAGGTTTTGAAGCAAGGTTTCGTTCAAACATTATAGAAGGTTTCCCGAATGGGACATGTAGAAAAGAAAGCTGGGCCACTATTTTAAACAAAGTGTTTATTCGCTTTAACTGCCGGTTTAAGAAGCTTTAATTGTGTCTGTGGTCTGCTCTTGAGCATTTTTCATTGAAGCTAAAAGTAAGTAGAAGATCTCTCTTCCCTTAGTCAGTGGAAATCACTGTCCTTATGTTTAAACTGGAAGAAATAGATTTTTCCTGCTGATACACGATCATTAAAAAAAAACAATGTTGCTGTTGTTCGTGTCGTGTCCCGTTGTGCTTGTTTGTTCTGTGAGTACAAGTTTAAGCTCTTTGTTGTCAATTTCTCTTGCACATAAAAGCTGATAAAGAGATTGTTTCCTTCTAGATTTCTAAGCTATGGTTGTAAAATATTTAATAAAAGAAGCACAGCTTTATTTGTCAAAACTGCCTGCTCGTTTTTGTCCACTACTTAGTAAAAGGTTGCTGGCTTTTAACACACATTTTATTTGTTAGAGACCACAGAGGAATTGTTGCGGTAGAAAGAATCCTACTCACTTCATGGTTTTGCAGTTAGGAGGACTGGAGGTCTAAAGAGGTGCAGGGCTAGCAATGACCTATGCTACCCCCTTGCATTTTAGTGTCCCCCATAGTGAATCCCACCGTCCTGCACGGGGTGGCACCCCCCACTTTGGAACCACTGGTCTACAGGGATGGCATTCCAAAGCTATGGGGAAAAGGCCACTCACCGCACTGTCCTAGGGGGTGGGCACACCAAGAGGACCTTCGATGCAGATCTCAAGTGTGTGGGCAGGGTGGTCTGGGTGCAGGCAACCCAACAATCCAGACCATATTAACACTTGCTGATTTCATGGACAGATCAGATCATGCTTAACTCTTTCCCATTGAAATCAAGACTTTAGAGTGGCTCTCTTTGGCTGGAACATTGCCTGACTCCCTTTTATAGTTCACCAGTCACCACTGCAATACCCCCCATGCAAAACCTCTTTTGTATGCTTGATTGCTAACATTCACCTACAAACTTGGCCCTTTGGGGTCCCTTCCACCTCTACAATTATATGATTCCACATATAGCTGTTCCTAGGGTGTTTTGCACTGTTCAAACAAGTGCATCCCCCCACCTTTGGTTTCCTGATTACATGTGGAATATCATATATATTTTTCCTGGGTTGTTCTTAATATTTAACAGGCTCTTGGACCATTAAAATGTTTCAGAAGCAATTCACAGTATCGAAGAGGGCAGTGAAGATTCTTGACAGTGGGAAAGAATCTCCTTATCTAAATGTTCCAAATCCCCGTTTTCAAGATAGGAGTAAACAGAATGAAAAGTTAAGTTTTCTTTGGAAGGAAATTTTTAAATATGTATTCCAAGAATCTAGAAAGATATCAAACTGGCTCAAAAGTCATCCTGACTTCAGCCCAAACAAGGAGTTTTGGCAGGGTCTGAATGTCCCCTGCCCCTCCCAGCTGCACATGAACCATCAAACTGTTGTCATATTATTAAAGAACAACAAATAATTTAGGGAGCCGTATTCTCACATGTTTACTAAAAATGGTGGAGGGATCATGTCCAGGAGGCGGAAACTAGATTTGCTCCAGGTGCTTAATACACCACTCATATTCGGGGTTTTCAAAGTCCTCATGGGGCTTTGCAAGAATCCTGTGCTTGTCGCATTGTTCCATTCCCGCATTGTTTAGATGCTGAGGTCAGTGGTGCCCTGTGCCCTCCCCCACCAAAAAAAAAGGGTTTAAAAATCAAGATTACAAAAGTTGGGTGTCACCCCCCCTCTCTCTGCTGAGTGGTAGAAAGAGCCCATGGGGTTCTGGGCACTCAGCCAGGGTCTGTGGTTCTTGAGGAGACTTGAGACACGATGGAGACTGTCATAGCTTTAAAAAATATGGTTTAGTCACCTATTTACACCTTCAGGCTGCATGGAGGGAGTCTAGATCTTACTGCTTTGTCATCTCAAGAGGGGCTTGTTCCCTTGTCTTCCACAGCATTGCAGCCCTGGAGTCCAAGGCATCTCTCTCAGCCAGCCTTCAGCCAACCTGCCCAACGTGGATCCCGGTCTTTTCTCTTCCTCCTTCTTCCCGAAGTGTTTTCTTCCTCAAAAACTGTCTTTTCCTGTCCCTTCAAACGCACACCTTGGCAACATCTGTCTCCCCAGGCCAAAGGATTACTCTCAGGTGGCCCATCAACACCTTTTGTCATGTTTACAGATTTGTTCTTCTCTGGGCCAGCCAGGCTAGTTTGCATAAACCAGCCCAGGTATCCCATGTCTGGCACAGCTCTGCAGCTTGTACTTTTATCCATATCCCAATTAAAATCCTACTATTCAATAATTTCTAGGGTTTGGGGAGGTCCTCCCAAATCGATAGCATTATTACTTATTAAATGTATTAGTTTCTTTTTTTGCCACAGCAACTTGAGACAAGTAACAATAAACAGAAAACAAGCACATACATATGCAAATGTGCATAAACTGCATTAAAATATCCCACCCATGCCGAAAGGCCACAGTCGAAATCCAAAGCCCTGGTTAAAAAAGGAACTGAATGAATACACAGTAAAATAGCAAATAGAATTCAATGCAAAGAAGAAAAATCTTAATTTCATATACATGTTCATGGGGACTAAACTGAAGGTGACGGAGTAAGAATTTGGGGTCATTGCAGAGAGCTTGATGAAGATGTTGATGCAGTGCATGGTGGTCGTGAAAAAGGCAAATTCCATTCGGAAAGGAATTGAAAATAAAGCTACCAATATCATAACGCCATTACACAAATCAATTTTGGGACGTTTTAGTTTAGTTTAGAGAAAAGGTGAATAAAGGTTTTTAGTTTAGAGAAAAGGTGAGTGAGAGGCGACATGACAGAATCAAAGAGTTGGAAGGGACCTCAAAGGATCATCTAGTCCAACCCCCTGCAATGGAGGAATCTCAACTAATGCATCCATGACAGATGGCCATATGTTTATAAAACAGTACATGGCTTGGAGAAAGTGGAGAGAGAGAGTTGTTCTTCTCCATCTCTCATAACACCGGAACTTCAGGACATCCAATAAAGCTGAATGTGGGAAGATTTAGGACAGATAAAATATAAATGTAGTAAAATGTATAATTAAGCAAGCAAACAAATAATAAAAGGCTGGTGGTCTTAAGATTATAAAACAAAATAACTTTGAATTTGCATATAAACCGGGAAAGTTGCTGGCCTGGCAATTTAACAAAAAGAGTAGACCAAGAGTAATCAATGACCCAAAAGAAATAAGACAGGAATTTGTAAGATTTTACACAGATTTGTATGAGAAAGAAAAATAAGATCTCAAACAAATGGAGAACTATGGTATATAGAGGAAAGGAAGCTGGGCAACACTTCAAGAGAAAGTATAGAGCAACTAAATAGGCCAGTTTCAATGATTTGAAATTGGAATTACCGTATTTTTCGCTCTATAGGACGCAGTTTCCCCCCTCCAAAAATGAAGGGGAAATGTGTGTGCGTCCGATGGAGCGAATGCAGGCTTTCGCTGAAGGGGTTGGTGCGCACCGACCCATCTCACTCTCCAGGCTTCAGGAAGCTCTCCGCAAGCCTTCAGAGTGTTGCAGGAGTTCCTGCCAGGCTCCGAAAGCTTGCGGATAGCTGCCTGCAGCCCGAAGCCCGGGGAGTGCAGTGCCAAGTCCCGCTGCGCTCCCCGGGCTTCAGGCAGCTATCTGCAAACCTTCGGAGCGCTTCTTGGCTTCTGCCAAAGCCGCATGCAGCCTCTCCCAGCTGGAGAGGTTGTGTGTGGCTAAAGAGGAAGCCAAGACAATAATATTTTCCACTGTATTTCCCCCCCTAAAAACTAGGTGCGCCCTATGGTCCGGTGCACCCTATGGAGTGAAAAATACGGTACATCAGGTGATAAGTCAGGGAAAATTGGGTAAAGCCCCAATTGGGTAAAGCTCTTGGTGGACTACTACAAAAAATTCCAGAACAAGTTAGCTGTCCATAGCTGTCCAAAGTGCTAGAAACAGGACAAGCTCCAGAGACTTGGAATGAGGCTTATATCACCTTGCTACCAAAACAAGATGACGACATGACAAATCCCCCCAAAAAATCGTCTGATCTTACTACTAAACTGCGATTATAAATTATTTGCAGCAGTGTCAGCAAATAGACTTAAAAGAACTATGAGTGATATAATACATATGGACCAAGCAGGCTTTCCCCCCAGCAGACAGATAAAAGTTAATGTTAAAAATATAATAAGCATAACAGAATACCTAGAAGTGCATAATGAAAAACAAGCAGCATTGATATTTCTGGACGTGGAGAAAGCATTTGACAACGTGTCTTGGCTATTTATGAAAAGAGTTCTGAGGGAAATGGATTTGGGGAAAACATTTTGAAAGGCTATAGAAGCAATATGTACCGAACAACAAGCAAATATTATTGTAAATAACATTATTTCTGAGGGGTGGAGTCATGAAAGGAACTAGACAAGGTGCCCATTGTCCCCGTTATTGTTTATTTTGATTTTGGAGGTATTGACACAAAATATAAGGAATAAAAAAAATAAGAGGTATAAGAGTGGGCCAATGAAATTATATAAAGAGTGGGGGGAAAGTAAAATACCTGGAAAATATGGTTAATGGTGAATAATCATAATATCTTTAGTGATAACTATATACGGGTTTGGAAAGAAATAAAAAAAGCTCTGCAAATATGGAGTAGAATGGAGTAGAATGCTGGGTAGTGGTTGTGTAGCATAATTAAAAATTATTGGGAAATGATTTATACTGAACTAAAAAAAGCATTTTAAAAATCCTTTCCCAAAAATCCAAAGCATTGCTCTTAGGGTTAATAACAACAGAAGTCTCCAAAAAAGAGGGAAATCTGTTTCTATGTGCAACAACGGCTGCCCGTGTACTATTAATGCAAAAATGGAAAACAGATAAAGTATTAATGATAGAAGAATGACACATTAAACTGTTAGAATATGCAGAGCTAGCAGGGATGACTACTAGAATTAGAAACCAAATGACTAAATATATAAAGAGGACTGGATATTTTTTTTATGGAATATATGGAAATGTGTTATAAGCAAACAATTTACCGAGCAGGATGGCAAGACTTCCAGCAGAGTAAGAAATAAATAAAGTATATAAAAGTTGTTGTGATAGACGAGGTGAACTTAGAAAATGCAGGGAAAAGAGAGGATAAAAGGAACCTCGGAAGGAGACGATAGAATTGTTTTATGTTGTTGTTGTTTGGTTGATTCTTTGATATCTAAAATATTTTTTAAAAGACTTTTTTTGTATTTCAGAGATTTTTCTTTATTGTGTCATTTTTGATTATATTTTGTTGATACGGAATCCTATTAGAAAAGCATATCAATAATATATGAATATCTCAGCAAACAAGCAAATAATAAAAAGCTGTTGGTCTATGTAGTGAAATAATAATTTTCACATTCAAACCCGCATTTTGATGTTTACTTATTAAGAATATTTATATCCCACCTTCCCAAAAGAAAGCTGCTCAAGGTGGCTAACCATAAGCGGAAAATGCATTGAACAAGAAACTAAAACATATGAACTGTACTGTGAAAATCACACAATGAAGAAACAAACAGTTATTAAAGAGGAGGACTAGTCATAGATACAAGCAGCAGAAAGGTTTCTAAAGCTCACCAGCTTTTAAAATTATATTTATATACGTTGGTTTTTAGTGAAACAATTTATTGGTTCCTCCTGCAACAGACGCAGGGTTTCTGTGATTAGTCAAAGAGCCAAGGCTGCTGTGAACTGGCTCAAAAGCGTATCATAGTACACCACAACACTGGGATGCACATCACCTTAGCTGATAAAGTTTGGCAGTTCCCCACATTGCTCACAGTAAGAATCACCAGCATTGTTAACAAAAAGTTGCAACCATTTCACCGTCATATGTATTACAGACCAGCAAAATGAGGTTCAGAGACATAAGGACCCCAGGACTATCATTTAAGTATCAGGGGCATGCTATGCAGTTCCCACATATGTCATGCCAAATATCAAACTTCAGTACACATGGCAGGTTTTAAATACAGAAGGCATCTCAAGAAGTCACAAGGAAAAGCAAGCAACAGCAAAATGTTCAAGAAACATGAAGCCTGAAATGACTGCATTGCAGGAAGAGCATTCAGGAGAACACTGTATCAGCTATTATTGCTTGGTTTGCTTCTCCACTTCCAGTTCTCTCCTGATGTCTGACACATCTGTGGGGACCTGGACCGTGAGGCCATCCATCCAATTCTTCACGCGCACCTGGCAGCCTAGACGAGACCTTATAAAGGACAAAAACAGACCCAGACATCTCTTGGTTTTGTTGTGTGTGCTTTCTTGGCTCCCTGGCTTCGGAACTCACTTCCTAAGGAAGCAGCTCCTCCCCACTGTGCTTCTGCCCGACAGCTGAAGGCTGCTTTATTCCAAAAGGCCTTAGGGAACTGACTTATTTTAAAGGAAAGGGCTTTTAACAACGCTGTGCTGCTTTTATTTATTCTTTATTTATTGAATTTATATGCTGCCCATCCGAGGATCATGGGGTAGTTTGCAGTATGAAAATGAAAAAAAATACACTTGGCAAATGAAAGCAAGCTTTTGTGTATGTGTAGCTGTGGAAATGGGACGCGGGTGGCACTGTGGTCTAAACCACAGAGCCTAGGACTTGCCGATCAGAAGGTCGGCAGTTCGAATCCCCGCGACAGGGTGAGCTCCCGTTGCTTGGTCCCTGCTCCTGCCAACCTAGCGGTTCAAAAGCATACCAGTGCACGTAGATAAATAAGTACCACTCTGGTGGGAAGGTAAACGGCGTTTCTGTGCGCTGCTCTGGTTCGCCAGAAGCAGCTTAGTCATGCTGGCCACATGACCCGGAAGCTGTACGCCGGCTCCCTCGGCCAATAAAGCGAGGAGCGCTGCAACCCCAGAGTTGGTCACAACTGGACCTAACGGTCAGGGGTCCCTTTACTTTTACCTTTTAGCTGTGGAAATTGTCTCAGTTGTTGTTGAACAACGTAACCAAATTACAGTTACAGTTACTGATAGTCCTATGCTTTTTCCTCTAGTTGGAAACAAGTACTGGTAAGAAAAAATCTCTTCAGCTGTTCCAGTCAAGCCTTTTCATTTACTCAAGCTTCAACTGATCATTAATCTCACCACTTAATCTCTAGCTCACTTGGTTAGAGCATGGAAATGATAATGCCAAAGTTGCAGGTTCAATGCATATTCGTGCAATGTAAGGGGCTGGATTAGAATAGGGTTGCCATATTTCAAAAATTGAAAATCTAGACTCAATAATTGTTGCGCTTTTTGGGGGGGGGGAGTTGTTGAGCTGCTTCTTTCTTTCTTTCTTTCTTTCTTTCTTTCTTTCTTTCTTTCTTTCTGCCAAAGAAGACATTTTGAGCTATTTTAAAGTAAATTTGCCAGAAATCTTCACTTCTGACATGGGTTGCCATACGTCTGGATTTTTCCGGACATTTCAACGATTTAAAATCCCAGACGCCGACTGCAAGGGCCAAATCTCAGCTATATCCGGGAAATTCTAGACGTATGGCAACCCTAGATTAGATTATCCTCAGGATAAAGGTAAAGGTACCCCTGCCCGTACGGGCCAGTCATGTCCGACTCTAGGGTTGCGTGCTCATCTCGCTCTAGAGGCCGTGAGCCGGCGCCGAACGAGGACACTTCCAGGTCACGTGGCCAGCGTGACGAAGCTGCTCTGGCGAGCCGAATGACGGGAGCTCACCCCGCCGCGGGGATTCGAACCGCCAACCATACGATCGGCAAGTCCTAGGCACTGAGGTTTTACCCACAGCGCCACCCGCATCCTCAGGATACCTTCCAGCAATTCTGTGATTGTTGCTTGTGCCAGAACCAGGTCACCAGATGGAACAGAGCTGCCAGCATAGCATCCTGGGAGCTGGATCACTGTTGCTAAGTAGGAGGATTGAGATGGGGGAGGGGGCAGCACTGTGCAAACACACTGGCAGGAGCGCCAGAATGATGCCACTGGTGCACCTACATGGCAGTAAACCTCACTACCACCTTCATAGAATCACAGAACTGTAGAGTTGGAAGAAACACCAAGGTCATCCCCCTGTTTCTCTGCCTCTCCTTCCTCATTTTTCATAAGTAATTTTGCTTCCAGTGGTTCCACAAGCTATAAAGGTATTCTTACTGCCATATTCCCCGGAGAAGAATCACTTCTAAAATTTCAGCTGGCACTAAAAGGAAATCAAAGGGGATTTCCTTGTTGCTTTTTAAAAGGCTAGAACTAAGATTCTGAGGATGCAGAATTCTGCCCCCATCTCGAGTTTCGATCCTGCGCAATTCAATTCACCATGCAAATATGCAGTGTCTAGAAACAGGGTATGGATACTTACGTCTCGGTAAGTCCATATGCCAGGTCCAGCATATCTATCTCTTCGTCACTGATGGGGTCCAGTTGTTGAAATGTGCTGCCCTCAAAGATGAGGTGGCAAGTGGAGCAAGCCAAGGCCCCCTCACATGCCCCTTCGGGGGGAAAGGAATCAGCATCAATGTTACATACTTGTCTTAGTCATCTGCTGCAAGAACCTACAGTGTTGCACACATATATCACACACTCTTCAACATTTCTCTGATGAAAATAGGGACATTCCCATCCATAATGATAATTTTACTATTTATACCCCACACATCTTTCTGGGTTGCCCCAGCCACTCTGGGCAGCTTCCAACATATATAAAAGCATAATAAAACATTTAAAAAACTTCCCTATACAAGACTGCCTTCAGATGGCTCATGGGTTGGATAACTCCATACTCTCCAACATTTCTCCTGTGAAAATAGGGACGTCCTAAGGAAAAGCGGAACATTCCAGCATCAAATCATAAACCGGGATGCCTTCTGTAAATCAGGGAGGTCCCTGGAAAATAGGGACACTTGCCAGGTCTGATATTCTAAAGACACCACAGTCTCTGCTGACCCTGATTCCAAGGAAACAGAACCCTGAGTAAATGCTGGAACCCCTGAAATCTGTCACCAGTCGGAGATTACAATGTGCACAAACAGTGTCCCTAAACCTAAATTACTGTAGTTGAAGAGCAATTGCTGAGGGTTGCTACTACATCCCATAAGGTTTGTTGGCTAAAATCATGAATGGATAGCCCCCCTCCCTCTCTCCCTCCCTGAGGTTGCTGAAAAAGAAGCGTTTGTAGGCTGTACATCACTTGCACCTGCTTTTGCTGCCACCTGCTGGATCTGCCTTATTACAACACATCATTTTCTTCTTCCTTACACCCCGGCAGAGAAAGCAACAGATTTGTATTTCATTTATTTGTTATTGCATTTATATATCACCCTTCTCTCCAGGAGCTCAAAGTGGCATACATGGTTCTTTCCCTTCCTCACTTAATCCGCACAACAACCCTGTGTGGTAGGTCAGGCAGAGAGGCAGTGACTGGCCCAAAGTCATAGAATCAAAGAATTGTAGAGCTGGAATCATCCAGTCCAACCCCCTGCAATGCAGGAGTATGCACTTGTTCCATGCATGGATCAAACCTGCAACCTTGGCATTATCAGTACCACGTTCTAACCAACTGAGCTATCCAAGTGAGCTTTGTGGCTGAGTGGGGACTTGAACTTTGGCTTTTCCTAGGCCCTGGTCCAACACCCTGAACCCTGTGCCACCACTGGCTCCTGCTGCCTCTAAGGAAGACCACATAACACAGACTTGCATTGGCACATATAGTGTTTGAGAGAAAGTGGGAGTCTTTGACCTAGTGGGGTAGCTTTGTGGGTTTTGCTTGTGCAATTATTTTCGTTCATTTATCTGAATAAATAAGTTGGACACACTGGTATGGTGTGTGGGTATCGGGGGGTGTGTGTGTGTGCGTGTGTGATGGCTACAGAGGTGTCCAATTAGGCGTTTCAGGTCTGAGTCAAAAGGAAGTAAAAGAAAGTCGGTCGTTGCATGGCACTTGGACCCTCTGAACCAGTGCTGTTTCCTTCCAGAAAGAGAGGTGCCTGCGTTCACCACGAACGCCTCCCTTGTTCTCTTAGAATGGCAATGGTACACACTTGAGAGGGGCCAGAACAGAGTTCCATCTGGCTAGAGCCATACAATACAAGAGTCTCCCACCCACTCAAACCATGTGGGGGTAGAGCAGGAAGGTAAGAGAGAAAAGTGTAAGAAGAGAGGCGTCCATTTGTGGGGCTCATTTTGAAAGCCTGACGCATGGACTGCTTGCCTGAAAAGTGGGGACTGAGTTTATTTATAGAAGACTGCTGTGAAGAGTAAATAGTGTTTGATTCCAGCATGCTGTTAGCAACTGACTGCTTTTAAGGAAATGGCCTTTAAATCGTGCTGTGCTGTTGTTACCTGTCTACACTGTAATATATTTGTTTTTTACATCATTTATGATTATATTATAGGTTAATTACTTTGCTTTAATCTTTGTGAGCTGCTTTGAATCCTGGTTCAGGGGGAAAGGCAGGGTATAAATAAATAAAATTGATGATGATAACAACAACAACTAGATTGCTTCTCCTGACTAGTATCTAGCTCCTGCCAAATACACTTTGGAACTCCCTGCAACTTGATATCAGGCAAGCACGTTTGCTGTGCTCTTTTTGGTGTGACATTTTTGTTTGGACAAGACTACTTATATATCTAGAGCACTGATGTGTATTCTAATCTGATTTTTGTTTATTGCTGATGGTTTTTTTAATGATTTAAATTGTTGCCTTTAGCTGTTTTACTTATGTTTTACGGCTTTCTCCATTTTCTAAATGACTTGAAGGTGGTGTGTTGTTTTTTTTACAACCAAGTGCTATACACATTTTATGAAATAAATTAATAAAAACAGTAACTGGAGCTGTATACATGTTACTGCCTTAAAACACAGTTAGGCTGTTCTTTTTCTCAATTTGGATCTAAGCTGGTTTTGGGAGAAATGCGTCAGAATATAGCATTTCATAAGAAATGTCAGGATGGGTCTGGCTCATTACTAGCGCCATGTGTTACCACTTAGCAAATCGGTGATGGGAGTGCGCATGAGGTGCGGAAAACGACTTAAGGCTAAAGAAAGAGAAAGGGTCACATCACTTACCAAAGCCATCGATGTCGATGTTTTGATTCATCACCACCTCCAGCAAGCTTTCTCCTTCTTTAGCGGTGACTGAGAATTTATCTCCATCCCGGTTAATAAAATTTAACTTCACTTTCTCAGTAGATCTGTGGGAGGGGGAAGCGCACATTCAATAAAGTTAGGATGCTTCCAGACATGAGAAGATCAATATTATCATTGTTGCAGTAAATGCTCCCAACGGTGACGGTGGCAGCGGTAATTAAGTCTTGTTTTCATTTGCTTCCTATGAAGCATCTCAAAGGGATTTCACAGTACAATAAAAGCACATGCAAAGCAATTACCTATATGAAAACAATTTCACATCCAATACTGATGCAGCCAATGATAATAATAATAATAATAATAATAATAATAATAATAATAATAATAATATCCCCACCTATAAATGGCTTGTTGGAGACCTCTTCCAAGGGAGCTCTGAGAATTGTAGCTCTGGGCGAGGAATAGGGACCTCCTCACAACTCTCGGCACCCTTAACAAACTAGGATTCTTTGAGGGAAGCCATGGGTGTTTAAAGTGGTATCATCATGCTTTAAATGTGGTATGACTGTGGCCTCAGGGGCAGCAACAGAGGATGCAGGCCCAGGCAAGTTTTAACCTGCCAGGCCAAATGCAGCTGCCGAGTGTTTTGTCCTGCTGGGTCCTTGACCATCTCCCCCTCTCAGTTCAGCATGTCCCAAGCAGGGAGATTTATCAAACCACGGGTGGGCTGCCGCACAGGCTGCACGTGGCCTGTTGCATCACAAGTGTGAAAGCCTGAGATAACGGTAGAGAAGTGTGAAGGGTTAAAGACTGGCAATCTGTGCAGAAAGATTAGAGGCATTCAACATGTCATTTGCGCCATACCATTTTAAGCAGTCATGACCCCCCCCATAGGCTTCTAGGGGTTGCAGTTTGTTAAGGATGCGGAGAGTTGTTAGGAGACCCTTATTCCCGTTCCAGAGGTATGATTTTTAGAGTGATAGAACAGTCAATCATTCTTTAGTGGAACGTATGGAATCTATCCATCTATCATCTATCATCTATCATCTATCATCTATCATCTATCATCTGTCTATCTATCTATCTATCTATCTATCTATCTATCTAATACTGTTTTTCAGTTTGAATGTGTGGGTACCATGAATCCAATATGAGAGAAAGGCAGGAGAGTTTTGTTGATTTGTTTTTTAGAAAAGAAACGAAAAGAAAAGAAAAGAAAAGAAAAGATGAGCAGTAGAGAGGTGAGGTTGTTCCAATGGAAGGATCTGTTCTTTCCCAGGCTCCATACATAGCTGTATTCAAAGAAATTGTCATTCATGCACCTTGCTACAACCTCCTCACAGCTGGAGCAAAGGCACTCCGTCATAAAGACCTAGAAAGGTGGCTTAACGGTGCAATCCTATATGTGTCTGCTCAGAAGCAAGTCCTGTTGAATTCAGTGAGATTAGCATCCACACCCCCTTCCTCCAATGGGACCTACGGAAGCAAAGAATTTAGTTAAGATCCTGACTTACCCTGTGCCCCCCGCAGGGACATATTGAAGCCTGTGGCTGGTACTGAAGCATCTCCCCAGGTGAAGGCCAGCCAGTGCCGGACTGCAAACAGTTGTCACAAAGATAACCTGGGCTCTGGCCCTGTGTGCTTGAGGCAGCCCAAGGCGGAGGAGCCCACAGATGCTCCGAGATATCATGCTGACAAATCTTGATGTCTCCTAGTCTTTCAAGGACTGCAGTGCTGATATAAGTGCAGATGGGAATGGGTTGGGACAGCCTCCCTGGGAGGGAGGGAGGGAGAGAGGGGGCACCGTCCTCCCAGCCCATCCCACGGGGGGAGTGGGGAACTGTGGTTGCACAAGACGTGGGTTGCAAATGTGGTCACATGCGTAGGCTTGTGTCAGCCGTGATGAGACTTGCATCCCTCATTTGTTCTGACTTATTGGAAACTGCATCAGCACGAATGTTGCCTGTTGAGGAAAGCTCACTTTGCTTAATTTTGAGCCAGGGGTTCCCCTCCCCCTCTTACATAGTAAGGCTGATCCATCATATGCATTGGTCACGGCATTTTGGGGTAAGCAGAGGATGTAAGGAGGGGCAGGAGCTGCCTGCTGTCCTGGTCTCCTTGGGGCACCACTGCAAACCTTCAACTGCTGTGTCCCCAAGACAAATGGTGACCTGTTTATTTGCTACAATCTCAGGGATGTGGGGTTACTGTGAGGGATGTCTGCCTTGAGGCCAGGGATCCCATTTTGGATCACTGGTTGTAGCTGTGAATGAAATTTGGGCACATGTGCATGCAGGGTATCAATCTCTCCCTTGCTGCTGCCTTAGAAATAAGGGGGGGGGAGGGAGCCAGCCCTTCTCCTGGACTCCAGATGGTGAAAGCCACAAGGCCTGCATGTCTTTCACTGGCCAAGTTTTAAAATGCGTCCCTGGCCTCCTTCTGCTCCCCAATCAGAAGCAGCATCCTGCATGCTGTGCCTCAACCATCCAAAGTGGCTTATCTCACAGGCAAACCTTGAACTGAAGGATGTGGGAGATGAATGTCCATCAGTGTCCCTTTTGCCAAGGACGCCCATAGGACTGGCAGCGACCTCTCCTCTGTCATCTGAGAGATAGTTGCTCAGAAGGCAGGACAAGACAGAGGCCCCTGGAAGGGGAATGGGGGAGTCCGTTTTTATTTATTATGTTTGGTGTACATGCACCAAGCTAGAGGGATTTAAAAGAGGATTGGACTAGGAGGAGGAGGCTGTCAATGGCAACTGGCCATGGCGGCTGTGCGCTTTCTCAGTGGTCAGAGGCAGCAGTGCTTCTGAATACCAGTTTCTGGAACCCACAAGAGGGGAGAGGGCTCTTGTGCTCATGTCCTGCTTGCGGGTTTCCCATAAGGGGCATCTGGTCTGTCACCAGGATACTGGGCAAGATGGGCCTCCTTTGTTCTGAGCCAGCAAGCTCTTGTGCTCTTATGTCCTTAATACTCTGCAAAACAAGAAAGTGCCAACTCAGACCATTCATCCATCATGCATGGCGAAAGTGGGCAGAGGAAAGTTCTTCTCCCTCTCTCATAACACCGGAACTCATGGCTATCTAATGAAGATTGTTGGGATATACCGTATTTTTCTGCGCATAAGACTAGGTTTTTTCCCTAAAAAATAATGTCCAAAATTATACACGGGGGCCATCTCCCCCCATTTTCTTAAATTGGAGCCCCCCCAATATACATGGGAGCGTCTTATAGACAGAAAAATAAGGTATATTGGAATATATAATGAATAATGTTGGGAGATTCAGGACAGATAAAGGGATGTCCTTGTTTATGCAGCACAGAGTTATACTGTGGAACTCACTCCCATGGGAGGCAGTCATGGCCACCAGTCTAGACCAGGGGTCTGCAACCTTTAAGACAAAAAGAGCCACTTGGACCCGTTTCCGAAGAAAAAACAACTGGGAGCCGCAAAACTTGTCATTATAAAAATAACTTTTTTGTCACTTTTTTATTATTTCTTTGTTTGACCCCTCAGAATTACTCCTCCTCATAGAAATAAACGTTAAATTAACAAGTTACCTTTTTGTGTGTGTGTGTGTTCTTCACTCCTCTTCAAAACAGTGACCAGCGTACATGCCCCTTACAATGTAGCGGGCGGGCGGGCAGGAAGGTGACGTTGGGACGCCCCCATGCAACATCACAGCCAGTACAGCACCTGCCACAGTGGGGAGTGTCAGGGTGCACAATGCGCCTCCTCCCCTCGCTAGTATCCGCCCCGGAGCCGCAGCAAAGGTGTAAAAGAGCCACATGCGGCTCCGGAACTGTGGGTTGCAGACCCCTGGTCTAGACAAATACTTGGAGAAGGCTATCAGCCTTGGCTGCTAGCCAAGATGGCTATGCTCTGCCTCCATGGTCTGAGGCAGTACAGTGGTACCTCAGGTTAAGTACTTAATTCATTCCGGAGGTCTGTTCTTAACCTGAAACTGTTCTTAACCTGAAGCACCACTTTAGCTAATGGGGCCTCCTGCTGCCGCTGTGCCACCGCTGCGCGATTTCTGTTCTCATCCTGAAGCAAAGTTCTTAACCTGAAGCACTATTTCTGCGTTAGCAGAGCCTGTAACCTGAAGACTATGTAACCTGAAGTGTATGTAACCTGAGGTACCACTGTAATGCTTCTGATTATCAGTTGCTAGAAACCACACAGCAGGGGAAAGTGCTCTTGTGCTCCGTTCCTGCTTGACGGTTTTGTGTTGGGGCATTTGGTTGGCCCCTGTGAGAGCAGGATGCTGGACTAGTTGAGCCATTGGCCTGATCCAGCAGGCTCTTCTTAGTTTAGTGTTGGCTATATGAGGTGTGGAGAACCAGCTGCTCCTCTGTTGTTGGACTCTGTGACACCCAAGGGCAGGGCCAAATGGCAATGATGATGCATAGTCTAACAATGTCTAGCAGAGGAGATCCCGGGGATTGCTCCTGGGACCTTCTGCATGCAAAGCAAGGGCTGTCCCACAGAGCTATTCAACCCTTCCCTAAAAGGACCCTGTGTTGTACCCAATGGATTAATGTATTTATTGCAGCTAAGATTTGGGTTCCATTGGGAAAAGGCAGAATCACCAACTATAATATCATGGGAGGTTAAAGGGTGGTCTCTGCCAAAATATTTGAAACCCACTAATCTTATGCACATCAGAGAAGGCATAGGCGTGAAACATGGACTGTAACAATTAGATTTTCTCAGAACTGGAGAAATCAAGATCAAATGAGAGTTGATAGCTGGTTTGGGGGGGGGGTTATTAAAACAATAACTTTAGGATGCAGAATGATGGATGTAGTAATTTAAATTATATATTTTGGATTAAAGTATTGTACATTATAGATTATATCAAATGCTCTTTATAAGATATCGTTATTGATTTAGGGGGTGACAATCTGGATGATGCCCTGAGTACCTTCCAATACTTGGTGTCCTTTGTCTGTGGAGGTAGAATGTAGAAGCGCAAGCTTCCAAACCAGCCCCCTTGGCCAGGCAATGGTTTTGCTACCTTGATTAGCATAACCCAACAAGTTGCTCTGTGTCATAGAACAAATGGGTGGGCCTTCCTGGCTCACCCAGCTGTTAGGTTGGAGAACAAGTGCCAGGGTGGTGGGGGTGAGCTGACCTGGAAGCCAGGTGGAAGCTGGAGACACAGAGAACTGCTTGCTCCGTGCTGGATCCAAAGCTTCAAGATCTGTTGAATGTTAACACTGAGAGCCCCTCCGTCTTAGGCTCCAGCTGTATGTGTAAACAAAGCTGTGTATCCTAAAGACATCATAGTCTCTGCTGACCTTCTTTCCAATGAAACAAAACCCTGAGTAAACACAGGAACCCCCAGAGTGCCTCATCTCTTGGGGGTTGGGGTGGCCTGTACCAATATTGTGCATGTTTTGTATTTATTTCAACAATTATTTTTAAAGCCTTTCCAGGCCTGTTCACCAGTGCATGGAAAACTACAGCTCTCCACCACTCTCCCTGCTCTTCAGATCCAGAAGTGCTGAGGCCAACAAGCCAGGGTTGCACTTCTAGGAAGACAGAAGATGACACCCAGAGAGAAGCTTGGAGGGCATTGAACTGGGGCCAGAAGGTCTGAGTGAAGGTTGCTGCAGCTGATGTTTTTCCTCATTCCTGTGGAATCCTTGAGTTGCCTAAGAAGTATTCGCAGCCATAAATCATTAAGGCTTGCCTGTGCCCCTTGGAAACTCTTTCCTTGACTCTAGTATAATCACATTCCAAAGCAGAAATGAGAGAGGCCAACACTGTATTTGTACAAGGTGACCAGTTTCTGGAATCCAATATCATTTTGCAAGTGATTACATGGAGATGAGTTTTCCCACTAAGGAAGCAGAAGGGACAGAAGCTTGGGAGTAATTACATAAATAGAAGGTGAAAGGCAACATGTAGAAGTTTATAAAATAATAAATTAAAAGATAATGCTTTCTCCTGGTTCAGGCTAGGACCTGAACTTGAACCAAGTTACAAAAAAAGATATTCCTACTAAACATCAGGTGGAACCTTTGGACGGTAAGAGCTCTTTGACAGTGAAATGGACTCCCATGAGAGGTGGTGGGCTCTCCTTCCTTGGGAGGTTTTTAAGCAGAGGTTGGATGGTCATCTGCAAGGTATGATTGAGAATCCTGCATTGCAGGGTGTTGGGGATTGGACTAGAGGACTCTTGGGTCCTTCCAACTCTGCAGTTCTACGATTCTACTCCTTTAATTACTTGGCATGTTGCAGAAAATGGTTGTACTGCACACAATAATTACTCATTTAAATAGTCTTTCTCAAGCCTACCTGGAGATACCAGGGATCAAACTGGAGGCCCTTCATGCATTGAGGCACCTGTTCTTCCAGTGAGGTATGGTCCTTCTGCATAAGGTGTAACCCAAACCTGCAGCACTATACAGAAATTCTCTTTATCTATATTGTTCTACAATGCCCCCTAATGGTTCAATAGAGCACATGGCAAAGAGTTTTCAATTTCATCAGATTCAAGGGGAACAAATGTATGTGTATGACTTCTTATTTCAAGGCAATTTAGGAGGGTTGAGTTTTGCAGTGGCTTAATAAATTAAAATGCATTCCATTTTATTTTATTTTTATTTTTATTTGAAAAAACACCTTGAGTGTTTCAAGATGTCGAAGGGCCTGAAAACAAGGAAGTGAAAAGAGCTGAATATGATTAGCCCGGAGAAGAAGAATTAAGATGGCATGACAACCATCTTCAGGACTTCTGCAGAGGATGGAGCAGTTAATCAGTTGTCTATTACTGCAGGTGGCCTTAACCAATGGTGGAAATGGGAGAGATTTCAGCAGAAATTCAGAGAAGCTTCCTAATAGCAGGCACAGGCAAACTCCGTCCCTCCAGATGTTTGGGACTACAATTCCCATCATCCCTAGCTAACAGGACCAGTGGTCAGGGATGATGGGAATTGTAGTCCCAAACATCTGGAGGGCTGGAGTTTGCCTATGCCTACCAATAGCATGAGATGTTCAACAGTGGAACAGACTGTCTCTTGGAAATATTTGAGTAGAGTTTGGGACACCAGTTAGGGATGCTGGAGATGAAGACCTTGTACTGAGCATGGGGCAAGACTAGAAAAGTCCGAAGCTTTCTTCCAACCCTGATTCATGCCAGTGACAGCTTTCATCTAGCAACACCCAATCCTTGCTGGCCTATAGGGTAAGTAGTCCTTTTGCTGTAGCACAGATCATTGTTCTAGTATCTGGTTAATCAACAGGCTGTATTCCCATCCCAATTCTAGGCTCATCTTGCCCCTACCCCTCTGCTGACCCCAGTACACAGGCAGCTTCCATCTGCAATGGATTCAAGTTACAAGAAGGGAAATTTTGACTAAAACCTTAGGAAGAACTTTCTGGCAGTAAGAGCTGTTTGACAGTGGAATGGACTCCCTCAGAAGGTGGTGGGCTCTCCTTCACTGGAGCTTCTTAAGCAGAGGTTGGATGGCCATCTCTCAGGGATTCTTTAGCTAGGATTCCTGAGTTGCAGGGGGTTGGGTTAAATGACACTTTGGGCCCACTTCCAACTCTGCAGTTCTATGATTCTATACTGAAAGATCAACCTCTCAGAATCATGGGTGTGTACAGGTCACTAACTGGACCTGCAGATTCAACCACCACCAGAATAATGCACACACACAAACACACCAAGAGTTCAATTGACCTAAACTTTATTGGCACTGAATGAAGAGAACAGGCTGTGGACTTTAACAAAACCGCTTTGCAGGCAAGGCATCTGAGTGGCAAGGATCAACATGGCTGGCCTGCCCCACAGAGACACAGATCAACCTTACAACCCCACCTGGGAAAACTGGTGTTTTAACAAAACATGTAAAAAGGTAGACATAATTTACAGCCAAAAAAAAAAATTATCCAAAACACAAATATAAAGCCAGACACAAAAAAATGCTTAATAGGGTAACCCCCTCTCCCCCAGGATAGGATATATCCAAAGTAATAGCAAGTAAACAAGTTGAGGGGGGAGTGGAGGAGGGGAAACCTCCATGAATCCCAACAAATAATTAAAAAAGTGTCTAAAAATCTCATGGTAATACTGAATGCTTCTTACATTAATTTCCTGCAAAATATCAATCTCTTTACAATACAGTATACATTTGTCCATGGAAAAGGGGGGCATTTCCCCCTCCCCATCCACATTTCCAAGATTAATATTTTCTAATCGTGCACAGCTAGAAAAAAAGAGAATGAAATCAATACCATTAGATACCACTGGAATAACATAATACTGGTAGGATCAGGGGAGAGCTGAACCAACTACACGAGGAGTTAAGGCTTCTTGGCATAGGTTGGCTTGCTCCTTTTCTAGAAGTGAAAGGGCAGGAGGAAAATCAACTGTGCCAGTGGAAGGTGTCAACAGAGCTCCGTGACCCAACCAGGGGCGATGCAGATATGCTTTAACTACTTCATTAGTTCAGCACAGACCTGGGAGGCTCTGTGCTGATTTCTCTCGTGAGGATGTAGTTCTCTGAACCAAAGTGTGCCAGTAATGTGAAGGAAAACTGCCAAATTACAAGTTTGGAGCACAAAACGTTTTAAAAAGTGATAAGGAATCACAGATTCTTCAGTTTAAGGGTAAATGAGTTGTGACAAGTTCAACTGCAGTGTGTGTGTGTGTGTGTGTGTGTGTGTGTGTGTGTGTGTGTGTGTTAAAGTGTTCTAAGTAATGAGGTTGCATATTTTCAGGAGGAGGAGTAGCTGACAGTTCCTACCCTCACTTCCTAAAGGCACTATGTATATATATATATATTTAAAAAAAAAAAGAGGGGAGAAAAGGGGTGCATAACAAACTCACAGAAGACATTTAGACCATGCTATTTTGCAAGCTGAGGGAGTCTTGCCTCCATGCAGCTAAGGCTGCCAACACCAAGCTGCCCAAAGCAGGCTGGCATGGCTTTGGGACAGCTATGGGAGGTTTTTCGCTGCCCTCACTGGAGCAAATCAGGGCAGGGATGGGGAGCCTGTGCCCCTCCAGATGTTGCTGGATGACAACTCTCATTGTCCTTGGAGAGCCACAGGATCCCCACCTCTGAACTGCAGCTCCTGTCTTTGTTCCACTCTCTCCACACAGCTTTCCTGTTTCTAGTGGCACTGTTGGTATTAACACACTTTGGGAGGAAAGGGGCGGACGGAGAAGATCAGAAGAGATTATGCAGTTCAGGAGTTTAGAGCTGCAGAAGAGCAGGACAGCTTCTCTGCAAAAAAAAACTCCTTTGAAAAAGAAGCTTCTTAGACTGGGGGTGGGGCGTGGGGAGACAGGCAGTCCCCAGCTGTACCTGATGCGGTCATGGCACAGGTAAAAGTGACGTAACAAACTCTCTTGAAAAAAGGGAAGCCCTGCCAAAAAACTGGTGGCCAAAGTAGCACTAGAAGGTTCTGTCTGGACTTAGGAGGCAAATAGGAGCAACCTCCTAAAAGAAAAGCCGCATAAAACTTCTTTAAAAATTCTGAAAAGCAAAAGGCACTCCAAGGCAAAGAAGGAAGAGGAGGAAGAGTTTGGATTTTATATCCTGCTTTATCACTACCCTAAGGAGTCTCAAAGCTGCTAACAATCTCCTTTACCTTCTTCCCCCACAACAAATACTCTGTGAGGTGAGTGAGGCTGAGAGACTTCAGAGAAGTGTGACTAGCCCAAGGTCACCCAGCAGCTGCATGTGGAGGAGAAGGAATCGAACCTGGTTCACCAGATTACGAGTCCACTGCTCTTAACCACTACATCACACTGGCTCTCCAAAGAGATTTGGGGACAAGATCTGCTGCATTCCAACAACCAAGGCAGCAGAGACAGAAGCTTTTTCTTAAAATCAAAGGCAGGTTTTGTGACTGTGCAAGTGGCTGGTGATGTGAAGAAGACAGGGTACTTTTTTGCATTTGGTCACAAGTAAACATGAGGACTCTATAAAAACTTCACACCCATGGAAAAGGATGTCATAAGGCACCGATAATGTGGGCTGTGTGTGCTACAGACCTCCCTTGAAAGGGTCAGCTGCAATATTTCCCCACATCTGTCTTGCTCTGTGGGGTTTATGGCTGATGCACATCCTCTTCTGAACACTTAAGTTGGACTGTGCTGGTCAATATGAATGGGACCAAGTATGTTGCTGCTACCAATCCAAACATCATCTCCTTATTGGACAAGGTTGGGGAACCTGGAGCCCTCCAGATACTGTTGAAATCTGCAATCTCTGGTGGGAATCGGTGGTCAGCAAAGTTTGGAGGCCAGCACACACATAACTGGATATGGCAACATTTCAAGAGGGGAAAACAAAATATATTCAGATCACAACGTTTATGGAATCCTGCCTCTTTCAACTGCTTAGGCAGTGGCATGTGCAAAGTGATAAAAAGATCAGGGTGATCCGTTTGGTCTGCTAAACCTCTGGGAATCATAAAAAGCTTTGGTCTTTCGTGTGTATGTATGTGTGGGTGGGTTGCACAAGAACATTAAATTCTGCTTCAGTAACTTTTCCTTCTGAACTTCTTCTTTTTTAATTATCAAAACTAGACAGGCTTAAAAAGTAAAGATACCCCAACACACAAGTCTCTTCAAACATTGGCTAGAGAGACTAGTGGCAGGGATGGGTCCTTGGGGGGGGGGGGTCATAGGACCAGCACAGATGTTTCATAAAGCTGCATGGAACAGATTTCTCTCTTCAACCCAGGTTGAGAAAAGAAAATGGGGCATCACCATAAAAAATATATATTATTATTTTTAAGACACAGCTGACTAATCCTGTTTCACCCTATGTTGGATGGCACCCAACTCTCAGACAGACTGTGGTGACTCTTCTGTAGTGGTTCCAGCACAATGCAGTTAAACACAGAAAAAAGGTGGCGGGGGAGGGAGGAAGAGTGCAGGGGAGGCAGCAGAAGGCTCACAAATGATTACATGGACTCAAACTCATCAATGCGTTGCTTGGTGTTGCCCTGCCGGATCTGGCGGAGGGTCTTGTATTTGTCACGGCCCAACCTCATGTTCTCGGCATGGATCATATCATTGGCAGTCTTCTTTGTTTCGTCGCGGGCATTGGCCAGCTCGGACGTGAGAGCCTGTAGGTGCAAAACGTGAAGGGAGGAAAGACCAGTTTTAAAATGTTATTTGCTTGTTTTATTTCATAGAATTTATACACTACTTGATTGTAAAAACCCTCAAGCAGTACACAATAAAATTATAGTAAAAGCCATAAAAAGCAACATACGAAAGATAAAATCAGCAATAAAAGAAAAAATAGATCAAAACATCCATATGTTTTAGTCAAATGTGTTGCACTGTTTGGTGTAAGTGGAATCCCAGTTGCCTGAGGGCAGAGAGCCCCAGAGGGGAATGCTTCTCAGTGAAGGCCATTCACAAATCCAACAGTGAAAGAATCAAGTGACATTGCCTGAGCCAGTCCAAGAACATAACAAGAGTCTGCTGGATGGGGGCAGTGGTTGATCTGCTCCAGAATCATGCTCTCATCGTGGCCAACCAGATGCCTGTGGAAAATTTGCAGGGATGACCCAAGCAGAAGAACACTGAGCCTCTTTTTCCAAGGCTGAATTTTTGGGACAGTAATTGTCTCCCAGCCTAACTCACCTCACAGGGTTGTTGTGAGAATAAAATGGGGGAAGGGACCATGTATGGCACCTTGAGCTCTTTGTAGGAAATAGAAATCCAATAAAAAATACATAGCTCTCTTCTCTTCTGGCTCCCAGCAACTTGTATTCAGAAGCGTCTATATGGGGGTCAGTAAATCCCAACAGGAAAGGATGCTGGACCAGGTGGGCTCTGCCCTGGATGTTCTTAGGCAGGTAAAGAGCCAATAATAGCACTCAGAGAGTTCTGATACTCCAAACGTCTGAAACTCTCACCCACAGCTCCAATGTTTACATTCTCACACTAAAACTCTCATCTCAATTCATTTTACTGTATTATTATTATTATTATTATTATTATTATTATTATTATTATTAGTTAACTGGAAGCCACCCTCAATGTTTTACTGAAGTGCAGGGTGAAAATATTTTGCTAGAAAGAAGCCAAGATAAATTGCAGATGTGTCTGTACAATGGGGACTGGATCCTTCAGCTCTGTTGTGACAGGGCCAAAAATAGCATTTTGCCAGAAGAGGGTGTAGAGTCCAGCTGGCCAAAGAGACAGATGCATTTCCACCTGGCCCTTTTATTAACTTTATTGTGAAAGCCATCTGAAAATATTTACTGCTGGGAACAAAGTGGGAACTTAAGTGCAAGCACTGGATGTTACAAGAGACACATAGCCTCCTGCCAAAAACAGAAGCCTGGGACATTTCTCATCCTGTTTCCCACAATGTGCCAACAAATAAAAATCCATGTTATGATGAGATATTATGGTTGTTCAAACTTCCTGCCCCAATCCACCGGGTTGACAGGATGGGGGAACCAAGTGTGCTGATGAAGCATCTTTTACCACCAAGGTTTATGAGAAAGACATCATGGTATTAGCTATGCTACTCTTGTACCACCTATAGGTGGATCAAGCCCTTAACAACCTGCGACCAGGTTACCTGGGAGATGGCATTGCCCTCTTTATGGCCACTCAAACACTTGCTTCATTCTGTGTAACTGGCACTATTACAAGTGCCACATAATACCCAATCTGAATTTGTAAGAAGTCAGTATTTTAGCGTGGCAGCACCTGCACTTTGGAACCCTCTGCCTATTGATAACAGCCAGGCACCTTTGCTGTACTTTTTCTGGCACCTGCTAAAACACTCAGGTATCTAGAAAGCTAGCTCGTTTTTATGTTTATTGTTGTACTTCATGTTTTGAATGTTTCAAATAATTGTTTCTACAGCCCCCCCCCTTATTGTTTTGTCTTTTTGGTAAATGGCTTTGAGCCTCGCCCCCACCCCCCGTATAATCAAGCAGTGCATAAAATTTATGACGTGAATAATAATAGGTGGCGCTAGACATTTGAGGGAAGCGGGTCTCAGGCCCACACCCTGCCCACCAGCCGCACTCCCCCTCAAAGTAGTGTTGGCCCCACATTACCTTCAAGTGCTTCTGGACCCGCTCGTTCTTCTCTGCCTCCGTAGTCCGCTGCTCCTCGCTCCGGTCCTTGGCGGAGGCATGTGCCCTCAGCTCTGCGCTGGCCTCAGCAGCATTTTCATCCTGCTCATCATCATGTTCGTTCTCAGACTGCATTGGTTCTGGAACATGCTGGGTGACCATGGCTGACTTCAACTCCTCTTTAGTCTTCTCTAGGTCTTCCTGGACCATCTGGGCCTGAGGGAGGATATCAACCCACCAATGGGTTAGTGGAGCTGGCGTTTGTCCACAGACAGCTTTCCAGGTCATGTGACCAGCACAACTAAGCTGCTTCTGGCACAACGGAGCACCATGATGGAAGCCAGAGCACACGGAAATGCCATTTGCCTTCCAGCCACAGCGGTACCTATTTATCTACTTGCACTGGTGTGCTTTTGAACTGCTAGGTTGGCAGGAGCTGGGACAGAGCAATGGGAACTCACCCCGTTGTGCAGATTCGAACCACTGACCTTCTGATCGGCAAGCCCAAGACGCTCAGTGGTTTAGACCACAGCGCCACCCACGTCCTTATATATAAAGACTCAATTTCTCAATGAATACATTATATTGTGGTCTGCCCTCTCCAGTTCTCACCATATACGTAAGCTTAGCATTGCACACTATGTCCAAGGTTTAATATAGCATTCTCTCAAGAATGTTGATCTCATTTTTGTTGAATTCTGACAAATCATAATTCTAGCACCACTTAAGAGATTCTGCATTAATTCGGTGTCATCCTGGTGCATCTGAGAAAGCCAGTGTGGTGTAGTGGTTAGAGTGCTGGGCTATGAACTGGGAGACCAGGGTTTGAATCCCCAGTCAGTCAAGAAACCTACTGGGTGACCTTGGGCTAGTCACTGCCCCTCAAGTCTAACCTACCTCACAGGGTTGTTGTGAGGATAAAATCAGGATGGGAGAACCACGTACACCACCTTTTGTTCTTTGGCAGAAACAATGATATATAAATGCAATAAATATCTAAATAAAATCAGGTCAGACCAGTGGGCCAAAGGTTCCCTCATTGTTGTTCTAGAGCAAGAGTCAAAGTCATGCATCACAGATTATCATGCATGTACTGGAGAGGGCCATGTCTATTTTACACAAGTTAAATGCACATTTGCTGCAACACTGACACTGTGGAAGGTGGACAACACGCCTTGTAGGCAGGATCCCCTGCCTCTCTGTGCAAATGGGGTGTCTTTACTTTTCCCCATCACTGGGACAAGGGGAAATGGGATGGTCACTCCTAGGCAGAGGAGAGGTAGGAAAAGGCTTGTTTCAAGACAGGACCAAGACACCCCACTCACTTTCTGCTGCCACTGCACAGCCTCGCTCTCCTTCTTCTGCCGAGCCAGTTCCAGCTGCAAGATCCTATTGGTGAGCTCCATCATTTCAGACGACTGCAGGAATTAACAGAAGATCACAAGTGAAGTAGGCGACCACGCTCCTAAAATGCTATATTGCCCCGCTACTCCCCAATCTGGCCCTTGCTCAGCTATAAGGTATAAAGTGTACTTTCCACACCCCTGCTGTGATCTTGGGATGCAGCTAAGAAAACTAATACAAAAATTAGATTCGTGAGTGTGCACGATTCTTCAAGAGAAGAACCCTGGTATACACACATACCACCCTAAGAGAATTACAGTTCCAAGGTCTCCTTTGGGGAGGGAATAACTATTAAACCAGTTTAAGCCTGCAGTGGAGCCTGGTTTCCTCTAGATAATGGGTCACCAACCTACAGCCCAGGGGCCAGATAAGGCCTGAGGGACTCGTTTATCCGGCCTGCAGAGACCCCTGCCACCACCGGCCAGTCTTACCAGCTTGTGCGCATGCACACGGGCCTCCTCCGACCCAGATATGCACCATTTGCACATGCTCCCCCGCCCTCCGCGCAATCATTGCTGGAGACACCGGCCCGAGGCAAGGAAAACTTGGGAGACCCCTGCTCTAGATCAGTGGTTCCTAGACCTCTTCGGCCCACCATCCAGTTCCCCTGCTCTCCCTATAAAAAGCATTATTGAGAATAGTGGTTTGCATGACCCACTAAGGAAGAGCATAACACAGCAAAATTCAAAGCAGTAATAAAATTACACATAGAATCCAGTTAAAACTATTTAGTTAAACTGATTCAACAAAATTGATGGACTTATCCAGTGGTGCCAACTTTCCAAAGTTTAATAGTAAGTCACACTTCCAGTATCCTTTCCCCCTTGCCTCTAAATGCCCCCCCCCCCCCCCGGAATCCCACCAGCCTCCAGGGTTAGAGTCAACAGCTTTTGGACTAATGGCTAGTCTAGCTCAGTACAAATGGCGGCCATTTCCTGCCTTTATGAGGACCCAGCTGCTGGTTAAATTATTTATTAATACTTGACCACCCTGGAAATGCCTAGCAGATCTAATTTTTATATTCTAGCATAAATAATTCCTGTTGATGTGATGAACAACAGCGCCTATTCTACATTGGAATTTAAAATGTATCAGCATTATCAACATTATTTATTTGGACTACTACATTATGTATTGAAATGAACTGATAATGGGAAGTTGTATCAATATGCATGTTTCTCTAGTGTGTTGTGAGCCACTTTGGGGTCATTTAAGTGGAAGAGCAGCATACAACATGCAACTTAGGAACTCCCTGCCTACTGACACAAGGGGCACTCACTGCACTCTTTTCAGTGCCTCTAAAACCATTTTTGATTGGCCAAACCTACCCAGATAGGTAAAACATGGACATATTTTTATCTGTTTTCAGTTTATCACTGATTTTAATTTTTAAAAAATGTTTTAAGTAATTGGTTTCACTGATAACTTTATCATTTTCTTTTTGTAAACCACTTTGGGTTTGCCTTTTTTTTACAGTCAATGTGGTATATAAACTTTATGAAATAAAATAACTTAGCTGCTATTGCTGGGGGTTGAACTAGATTACCCCTTAGGGTCCCTTTCCAACTCTACAATTCTATATGATTCCATAAATACAATGACTTCCTAAGAACCCCAGAAGGGTCTGGCTGCAAGATCAGACCACTAGGCCTCCCCATCCAGCATCCTGTTCTCGCAGTGGCCAACGCAGGCGACGCTTTTGGAGAGCTAGCCTACCAGCTGCTCCTGGGTCTTCTTCTGGTCATTGGAGGCCTTCAGCAAGGCTTCTTTTGCCTCCTCAGCTTCCTGACGCTCCTTCGCCAGCTTCTCCGCTTCTTCCTGAGCTCGCTTCCTTTCTTGCTCCAACTCTAGTGCCTTGCGGGTCTGCTCTTCCAGTTCTAAAGAGAGAAAGGGAGATAGGTCTACAGCTTGCCCACCAACTCTGTAAATCAGCACCAAGCTCCCCTTCCCACCACCTGCAAGGTGGGCACCAGAAGCTTCCCCTACCTAGCTGAGCTTTCTTTGTCTGCTCTTCAATCTGCCTGAGCCGTTCCATCAGCTCCTCCTTCTCGCGTTCAATCTTTTCCTTCTCCTTCTCTGCCAGCTCCCTCTTCTTCTTCTCATTCTCCAGCAGGGCTCTAGGCAGGGAGGAAATGTGAAGGATAACACAAAGTTCAACCCCCACCTGGCTGACAGATTTCCAGTTCTCTCTTGTGCAACAAAACTCTTAGTTGGGGCATTCTCGTCTTGCATCAGAAGTTTTTCAGTCATCGGCAATCAATATTTTGTTTTTAGCGTAAATTAAAAGAAAAGTAATTTTCTAAACTTTTAATGCTGATGCTGCACTCGTTCGCTCAAGCGGGCGCCTTCTGTGCCAACTTTTAAACACTAGCTGAAAACTTTTCTGTACTGCCAGGCCTATGCCGGAAATTAAGAATACATCCTTCCACAATGGTTAATTGGTGTCTTGGTTTTTTAAAAAAAATCTTTTTAATGGTTTTAGTTGTATAATTTTATATTTTTATTGCTGCAAACCACTTTGATATATGTGATATAGCAATATGCACATTTTTTTAAATAAACAAACAAATAAGCCTCCATCAGAACAGGAGTGGGGCAGGATCCAGCCAGTGGGCTGGTTCCTGAGCTTTCTCCCACCCCTGCAGGTTATTTTACAAGTGGGCAGGGCCACCCAGCTGTCAATCACCCGATATCACAACAACAACACATTCTTCCTTTGCGGAGGTAGCTTGAGCTGCACCCACAGAGCAGCATCCTTTGCATCCAATGCAAACAGATATTTGGGCCTAGGAGTTAAGCACCACCGTTTGGCTGCACAATGGTATCCCCAATTTGGAGCTCCACAGCACAGCCAATCCCACCAGGGCCTGCTGTGACTGCTAATCAGCTGATGAACACAGACAGCAAGGCCTGCTTGCTAAGGAACAATCCACAGCATTTTAAGGCTTCCAAATGTTCCTTTGCAGCTTCCTCTCTACTTGCCCCACACCTATAAGGCAAATGAGTGTGGTGTGAGGAAAACAGACTTCTAATCTGAATTGTGACCCATGCTGAGCCTATTTGACCTATCATCTGGAGCTTTCTCCCACTGCTACATCCTTCTCCCTGCAGCTACAGGGAAATGCTGTTCACATATGTTGCGGGATAGACCCATTACACAGAAAAACCATACACTTTGCATGCAGTGGGAGTCAGAGTCCAACAGAATCCAGAGCCACAGTTTCTCCATACCAATGTGAAACTAAGAAAAGACTGCTGGATCAGACCAAAGGGGACCCATCTAGTCCAGCATCCTGTTCTCACAGAAGCCCCAATAGGAAACCCACAAGCAGGATCTGAGCGCTTCCACCCTCCCTTGTGGTTTCCAGGGGGCGTAGGCCTCTTCTACTATATTCCAGCTGCAGGATTTGCCTATGGAAAGAACACATGCCACACCTCAATCACTAAACTCCAATCTTGCCACAACTTTTCCTACAGAAGATGGCCATGACTAAGACACTGTGGACCAGCGTTCGGGAACCAGTTATGTCAGCATTTGGCACTCTGTTCAGAGGCATTTGTATTCAGTTGAACGCACCTCTCCATCTGTTTTTGATGCTTCTCCTCTCGGGCTTGAGCCTTCATCTGCTGCACCTCAATTGTGTCTGGCTTACGCCGACGCATGTAGAGCTCATGGTTCCCCATGCAAAGAGCCAGAATACGCTTGTTAATCCTTAGCCGTGGGGCATAGAATACAAAGTCCTTTGAAAGAAAGATGAAAAATAAAGAATGAATCATGGATACACCTGCGTCACTTCCCTTTCTTCTCCAGTAGTAGCTAATGCCTCAAGTACATGCAAAATAGCATCCAATTAATTAGGCAATTTCCCCCATGCAAAAAGACAAAAGGAGCAAAAAAGAGCTAAATGGTTGTTCAGCAACCTTTAGCTTCAATGAGTCAGGAAGCTGGAAATCTGGATAGGAATTTAAATCTGAAAGATGGCCTTTAAATAAACCTCACTCGAATATTAGTGGAGCATGTCTACATTGTGTTTCTGTTGAAATGTTGCACACAACCAGCTTTGAGTGTTGTCTAAAAACCAAACATTAACAGAATAAAATATCCCATTACTGGGAAAAGAAAAGCACAACCAATTAATACATTATCAGACTGAAGTAGCAGAAGTAAGTGAACTTTTCGCTAATCAACAGGAACCACCATCAAGTCCCCCCCCCCCGACCTCTGCACTATTGGTGCCCCAGGCAGAAAATCCCAGGCACAACCCCTGCCTCTGAAAAAGAGGGGATGCAGAGCAGGGCTTCTACCACAGGTAGAAAGAATGGTGACTGTACACACATAGCCTTAGAATCTGAACGTCACCAGTAAGCACTTTAACCTGGCTTTGGGAGCAAACAGCCAGTGCAGCAGAATTAGAATGGGAAAGCTGAGCTGCAACTCGCCTTGTCAAAGAGGCAGGCCACAAACCCGCTTCTCCCGCTTCTGAGCTGTCTTCAAAAGACATGCCCCAACCCAACCCAGAGGTGTTGAACAACTCATTTTTCTTTTTTACTAAGACAAAATCCCGAAGAGGAACAGACACCCCATCTGATAGAGAATACATGTTCAACTCTGCAGCAGAGAGACCCCAGAACTTCATTCCCAAAGCCTCAATATTTTGGCATTTGCTACTCCAAAAAAACAACAACACACACACACACACACACACACACACACACACAAAATGTGTGCTCCCAGGGCAGGAGGGAATTCAGAATGCTTTTATGTCATCTGGTAGGACTTTATTTCCTATACTTTGGACTTGTATGTGCAACACTCACCAGTCACACCAGCTTAGGAAATACGGATGTCTTTGTTTTAATGGTGCCTCTCACTATTTCTTTCTCTTATTATCTACTGTTTGCTTGCTTTGCATATGGTATGAGGTAATATCCTGCAACTGCACTTTTGAGTTCTTAGTAATGGTAATAAATAATTATTTAAAACAAACAAATTCTACCAATCAGCTACTTGTTGAAGAAAAGGGGGAGGTAGCTCTGTATGCAAACCCTGGATATGCTGAAGCTATAACCAAGGGATCCCATTAAATCAAATCAAATCAAATCATACACCCCCATAAAGAAAAAAGGCTTTGGAAGAATTCCGTGCATCCAGACAAGGCATTCAAGTGCCAGGAACCATTCATCTTTGCAGCGATATTGCTGTTACTTACACACAGCAAGGTTCACCTCTTCCAGAGTGAGCTGTCTCACCACAGGAAAACTGTTCTCATGAAAATGAAGGGAAGACCTTTTTTGGCACAATTGCTGACCCAGAAAAACAAAGCAGATGTCCAAGAACCAGTTAATCTAAAGAGTCCTGAAGCACTTCTGCTACCAGAAAGGCAAGAGCAATCCAGAGATCTCAATGGTATTGAATTGAACAGAGTTTGAGGGTTCGCTGCTCACTCAGCCCCGCAGATGAAAACAAATGTACAACTTCTCTCTAGCTTTTGTTTCAAACACCCAATGAATTTACCTCATCTTTGGAAGAAGAAGACACTTGACTAACCACAATGGGCTTTTATGTTCTATCACTAAACTACCAAGTGGAAAACTCTTCACACAAATGACTGTTTGAAAAGCTCTTCGTTCCTTAGAGTGCCCTTCGTTCCTTAGAGTGCCCATCAAACCAGCTGTATACCCAGTTGTGTGAGGTTTATTGCAGCCCTCTGCAATCTGCTGAGCTCCACACATTTTAGACTGCAACTACTACCAGTCCCAGCCAGTTTGAGCACAGTAAAACAAACAAACAAACTGGGAGTCACTTGTTTATGAAAATCTAAATGTTCATTCTGTCACCAGGGGATTTCCCATCACAACCAACTGGCTTTTTTGGTTATGTAGATAGAGCAAAATAGAACAACCCCAAATTACTGATTTTCAATTAAATATTTGAATAGATTATTAACTAAAATATTTTAAACTACAAATGAAATCTTACTGGGGCTTTCTTGTCAATGGGCTTGATAACAAACTTCTTATCGTTGAATGAAATGTTTCTAATCTCACTCCAAGGGAATCCGATTTTTGGTGTTAACCTGAAAAAGATGAAAGAAAGGATTTAATGTTTCAAAAGCTGAGCCCACTGGAATACTTTGGCAATTAAGCAACCTGACTACACTGATGTGGCACGAATGATTTTCCATCACTGAGACAAAAGAGGTAATGTTGCTCAGAATTTACAAAACCAGATACACTGAATTTATGTAAGATTTGCACAGAATGCAATGTAAGTGGCTTGGACAGTGGCTTGTCCAAATTGCCCAAAGCAACATACTAAATCTCAGGCCTCAAAAGGATACAGGATTTGGAGCCTGGAGAAAATATACACAATCTTAAATGCAACTCAGGCTATTAGGTGAGTGCAGACCCATTCCATGTGATTTCCATCTTATATGAAGACACTTACTGAGGAACTGGTGCCTATACAGTGGTACCTCGGGTTACATACGCTTCAGGTTACATACGCTTCAGGTTACAGACTCCGCTAACCCAGAAATATTACCTCGGGTTAAGAACTTTGCCTCAGGATGAGAACAGAAATCACACGCCGGTGGCACAGTGGCAGCAGGAAGCCCTATTAGCTAAAGTGGTGCTTCAGGTTAAGAACAGTTTCAGGTTAAAGAACAGACCTCCAGAACGAATTAAGTTCTCAACCCGAGGTACCACTGTACACACAATATTATTAATCCAATGACTGGATGCTTTGGTAGATGTGCTACTGGCCTTTTTACACAGTGCATTTTGCATTACATTGCAGAAAGGGGACACCCAACTGAAGCTTGCACCAGTTTGGTTCACAAGGTTTGGAGGTCCCTGCAGTTACCTGCTTTGTTAATACTTTGTTAATTAAAATCAGTACCCAGAGGAAATATATAGGGTACATGAGGTCAGGAGTGCATAGATCAGTAATTCCCAAAGAAGCACCAGTCCAGATGTGGATCATACAGGGCACCACAGGAAGACTCAAGCATGTAAACTACTACAGAAAATAAACTCCCACTTCTTTCTGGGATCACTTGCCCTATGTAACCTGATAAAAATACTTCCTTAAATTCAAAGGATCAATTGAATTGGGAGTATGAAAGCAAGACATAATCATGGAGCATCTCTCAGGCTCAAGAAAGTCCAGATGTTGCTGGACTACAACTCTCATCACCAACTCTGTTGTTGCAGATGAGCCCCATCAGGCCTCCTCTCCCCTCAATGGCGCAGCCATTCCCTCAGGCTGCTTCAGTGGGAGATAAGACCAGTTCCAACAAGCACCTCCGCCTACCACTGAACTATGTAGGCTGGTCATTATAGGAACAATTGCTTGAGAACTGGTATGGGAGATTTCCACCCTGCTCTCTTCCCTCCCTATCCCCTTTTCCTTGTGTGCCATTTAAAAGAAAGGGAAAAAAAGATTGTAAGTCTGTGGGAGATGACTGCCTTGTTTTAATCAATGGCATGTAAGCCATTCTCAGAGCCATTTTGGCTGAAGAGTGGGGTACAAATGCTCTAAATAAACACAATAAATGAATAAATCATCTCTGGCCCCATGTCACACTATCTAGAATGGATGGTGCTTGGGATTCAAGCCTTCCCATACCCAGTCTCAGGTTCCAATCTCAAATAAAATTTCTGGGAAATAAACACCCACCCATCAGATTGGGATATAAATATTACACCACATTATCTCTCCCACTAAATAAAGACTCTCCCTAGGAGACTAAGGCTTTGCATTTAGTCCCCTATGATGGATCCAGCAAAAGCTTTAGCTGTCATAGATAAAGACGATATGAACTGCACAAGGTGGGGACTGACATGAAAGAACTGCTGCTGTGATGGTTTTCTGTGAGCCTCCTGAAAACATCTTGGTAGCCAGCTGGCAAATGCTAGAAGAAGGTTGCTGGACTTAGATGCACCTTTGCCTGATGCAACAGATGGCCCTCTCCCCTCCCAGTCCCCATGCAAGTTTGAAGGACAGTCTTGTTACCTGTCATTGTGCTCATAAATGTTGAGTCCAAGGGCATCGACTCCCAACCAAAGTTCTGAGCCCTTCTTGTTCTTAATACTGAAGTAGTTCACACCATACATCTCCAGATCTTGTGCAATTTTCAGATATTCCAAGATGGCATCTTCTCTAAAAGTACACAAGAGAATGGATTTTTAATGCAATCTTCGCAAAGTTTGGCAGAGTTTAAAAGTGGTTCAAAACACAACACTTCTGACCTCCTGTAAATACAATGATGGGTTTTTCCAACCAAGGCTCCAAGCATATTTTTAAACTACGAAGAGGTAGCAAGTTGCCTATATCAACAGCATCCCTTCCAGAGGTTGTCACGCCCCACCCAGTCCCACTCAACACAGTCTCAAGGGTTACAATTGTTGGATTTTGTAATCATCATCAGGAGGCGAAGGGAGAGCTACAGGTTAGCAATTCTTTGTCAAATCATTACTGCATTAATACTATTGCAAATGCCCAAAGATCTACCAAAGCTATTATAAGGTTTTTCTATGGAAAAGGGGGCCAATATATTCCGGCAGCCTCCCAGGTCTCTGCTGCAAAAATATTAACACAACTGACATATGGCTCTCAGATCTGCAGTTTCTTAAACCTTGCTCCCTTAGAATCATTCCAAACTAAGTTCTATCGCTGCCTGCTAGGGATCCCTTCTTGTGTGTCTAACATAGCTGTCTGCCTGTAGGTCGGACAAATCCCTGTTAGTGCTCGGATATGGATTCTGAAGATCCATTATTGGTTAAAACTTATCTTTTTCTCTGTTGGGTTGGCACCCTTAACCCTACTGGATTCCTATCAATCCAAATGGAAAGCTACACTGTATGAAAAGCTAAGAGGCTTGGGGTTTTCCCCACAGACCCTGATAGCTGTAGGTTATGAGAAAGCTAGAGCAATAATCCACCAATGAATTTGGGATGTGGAACTGCAATGCCACGTGAGCGAGATGAATAAACACCCAACAATAAAAGATAATGGGAGAGGATTTACCCCAGCCAATTATTTGTCAAAATTACAAATACCTAAATACAGACAGTCGGTATTTATTACCCCTGCTATGCAAAAATCTCCAAATGAATCCAAACTTCAATGTCTAAAATCCCTGGTAGATGACAAGGATCCTGAGATCACGTTAAGGGTAGCCAAATTCTGTGTGATTGCCATAAAACTTAGGGAACAAGCTGTGCTATCATAATGATTAAGGCCTTAAATGATAATTTTAGGTTATATGTTAGTGACTAAGTTTTAATTTATTTTTTTAACTTGCTATATCTGTATTATCCTTGTTATACCTAATTGCAAATTCAAATGCATCCCTATTGTGTTTTATGACTTCCTTGATATTGTATGTGGGCTGGAACTGGTCTGTGACAAAAATAATAAAATTCATTCATTACTGCATTGACTTCTGTGACGCACTTTGAATATTTAAAGATAAAGCTATATTATGAACAAAAGATGCTCTTATACAACACAAACCAATTATTGCTATAATTTCAGCCTTACCTGAGCATTCCTCGATGTTCTTCATGCCACACCTGGATCCTTTCCTCCCACTGATCCTTGTTAAGTTTGTGCTGCTCCAAAACCCTAGGAAGCAAAGAACAGCAAAGCACATCAGGAGATAAGCAGCTTCCATACATGTAAAACTGTGGCAAAGGAAGCTTGTGGGGAATTTATTTTTCAAACTTCCTCTATCTGTACAAAGGAAAATGTAGTCCCCTAAGCTAAATCAGTGGTCTGAGAGTTGTTCTCTGGTGCTTCTACCTAATACAAAGGTGGGGAACCAGATGCAGGCAGTTAGCCAGATCCTTATCTCCCCTAGGAGATAAGAGCCAAATTGCACATGTCGGTGGGGCCTCGTCATCTGTCAACCATCTGAGAGCCCCACATTTGGAATATTGTGTACATGTACACTTTTGGTCTCCTCATCTCAAAAAGGATAATGCAGAGTAGGAAAGGGCTCAGAATAGGGCAACTAAAATGATCAAGGGTATGGAGTGACTCCCCTTTGAAGAAATGTTGCAATGTCTGGGACAGTTCAGAGAAAAGGCAAGTAAGAGGCGACATGACACATGTTTATAAAAGTATGCATGACATGGAGAAAGTGGAGAGAAAACTCACAGACATCCAATGAAGATGAATGTTGGAAGATGCAGTACAGGTAAAAGAAAGGGCTTCTCTTCAAGCAGTACAGAGAAACTATGGAACACACTCCCACAGGAAGCAGTAGTGGCCACCAATCTAGATGGCTTTAAAAGAAGACTGGGCAAATTAATGGATAGGAATAAGATTATTGAGGGCTACTAGCCATGATAGCTACGCTCTGCCTTCACAGTTGGAGGCAGTGATGCTTCTGAATCCCGGCTGCTGGAAACCACAGGAGAGGAGAGTGTGGCTGTTGTGCTTGAATGTGGCAACCCCACAGTGCTGCTATTCCATGGGAGCCTGAAGTCAGTGCTGACAGGCAATTTTGTGAGCAAGCAAGGTGAGTCCTTCTCCTGAACCTCCCATGGCTGATTGGATGGAGAGGGAGTGCTTGTTCAACCTTGCAGGAAGCTTTGGAGTCTGAACGAGAAGGTGCTAAGCTATCTTTTTCTGCTGCTTCTATATTTCCCAGTCTCTCTTGTTTTTTGCCAGCAAGGCTTGGGAAGAGAATTCTACCCAAGCAGGAAATACAAGACCCCTGATTTTCCTTAGCTCTGCCACACTGCAGCACAAATTAGAGAAATCCAGACTCTAGGGCAGAGAGGTGAGAGTGGGGAACTCTTAGCAATGACTGAGAAAGGCCCAGCTAGTACACTAGTGTTTGCCTCCATTGTAGGAGGTGGTGTGCCTCTGAATATGTTGTTAAGGAACATGAGCAGAAGAAGTTGCTGTTGTGTCTTGCTTGTGTGCTTCCTAGCAACATCTGGTGACTGTGGTAAACAGTACACTGGCTGAAATGGGCCTTTGGACTGATCCAGCAGGACTCTTCTTATGCCCCCCTGGATTTAAGAACTTAAGAGGAGCCTGCTGGATCAGGCCAAAGACCCACCTATAGTCCAGTGGCCAACCAGATGCCCCCAAGGGAAAGCAGGACCTAAGCACAAGTACCACACCCTCCCCTCCTGTGGTTTCTAGCACCTGGTATTCAGAAGCATTGCTGCCTAGAACTGGAGGAAGAGCATAAAAAATGTGGCTAACAGCCATCTGTAGCCCTCTCCTTCATTTAAATGAGCATTTTCTGTTTCCACACAAATAGAA
Organism: Podarcis filfolensis; assembly: GCF_964270895.1. Taxonomy (NCBI): domain Eukaryota; kingdom Metazoa; phylum Chordata; class Lepidosauria; order Squamata; family Lacertidae; genus Podarcis; species Podarcis filfolensis. The sequence goes on from NC_139617.1 coordinate 29,838,578, forward strand.
ATGTGACTACAGAAGGCAATTATGTGTAACAACATGAATGAGGCATAGACCAGAGATAGACAGAAAGGTCTATCCCCAGCTGGAGCAACTTACGAACATCTTGTGGGGAGCAGACAGGACTGAGTCACTCTTAGGCTAGCAGCTGATTGTCTTTACACTGAGATCACCAGTCACTTATGGAAGTTAACACACTGCACCTTTTTTTACTGCCATTTAGATCCACTGGAAGAATATGAATGGTGAAAGTCACCAGGAAGTAGTACACTTCCCATAAGGCTAGAAGCATGTGTCAAATTTGACCTACCTTAGAGGAAGCAGTTTGTCGCCAGTAAGGTAACCAGGGTTGTGCACCTCCTTGTTGAAGTCACCATATTTGGACTGGACAGCATAGGAAGCCAGCAGGACGGCAGTTTCTGGGGGACAGTAGATGTCATCGTTCAGGATGCCCTCCTTCACTTGGAGGAAGAACAGGCGCTGGGTTATGTCCTGGATCAGCTCCTCTGCCACATCCTCTGGGTAGAATTTGGCACGGAATTTGAAAAGCAGCGGGCTCTCTTTGCGGACATCCTGCGCTGTTACCTGCAGCGAATTGGTAACAAGGTCTACATCAGTGGTTCCCAAACCTTTTCAGGCCACACACATACACACGGGCCATAGACTCAAGCCCAGTGCCCAGCCCATAAAAAGTGTTATTCAGAATTGTGGTTTAAATAAGACAGCAGCACGTTTCAAAACAGTAATGATTCACTGCACATTAATCAGAATCCATCAAAACTGTTTAGTTTAATTAATTCAACAAAACTGATTAATTTGATCCGGCAACACTAGTTTTCAGAGTCTGGTAGTAATTTAGCAATAGTCTTAGACACCAGATTTAGTAACTACTTAACTGTTCAGCAAATTCTTAATCCATTGGGTGATAACAGTTTCCCAAATGTCTGAATTAAAGTTACTTAGCAGGAGTCTTAGATCATCAACTCTAGTGCCCCCTAGATAATCCCACCTCCCCCTGGGGGCGATGCTGTTCCCTACGAGAACATTTGTAGAATGACACTTTCATCCAACTATTGTACATTCAATGAACGACCACTTTTGTGATGGCTCTGTACAGCTGTTGTTATTGTAGATATTACTTTTTCTTTTCTCCTTTTTTTATATCTAATTCACTTGTAACTGAAAATCATCAAAAACATGTTTTTTACAAATAGAACATACCCAGACCTTTTCTTCCTAATAAAGTCAGGGTTCAGGAGTATTTATCCTGAGACTGCAACTCCTGTTAAGTTAAGGCAGCAATTTCTTGGTGCAACCTGGGGTTTTTTTTAAAAAAAATAATTTGCTGGGGTTTCTCCTACTGCTCTGGAGAAACACTAAAAAAAGAAAAAGAAAGAAACTGCTGCTTCTCAAAAAAGTGGGACCCTGTCTTTTTGTGGGTGAGGCAGCAAGCAAACAGGTATGTCTATAATTATATTTATTTATATCTTCCCTTTCCTCTGACTGGGATTCAAGGCAGCTAACACGAATTAAAATGACTCAGATAAAATACAGAAAGCTTAGCTACACAGATGATAGATAGATAGATAACGACAGTTTAAAAAGTCATTAAGCTCTAATATAATTAAAACAATATAAAAAAGAAATCTATTAAAATGCAGACAATAAAACAAAGGATGACCTATGCCCACATCAGTAATTACCTTTTTGTTGAGTTTCAGCCATGTAGAGAAGCCCTTGGTGTCCTGGTACTGGAGTCCAAAAAACCAAACCTCTCTCAGACCTATTGTTTTCACAACCTGTTTGGGAAAACCAAAGAGAAAGGTACTTTTTAAGCAAAAGTTACAGGTGGTTGTATTTGGGCTCAAATGTGGCCTAGGAAAGGTGTTATGTATCTCCAGGAACACCCAGTGGCATAAAAACAGGGGAAAGTTCAACAAAGGAAAGAAAGAAAGTGCTTACCAGTGAAACCCCACATTAAGATCCAGTGGTGAAGATTTTAAAAGCAAAAACAAACATTTTAACTTTTGCTTCCCCCCTCGCTCCAGAAACACTATTGCCCATTCTCCCCCTCCCGTTCCATAAGCTCATCCCCAGCGCCCCCTACCCTGTAAGAAGCATTATTCAGAATAGCGGCTTGCATGAACCATTAACAACACGATAAAATTCAAAATAGTAACAATGAATTGCACATTTATTTAAAATCCAATTTAAACTGTTTAGTTTAACTGATTCAACAAAACTTATGAACTTGATCCAGTGATGCCAGCTCTTCAAAGTCTGACAGACAAATATCGGGGGGGGGGGGGGGATGAGGGAAAAGACAAGAAAGCCTTATAAAATGTTGCTGTCTTAAAGCACAAAACTCTAATTGCATTAAGAAAGGCACACATAATCATTCAAGTTATGGTGTGTTTATAGATGTTAACAGCCTGTTTTCTTCTTATGGGTAAGGCACATTAGCTCTAACGGCACTAAGAACTCATAGGACTCCAAGAAAACCAAGAAAAATGCCAACTGCCTCATCAGCTTGAATGTCTAGTGCCTGTTTTTCAACTGCTGATGTTAAGAGGCCCTAAAATCCTCTTGTAAGAAGCAAACCTGGGGGGGGGGGACACCGTCTGTTATATTTTACACTATCCAATATGGTCTAGTTTTTTTTTAGTTGTTCTTATACCAAGACTTTTACTTACTAATTACATTTCTAGCCCTACTTATTTCCTCCAAGGAGCTCAAGGTGGTGTACGTGGTTGTCTTTCTCCCCATTTTATCCTCACAAACAACCCTGTGAGGTAGCCCCGCTGCCCCATGTGGGGGCGGGGGCGGGTATCACACACTGGCTCAGAGCAACAAAATAAGCCTCTGTAACTGCACCCACACAGATTACACAGCCTTTTTCCTAAGGCAAATGGATGACTCTGGGCCTACCTCACAGCCTTGTTGCGGGGAGTAAGTGGGGTGGGGGGGAACCATCTATGCCACCTTGAGCTTCTTGAAGGAAGAGGTGGGACAGAATCAAAATAGGGAATTCAACCCTCTCATACATTTGAGGGATTGGCAGGCCTGATTTATAGGAGTGTGGGAGAGGAGCAGGCAGAACTCGTATGGACCTGTCAAACTAGTTCCTCAAAACCACCTTTCACATGGATAGTGATCGCTACAATGGTGTAGTGAATTCTGAAGTGTAACTGTTCTTCATGCAACCCCCACAGAATTTAAAGGGACCCCATGGGTCATCTAGTCCAACCCCCTTGCAGTGCAGGAATCACAACTAAAGAGAGATGCATTTTTTACCAATGTATGCGTTATAGCTGCAGAACCAAGGCAGTTTTCTTTTCTCACACCCTTGATTAGCATCCCACCTGATGGAAGAGTTCTGGTGGACTCAAAAGCTTGCTGGTTTATTTTGGGTCACATTTTGGCTAAAGAGACACTGGAATCTTTCCCTCAGCTGTGCAGGCTCATATAACCGGCCACTTCCTTCTGCTTAAGATAATTTTGTGGGTTCCTCTCTGATAAAAAGCTTGCTTATTTAAGCCACTGTGGTGCAGTCATTAAGACTGCTGGGCTATGACCTGTGGATGATTAGGGTTCAAATTCCCACTTAGCCATGAAGTGACCCGTGGTCACAAGTCACTGCCTCTCAGCCTAACCTACCTCACAGGGTTGTTGTAGGGATAAAATGAGGACTAGGACCTGGGAGGAACCAGGGTTCAAATCCCCACTTGGTCATGAAGCTTCCTGGTTGTGAAGCTGCCTCTCTCAGTCTAGTCTACCTCACAAGGTTGCTGTGAAGATAAAATGGGAAGGAGGAGAAGTATGCATGCCACCTTTAGCTCTCTGGAGGAAAGGCGGGATATGAATATATTACAAATAAAGACTTGCAAACAGCACTGCAGGATATGACAGTCATCTTCCCTGCTTTAAAATAAGGGGTAGCGTCAAAAGTGGCGGGCATCAAAAGCGGGCTCCCCCCTCCCTGGCAAGCTCTGAGAGCAAGGGGGTCGGAGCTGCAACACAACTGATAGAACGCTTCCTTTGATGGTACAAAGCTGCGAGACTGTGAGGCATTAGCGGTCAATTCTTCCAAAGCTAAAATCACTTAAGGACTGTACTGTGAGTACTTTTTACATTTGGATTAAAATTTGGAACAATTAGGAGATGCGTAAGGGAATTTAAAAATGAAAGCCAGTCCCTACCCACTGACAGATTGGTATGAACACAATTTTCAGCTGCAAACCAGGTTCTTGCAGTTCACCCTGTCCTATGCTAGTAGTGCAGCTCATCAACATTTATTTGCTTATATAGTGCACGTCCATTTGAGTTACCTTAGTAAAAAAAATCCCAACAAATAAATGTAATAATATGTAATTAAGTAATAATAATATTCTTCCTCCCCAGATGTGGGCACCCAGACACCATCCTTCTCACAATATGAATTTGTCAGCAAATGGGTCTTCACAGGGGCAAACCATTATAAGGGAAAAGGGACGGCCTAAAGCAACACACAGTAGTAGCAGCAAAGATCTGGTAGCCGTTTTAACTCTCATAGGCTATGCTTGAGTTTATTTAGTTATTATTATCTATTGCATTTATATCCCACCTTTCCTCCAAGGAGCACTTCTCCCTCTCCATTTTATCCTCACAAAAACCCTGTGAGGTGAGTTAATCTGAGAGCAAATGACTGGCCCAAGGTTACCCAGTGAGCTTCATGGTGAAGTGGGGATTCAAACCCTGGTCTCCCATGTCCTAGCCAAGCATTCTTAGCCATTACACTATACAGGCTCCCCTCTGTCTTCTGAGCTGCATCACCCACGCAGCGCCCTCACCACTCCCCGTGGTGTGGCAGTGCAAGGCAGGCTTTAAAAACATTTATTTGGGTGATGTGAAGTGGCGTCAGTTTGTTAGTTCTGTTTTGGAACACCCAGCTATGATTACACAGAAGCTTTGTAGTGCACCACTGCTGTGGTGAGGGCATGGCATTATATTTTATATAGTTTTAAAATTGCTTTTTAAGTGTTGCGAGTCGCTGTGAGAAGATTTTATTTTGAACAACAGCTAAGAAATAATTAAAATAAATTATGGCTGGGGAAAAGTTAAGGAGTGTCGTCTTGGCATGCCGGCCCATTTTTTCCAGGATCACCTGGCAAAGTGAAAATGGAAAATCTAGCATCACCTCTCATTAACTTCGCTGGTTATTGCCCTGAGTAGCCCAGAATGTTCTACATACCACAATTTTCAAGAGGACCAGGGGTGACCTGCATTTCTTAAACTACCCTTATACTGCCAAGTATGACCTTCAGATCCTATTGGTAGGGCAGATTTCAAAAAGAGTATTTCCAGAAGAATGACTGTTTCCACACCAAAAGACATTTTACACAGACACAGTTTTAGTTATAGATTAATTGGTCTTGGAGCTGGTGATACAATCACTCAGACACACCCACACAGTTAATAAAGAACATAGGATATGCTCCCTTTCAGCCAAGAAACAAAAAACAAACAAAAAAACCCCACAACCAACCACAAGTTCTTGGCAGCACATGTTCAAGGAACATGGGGCCACCACTTTGCTAAAGCTAAGCAGGTTTTGGGTCTGGTCAGTGCCTGGATGGGAGACCATCTTCATGTGTGCCACTCTGGATTCCATGACAGATAAAAGAAAGCGGGGTAATAAAAATAAATGAATAAATGAATGAATGAATGAATGTGCATTTGTGTGAGCTATTTGCTACAGCATTGCTTTCACATACTCCCCATTTTAGCACAAGACACATCAATATAAAAAACCCTCCCATCCCACCATATCAGTGTGTTCCCTTAATTTTTGCTAGGCCTGACTGAAAGGACCATAGGGACCACCTTGAGAAATCAGGAATTCTGTGATACCAAGTTGGGAGGGTCAAAGCTACCTTCTCACTTGAGAGGGATAGTTAACCCCCCCCCCCCCGCAAAAAACAAAAACAACCCTCAAGAAAACAAACAGCAATCACTCTAAAGAAAACATTGCCCCTAGCTGCCCAAGGTGAAAGCAAACCACTCTCCTAAAAAGAAAAGAAAATCCCTCAAAACCTAGCTTGGACTTTTCCCCTCCAGGTCATTTTACATCCCTGACCATTGCCTTCAGTAAAATTCAAATGCCATGTACCGGTAATTGTTTCATTCATAGTGAAGAATGGAATTCCAAAGCAGAGACTGACTGGAACTTGGCCTATCTCTGAGGTGCTAATTAAGTAAGCCAAGTCTCAAAATAGACATTAGTCATACAATATCCAATAGTTGGGCTCCTGCCTCAGTTGGGGAGTTTCCATTATCTTCAGGTTCACACACATGCAATAACAAAAACTGCTCCATTTTTATCTCACCCTTCCTCTAAAAGGGTAACATAGGGTTGCTTCGGTTTGCCCTCAAAGTCCTGCCAAGTAAGGTTGTAACAGTGGTAACCATCATGGTGCTTGAGAGACAGCATTTTCTTTTGCACTGCCCCTGGTATCAGACAATTTGATCTAAATTTACTAATCCGTCGATTGTTAGTAGTGAGTGGCATTTAGACGCTGTTATTCAGAATGGCGCTTTGCACCACCCACTAAGGAAAATAACAACACAATAAAATTCAAATCAAGTAACAATAAATTGCACATTCATTCACAATCCATTTGAAAGTATTGAGTTTATTTAATTCAACAAAACTGATTAGCTTAATCCTACCGCTCCTTTACCACCCACTTTGGGAACCGCTGATCTAAAGCCTACTACTTATAGCTGAACATGCCAAACCATGGCTTTTTAATCTCCAGTGTAGATTGGCCCTTAGAACCAACAGAACAGTTAAAATGATTGCAGCTGCCACAGGGTGAGGAACAGCACAATTTCTGCAATTTGAGCTTTACTGTACTTTATTGAACCAGTCACAGTACTAATGATAAGGCACATTTTCTCAAGAGCACAGGAAGGCAATCAGGAATCAAGTTGGTGTGGTGGCGGAAATGGAATTATTTCCATGACGTACTTACTAGGAATAATGCATAACTGGACTAGGGTATTACTCTTGGACCAAAGTAGAATTCAGAGCAGCAACCATCATAGGGCACCTGGTGCCACCTGCCAGCCCTGTCCCGTTGAACAAAGTTCCACTGGTGGCAACAGCAGCACTACCGGCAAAGACCAGGTAAGGTGGCAGGTGGGGGGTGGCGCTCTGCAAGTATGCTGCATCAGCTTAGGCTCAATGACAGCTGCAGTCCTTGTTTCAGATTTAACCTGCTTGGCACTATGAGGCTGCTGCCCCAGGTAGAGGCTCGATCCTCTTGCAGGCTTCCTTAGAAGATCATCTGGTGGGGCTGAAGAGGACTTCACCCTAAGCAAGTGTCCCAACTAAATCTGGATATCTTTAGTCCGATATTATTTAGCTGTGATTCCTGCATTGTAAGGGATTGGGCTAGATGAGCTGTGGTGTCCCTTCCAACTCTATAATTCTATGACTTTCCTCTCTCAATCCACACTTGGGACCTTTAATGAAACTCCTCACAAGTCTGCAGTGCATCATTCTGTGGTTCGTTCTACATTTCTGACTTGTGGGGGAGGTCATTCGAAACAGACACAGAAGGGAAAAAAGGCTTCTTCTGGCATTCGGGATGAAAGAAAATGCCCATCACTGTGTCAGCATAATGGTTAGAGGGTGACTGTTATGTGAGGTGGGAGGAAAATGGCCTGATCCAAAGGGCTAAAATGACACGCTGTTCTCAAGGCAGTCTTTCCATCTAGATGGGGGCAGCCACATTCACACCTACAGGCCTCTGTTTCAGTTTCCCTGCTGAAAGGCTAACAGCGGTTCAGGAGGCTGTGTTGCTTCAGGAGAAGCCATAAGAGTCCCCACCCCAGCACAGTAGGGCAGTTTTATTACATATAGCCATACAAATTCAACATTTCTAGAAGCCAGAAGCAGCCTCACATTAGAGGAGGAAAGGAAGGTGACTGAGGCCATCTCCAGCAGGAAGATTGTGGGTGCCAATAAGAGAAGCAGAAGGAGAGAGATCAACAGAGCTGGCCCATGGAGAAGTAAGAAGAAGAAGAATTTTATTATTTGTATCCTGCCCATCTGACTGAGTTGCCCCAGCCCCTCTGGGCGGCTTCCAGCATATACAGAAATGTAATAAAACATTAAAAACTTCACTATACAAGGATGCCTTCAGATGTCTTCTAAAGGTTGTATCTCCTTGACATCTGATGGGAGAGCAGTCCACCGGGCAGCTGCGACTACTGAGACGGCCCTCTGCCTGGTTCCCTGTAACCTCACTTCTCGCGATCAGGGAACCACCAGAAAACTATTGGAGCTAGACCTCAGTGTCTGGGCTGAATGACGGGGGTAGAAGCGCTTCTTCGGGTATAGAGGGCTGGGGCCATTTAGGGCTTTAAATGTTGGCATTTTGCATGAGCACCATTGAAATCCCATCAATTATAATTAGGATCTTCATAGCACATGGAAATGACCCCCAAGCTAGTCGCCGGTGGAAGCAACGTATTTGGAATTACTACCTCAGACATCAGGAACTCTGGAAATTGCCTTGTATGAAGACGAACCATGAGAACCTAAGAGCCTGCTGGATCAGGCCAATGGCCCATTTATCTCACCATGCAGTAACAAAGCATATATTTTTAGAGCAGCAACATCCACACTTTGGAACTCCCTGCCTGTTGACATCAGGCGTTTCTTCGCCATATTCTTTTTGGCACCTGCCGAAAACATTTCTGTTCAGGCATGCCTATCCAAATACACAGAATGTTGACATGTACTTTTAACCTGGTTTTTAGCTTATCATAGATTACGTTCTGAAGGTTTGAATTTTATTTTATTTTTAGCTTTTTTTAACTCTTGCTTTATTCTTTTGGTAAACCACACTGAGTTTTGAGGGTTTTTTTGGTCAAGTAGTATATAAATTTCATGAAATAAGTAAAAATGAACTCAGTGTACTCACTTACCTAACTACACTGCTTTGTTTTGTTTTTTAAAGTTATGTCACCATGAATTAACCTGAGCTTGGAAGGGGTGAGAAGGAGTTGTAACAGGCACAGTCTGGGACAGAACTTCTCTATAAAATTGCCTAGTCTTAGCAAAGATGAAGAAATAACTTGTAACGTGTGTGTGTGCATGCGCGCGCTTGCCTATATCAACACACACAGGTACAGGCCTGTCCTTTATATCCACCCTAGGGCTACCATCTTGAATTTGAGGCAATCTGCAGCCATGCAAGGTTGCAAAACTCAAGAGGAAACATAAGCTGTTTCAAAGCAAGGAAAATCTTGTGTCATAATTTCAGTTTCCATCTGCTGCTGTTTCTCAGGAACGTATTCCCGCAGATGTTCAGAAAACTGCTCAGCGTGTGCTAGCAAAAACTTTTAGGAAATTACAAACACTTGCATTTTTAGTCTGCTCCTCTCATACCTCCAAAGGATAGGTAAAACCTTAAGGTGAAACCTACCACTATCTGAGGGGCAAAGCTGGCTAATTAACATCTAATCTCCACAATTTTACACTACAAACCAGATACAACCAACATTCATCCACTTCACTGAAGCTCCTGTAAGAGCCACAGAAGGAAATATTTCAGGATAAATTATGGAAGGGGCTGGAAGCTGGAAAGGTCCAGGAGACGACGTCGTTCAGAGGAAGCATTTAGTCACCAGTTTCCTCTGAGTTCTGGAGACTGGCCAGAGGGAGTCTCCTAGCTGCCCATGTATTTGCAGCATGGAGAAGGGATGCTCAGGCCACAAATGGGTTGGGTTCAAAAAAATAAAGAATAAAGGAGAAGAAAAACCTTGAGGTCCAAACCAACTGACAGAGCACTTGGAAGTGCACACACAAATTTGGCTGAAGAGCTGCTCCTTCCTGCCAGGCAGACGAGGAGAGAACAGCCCACTGCAAGCTAAAAGCAGTGCAGTTTCACGGGACACGTCTCAAGCTCAGGACTTCCCCTCAAAGCTGCTGCCTCATTTCCTGCCAAGAGGGTGGGGCCGGGCCAGCTATGGCGGGGGCTCCTGCACAGCTCCCTCCTTACCAGGCCTAACTGCATTGCTCTGTGTGAGAGAGTTATGTTTCCAGATGGGACTGACAAGATTCAAATAAAAGGGAGCAGCAATCGAGCATGACTGGGCAGGAGAGGGACTGCCTACCTAGGTTTCCAAAACTGCCATAAGAAGCGGGATAAAGATAAGGCTGCTGAGACAGCAGTGCATAGTTAAACCATGGAACTCACTCCCACAGGAAGCAGGGACGACCACCAACCTAGATAGCTTTAAAAGAGGATTAGACAAATTCATAGAGGAGAGGGCTCTAAATCGGAGCTCTGCCCACAATCGGAGGCCTACCTTTTCTCTATAAAGATAGCCATTTAAAACACATGATTCTGGTCCCTGCACTGGGAAAATATTGCAGCCCTTCAAGAATACAGAAGTTGGTCGTCCTGGAGTTATGTTTGAGGAGAGAAGACATATACAGTGGTACCTCAGTTTACGAACTTAATATATTCTGGAAGTCCGTTCTTAAACTGAATCCGTTCTTAAACCGAGGCGTGCTTTCCCTAATGAGGCCTCCTGCTGCTGGTGCCCTTCCACTGTTCTGATTCCGTTCTTAGACCAAGGTAAGTTCAATAACCAGAACACTACTTCTGGTTTTGCGGAGTTCGTAAACCAAATCATTCGTAAACAGGACTGTTCTTAAACCCGAGGTACCACTGTAACCAGCTGCAATTTGAAAGCCATGTGAAACACATTGCCTTAAATTCTCTCCATTAGAATAACGTGGCCTATTTTATTTTTAATGCAATTCTAGGGTTTCATTCACATACACACACAGTTCACATAGATGTATAAACTGAGTACAGTGGTACCTTGGGTTACAGATGCTTCAGGTTACAAACGCTTCAGGTTACAGACTCCGCTAACCCAGAAATAGTACCTCCAGTTAAGAACTTTGCTTCAAGATGAGAACAAAAATCGTGTGACGGCGGCGTGGCAGCAGCGGGAGGTCCCATTAGCTAAAGTGGTACCTCAGGTTAAGAACAGTTTTGGGTTAAGAACGGACCTCCGGAACGAATTAAGTTCGTAACCGGAGGTACCACTGTATATACATTGGGTTAAGAACTTAAATTTGTTCCGGAGGTCCGTTCTTAACCCGAAACGGTTCTTAATCTGAGACACACTTTTGCTAATGGGGCCTCCCGCTGCTGCCACGCCGCTGGCATACAACTTTGGCTTGCATCCCATGGCAAAGTTCGCTACCAGGAGCACCTACGTCCAGGTTAGCGGAGCTCGTTACCCGAAGTGTTCGTATGGAGGACAGTACGTAACCCGAGGTTCCATTGTATTTCACGCCGCAAAATAAGTCGTTTGCTTTGAAACACTCTTGTTAACTTATCACTTCCCTAAGGCCTTATCAGTCTGGAACAGAAACAAACCCACCACATGCATCAGCATTTCAAAATAACAAGCCAACTACAACTACGGTACTAATTCGGCATTTTATAAACACTTACAGGAGAATCTGGGCCAATGAATTTTAAGCATAGTTACTGATTTGCAGAATGGCCATCAGCTGGCCCCAAAAGCAGTGGCCAGATTACTGGCAGCTAGAGTTGGTCTTTAAAGCAGGTGCATTGGCTGCCAGTCCAATTCTGGGTCCAAAGCCTTAACCAAATCAGGTCCCAAATATCTGAAACACTGCTGCCTTTCCTACAAACCCTCCAAGTGTTAAGGCAGAAGGGAACCCTGTTGGCAGTTCTAACAAACTTTTGGGATTGTAGCAGCCCAGGAAAGGGCCTTCTCTGTGGCAGCCCCTAAGTTGTGGAACTCCCTCCTCACAAAGATGCACCTGATACTTTCGCTATATAGCTTCTGGCAAATGCTTAAGACACACCTCTTTACTCTGGGATGTGGTTGTTTTCAAGGCCCACCCTACCTATTCCTGTGATTGCAATCTGTTTTAACTTTTTTTAAAAAAAATAATTGTTGTAAACCCTGCTAATGAAGGGTGGGCAATAAATTTAATGATGATCATCATCTTTCACCATCCCCATTATTTAGGGTACTAAGTGGCTGGCATGGTGGTGGCTTAAATAGCCTGATACAAAACCGGGGGGCGGGGGGCAGAGTCTGTTATATTGCCTAGCAGCCACCATGCCTTTGTTTTGGGAGTTTGTGGCTACTAGCCACGTAATCTTACTTCAGTCCTCCATTATGCTAACAGCCCAATGCAACTGCGTCATTTGTAAAGTTGCAGAACTGAAAACAGGGCTCCAACAATGCTCTGTCGGGGGGGGGGGGGGGAGAGAGAGAGAGAGAGAGAGAGAGAGAGAGAGAGAGAGAGAGAGAGAGAGAGAGAAGAGTCTCTTAGCCAAGCTGTTTTTATTTTTCTTCTACCACAGGGCAGGCTGGGCAAGCCAGAACATTCAGTCAGGCAGCAAAAATAAAGTATGGAACAATCGGTTTTATTTCCCATTGTGGCCAGAGCTGAATGGGTTATTTCCTTTGCAAATCAACTTCCTCCCGTTGCAATTGTCCAGAGACAGTTGCCGAGTTCCAGGGCAATGATTTTTTTTTTTTTTTTAAAAAGGCAGATTAGATTTTTTATCAAGGCATTGGCGTAGCAGCAACTTCCTGGATTCATGAGTCTTCCTACAGAAAGGCAACTTCAGAAGCCAAAAATAAGACATCGCCAGCCCACCAACTCTAATGCCTCCAAGACTCCTGGGGCCTTTGCCCTGGAGAATCTATTCTGAACTCCCATTTTGCCCAAGACCTGCAGTAAAGGTAAAGGGACCCCTGACCATTAGGTCCAGTCGTGACCGACTCTGGGGTTGCGGCGCTCGCCAAAAGTCAGGTAAAAACCTTTCCTAGGTACTTCTAGTACTCCGAAGGCCTAGACCAGTGGTTCTCAAAATGAGCGGTACCTCTCCCTGATGGTGGTGGGGTATAATCTGGTACTAAGAGGAAGGTTGGAGCCAGGGGGTGCTGGAGGTGTAAATGATTATCAGACTTTGGAAAGTTAGTATCACTGGATCACACTCATCAATCTTGTTGAATTAATTGAACTAAATATTTTCACTTGGTTTTTGAACAAATGTACAATTAATTGTTATAATTTTGAATTTTATTGCATTACAAGATAGACAGTTAAACTGGTGCTAGACCACTTTTTATGTACTTGACAGTAGCAGCCAGGATCTTAATCACAAGAAACTGGAAAAGTGAGAAAACACCTACAATAAATGAGTGGCTGGTCCAAATGACAGAGTATTTGCAGTTGGCTATGATGACAGGGAGAGGTAGAGGGTATCCAATACAGAAAGTACGGAAAGAATGAAAAAATTTGAAGAGTATTTGAAAAATTATTGTACCACCAACAATCTCCTGGCAGAACTTGAATGATTCTTGTAAAATAAAAAGTATAGATAACAACTCCTTTTTTTGATAAGAACAAAGAAAGTAAATGGTAATTTGAAACTGTGTGTAGAACAGTAATAGGAACAACAATGCAGTGAGTCTAATCAGAAGTCAAATTTATTTATCCCCCCCCCCGCATTTTTTCTTTATTTTTTATTCTTTCTCTCTTTTCCTCTTTTCTCTTTTTTCCTTTTTTCCTTTTCTCTCTTTCTTTTTCTTTCTTCTTTGTTACGTAAAATAGATAAGGTTTAAAAAATATATGGAATGTTGATCCAGTCGTTGTGATGTTTTGTAATGCTATATATTATTAAGGATGGTGGAATGTAGTGAATAGTGAATTGTGTTAGTTATTGTTTGAATGTTAAATAAAGGCTTTAAAAAAATTGGTTAGTGTGGTGCTGATAATGCCAAGGTTGCAAGTTCAACAGCTGCATATTCCTGCATTGTAGGGGGTTGGACTAGATGAGCCTCAGGATCCCTTCCAATTCTATGATTATTTATGGAGCCAAGGAGGCAGTGGCCCAAGATGGTTTGGGAACCACTGGCCTAGACAGTATTGGCTACATGAGTAGGGTTGCCAGGTCAGGCGCATCCCAGACTCTGAGATTTCATGGCCGAAACCTGAGACATGGGGTGATCCCTGGTGATGTGAAAGGGTTGGGACCTATTGATTTTTCCTCTGAGCTTCTTCCTGCGACTGAGCCTTGAAGATGGAGAACTAGGAGAGGAGAGGACAGAGTGGAGGAGGGCATGAACGCCCCCCCCCCCAAGGGTCTATGCAAAAATTTGAAGCCAGCTGCTCCTGAGCTGAAGCTTGCAAGATGCACACATAGTCTTCTTAATACAATAATATTAGTAATAATTTAAGGCACTCCTTAAATTAGGGAGATGGGGGTAGCTCAGCCGGTAGAGCATGAGATTCTTAATCTCAGGGTCATGATTTCAAGCCCCACATTGGGCAATAGATTCCTGCGTTGCAGGGGGTTGGACTAGATGACCCTTGGGTTATCTTCAAACTACAGTTCTATGATTCTATGACCCTGCTCATGTGGAGATCCAAGCCCTTTGCCTGCCCCTGTAGGAGGGGCCAAGGCAAAACGAGAGACTTCAGGTCAGCCCTGGATGCCTAGTAACCCTATGCATGACACACTGCTAAAGGAATGCCCTGCTCAAATCATTGGTAATATGGACTTAAGCTTAACTTGGCCAAGCCAAGTTCGGTCCCTGCACCATCCACAATGTGGGGTTGACTTATACATGATAGTAATTAGGAGCAGCTGACAGCGTGCATGGAGCACTATGAACAGTCAGGCCACATTATACAATCTGTTATTATCATCAAGAGACACGTGTGCTTCACGTCCTCAACTCTGGTAATGCTTGAAGTTTATCTCTGACATAGCGCTGGATGTTGCTGGAAAGCAGTGAGACTGACTTTGAGCATCCTTGGGCTCTGATAGTTCTAGGACAGTAGAGCTCTCTCGTCTTTTCCTTTTCCAGCTAAATCATGTGGCCTTGTGACACTAGAAATCGTGGACATCCACTGAAGCTGAAGGTTGGATGATTCAGGACTTATAAAAGAAAAGACTTCCTCACACAGTACATAGTTCAACTGTGGAACTCACTTCCACAGGAGGCAGTGATGACCACCAACCTAGATGCCATTAACAGAGACTGGGACAAATTCATGGAGAAGAGGGCTATTGATGGCTATTAGCCAGAATGGCTGTGCTCTGCCTCCGCAGTTGGAGGCAGCAATGCCAGTTACTGGAAACAACAGGAGAGGGAGGCGCTCTAGATCAGGCTTCCTCAACCTCGGCCCTCCAGATGTTTTTGGCCTACAACTTCCATGATCCCTAGCTAGCAGGACCAGTGGTCAGGGATGATGGGAAGTGTAGTCTCAAAACATCTGGAGGGCCGAGGTTGAGGAAGCCTGCTCTAGATGGTTGGCCACTGTGAGAGCAGGATGCTAGACTAGATGGGCTGCTGGCAATTTTATTTTCAATTCATTTCCTAATGAATGATGCACTGAAATCTGAAGCAAAGATGGGACAAGAGATTACAAACACCCACACCTACATCCACATATGCACACAGTCACAGCATGGGTGGATCATGCCGTGGCCATTTCTTGTGCTCATGTCAGCCTTAAGATGTTAACCAACTTACCGTATTTTTCCCTCTATAACACGCAGATTTTTTCTCCTAAAAAGGAAGGGGAAATGTCTGTGCGTGTTATTGAGCGAATGTGTGGTCCCTGGAGCCAAATGGCAAAAAAAATCAGGCAAAAATCAAATCGCGCGTCTCGGAGAAGGGAAACCTGAAAAGAGGAAGTGGCTGCTTTCCTGCATTCTGCCTCAGGGTCTTACTGCCCACCCTCCTCTGTTTCCTTGCTGTGTTTGCTCAAACGGAACAAAGAGCAGGGAAAGCCCCTCCCCTCCAGGCAAGCAGAGGGGAGAGAGAGAGAGAGAGAGAGAGAGAGAGAGAGAGAGAGAGCGCGCGCGAGCTGGCTGGCTTGGGTGGGTAGGTGAGGGAAAACTTTTGCCTTCCTTTCCTCCCTCCCGTTATACCCCTCTCCTGCATTCTTAGCCAGCTGCTTCTCTGCACACCCCTCTCGTGCTCCTTGTCCATTCTGTATTTTTCCTTCCTTCCCCACTTAAAATGTGGTTAAAAAGCATGGATCCACATGGATCCTCAGGATCTTTGCATTGGGTCACCCCAAATTCACCATCAGATCACATAGCATGTCCGTGGCTACAGCCTGCCCCCCCCCCAAATCACGCACCCACTGTTGCCTGGGGCTGCAATGGTGCAAAAACGTGGTTACAAAACATGGATCCTCAGGATCTTTGCATTGGGTCACCCCAAATTCACCATCAGAGCACATAGCATGTCCATGGCTACAGCCTGCCCCCCCCCAAATCACACACCCACTGTTGCCTGGGGCTGCAATGGTGCAAAAACGTGGTTACAAAGCATGGATCCACAGGGATTCTCAGGATTTTTGCATTGGGTCACCCCAAATTCACCATCAGATCACATGTCTGTGGCCACAGCATGAAGCACAAAAATGATACATCCACTGTTTCATTCAGAATGTTTTTTCCCTTGTTTTCCTCCTCTAAAAACGATGTGCGTGTTATGGTCAGGTGCGTGTTATCGAGCGAAAAATACGGTATTTCTTACAAAACACTAGTATATCTCATCCCCAGTAGACAAGGTGTATGAATATAAAACCAATGCAATTTAAATCATAATTTAGATCACCAAAGATAAAAAGGGCCATTTAAGCAACTGAGTTAAAATCAATCCATTATTTCCTCAACAAGTGGCCATACTAAATTTGTTGATACAACAATTAAAACATGCGTGCAACTTAACTTTCACTGAGTGCTATCTAGCACAGCGGTTCTGAAAGTGGGTGGCACTGACCCCTAGAGGGTAGTGGGATTACTTTGGGGGTGCATTAAGAGGCAATAGGGCAGTAGGGGGTCACTGGTGGTGTAAATGACTATCAGACTGAAAAGCTGGTATCAGTGGATCAAGTTTGTCAGCTTTGTTGGATTAATTCAACTAGTTTTAACAGGATTTTTAATTCTTACTGTTTCAATTTTCATGGTGTTACTCTCTTCCTTAGTGGGTTGTGCAAACAACAATTCTGAGAGATGCTTTTTATGAGGTAGGGTAGGGTAGGGAACCCTGGCGGTGAGTGCATTGAACCATGGGAGCGGTGGCCAGAAAGGGTTTGGTTGCTGCTGGGCTAGAGCATAATACAAATGCATGCATATTGCATGAAAGGGTTTTGTGCCTGCTTTGGGAGGAAAGCAATAAGGATTTTGGGTGTTTTTGCTGCAGCAGGTTATAATGGATACCAACAGAACAGTGAGGTTATATTGTAGAAATCATCTATGTGAAAGCAACACTCTGTTTTGACAGATGTAAGGAGGAAATATTAGGGAGGAGGCCATACTGCCACAGCTGTCTGTAAACAGGACATAAAAGAATGGAAAAAAAAGAAACCAAGGACAAACATTTTTATTCAGGATGACCCCATACTTACTTTCCCATGAAGATGTTGTTCAGGTGATGGAGCCAGAACAGACACGCAAGGTTGTGGAAAGCAATAGTTCTGTGCTATCCTTCCTTTTTGGACCACCTTCCCCAACCTAGAGGTTTTGGGATACAACTCCCATCAGTCCCACCCAGAACAGCCATGCCTCCATCAGCTCTGCAGGCTAGACCAAAACCTCTGGAGGCCCCCAAATCGGGATGACTGGCTTGCCCTCCCCTTCACCTCCCATGACCAGGAAGTTATGGCTACTTTGTCAGCCCCAACCTGCATAGCACAAGAGTCAAAACAATCCTCTTCGCCAGGGGCCATTTGACATGTTTTGAGTTCCATCTGATGTTTTGTTGCTAATTTTGGTGTTGTTTAACACTTCTGCATTGTTTTAAATTTTCGTTAATTGTTTTGTGGACTTCTTTTGAACTTGTGAATTCTGTTCAGTTGGGACACCTTAGAATATTTATATCCCGACTCTTGGCAAGTCAAACCATATACTTGGGAAAGCGGTGGTCATGAATGTTGGTCACTTGATGACCCATACATGTGATTGGGGGGTGAGGGAGAGTGTGCTTATGGAAGGAAGTCGAGCATGTGAGGAAGCAGGGGATGGGCCTCCTTCAATACAGGCTCCCTTTTGATAAGAGAGAAGTGGAAGAGTTGATTTATATCAGTGGTGCGCTCTCATGAGCAGTGGAATTACCTAGAGCAGGCTTCCTCAACCTCGGCCCTCCAGATGTTTTTGGCCTACAACTCCCATGACCCCTAGCTAGCAGGACCAGTGGTCAGGGATGATGGGAATTGTAGTCTCAAAACTTCTGGAAGGCAGAGGTGGAGGAAGCCTGACCTAGAGGGACACTAAGAGGCAAGGGGGCAGCCAGAAGGGGGCAGTGGGTGATGTAAAATAAATAATTTATTATTTATACGCTGCCCTTCTGACTGGGTGGCCGAAGCCAGACTATCAGGTTTTGAAGAGCTGATTATCACTGGATCAAGTTCATCAACTTTGTTGAATTAAATAAACTAAATTTTAATTGGATTCTGAACAAATGTGCAATTAATTGTTACTGTTTTGAATTTTGTTATGTTATTATCATTTGTAGTGGGTCATGCAAACGGCCATTCTGAATAATGCTTTTTATAGGGTAGGGGGCACTGGGGGTGAGTTTACAGAACCAAGAGGGAGTGGCCCCTAAAAGCCTGAGATCCACTGTTTTTTGGTCGGTGAAAGACAGCCAGAGTAGAAGAAAACACTTTCACCTGGTAGCAGCCAAAGCATCCAAAGGAAAAGAGAGTCATTGGACTTTGCTGCAACTCCTTTGCACTACATGACCCATGGAAGCTAGGGTGCAATGACAGGCAGCAGCACGTAAAATAAATAATATTCATACCCCCCACCCCCAGACACATCTAAGTTGGCACGCACTCTAACAACACACTGTTCTGCTTTTTATTTGGTAGCACACTCAGCTTCATGAGTCAGTATATGAAGAAACCAGACCCAGTCATGGTGGAATAATATTACACCAGACATAGAGCATTAATGTGCTGTAATGGATAAGCATTTCAGAGTGTGGCATGGGGTACAAGAATTAAAACTACTACAAGCCCCAAATAATAAAAGTGCTTTATGAGTAGGTTAACCACAATGAATCTATTTCCTCACAATGCCAGAATGTCTAATGGAGGGAAATATAAACCCTGAGGAGACTTAAGGCTTTATTGCGAGTCACACCCCATTCTAATGCAATCTATAGGAAACCATCAGGTAAGACATCTAAGAACAGATAGGAGAGTTTGTCACCAAGGTAGAAAGCTTCGTTGGCTCTAACTACCTTTTGCCAACTGGTGCCCTCTAGATGTTTAAGACATCCCATCAGCCTCAGACAGGAGAGTCATTTCCTGCGATTATGGGAGTTATAGCGCAGCAACATCTACAGGGAACATGGCATAGTCCTTTCCTCCTCCATGAACCTGTCCAATCCTCTTTGAAAACTATCCAATTTTGCGGCTGTCACTGCCTCCTGGGGGAGCAAGTTCCATAGGTAGACTATGTGCTGTGTGAATGAGTCCTTTCTTTTATCCTTTACTATCTTTTATTTACCTTGCATCTCACATCTCACCCGTGTATTTGGTTGCTGTGGCTAGCTGCACCTACTAGTCTTAACAACAAAGGCTGCTCCGCACATTGTTATTTATTGCTTGATGAGATTCCTCATCATTCAATATCCAATTCCACACAGAGAAAAATGCTTCAGATGATACAGTCCGTACATGGCTGGTCTACTTACCTGGTCAAACAGCTGCTTCCCTGTGGTGTTGGGCTGGATGGCAAACTCCAGCTCAGCATCCATGGTGGTAACTCGGACAGTAATCTGGAATATAAAATAGGAGGGTAGAATTAGAATCCAGATGCCTCATGAAAATCCGTTCACCCATCCAGCAGCATGAGCCAAAATTTCTTTCTTACTTTAAAATATTTATATGCTGCTGTTTCATAAAACATATCAAAGTGGCTTACAATGAAATTACATGTTCAAAACTCCTATTGTTCTGGGCGCATTTTGCGACAGGGAATTTCATCAGTGCATGCCGTTTCTGAGCTCTGGGCACAGTGCTACACCTAAGATTTCAGATTAAAACTGCAGAGTGGAAGGAAATGAGGATCTTTTCTGCTTCCCCACTTCCAGCTACTCTCTGAAGACTGAAAAGAGACCCTCTTAAGAATATTAGGGGGGGTGGGCAGGGGAAGGACTAGATCATGTGAAAAATGAACATATTATTTTAGCTGCAGTTCATTCATTTTCAGCTTTGTATTCTTGTTATTTTTAAAAAGCATGCCTAGACATTCTGTTGTTACGCTCATAACCTAGGATTAAGGTGCCATTTAGCTCCTAGCTTTCATATCTCAGTTTCTAACACTGAAGCCATACAGTAAAAAAAAAGATTAAAATCAGACATTGATTAACCATTGTGAAAAGATGTAGTCTCAATTACCTGCATAGGCCTTGGCAGAAAAGAAAAGTTTTCAGCAGCAGTTTAAAAGTTGAATGACTGAAACCCATCACCATTATCTCAAAAATGTACTAGATAAGCTTTCCACAACCTGTTGCCCTCCAGATGTTTTGGACAACTGTCATCAGCTCCAGCCACCATGAACAATGGCTGATGTGAACTGCAATCCAAAACAGCTGGAGGGCAAAGAGGTTGGAGGGAATTAAATGGACACACTTTGGAGAATGAGAAAGCAAACCTGCATATCAGAGTAAGAAGCAGTTTTGTGCTATGAAAAGCAATACATTCCTATCAAATATTAAGAATATATTGAAATCTCTTCCCAAGCTCAATAATATGCAATCAAGCAAGATTCTGTAAAGCCATTGCTGGATCCAAGGGATCCAGGTGGCATGGGCTCGTGGCTCTTGCAAAGTGGGTCACCCTAAGCAGCTGCCAAAGGAGGCGCAACTGGCCTTTCATTCTGGAACAAAGAGGCAGAGATGAAACTAGAAGGTGGCTTTCTAAAGTTCCAGGGTGGCCATACCCATTTCCCTTCAAATACCCCCTCTGGGAGCATTCTTCTCTACAGGATGTTCTTGTAGGGGGAGATAATGAGGGACGCGGGTGGTGCTGTGGTCTAAACCACTGAGCCTCTTGGGCTTGCTGATCAGAAGGTTGGCAGTTCGAATCCATGTGACGGGGTGAGCTCCCGTTGGTCTGTCCTAGCTTCTGCCAACCTAGCAGTTCAAAAGCATACCAGTGCACATAGATAAATAAGTACCACTCTGGTGCGAAGGTAAACTGTCTCCATGCGCTCTGGCACTCGTCACAGCGTCCTATTTTGCTAGAAGTGGTTTAGTCATGCTGGCCACATGACCAGGAAAGCTGTCTGTGGACAAACACCAGCTCCCTCGGCCTGAAAGCGAGATGAGTGCTGCACCCCATAGTCACCTTTAACCGTCCAGGTTTGTTTTTGGTTTTTTTACCTTTTACCTTACTGTCCAGTGAGATACTGGAATGACTTTTCAGTTTCACCTGCCCATGCAAGTTTGTTTTATACTAGCCGGTTTCTTCACTGGCACTCAATTAATAAGTTGGCTTGGCAGCTATGGTTGGATTTGTAAAGAGGTCAGCAGTAGGAGTGTTACATTAATACAGAGGGCTACACCAAAGTTAATACTATTTGCAACCTACATTTGTGGAGCCTCCACGCACAATGTGCTTTGTGCCCAAAGACAGAAACGTTATTCTTTCTAAAGGGAATGAAATCAAAGTTGTTTTTCAGTGATCTAGTGTACACTAACACCAGCAGTCCCTAATCTTTTCAGAATCAGGGTGCACTTTTACACCAAACATGCATGTGGAGGCCCTTTTCTTAAGCTTCTCCCATAGAGGTGCACGGTGGTAGTTCTCCTGTTGTGACCCATCTTGGACCAGGCCATGACCCACTAGAGGGTCCCAACCCACCAACTGTAGACCAGTGGACTACATTAACATAGACAGTTCTCACCCTGTGGGACGCCTTACCAATACAAGTTTGACAGGAGACATGCCCACTCATTTTTAGAAGTCTTCTATAAACTATATAACTTAGACAGGGCTTTCAAACCTGAGGTTCTCTGCAAACCAGCTCTTACTGATAGATTTTATGTTTTTATCATTTTTATCAACCAACTGGCAAGGTCAGTGTTATCCTCCTTCCTGCAACATTGTCTTAAACTAGACTACTTGAAGAACCCATGAGAATGTCAAAGCCAAGAGGTTCTCAACACTGACTCTTTTGGGACACCTACAGTAACACATGAAATATATAAATGCCTCCCTTAGATCAACACCGAGAGAACTCTGTTTGCAGAGTGCCCTGTGTCATTCAAGTTGAGCAAACTCTGTTACATGAGCTCACAACATACTTGGAAGGAGTTGAAGCAAAGAGCTTTCAGCAGAAGGAGATTGATTGGTTATCCACTCTTCACCCACACTGGCAAGCAATACAAAAGATTGTGTTGGCATTTAGTTCTTGGCTGAGTCTCGATATAGCCTGAGAAAAGGAGCTTCAGCTGCCTTTGGCACCTGCCCAGGCTCCTCTGCACAGACATCCATGCACTTTTAACAAAAGCCAGACTCCTTTACTACCTGGGTGCCTTTGACACACCACCATCTTTGCAGAAACAGGCCTTGTCCCTCTGCAGTTGAGCTCACTCTCCACTCATTGCAAGACTTTGGCAGTAAAAGAGACCTTATAGCCCCACCAGAAGCAGCAAGAATCTTGTTAGAGTAATGATGGAGCAGTCATGGGCTGCTATGCCAGCAATCAATCACTACATAGCAAAGGTTAGGAGATGTGCCAAAAAAAACCTGAATTGGAGATGCTTCCTTTCTGAATTAGGTAGGAGCCTATTTGCTAGTGATTACATGGACATGTAGATTTGGTATGTTTAGCCTGGAAAAGAGGAGATTGAAAAGAGATAAAACAGGTAAGCTTTTAAGAAACAAGACATGGATTGTATGCTCATCTGCTAGGTGGCTCATGGTTTACTGAACAAAACATGGTTAAAACAAACCATTGTTTCATATGCTTATACTTGATTTGTGTTTGCAGATATTAAGATAAAAAAAGTGTCACCGCAGAAGCATTCCGGGGTTTAGAGTATTTAAGAATCAGCTCAAAGTATTGCAAGACACAACTGTTTTGGCTAAGGACACTTTGCAAGCCTGCCTCAGGAATTTGCAACATGTCTTAAGGAGCGTCACAGACTTTCCTAGAAACTCATCAAGTGGCTTTGAGCAATCTAGACCTTCACAATATGGACCTACCTTAGCAAGTTATCATGACAGCCTTCAAAGTATTCTAATGCCTGCTGCAAATTCCAGAACACACTTTGAAAACAACAAGCCCCATCAAATGCAAACAATAATTTTAGTGGAGGGATAGTAACCTTTGGCCTTCCAGTTGTTGCTGGACCACAACTCCCAGTCCCATCATCCATGCCCACTGGCTATGCTGGCTGGGACTGATGGGAGCTAGTGGCCGACACTGGATAGGGGGCACATCTTAGCCACACCCGGTTTAAAGATTGCAAATGAGTGGGATTGTCAAACTTCCCACAAACATCTGTGCTACCTCTCCATAATCCACCCCCCCCCCCCGTTTAAGGAGTTCAGCTGGGCCATACACAGTGCAGCCAAGAAGCATCACAATTGACCATGACATTCAGTCAAGGCTTCATAAACTGGAAGGTCAGAGATTTCTGCATAGATACCCACAGTATAAGTCAGGCATGTCCAAAGTCCGTGGCATGTCCTGGGGAAAAAAGCTCAACAACTTCAATCCTAAAAAAAACTCAGCAACTTTGGCTGGCCCTCACGCATGTTCACTTCATCAAATGTGGCCCTCATTGAAAAAAGTTTGGGCACCCCTGGTATAAGTATTTGATTGTTCGTTCACTATTTCATATGGTCTCGCATAGGAAAGGAAGCCTCTGGCTAGAAGTTTTAACATTTGAATTTTTAAAGGCAAACATTTGTCTCCGATTTTCTGAAATATCCTCAAAATAGAAGCAACTTTAAAAAATAAAAAAAGTTACAAGCAAGCCTAAAAGAGCCTGAACCAACAGATATTCACAGGGAAGGAACAGGCATTTTATTTTGGTAGTTTTAACACTTTTGTAGTTCACTTCAACACAGAAAGATGGCTATGGAGGCATATTGTTACCTGATGCCATTTATTTTCACCCCACCCTTTTTCTCCAAGGAACTCAAGGTGGCATACATGGTTCTCCCCATCCTCATTTAATCCCCACAGCAACCCTGTGAAGTAGGTTAGGCCAAGAGTGAATGACTGGCCCCAAGTCACCCAATGAGCTTCATGACCAAATGGGGATTTGAACCCTGGTCTCTCCCAGGCCCTATTCTGACATTCTAACCACTACACCAACAATGCACAGCTAAGCACTGAAACTGCTGTGCAGAGTCATTCTGCAGAGGATGGAGTACATGTTTTAAGATGTTCCAGCAATGAAAATTGGAAGGTAGCGGCACTGGTTCTCCAAGGTTGGTGACAAAATATTTTCAAGAGGCATTTCTTTGCTCCCATCGTGTAAACAGCACCTCGTTGGCCCTACTGTTGTTGGAGCCAGCAGGTTTTTCTAACAATGCAAAGTGTGCAGAAATCTGTTGACCAGAAGCGGGCGGGGGGTGGGGGGAACGATCCCTCTTTCAAAGTGCTGTCAACTCTGGAGGCAGGGAGAGGAACAAACAACTATTTGCCTGCCAAAACAACTCTGAACACACACCCTGAGGAGTGGGAACAAAGAACACTGTCTAGCTGGCTTATGACATCAGTTACAAAAAAGAGCAAGGAGTCTAGATTCTTCTTGTTGCCCACTGGTGAGCAGCTGCCCCACCATTCATGCCTCCTGTGGGGCACGGTGGGGATGGGAGAGGGTGAGGGGTATAGTTCTAGAAATGCTTCTGCAATGGACTGTTCAGATCTGTGTATGGCCAAGGGCAACACCATGGTGAAAACTGGGTCTTGTTTACTGCATTTATGTCCCACCTTTTCCTCCAAGGAGCTCAATGCAGCCTTGTGGAGTTTTCTGCCACACAAGCTGGTTATGGTCTCTGGCTTAGATTAATAAATAACCATGTGAATGTAAGAAAAGCCCTGCTGGATCAGGCCAAGGGCCCATGACTCTAGCCTTCTCTTCTCACAGGGGCCAAACAAATGCCTGTAGGAAGCCAGCAAACAAGATTTGAGCGCAAGAGCCCTCTTCCCTACTGGGGCTTCAAGCAACAAAGACTGAGGGGTCATCCAGACTTCCTTTTGTGCCACATTTCTAGGCACAGGTCCAAGCTTTAAAAACCTCCATTCCAGAGTGTGCTTTTTCTTTTTTTTGGTCCCAGCACTTTCTCTGGGAACCCCCCCCCCCCACATTTTACCGCTGAAGGAGAGTAAATGGCAATTGTATTTTCCATGGATTGTTGTTGCTCCACTTCAGTGGTAAAACACTGGTTTTCTCATGGAAAGCACCAGGACACAAAAAACCCCACTCTGACACTTTAAATCATGTACCTATGCCTGGGAAGCCACCAGTACAAAAGGAATTCTGGATGACTCCTCAGTCTGCAAATAACTATTTAGCCATAATAGGAACTCAGAGAAAGTATGCTTCTAGCTGTAGATACCTGGGAGAAGGAGTCTTTGCTGTTGCTTTGCTCACTGGCTTCTCAGAAGAGAACTTTTAACTGGCTTTCACTGAAACAAAAAACTAGGCCCAATGGTTGTATCAACACTACCCCACCACTGATTCAGGCCGTTGTATGGGTATGCCCACTATGTATGTATGTATACATGCATGCATGTATATATGTAAAGTAGTGCTATCTACTATAGGAAAACTTAACATCCAACACCCAGAGAGCAATTTCAAATAACTACAAGAGTGTGTGATCACCTGCTATAGAGAACAATCTATAGGGACACCAAAATTCAGCTAGGTAGGAGCCTCCCCTCCATGGGAAAAAGTCTCATTTATCCATCAAGCCAGCAGAACTTAAGAGAGTCCCTCAGTGACCTGGTGCAGCCTCAGGATTATTTTCTTGCACACCTTCTGATATATGCAACAACAACATGATTTCACCCCCAGCTCCCCAAGACCTTTCAGTCTGATCTCCCAGAGGCTTCCAAGGATCAGGAGAGGTATGCCCTCCCCATCCAGAATGGGAGCTCCAGGAATACTTACAGGCATTTGCCCACTTTTCCAATCGCCAGCCCTTCTCCGCAACTCTCCTTTGGTATTTTATGCGCCAACAGAGAGAGGGCGGGGGCACCCTGGGTCATATGAAAGTGCTTGCAATTGCTGAAGGGATTACAGTTTAATTAAATCAAACCTCCTGTAAAGGGGGGCTTTTCAGATCCCTAAGCTAATCAGGAAACAGAACACCAGCTAGAAGGTGCTCCCAAGGTTCGGAGCAGAACCCTGTTGCAACCAGAAGAGAACAAGCTTAACCCTCCGCTTGGCTGCCTTGGGAAGGATCCCAAGAAGTCGAGCTCAGCTCCTGATTGTGGGTTTCCCTCTGAGGCATCTGGTTGGCCCCTGTGAGAACAGGATGCTGGACTAGGTGGGCCCCTCCTGGTCTTATCCAGCAGGCTCTCCTCACTCAGAAAAAGGCCAAGATTGGTGAACTTGTTTGCTTGTTTTTACACTCCAACATCAGGAACATAGAAGCAGTTGCAAAGCATGAAATGGTGGTGGAAGAAGAAGAGAAATGTTAAATGGTGCGCTTCACAGCTGTCTACATGACTACCTAAAACTTCCTTCCCACAAGCCTCTTTCAGTCATTCCTGCCAATAATTTTACTTGACTACCCTAAACAGCTGCAAACCACATTTCATTTGCAAGCCTATATATATTTACCTGGCAGTGAATCCTACTGAACCAAGTAGGGTTTTACTTCCAAGTAGACATGTGTAAGACTGAACTTATGAGCGTATTTTAAATGCTCCACAAGCAAAGTGTCTGGACTTTCCATTAAGACACTGAATAAGGCAGCTTTGGAATAAAAGAGTTGGACTAGATGACCCTCTTTGGCCTCTTCCAAATCTATGGTTCCATTATTCTAAGGTGCGGAAGCTGACCACTCTATTTGGTGGTCCCAGAATTCCTCCACAGAACTGACTCTTTGCCCTGAAAAAAGGAAATAATTCCAATATTGCAATAGGATTTTACAGTAGAACAGAACATGCAAGGGTAAGGACATAAGAGGCTACTTCAGGATGTAGAGAGCTTTCAAGGGTGTTCATGCCAGAGATGCTTTCAGACTTTTCCTTAGAAGCTGTAAAGAGCTCCTTGAAAACTCTCTTGGTTGTCTGATCCGCTAACAGAGACAAAGCACCCTTTCTGTGTGGCTTTCCAACATTGTCCATTTTCTGGAACCAACTGAAAACCTTCCTCTTCCTAAACTTGGGTCTCCAGCTATTTTTGGACTACAACTCCCTTTATTCCTAGCTTGCAGGACCAGTAGTCAGGGATGATAGGAAATGTAGTCCAAAAACTACTGGAGATCTTATGATTAGATATTGATAATAATTTGGGATGCACTGCAATGCTCATTGCAGATATCCATGTGTAGCTTTTCAGCTAGGTCTACTCTTTTCTGCACATGTACATGGAAAATGATTTGTCAGAGTTCTCCAGTTCCTTCTTTCAGAGCTGTGTTTTTCTTGAAGTTCCACTGTATGCAACAGAACACACACCATTCTCTTGAAATGGAAGTGCCTTGCATTTTCAGTGTTCCTCAGTGCTTAGCTTTGGAACATACAGAACATCCCCTCCTCTGTGTCCTTCCACACACCTTCTCCAGAGGTATCCTAGAAGCCCATCCTCTGTGTTTGACTCACCTCCTTTCCCATTGATTGGCTCTGGTCAGCACAAAGCGTGAGAAGGCTTCTGAGTGGCTAAAAAGCTCTCCATCCCTGCTGATTGGGTGGCTCTAGGACACTGGAGACAGGGGACCCAGATGCAGAAATAGTTAATTGTTCTTTGCCCTCTTGTAACCTCAGACAACTCCACCACTGGTACCACACAGGTATTAGATTTGCACCTGGCACCAGAATTTAGCATCCCACAGTCCTCTGCTTCTACTGTGGCTAGAAGCTTCCCAAGTAACGCTTAAGATATGAGCAAGCAATATGAAGCAGCAGAAGAGGGTCTCCCTCCTGTGGTGCAGGCCTGACTTGCTGCCTATGCTGTGTTTCCTCTGTTTCCTGTTTCAGTCGGCTGGAAGGCTATTATTCTCTGTGACTCACAAGAGACAACCATGTGTACAGGAAGATGCCCCATAGTGGCCCTCTTGCAAAGATTGGCCCCCACCAGCCAAAGCTAAATACTCTCTTTACACACGCACACATGCGCACGCCTTGCGAAAACCTCAAGCCAGGTTCACTAAGCATCTCAAGATGCACATTTGAGTACCGGGGTCAAGTTTACTTGTGTGGATCATGGAAACATCCATCATAATTGTTTTTGCTTTGTGTTAGGAAGCAGGCTCTGGTGATGAGGGCTAGGAAGTCTCAGCAAAGCTGTTCCAGCGAAGGGCGTGCTCTTGTGACACTCAAGTTCATATATTTATGGCACCGCTTTTTGAAACACTTATTCATGAACTTGTGCAAGGATCCAATTCCTCTATTTTTGCCATTTCCTTTCTCGCAAATAGAATCTTCAAGCACCCTCCCCTCGCTTTCCTGTCGCTGTTTCAAGAGATAACAGATGCGTTGGGCTTGGATTTATTTATTTAATTTTTTAAAGGCAGGCATTTAGAAGAATGGTTTGCAAAAAGCCAATTTGGTCATGGTGACATTTTGGTTAGCTCAGAGAAAAACAAAACAAAACAGCAGTTTAGACTGACAAGCAACTCCCCCTTGGGATACTCTTGGCCCCGAACTGGCACAAATTCCGAATTTAAAGAGTAAAGACAGGACATGGCTGGTCTTGGTTGCAAACCACCTCCACTACATTCAGTTTATATGTGTGGTTCCCTAGCACAGCTGAATCCGAACTGTGAAAATGGTATCTATAGAAGATGCAATAGTAAGGAACTCAATACGACCACTATCATCTCCATTTCCTCAGCCACCAGCACAAGTCTTACAAATTTTTAGAATTACTACTCTTTGCCTTTGTATAAAAGAGAAGCTTTCACTGTCCCATTGTTTTTGTTTTAAATAAAGTGCAAGAATAAACAGAAATGGTTGAACATAAGAACATAACATGAGCCTACAGGACCAGGCCAATGGCCCATGTAGTTCATCATCCTGTTATCACAGTGGCCAACCAGATGCCTGTGCGAAATGAGCAAGCAGGACCTGAGCACACGAGCAACACTCTTGCCCACCCTCCAAATAATAATAATAATAATAATAATAATAATAATAATAGTGATTTTATTACATATATGCTGCCCACCTGGCTGGGTTGCCCCAGCCACTCTGGGAAACCATACTGGTTGGAGATGATTGTAGTACAATCAATCTGGAAGGTGTCCAATTGGTGGAGGCCGCTTGAAGGACTTCTGGGGGAGAAGATGGACTGAACATCTTCTGTCAACAGCTCATTGACCGAGATAATTACGTGAGGATTAATGATAGCCAAGCAGTAAATCTTGGGTTATTGAATTCACTCTTGATAAATAGAGTGAACAAGGAATTAACCTCTGTTGCTCTGAACAAGCTGTTTTTCATGCTGGGAGACAAGAGGTTTTGTGGAAGCCTGACAGGGGTGAGTGACTTGGAGAGGAGGAATTTTCATCTTGCCCTCAAACCACATAACAGCCATCTAGGCTAGCCCTTAGGGCAAAGGTCGGCAGGGCTTCCCTTTCTCCAATTACCTTCAAGATTGCTAAAAATAACAACTGATGGGGTTATATGTCTGCCGGTTAAAATTTACACCTGGAGTGTGAGCTAACTTCTGGCTGAAGAAGAGGTGGTCATTAAAAGACTGAAAGCAAAACAAAGGGCATGTTTTAATTGTACAGTGGTACCTCGGGTTAAGAACTTAATTCGTTCTGGAGGTCCGTTCTTAACCTGAAACTCTTCTTAACCTGAGGTACCACTTTAGCTAATGGGGCTTCCCGCTGCTGCTGCCGTGCTGCCACTGCACGATTTTTGTTCTCATCCTGAAGCAAAGTTCTTAACCTGAGGTACTATTTCTGGGTTAGTGGAGTCTGTAACCTGAAGCATCTGTAACCTGAAGTGTCTGTAACCCAAGGTACCACTGTGTTGTGTTTGATTGTGACTTCCAACATAATATAACAGAACACAGCTGTAACTGTAGTTCAAGAACACCTGGTTGGGAAAAGCTGCTACAAGTAATCTACAGAACTGTTAAGTCCCTATCTTACAGGGAACTGAACTTTGCCATAAAGGAAGGGCCATATCTCAGAGGTAGAGCATCTGCCTTGCATGCAGAATGTCCCAGGTTCAATTCCCAACAGATTGGGCTGGGAGAGCGACCTTGTCCGAAACTGCAGACAGCCACTGCTGGACAATGCTGAGGTAGCTGGACCAGTGGGGTCTGATTCACTTTAAGGGACCTTCCTATGTGCTTATGTTCCCAAACTGCCCTGGGATGAAGGTTGAAGCATGTAACTGTAGTTTTCTTTTTAAAAAAAATAATCAACAACCGAACAGGTCACTTTCACTGTAGTGTTGTGGTTAAAATGTTGGACTGGGACCTGACAGACCAGGGTTCAAATCCCCAATCAGCCATAAAGCTTGCTGGGTGAGCTTGCACCAGTCACTGCCTGAAGGCCTACCTCACAGGGTTGTTGCATAGATAAAATGCAGGGAGGAGGGAGAACTATGTACACTGCCTTGAGTTCCTTGAAGAAAGGTGGAATATAAATGTAATAAGCAAATGAACTGGAAATAAAAAAGAAGCTGACTTTAAGTCATCTGTCCTAACAGAAGGGTTTTTAGATGGGCAGATGCAGTCGTGAAATCGCTCATAGGGTAAGGCTTAAAATACCACATATTTTTTTAAAGGCAGAGACCTGGGTGGGGCATGCCAAAAACTTGGACTCGCTCATTGCTTCTTGTTGAGTAACTGCCCAGCAGGCAAACTGCTCGGAAACAACGAACCGTTACTCACTAGGCCTGCCCAGACTATGAGGTCTATCTATTCCAAATATATCTTTAGCCAGAAATGGTTAGATCAGGCAAATCTGTTTCCAAGAGCATTCTAATGTTTAAGCTCCAAATCCTCATGTTTTAAAAAATAAAAAAGCAGCAAGAGGGACTCGTGTGCGAGCGCATAGCTCCACAGCTCTGCAGACAAGGAACTGCTGCCCTTTTCCTCTGGGAGGGATGCTGTGTTTTCTGGAAAGAGAAAGTGCTCTGCCCCACTACTCCTGAAATCACATACAGTGGTACCTCGGGTTATAGACGCTTCAGGTTACAGACTCTGCTAACCCAGAAATAGTACCTCAGGTTAAGAACTTAATTCATTCCGGAGGTCCGTTCTTAACCTGAAACTGTTCTTAACCTGAAGCACCACTTTAGCTAGTGGGGCCTCCCGCTGCTGCTGCGCCACTGGAGCACGATTTCTGTTCTCATCCTGAAGCAAAGTTCTTAACCTGAGGTAATATTTCTGGGTTAGCGGAGTCTGTAACCTGAAGCGTCTGTAACCTGAAGCGTATGGAACCCAAGGTACCACTGTACTTCCTACATTCCCCATGTTATATTTTGGGACAGTTAATGCATGGGAAGTACATCCTGGAAAAGAGTGGTATGCTGCGGCACAGGGTTCAATCCTGCGCTGGAATTAACTGCACCCACAGCCTTGGCTACTTCAGACATGCACCACCCAGCACTTCTTGCACTAGCTATGCAGAGGCAGTCAGAGGTGATTGCCGTGTGCAAACCTGTGGCTCACAGCTCCTTGGGGCATTCAAGAGAAGCAGAGCTCTCTGCTGAGTGTACAGTTGGTTTTATAATACAGCCTTCCTGTCCTATAATGGTCTCATGCAGATGTCTGCACATCAGCCTATTCTGGATGTCTAAGAAATCTAGCCTTTCAGGAGTTTAGTGAAGTCATCTTTTGCCTGCTGCGATTCCACTTCCATTACTGAACACGCCCTAAATGTTTCCTATGCGCAACACTGGAAAAGGGACAGAGTAAGCTATGTTACTCTGACTTGGAAAAATAAAAGGCAAGTTTAGGGGTGGGGCCAATTTCAGAGCAAGACATGCTTATTACTTCATTTTAACCCCACTCGAAGCAGGATTTCAAGCTGTGGTTCTCTCTCTCTCTCTCTCTCTCCCCCCCCCCCCTTTTGGCATTAATATCCTATGTTTTCCTCCAAGGAACTCAAGTTGGCTTGCACAGTTATCTTCCCCCTCCTCATTTACTCTCCCCACAACTTCCCAGTGAGGTAGGATAGTCTGAGAGGCAGTGATTGGGCCAAGGGCACCCAGTTAGCTTTATGGCCAGATGGGAATTTGAACCCTGATCTCCCAAGTCCTAATCCTGACACTCAAACCACCATATGCAACCTTATATAAATATTATTTGTATATCCTACCTTCTTCTCCAAGGAGATCAAAGTGGAATACATGGTTCCCCCCTTCCTCCTGTAATCCTCTTAACAACCCTGTGAGGTAGTTTAGGTTGGCAGGCCCAAGATAAGTGTGAGGTAGTTTAGGCCCAAGTTCTCCCAGTGACCTTCATCATGGCCATGTGGGGCTATGAACCCTGGTCTCCCAAGTCACAGTCTGACACTCTAGAACCACTGGCTCTCATAAGTTGATCCGCCACCATATGCATCCACCCCCCCAGAACCAGTGAGGTTACGTTGCAAGCTACTGTAGTCCAGGTTCACATGTGCAGCAATCAAGTGATGGTAACACCATGAGAAAAAAGATTGGCCTCATGTCAGTTCACACCCTTCATGTGCAAATCACCTAGTGGTGTACCTGCTGTGAATCCAATTTCAGAGCAAAGAGAGGAAACTGAGCTGGCAGCAAAGCTCCACACATTCACAGTTCAGAGATTCTCAGAAGTCTGAGGGTTTCAGGTCACAGAAAGCTATTTGAAAGCCTCAGGCGGAGGGCCAAGAACTGCTTTAAAATGCTTAGGTGTTAAAAGACACACCTATGTTGCTTTTTCTCTGAACAAGACCAGCTATATGTTATACAATAACTGTTAAACATCAGCTTTCTGGATCAGATAATTCCTAGCAACATAAAGCTGGATGCGCTTGAAAACTTAAGTCCATGAATTAAGACCATGACCCTTTCATTTAGCCTTACATCTGGCACTTAAGATATATGCTGCCCCTGACTACAAAAGGTTTTGCTGAGCCGCTCTTGGTTAATACCTGGCAGGAGAATTTGGCCAGTATTTTTTGAGGTCTACTTAACCACACAACCAATGCCACTGTGTTGTTGAGAATTCCACAGCTCAGGTGTGTTTTGCATAACCGACTTTTAGCCTGTACACCCTAGTGCAAAGCAACTTTGCACAACCAAACTTTTGATTCCTGCATTACAGGGGGCTGGACTAGATTATTCTGGGGTACCTTGCAACTCTACCATTTTAGGATTCTATGAAAGCCAACTATGAAGGGTTGCCCTTACTGACTGCCAGAACCTTCAGGTGATGCAACTGGATCTTGCTTTATTTGTGTTATTCTTAAACTGGTGCCCACCAGAAGGCCTTCTTGAGGACACGATAAAAATTAAGCAAAAGAGTGATTACCCCCCCCAAACAAACCCCAACTCTGATGCCATTTCTAACACGAGTGAGGAGAAATTATAAATGGTGCAGTTCATATCTGAGAGAAGAGTAGATTTCTCCCTCAACATATTAAGTGTAGAGACATAAAAAGTGAAACATATCATAGAATCATAGAAATGTAGAGTTGGAAGGGTCACCAGAGGGTCATCTAAGCCACCCCCCAGGAATGTAGGAATCACAGCTAAATAATCCCTGACAGATGGTCATCCAACATCTGCTTAAAAACCTCCAGCAAAAAAGAGTCCTTCACCTTCTGAGAGTCTGTTCCACTCTATCGACCTAGTGTTCTAGGCCCAATTGCAGAGCTTTCTTGAGAAAGACTAGAGTCACGTTATATGTTGGAAAACTCCAGCCAAATACTAAGCAGGCTGCCTAAGTAATCACTATGAAAACAAAAAGACAATGAATCCAGCTGGAAGCTGGAAGAGTGGGCTGTTCTCCTCCTGGCAGTGGCCAAAGGTTCCTTTAAAAAAGGGGTCCTTGTGCCAAATTCTACATGCCTGTTTTCCAGACTTGCATCACAGAAGTCCGACCAAAAAGGGAAAGTTAAAAATAAAGTCAAGTGCTTATCAAGTCAAAGTCAGCTCTGTTGCCTGCTTGCTATTTGAGCATTTCCATACAAATATGGTATCAACATTAGCCTGGAAGGGATTCAGCTGGTGGGAGGGAGAATGTGGTAAAATATGGTGGTTGTGTCAAATGGATTTGTTTTCTACCAACCTAGGTGGGTGGCCAATGGAGGAACTTAAAAAGCAAATGTTTTGGGAGACTGTAGATTTTGGCTCCATGCCCCCCCCCCATGCACACAATATGGATACAGTGGTACCTCGGGTTAAGAACTTAATTCGTTCTGGAGGTCCGTTCTTACCCTGAAACTGTTCTTAACCTGAAGCACCACTTTAGCTAATGGGGCCTCCCGCTGCCGCTGCCGAGCGATTTCTGTTCTCATCCTGAAGCAAAGTTCTTAACCTAAGGTAGTATTTCTGGGTTAGCAGAGTCTGTAACCTGAAGCGTCTGTAACCTGAAGCGTCTGTAACCCGAGGTACCACTGTATATCTGTCTCTGGGTAACTGCTGGTCTTTGTTTCCAGGATGAGGGCCAACTGCTCCCCAAGAATCATTGGGCTTGCAGCACCTAGCAGAGGCAAATCCAATAAAAATCTCCATTTTCAGGGCAAGTCCATATGCTGATCTTAATCTTGAAGATCAAGCCAATGATCTCCCTGTGATTTTACCCCCTTTCTGCTGATTTGCTTAAGAGTCAATCTCACAGTCTTCTGGGGACTCAGAAGGTGGCTCACTATTTTGTGACATATTGATTGGTCCTACTAAGGCAGGCATGTCCAAAGTCCACTTTGGGGGCCTAATCCAGCCCCTGTGGCAGTTTATTTATTGGGGTCAAATCCTAAAAAGAGCTCAACAACTTTGGTTGGCCCTCACGCATGTTCACTTCATCAAAAAGTGATGATGAAAAAACTTTTTTCTTTGAAAAAAGTTTGGGCACCAGTAGATTGAGCACTTTTCACCCTGGATTTTAATTAGAAGCTATGAAAGGCAATGGATGTGGGGGAGGCCCTTCTATGTGTCCCACCTCCAAAAGCAGCACAAAAGGTGGTGGTCAGAGAACTGGTGCCTGTTTGCTTTTTTCCCCTTCTCCCCACCAATCCCATTTCCCTTTTGCATCCTATCTTTTAGACTGAAAGCCTGAGGAGGGCACAGATTGCTATGCTTTCTAAGTTATCTTTGAACTGCTCTGACAGCCTTGTTTCAGCTGAAGAATGTTTAAAAGTGCTTTCAACAACAACAACAACAAAAACCCAAAACCCTAACAGACTTGAGTCAAGCGGCAATTTACTGTTTCACAACAAAAAACAGCAACTACACTTGGGAACTCCCTGCCTATTGAAGATGGGCGGGCACATTCACTGCACACTTTTCGGCACCTGCTAAAAACATTTTTGTTTAGACAAGTCTACCCAAATATTTAGGGACGCGGGTGGCGCTGTGGGTTAAACCACAGAGCCTAGGGCTTGCTGATCAGAAGGTCGGCGGCTCAAATCCCCGTGATGGGGTGGGCTCCCGTTGCTCGGTCTCTGCTCCTGCCAACCTAGCAGTTCGAAAGCACGTCAAAGTGCAAGTAGATAAATAGGTACCGCTCCGACGGGAAAGTACACGGCATTTCCATGCACTGCTCTGGGTCACCAGAAGGAGCTTAGTCATGCTTGCCACATGACGCGGAAGCTGTATGCCGGCTTCCTTGGCCAGTAAAGTAATACGAGCACCGCAACCCCAGAGTCGTCTGCGACTGGACCTAACGGTCAGGGGTCCCTTTGCCTTTACCTTACCCAGACATTTTGAAAGCTGATGAAAGTTTTAGTCTGTTTTTAGTTTATTACTACCTTAACTTTTTGGAAGCCTTAAATTATTATTTCTGATTCTGCTTTTTGATAATATTATTGTTTTATCTTTTTTGTAAACTGCTTTGAGGGGGGTGTGTGGTTGTTGTTGTTTTTTACAATCAAGTAGTGTATCACATTTTGTGAAATAAACAAGTGTTAAAAAACACCGCCCAGTTCCTGTGGACTGAGCAGCAAAGCCCGAGCTGTTTGTGATCACCCATGGTATGGATCCAGAAAAGCAGCCACTCGTGGGACATGAAGACACCAAACTGGATTGCAGGGGAAAGTGCAAATAAATATTTCCATCAGGTGCAGGGTAAGGGGGTTGGGGTTGGATTAATTCATCAACCTGAAATGGATAATATTATTCAGTGTTCTTTTTAGAAATAGGAAGTTTGGAGGAGAGGCACTTTCCCCTCTCAGCTGCATTTACAGAAACAAAAAGTCACATAACTGTACAGTTGCAGCCTTACCCAATTCTAGAAACTTAATCCTGCAGAGCAGAGGCTTTGAGAGATTTATTAGCTCAGTATTTTTGTAAAGTCCACAGCAAACAAAAGCTTACACATGATTTACAGGGCTCTGCTTCATCCTGTCATCTGGTCACAGGTGAAAAGGAAGACTAGGAAACTTAAACCTGGTTTTCTAAGTGCTCACAAGAGGAGGGAGAGAATGTCACTTGCACCAACAGAAGCTGTAGAGATCAGGACTGCTTGAAGGGGCAGATTACTGTTTAGATTTCCAGCAAAGTTCAGCTTTGTTAGAAACCACTTCCACTGAGACCACACACACACTTGGTAAAAAAAATAATGCAGAGGGTGTCGCACACCAGTTTTCATGAGCACTTGCAAGGCTTATGCTGGATGTCACCCACTTAATCTGGCTCTTAAATCTGTTCTGCAGCCTCCAATGGTGTGTTTTTATTTTATTAAGAGAACATCTGGATTCATCTTTTTTGCTGGGTCTCTGCAGTTCTCTGCTACCTTGCAGGCAGAAACTCCTGAAGTTTCATGCCTGATCTTTCACCTTCTTACGAAATAGATCTTTCAGTGTGGCAGCACCCAAACTTTGGAACTCCCTGCCTATTGATATCAGACAAGTGCCTTCACTGTACTCTTTTCAATACCTGCTAAAATTATTTATGTTTAGGCAAGCCAGTCAAAATATACAGAATGTTGACATCTGGCTTCTAGCTTATCGTTGATCTTAGGGGTTTTTGTTGTTGTTGTTTTCTGTTTTACACTGTTGTTTTTAACTGCTTTTACTGATAATTGTATTGTTTTATTCTTTCAGTAAACCACTCTGAGATTATTGTGGGGGGTTTTCTTTTCTTTACACAATCAAATGGTATGTCCATTTTAATTAATTAATAAATAATATTAACACCTTCACAGCCCTGCCCCCTACACCATAAATGTCTGAGAGTTGTACCTTCTCTGTGCTTCTTTTTTTTTATTCTGCGTTGAAACAGGGCCAGCTTTGGAGTTCAATACGTCCACTTGCCAAGCAACTCCACTCCCCCTTCCCTGTGGGCAATGGGTGGTCCCAGATTCTCTTTCATCCGATCCACCTGCCCATAAAAGTCAGCTGCCAGCAGATGGCATCCTCTCTGCAAACAGCAGAAAGAGAGGGAAAGAGTGAACGGCAATGCCAGACGAAGCGGAAGCAGAAGTGATGCTGCTTCTGTGTGAGAAAAGAATAGCAGCAAAAAGCCTGCTCACAGAATCATAGGATCGTAGAATTAGAAGGCACCCCAAGGGCCATCTAGTCCAATCCCTTGCCATGATGTTTCTTGGCCCGCACTGAAATAAGCTTGCTGGGCTGGAGACATACCTGGAGCAGAGGCTCAAGTGCCTATAGATTCTGCATCCTCATTGGGTATAATAGTCAGCTCCCAGGGGTTCTCTGCAGCAAGAACTGGAATCCCAGGGTAGATAGAGGAAAGATGCAGGTAGGGAGCAGCTGAGTCTTCATGCCCCACTGTTACACCAAGAAAGGTAAATGGGCTGCAGTTTGAGTAAGTGGAGCTGAGACTGGATGGTGATGCATCTCTGCAGCATATCTAGATTGTATACAAAATGAGCAAGCTATAGAGTTGAGTGAAAGCACTTTTAAGGCAGAGTTTCTCACTGAGGAAAGCACACAGTTCACTCTCCCACTAAAATGATAGGAACTTTTAAGGTTTGCACATAACTTTAAACCATAGTTAAACAAAACTATGGTTCAGATGTTGATTGTGGGTGCTTTGCTCCTCCCCAACTGAGAAACTCCTCCCAGTCCAGCCCAACGAGGCTGATGGGAATTGTAGTCAAAATAAAGAAATGACTGGAGGGCACCGGGTTGGGGAAGTACCTGCAGCACACCACTTA
This sequence comes from Podarcis filfolensis, assembly GCF_964270895.1. Lineage (NCBI taxonomy): Eukaryota > Metazoa > Chordata > Lepidosauria > Squamata > Lacertidae > Podarcis > Podarcis filfolensis. The sequence goes on from NC_139617.1 coordinate 29,877,125, forward strand.
AGGAGCTGGTTTTGGGGGTGGGGAGCATTAAGTACCATGCACCAGACGCTGCTCCCATGCACACATTATTTTATCTGACCATCAGCATTCTGCGTTAACTTGTGCATGAGGCTCAGGGACTTTTCCCTTCAGGGAGAGAATCCCCAAGGGTAATTACAGTCAGTATTAGAACTGGGTCAACTGCTGAATGGGAGCTGAATGGGAGCCAGAAACCAAAGGATGGACACAAAAGATCTACAGCACCATTGGAGAAATACCTCATTTTGATGATGTGTTGCTTCACTCTGGGAGTAGCCAGTGTGCTGCCCTCCAGATGGGTATTTGTCCCCAGCTCCTATCATAGAATTGTAGAGTTGGAACCCCCCGAAGGGTCATCTAGTCCAACCCCCTGCAATGCAGGGATCACAGCTAAAGAATCCCTGGCACCCAAGCGAGTGTGAGCAAAGGTCAGGAATGCTTGTAATCCAAAGCACTGGTGGGAGGAGGGAAGGTTGCTGCTTCTGCCCCTGGTCTATGGAGCACAGGAGAAAACAGCAGCACAGGCCTTCCTGTACCATCCCCAGGTGGTTCCCAAGTGCTACAGACGTTTTCATGTCAGCCCCTCGTATTTCAGTCATCTCCTGCAGTATCTTAACCACTGGTTTATTTGTAAGAACGTAAGAAGAGCCTTGCTGGTTCAAGCCAATAGCCCACCTAGTCTGGCATTCTCTTGCTCACAGTGACGAATCAGAGGCCACAGTGGGAAACCTGCAAAGTAGGACCTGGGCACAAGAACCCTCTCCCCTCCTGTGATCCCCTGCAACTGGTATTCAGAAGCATTGCTGCCTCTGACTATGGAGGCAGAGCATAGCCAGCCTGGCTAGCAGACCTCAATAGCCCTCGCCTCCAGGAATTTGTCTCGCCATTAATTTATTCAACCCAACTTTTGGGGGGTGGCATTTCCCTGCTTGGGTGTTGCCAGTGTTATATTTGTGGTGTTTTTGCTTACATTGTTATATGCATTTCGCTGTATTTGATGATACTGTACCCACTTTCAGACTATGGGTTGTGACAAATGCCTTGAGTGAGAGTGTGTCTGCCCAACAAGTGTTCTATTCCTCTAGCTCATGTGTTAAAGAGTTCAGTAGTCTGTCTGTCTCTCTGAACAATGCTCTGGGGAACTCTGGAAGTTTATATGGTGCTCCTCAGTGAGAGTATAACTACAGTAGAGGACAGGCTTCTCCAAAGGAGTCTGTATACCTTCCTATGTAACGCAGGAGGAATTAGCATTCCTTGGAGGCAGAGAATAGAAAATCCACAGCAGTTGCAGTTAACTGCCCAACAAGTTCAGGGTACAGCACCTCCAGAAGAGAAGTCTGTCTTCTGAGTCATGTCGCTCTGGCTTTCCACCTAAGAAGACTGGAGTCTTCACATAAACTACAATTCCCACCCACCATTAAAAGAGAGTTTGCAGTACCTGCTCCCTCCCCCAAAATATATTCTGCTACTGCAACTACCACGTGGACACATCAGTCTCCACTCTTTCCTCCAGTAAAGAACTGCAGTGGTTTCCTTTGCAATGATTTGCCCAAGTGATTGATGCTGAACATGGTACACTTGCAAGTCACATTTCGATTGTGGCAAGCAGCAGCTGGCGCAGAGCATCAGCACATAAGACTACAGCCAGCCAACCCCTCATGCTAGAAAACACCTCTTCTATGCTGTGCTTCCATTTCAGCTTCCCATGGAGCCATGGTATTGCAGAAAGGCTGTGGCTCATTGGTAGATCACCTGCCTTGCATGCAGAAAGTCCCAGGTTCAATCCCCAATGGCATCTCCAGGTACAGCAGGGAGAGGTGCCTGCCCAAAATCCTGGAGAGCCACTGGTCAGTCTGGGAGAATTATGGATCTGGGTGCTCCAACAGCGAAGGCTTTTCCACAGGGTTTTAAGTACCTGCATCTATTGCACAATAAGGCAGTTTGTGGAATTTGAAACACACACACACAACAGGAGCTACAGGTCCTGTAAAGGATAGCAGCCATGCTAAACCTCATTCAATACAGAGACTGCAGTCATCAGGGATGCTTGTAAAGTCTTGTAAAGTCAGATAAAGGTAAAGGTAAAGGGCCCCCTGACCATTAGGTCCAGTCATGACCGACTCTGGGGTTGCGGTGCTCATCTCGCTTTACTGGCCAAGGGAGCTTCCAGGTCATGTGGCCAGCATGACTAAGCCGCTACTGGCAAACCAGAGCACTGCACGGAAACACTGTTTACCTTCCCGCCGGAGTGGTACCTATTTATCTACTTGAACTTTGACGTGCTTTCGAACTGCTAAGTTGGCAGGAGCAGGGACCGAACAATGGGAGCTCACCCCGTCGTGGGGATTCGAACCGCCAACCTTCTCATTGGCAAGTCCTAGGCCTATATTAAACCATTTGCAGAGACTGGTGCATTATATTTACAGAAGAGGTCTTCTACCACCTGACTAAAGCAAGTTTTTCCACATTTGCTGTAATGCCTGGCTCTTTATTGGGGGAATAACAGGACAGACTGCAGCCTTGGGGAAACTAAAAGCAGTTCACAGGTCAGAGAACTTGCTAGCTCCCTGACATTATGCATCTGTTATCTTCAGGAGGGTTATTTTCAAAATCTTTTGCTTCATGAAAACAGAAATACTGCTATCTTAAGAGAGTTTAGATTTCAGGTTAGAACATTTTGCTTGAAACTCAAATTAAGAAAGCATGCCTTCCTGATCTAACTGCAAAGGTGTGTGTGCCAATGTGAACTCTTCACATGGTTTATTTCTATAGATTATGGCACGAGTAAAAGTTGGCATAATTTGAGATTCCCCACTGAGAACTTTTTTTGACCCTGGTACAAGTCCTTATTTCCAGTGCCCTTGGAAGGCTTCCCAATGTTAATACCTTATGCAAAGATCAGCACAAGTAATCTGGCCACTGGCAAAATTTAATTTACAACTCCTGTAAAAAGAAGGGGTTTCATACACACAAAAGATTCTGCCAAGCTCAGGAAACAAGCAAAGATACCCAGATTAGTCATTTCTCACTATGATTATATTCTTTCAACTACCAACTATGTAAGGTAAACAGAATAATTTAACAGACAATACCTTAACAGGACAGAAACAAAAGAACAGTAGAATATATAGGTATAATGATAAATGACTCATCTAAGACATGTCCTCTCCAAGGACAATAATGGCTCAGAATAGTATAAAACCACAGACTCATAGAATTGTGGAGTTGAAAGAGACCCTAAGGGTCATCCAGCCAATTCCACTGTAATACAGGAACCTTTCCTCTCTGTTTCCTCTTTTGCAGGTTAAACATACCCAACTGCCTCAACCATTCTTCATAAGGCTTGGTTTCCAGACCCTTGATCATCTTGGTCACTCTCCTCTACACACGTTCCAGCTTGTCAATATCCTTCTTAAATTGAAGTGCTCAGAACTGGGCACAAGACTCCAGGTGTGGTCTGACCAAGGCAGAATACAGCAGAACTACGACTTTCTTTGATCAGGACACTAGACTTGTGTTGATGCAGTCTAGAACAGCATTAGCCTTTTTTGCTGCTGCATCACATGGCTGACTCACATTGGCCTATGAGCTACTAAGACCCCTAGATGCTTTTCACATGTGCTGCTGGCAAGCCATGTGTCCCCCATCTTATATTTGTGCTGCTGGTTCTTCCAACCTAAGTGCAGAACTTTACATTTGTCCCTATTGAAATTAATTTTGTTAGTTTGGGCCCAATTCTCAAATCTGTCGAGGTCATATTGAACCGTGATTCTGTCTTCTGCAGATACCCCTCCTGGTTTGGTGTCGCCTGCAAATTGGATGCGCATCCCCTCAATTTCTTATTCCAAGTCATTTATAAAGACATTGAACAACGGGCCCAGGACATAACGCTGCAGCATTCCACTTGTCCTTTTTTCCAGTATAATGAGGAACCATTAGTGAGCATCCTTTGGGTTCGGTCAGTCAACCAGCTACAAATCCACCTAACAGTTACCTCTCATCCAGCCCACATTAACACCAGCTTCTCTGTAAGGATACTATGGGGGACTCTCTGCTTTTCTGCATATACCTGGCTAACCACTGATTGAAGCAGGATGCTCAGCTAGATGGGCCTTCAGTCTGATACAGCAGGGCTCTTTTATGCATTTAGAAGTCCTGCTGTTCTTGGCAGTGGGCAGCAAAGTCTTGAGAATCTCAAAGAGTTTCTTCTCCTAAGCAGGCCTTGGTGCCCTGACCTTAAGGGTGATGATTCAATGCCCGATAACAGGAACTTTATTGTGCATATGCAGGGAGGGCTTGTGCAAAGAGCAAATCAGCCAAATAAGGCCTTTTTTGCACAAAGTCAGGGAAAGGTCCAGGAGACGACGTCATTCAGAGGAAGCATTTAGTCACCAGTTTCCTCTGAGTTCTGGAGACTGGCCAGAGGGAGTCTCCTAGCTGCCCATGTATTTGCAGCATGGAGAAGGGATGCTCAGGCCACAAATGGGTTGGGTTCAAAAAAATAAAGAATAAAGGAGAAGAAAAACCTTGAGGTCCAAACCAACTGACAGAGCACTTGGACGTGCACACACAAATTTGGCTGAAGAGCTGCTCCTTCCTGCCAGGCAGACGAGGAGAGAACAGCCCACTGCAAGCTAAACAGCAGTGCAGTTTCACGGGACACGTCTCAAGCTCAGGACTTCCCCTCAAAGCTGCTGCCTCATTTCCTGCCAAGAGGGTGGGGCTGGGCCAGCTATGGCGGGGGCTCCTGCACAGCTCCCTCCTTACCAGGCCTAACTGCATTGCTCTGTGTGAGAGAGTTATGTTTCCAGATGGGACTGACAAGATTCAAATAAAAGGGAGCAGCAATCGAGCATGACTGGGCAGGAGAGGGACTGCCTACCTAGGTTTCCAAAACTGCCATAAGAAGCGGGATAAAGATAAGGCTGCTGAGACAGCAGTGCATAGTTAAACTATGGAACTCACTCCCACAGGAAGCAGGGACGACCACCAACCTAGATAGCTTTAAAAGAGGATTAGACAAATTCATGGAGGAGAGGGCTCTCAATGGCTGTGCTCTGCCATCCAGTCATGGATTCTTAAGCAACAATATACTGTATTGTCACAGCCCAAAGAGTCACACTAGCTCTAGTCTATTACTATGACTTGTGCAGTATCCTGGTCCCACGTTAACCAATAGGGAGAGCAACCAGGTTTACAGCTGTGTTTATACTGGGGTGGGGCAGGTTCCCTCACTAAATATGTGGGAATGCTCAACTTGGAGAAGATGATGAGTTTAAAGCTGGTAACAGGGAGTCAGTGTGGTGGAGTGGTTAGAGTGTCAGACTAGGATCTGGGAGAGATCAGTTTTCAAATCCCCACCTGACCATGAAGCTCTCTGGGTGACCTTGGGCCCATCACTGCCTCTCAGCCCAACCTACCTCACAGGGGTGTTGTGGGGAGTAAATGGGGAGAGGGAGAGCTATGCATGCCACATTGACCTCCACGGAGTAAAAGTGGGATATAAATGCAACAAATAGATGAGTATAATAAGTATTGCCTTTGAGAGAGAATTGGCCTTGCTAGTATAACAGAGATGAGAAGCAGACCCATTCCACCGGTTCTGCTCCAGTGAGCCCCACTTACTCCCGAAAGTGTTTCAATAACTGCCTAAGAAATACCATTTAACTTTTAAGATTTTGTGTCTGAGTTATGTTCCCCCCCCCCTTTTCCCACCCAGTTCCTTTTTCCTTTCATGTGGTGGCACGACTTGCAAACCCGCAAGCAGCGACTCTCTTGTTATTAATTTGATTGTATCTAAGCTGTTATAGGAGCCTTTCCAGCTGGAGAGTGGGTTAAAGATTAATAAATAAACATTTTGGAAATAGAAGCTACATGTTCACCCACACATGTTCAACTTAGCACATGAAATCAGCCCTTTTCTCTTTGTAGATGACTCTGCGCATGGGAAGAAGATGCATCACCAGCCCCAGACAGTCTCCCATGCTAGCAGTATCGAAAAGCTACTTGCAGATCACTTGCAGAGGGTGTCTTGTTTCCCACACCCAACACTACCCTGTAAGGTTGACCAGCATTACCCCCCAAATACCAGACAGGAGGCTAAGGGGGCAGAGATAAAGCAACTTGCCTTTAAGAGGGAGTTCACTTTAGGGCCGTAATGTGGTTTTTCCATAAATTTTTGAATCAGAAGCTTCCAATGCCCTATATTTCCACAAAAAAACTCTGGAAGAACACCCCCCTGCCCTCGACACAAACACAAAAGGGAGATGAAATGGAGATGAATTTATAAAAGGATGGGAGAGGTAAAGATGAAAGCATGTACACTTCAAGTAGGGTTGCCATATTTCAAAAAAGTGAATATCCGGACAGAAAAGTTGTTGAGCGAAATGTCAAAAAAATAAAAACGAAATTTGCCAAAATCTACACCACCGCACTGGGCTGCCATCCGTAAGCTTTTTCTCTGACATTTCTGAGATTTCCACCTGGATGCTGTTTATGAGGGCTAAATACAACCCTAATCTAAAGTAATTAAATCACCTGTTCAGGCTCCCCCCCCCAATTGTTTTTACTGAATATGTGGGTGAACAACCTGAAAGCTTGTCTCGCTAAAGAACTTTTGACACGGATGTTGGCTGTAGCCAGTATTTCAGTAGCCCAGAAATGGAAAACCTTAAAAATCTTATGGATTTTGGCTACTGTGGAAAAAATGCACATAAACAGCGTTATTCCGGGGGGGGGGGTGGAGGAGCCAAAACATTTTTCTGTCATGTGGTATGATTTTATTTCCTATGCTTCAGACTTAGATGCTGAACACCCACCACCCATTCCAGTTTGGGAAATAAGGATGTCTTGATCTGTACTGGTGTGTCACATTTATTTCTGTTATTTATTGTTTGCTTTGAAAAACAAACCAACTTTTACTGAGCTATTTAAGCATTTTGAAACATGAGAACTCAACAGCAGGGGTCAGCAAACTTTTTTAGCAGGGGGCCAATCCACTGTCCCTCAGACCTTGTGGGGGGCCGGACTATATTTTGGGGGGGGGAATGAATGAATTCCTACGCCCCACAAATAACCCAGATATGCGTTTTAAATAAAAGGAGACAGTCTACTCATGTAAAAACATGCCGATTCCCAGACCGTCCGCAGGCCGGATATAGAAGGCGTTTGGGCTGGATCTGGCCCCCGGGCCTTAGTTGGCCTACCCATGCTCAACAGCATTCACTAATGCTACAAATACACATTTTACTACAAAAAAAAAAAATCACTTTTAGAAACTGAACTATTTTCCAGCCAGCACCACTAATGGCTGAGAAGACAAGAGATAAATTTGAACTGAAAAATCTCTTGCTCACAGCTCAGCTCACAGTCTAGTCTACCACTAGACTAGACACTTGCAATCCTCATAAAGCAAACACACCAGTAAATGGGCATGTAGTTAGATGGTCAGCATTGGGAGGCAGAAGTGGAGCACTTGGGTGAGCATCTCTTGGCTAAGCCAAGGTGGGAACTAAACAAAAAGGGGTAGATACAGTATTTCCTTTTTTTAAAAAACACAGTGATTCCCACCCACATGTCTCACCACACATAGCACCAACATCCTACAGTGGAGATGGCAGGAAGCAAGCTGGGAGGGAGCTGTCTAGCCCACTCAGATGGTCCTCCCATCAAAGTGTAAGACTGCCAGTGGCAAAGTAGGCAATGGCAAGAGAACTAGCCTATTGCCCAGCCCTTTTGTTAGCCAGCCAACAAACCAAGAAGTCTTCTATTTATTATACGTCCCCGTTTCAGCCAAACCATGGAACTATAGCTTTACTTACTTACTTACTTGTTTTTTGGGTTGTTCTCACAACCCACCCTTCCTTCTCAAGCTATTAACCACAGTTTCTCAGTTTGGACAACACAGGAAAACCAGAGTTAATGGGAACATGCTGTCTTGTTGACTGGCTCATGAAAAAAGAAGAGCAAAGGGTCTGCACCCACAGGGCAAAAGGCTTGTTCATATCTTGGTTCAATGGCCCATTCACTTAACCTTGTTGGAGAGAAGGCGGTGTCTACTGTACCTGAAGTTGATGACTATTTTGGCATTTTGCAGGAGCTGTTTGTTTTCTTTTCTGGTTCTATATGAAGATGGAGGATTTTAAACACATGAAGCAATCTACATTTTTCTGTAAAGAGCTTAATTGTAACTAGATGGTCTGCATACTATGAAGCAGTCCAGGCAATTAAAAATGGATATACAGGCATTTTACAAACTCTTAAACATATTTTTGAGGACTCAGATGAGGAGCCTGAATGTAAACAAGATGCAGAGAATTTATACCATAAGTTGGCAAAGCTGGAAAATGCTATTTTAACAGTCATTTGAGAAGAAGTGCTGGGGCATTTCACCAAACAAGTAAGAAATTACAAAACCCTGGTTTTGGTGCATTTGAAGATTATTGTCTGCTATCCTATTTACTTTCATTTGTTAAAGAACTCAGAGAAAATTCAGTCGATAGGATTGCACATTATGAATCAGAAGCAAAAGGTTTGTGTGAAGCTATCACTTCAAGTTCTGATGCTTCCCAAACACATTGTTACAAGGAAATTTTTAAATAGAACAAGTTGTATTGCTTATTTCAGAGGAGCTGACAATTTTAGGATAGAAGTTCTATATCAATTCTATGACGGCTTGATAAACCAGTTACTCAAAAGGAATAACCTGATGAGCAGATTGGTGAACAATTCTGAAATTGATGAGGACAGTATTAAACTTATGGTATCATATTGCAAAGGTTATATTGCCCACAAATTAGTAAACAAGAGTTATCAGTTCAAAGAATATTTGCACCACAGGAAATCCCAGAACAGGCCATCAAAAATGCAATGTGCAGAGGTTCTTCAGCCTTTTTGTGAGCCACACCTAATTGAAATGTTCCCCAGTTTTACTACTGTGCCTAAGCTGTACTTGACAATGCCTACCACAAGCTGTGAAGCAGAAAGGAATTTTGCAACGCTGTATTTTGTGGAGAACACTTTTCAGTCTACCATGATGGAAGAACACTTGAATTCTTTATGTATATTGTCTCTAGAAATTGACATTGCAAGGAAGCTCTCATATGACGAAACTGTACATGAGTATGTTGCTAGAAAAACCAGGGAAAAAATGTATTTTGTAAAATGTGCTTCATGTGCTATGTATTCTCATAGGTGTCTAAAATAAACAGTTTTATTGACTGTGGTCTTTTCTTTTCTTTGTTTTATTTCATCATTCTATAATGCATCATGCACCTATATAACATTTCTCTAATTTTCACCACACCCCATAACTCAAAAACTGTAAGGCATGGAAAATAAAATATTCACACAGTGACTGGCATTTTTAATCGAAATCTGAGATGTAGTAGTTAAAAAAATATGTGGTGATGTGTGAACAACCCACAAGAAGATAATAGGGGTTACCCAGACCTTGTTGCTGGTTGCAAAGGGCTCCCCAATAACAGTTCAAGCTTCAAGGCTCCCCAAAATGCATGCCTGCCACTGTGCAGAAGCAAAGTCCCTGGATAGCTACAGGGAAGGGACAGCCAGCAAGGGATGGTGCGCCTTAGGGATGGTGGCAAGGGACCCTTCCAACAAGCAGACGGAGGGTTGCACAAACATATCTGAGGAGCTACTGGAGTCACAGTGTTTAACAGAGCAATCGGATAAATATGTCACTTTTTAAAATTAACTTTTTATTGCAAGAACTTACGAAAGAAAGAGCAGGTGGCAAGCATCCCTTTAAAGGATTTTGACTTTGCCTCCCTTGCACACGTAGGAGGCAATGCCACTTCCTACAAGTATGCATGGCCTAAGGACAAAGGCAGGAGGCTGCTCACTTTAGAACTATTGTGTTCACATATGTGCCCAGTTAAACCTATTGACTAAGATTTAATCTCAGGGTTTAGATTTCACTCGAGACAGAAAAGCATGCATTTCCTGCCACCGGATGTACACACTGCAGGTGCTGAGATGCAGGCATATGAGGTCTGCACTCTCTCACACAGCCTCAAACTCACACAGCCTCAAACTCATAACTACAGTGGTACCTTGGGTTAAGAACTTAATTCGTTCTGGAGGTCTGTTCTTAACCTGAAACTGTTCTTAACCTGAGGTACCACTTTAGCTAATGGGGCCTCCCGCTGCTGCTGCTGCCGTGCTGCCACTGCACGATTTTTGTTCTCATCCTGAAGCAAAGTTCTTAACCCGAGGTACTATTTCTGGGTTAGTGGAGTCTGTAACCTGAAGCATCTGTAACCTGAGGTACCACTGTATGTAACTTTATCCACATGTACATGGGGTGTGTGTGTGTAAGCAACATGAAGTCACAGCACACAGCACAGAGTAGGCTGCAGTGGTTAGTGTGTTGGAGTAGGACGTGAGTGAGTCCAGGGTTCGAATCCCCACTCAGCCATGAAGCTCAGCAAGTGTGACCTTAGACTAGTCACTGCCTCTCAGCCTAACCAACCTCACAGAGTTGTTGTGGGGATTAATTGAGGAGGGAGATGAGAACCATGTACACCACTTGAGCTACTTGGAGAAAAAGGTGGGACATAAATTCAATAAAATATATATATTTGTACCAGCAGAAACTATGGAAGGGAAAACTAGGTTTCCCTTTCGGATTTAGCCACATCCAAATCAACAGCACCAGAACCTGCCCCTGGAAGAACAATTTCTCCCTTTTACCTTCCTGAAGACGTGCGGGTGACGCTAGCTGTGCTTGCGTATGAAAGGAACCATTTGCCATGTCCCTGTGAAAACAATGCCATCAGTGATGGGATCTCACTACCGTGGGTAACAAAGTCGTTCCATTTGTTTTGGAGAGAGATGCTTGATGAAATCTTATGCTTTGAGGTGTCATTTTGGCAGGAGATGGAACTATGAAGAACTCACAGTTAGTCCCACTGACCTTAGCAGGTCTTGGCTGCTTCACCTGGTTCATGAAGAAAGCCTCCCTCAGGTGGTTTGAAAGCTTGTGGGTGTGCTAGCTGGAACTGCATTAATTCCATAACACTACAATGCCACCACCCCAGTAGAAAGGTCCAGCTACCAGTAGATCTCACGTGTCTCTGAATCCTATGTTTGAGAACATCCTCCTTTCTTTTTCCCTTCCTTTCTTCCTTCTTTCTCCCTCTTTAAAACAAAAACCAGAACCAGCAGGTATGTTTTTTTGGTAGAAGGGAGGCAGAGAAGCAAGGATTCAGACCATGGAATGCAGTCAGTAGTGGTAGTGGTGGTGATGTTCCTAAAGAAAAGCCTTACATGCACATTTTTCCTGCTGAAAAACTCACCTCCCCCATTCTGCAGTCTTAATCTTAATCAGCCCCTACCCACCCCACCCCACGAGTGCTACTTTTTAAAAAGGAAGAATCCCAACCACAAGTTCATAGATGTTGCTAACATGATATATACCGTATTGGCCTGAATATAAGCCTCACATTTTTTTCCAAATTCCAACCGTGAAAAGTTAAAGTGCAGCTTATATTCGCGACCTTACTAAAACTGGCTTTTACGATATCACTGCTGAAACAGACATACAGTAAAACAGAATGGGTGTGAGTGCCTGTGGAATTTTAAGGGAAAAGCTTATATTTGGGTATTGTCTTTTTTTCCTCCCCCCCGCCCCCAAATTTTAAGGTGCAGCTTATATTCAGGCCAATACATTAGTTTAACTTGTCTTGTGTCTGAGCTCAGGAAGATGAAAATCCCAAGTACAGGAAGCAGCCCCCCACAGCTGCAGACAAGCCTTGATCTCTTGTATCAGACATATGATCAGCGTCTCCATAGAGGACAGTTACCAAGTCACTTATTAATCAGTCACTTATTAATTTAATAAAATTTAAATGCTGCTTGGTTATTTAAAAAAAAACAGACACTTCTGGGTGTTTTACAGCAGTAGAACAACATTATCCATAATCATATTACTAGAAAGTCACCATTAAAGGTGCAGTTTCTTTCTGGAAAGCGTTGCTCAGCATTGTGAGATTTCGTAAAAAGTTATGCGCAAATTTAAGTACATGGCAATTTTACAGAGGAACGTAATGAGACCTTAAAAGCCCATTGTGCACCAGGCTTTCTTGAAGCCATGCTGGCTGGGATTGATGGAAGATGTAGTCCAAAACCTCTGAAGAGGACCAAGTTGAGGAAGGCCACAATCCAGCACAGATGGACATGCCGTAATACTTTTATGTCAGTGGGCTTCAGTACACCTGTGTCACACCATAGCTTTAATCTTTCCTTCAGTCTACATCATGCATACTACATACAGACAGGGGAAAGCAGGCCTGAGACTTCTCATTCATGGAAGGATATTCCTTCCCCACCTTCAGTGGTGGCTCATGAAGGAAGTGGTGGTGAGGTCTTGGGCTGGGGCTGCACATGTACCTTCAGGGCCAATTCCACCAACATGGAGCTCCCCCAGCCTTCATCCCTGGGAGGACACCACTGTTCCTGTCTCCCCACCATGAGCCACTGCCACGTACCCCTGCTTGCCAGCTTCCCAGAAGCTCCTGACTTGCTACCACTGGATGGAAGGAGCAGTAAAGCGACCCTTGGCCCAATTCCGGTACTTGTAGGCTTTTTAAGAGAGAGCAGAAAAGACACTTTAATTTATATTTTTTCACACACACACGCACGCCACTGACAGTACCCTCGTTTCCCCCCCTCCTTTCACATTTATATTTTACCCCACTCCCCCACTAAGCATCTATTCTATTTCATAGTTTATACACTGCTCAAAGCCACACACACTCAGCCGAAACCCTCATTAGCCATTCATGTCAGGCAAACTGAATGCACTTGATTGGGGTGGGCTGCTCACACATTTTGCCCCAAACGAGTCTGAAGCAGGCTCAAGTGGTTCCGAGCACAATTCAAAGTGTTGGTGCTGACCTTTAAAGCCCAAAACGGCCTCGGCCCAGTATACCTGAAGGAGCGTCTCCACCCCCATCATTCGGCCCAGACACTGAGGTCAAGTGCCAAGGGCCTTCTGGCGGTTCTTTCGCTGTGAGAAGTCAAGTTACAGGGAACCAAGCAGAGGGCCTTCTCGGTAGTGGCTCCCGCCCTGTGGAACGCCCTCTCATCAGATGTCAAACGAATAAACAACTATTTGACATTTAGAAGACATCTGAAGGCAGCCCTGTTTAGGGAACTTTTTAAATGACTGATGTTTTAATGTATTTTTAATCTCCTGTTGGAAGCCACCCAGAGTGGCTGGGGAAACCCAGCCAAATGGGCGGGGTATAAGTAATAAATAATAATAATGATGATGATGATGATGATGAAGAAGAAGAAGAAGAAGAAACCAAGTAATGCACACACATACCCAAGGTATCTTGCAATGCAAACATGTTCAGCTTAAATCAACAAAGTAAACAATGGGTGGACAAAATAGTATTTGGTGGACCACCAGGAGAGCCTGCTGGATCAAACCAATGGCCCATCTAGTTCAGTATCCTGTTCTCTCAGTGGCTAACCCAGAGGGGAAACTGGCAAACAGGACCCAAGAACTATCCCCTCCTGGAGTTTGTGGCAATTTGTATTCAGAAGCATCACTGCCTCTGACTGTAGAGGCAGATTACAGCCATCATACTGATAGCCTCTGATAGCCAAAGTGCCTGTTAGTTGCTAGGATATTTGTAAATAATGTTAGAGTAGGTGAATTTGCAATGTGTTATTGCATTCTTAAGCAAAATTGCACCCTAAGCACTACCTTACATGTACAGTCGTACCTTGGAAGCCGAACGGAATCCATTCCGGAAGACCGTTTGACTTCCAAAACATTCAGAAACCAAAGCACAACTTCTGATTGCCTGCAGGAAGCTCCTGCAGCCTATCGGAAGCCATGGAAGCCCCATCGGACGTTCAGGTTCCAAAGAACGTTCGCAAACCAGAACCCTCACTTCTGGGTTTGCAGTGTTCAGGAGCCAGAACGTCCAAGTACCAAGGCATTCGGGATCCAAGGTATGACTGTAATAAAGGTAAAGGGACCCCTGACCATCAGGTCCAGTCGTGGCCGACTCTGGGGTTGCAGCACTCATCTCGCTTTATTGGCCAAGGGAGCCAGCGTACAGCTTCCGGGTCATGTGGCCAGCATGACTAAACTGCTTCTGGCAAAACAGAGCAGTGCACAGAAACGCCATTTACCTTCCCGCTGGAGCGGTACCTATTTATCTACTTGCACTTTGACATGCTTTCGAATTGCTAGGTTGGCAGGAGCAGGGACTGAGCAATGGGAGCTCACCCCGTAGCGGGGATTCAAACTGCCGACCTCCTGATAGGCAAACCCTAGGCTCTGTGGTTTAACCCACAGTGCCACCTGTGTCCCATAACGACTGTAATAGATCTAGATAATAGTTATTCTAGTGAAACAGCAGGCTGCAAACACCCCAGCCAAGGTCCATGCAATAACCACTTAGTCATTACATGTAACGGCAAGCCTAGAAAAGCATCTCTGTGTCCCAGGTTCCAGCATCAATTCTTAATTCTAGGCTTCCAGGACTTTTTCCAGAACATATCCAGCAGCCCACTTTAACAATTATAGCATACAGATGTTTACCAGATACATAGTAGGTAACCTCACATATTTGTTATCTAAACATGATCTCAAAGATAGTCTTAAGACATCCCCACCAAAGGAGGAATCTGGCTAGCAGGTCTTTAACTCATTCCAGAAGGCTAAATATTTAATCAAATCTGCATGTCCACATTCATGAGCATTTAGCTTCTGAATCCACCTCAGACTTCCATATGCAGCTACTTAACACTCATTATCTGCAAATACAGTGGTACCTCTGGTTACGAACTTAATTCATTCCGGAGGTCCGTTCTTAACCTGAAACCATTCTTAACCTGAGGTACCACTTTAGCTAATGGGGGCCTCCCGCTGCTGTGCGATTTCTGTTCTCATCCTGAGGTAAAGTTCTTAACCCAAGGTACTACTTCCGGGTTAGCGGAGTCTGTAACCCATAACGTTTGTAACCCGAGGTACCATTGTACACAAAACTGATCTGCAAAGCTGCCCCTAAGCTGGAGTACCAAGGCTAAGGAAGAAGAAGAGTTGCAACAGGGTGTGGAGGGGCAGGAAGTGACACCTCCTTACAACATTCATCTGAACCACTGGATGTCTTAGCAATGATTCCTACAGTGTGTGTTCCTAGTTACTGACTGATGCAAGTTCTAAAAATTACTCATTGCTCAGAAAGCATGTAGAAAAAGGGTTGGAAGAATGAAGTCGCTTTCTTTCTCTCTCTTTTTGGGGTGGGTTCTCACATGCCAAAATGTTCTAACTTAAGGAAGGGGAAGGAATATCTGTATAACCAATCTCATTTCAAAGGTTATATGCCATCAAAGAAATGAAAAGTATCAAATATCAGTCCCTTTAAAGAACCTATTGTATAATCAAGGGAACAGCAGATCAAAGAATCGAACAGGTCTTTCCCAACAGTCAGGTGCACCGGAATCACAATTCATTCATTACTTTAAAGAGATATGCATGGAACATTTTCCTTCTAAAAAAAATTAAAAAATCTTACTCTCCTATGCTGCATGCTTCTCTCTCTCTCTCTCTCTCTCTCTCTCTCTCTCTCTCTCTCTCTCTCTCTCTTTTAAAAAAAACTGTTTTAGGATTTCTAACTTTTTGTTAGCTCCAGAAGTTTCCTAACTGGAAACTAAATAGCAAGAAGCAAAAGTGTTTCTTGCAAAAGTCTCTCTCCTTTTTTACATAAAGAGGGCCTTCCCTGCAGACAACCTCCTTTTTTCAAAAGGAAGTCAAGTATGGGCTTGAGAAGCTCAGTATTTAAGGCAACAGACCCTCCCTTAGCCAAGAAATACTTTTGAGTCAAGCTGAGACAAGGCTCTGTAGCAACTCAAAGAGAGAAACGAATTATGAATTACAAGAAAGCTGGAAGACCCATAGAGAACAGAGATCAGTGGTGGAGAATCTGCATGCAGAAGGTCTCAGGTTCAATCCCTCTTGGCATCTACTTCCTGAAACCCTTGGGAGCCCTTGCTGCCAGTCAGTGTAGACAGTACTGAGCAAGATGGACCAATGGCCCGACTCAGTATGAGGCAGTTTCTTGTGGTTCCTAACTTTAGCCACAAAGTGTGTTAAACTGGTTATACCGTTATGCATCTACGACAGCTGATGTAGTTTTCATAGTCACAGAACTTCTGATACTTCATTAAGAAACACATTCAGGAGTATATGCTTATCAATGCTCAAAATCCCCTCTAAGAGTAAAATGGTTGTCCTACCCATAGATGGGTTTCACCATAGCAGGGAAAACCCAAGCAGAAAGAGATTGCTTTATGCTTCCTGCAGTGAGATGTGATCAACCCTCTGCCTGGAGAGCTGGTGCCATTGAAGGGTCAGGATATAGGGAGAAGACGTCCTGGGCTTGGCATCTTCCTGTGGGTTTTTTTGCGTTTTGTGGAAGAGAACAAAACTCTCATGCAAGTCTTTCTAAGATGCAAAGCAACCAGAGGGCATGACTGCTTGCTGGCGGTTGCCAATGGAAAGTTGCACAACTGCATTAATTTATCCAGCCGCCTCCACTGAGTGCAAGCAGCAGGAGCTTCATTATTTCTGAACACACACACACACACACACACACACTTTTGCAAGTGCAAAACGGAACACAGGAAGCTGCCTCAAACTGAGTCAAGCCATTGGTCCATTTAGCTCAGTATTGTTTGCAGTGGTTCTTCAGGGTCTGAGGCAGAGGAGGGTCTTTCCAGGCCAGTTACCCACAGCTTGCAGCAATGCTGTGCATACCAACACCCCTCCATAGCCCCTAAGATAGAAACTCCTTGCAAATTAGCCTCACACAAAATTATCAGTGGGTAGTGCAAGCCCTTGAAAGTGAGGCATGCTTAAGTTACCCCGAAATGAGTGAGATCTATTGCAACATCAGCTCCATTGATTTAGTTGAGACTTAAGCATGGGTAATTTTCACAGAAAATTGCAGAGTGGTGTCTTATGTACATATACCCACAAGTAAGACCCTCTGAGTTCAGTGGGGCATATTTCCCTGCAAACATACATAAGATTGCAGCCTTAGGTAAGGTGAGGAGAAAAATAAAAGCAGGAATTATGCATTGGATACCTGAATCAAAAGAGAACACTGGGAAGGAGCATCTTGTAATGAATGCCTGTCCCCCTTTACACAAAGGTAAGGAGTGCCCATCTTCTTTTGCATCCAGCCCTCAGAAAAACATGTATTCATAAGGATGCATGCCCCCGGTAATATTATGTACCTTTGCTCAAAAAAAAAAAAAGCAGCTTTCTGCTGCTTAAAAGTTTGCAGTCCTAACTCAAGTTCCTGGTCAAGTTAGTCCTCTCAGAGACTGGTCACTTGGACTTTTGCAAATTGTTGTGTTTTTTGGGGGGGGAGCGTTAATCACAACACAAAACGCCAAGCTATCATTACCTCCCCAGGCCCCGCCAGCTATCCCTACAGAGCAAATGGTAGCACTGCACTTTTGCAGGGTGACCAAACCTGCCCTTTCGCCAACGGATGCTGCCCTGTCCAACCCGCCAAATGAAACGAGCAACGCTACATATATAACTACAGAAAATATTTATACCCCCCACCCTCCCATTGCTGAAACAACGCTCAGAGTGGGTGACAAAATGTTCGAAACAACCCCAAAGGCATCATCAGTGTGTTGCAATGTACAGTCAGAGTCCTTGGGTTTCACAGAACACATAACTGGGGCATCTAGCATTCTGAATCAATCAGACTGCCATATATAGGTGGTAGCAAATAAATTTAGATTGGTTTCAGTAATAAACAGGAGTGGAAAGTTGTGAAGTGGTTCAGTTCATGACCTGCTCAAAAACTGAATTCACATCCAGCTTCTCTACTCAAAGAGGTTTTCCCGGGGTTTTTGCCTCAGTTTCAGCTAAGAGGAGTTCTCCGAGGAAAAACGGTCACACATCTCCGGCCACATGGGGGAGGGAGATGGCAGCGACAAACAGGCCCCCATCCAACCGCCGAACTTTCAGTGGCTCTTGAGAAGCGATGAGGAACAAATGCCAACTCAAGGCCCGAAGCGGGGCGTGGGCCGGGGCGCATCAAGGAGGGGGGTGCGAGAAGAGTGGGCTGGGCTGGGCTGGCAGGGAGGGGGAGGACACAACTTCCTCGTGCGGCTAGAGGCGCGCCCCGACTGACGCCCCTTGGAGAAGGCCCACTGGCTTTGGCGAGCCGCCCGCGCGCCCCCTCAGTCAGCCAAGCACCCGACAGCGGGCGCTTGCCCTCCCGCTTCACAAAGACCCTCCCTCCCTCCTCCTCCTCCTCCTCCTTCCTGCCATGAATGTGTCCCATTCACGAGGAAGAGGCGAGAGAGTGAGGGAAGGCGAGAGGGAAGGACCCAAATGCCTCAGGCGGGTCAGCGGGCCCCGGAGAAAGGAGGAGACGGGAGAGACCCGCCGCCAACCGGGAGACTAGGGAAGTGGCAGGGCCGGGAGCCGCCGTCATCCCCCGCCCCGTCGCCGTCAGCCGGGCTCGAACTGTCGCCCGCCTCCCCACAATCCCCCCTCCACCCCGCGGCGCGGAGCCCGCCCGGAGAACGTGAAGCAGAGAAGCCTCCGTTGCGCGTAGGGTCAAGCAAAGAGTTTCTGAGGCGCAGAGGGGGCTTTGCGCGCGCAAGGGAAGCCCTCCTCCTCCCCAGGCGGGAAGCAAACGGGGTCGACTCTCAGTTCGAGAGCGGGGCTGAGGGAGAAGTGCAATGCGCGGGGCCTCCCATTCTGCGTGGAGGGCGCAAGCCTCTCCCGGGAGGCTCTCCGTACCGTTTTGGGCATGGTGCCTTCGGGCTGGCTCGGCGGGCTTCAGTCTCTGGGCAGGGCGGCTGTCGCTGCTGCTGCTGCTGCTGCTGGGCGCCTCCTTCTGCTAACGGGCTCGACTGACTGGGCAGTTCTCCCCGCCCGCCAACCTCTGTGGGCCCGCGGAGCGTGCGCCGCCTTTCTTTGGGGCAGTCGCTCCCGAGCCCCCGCCCCTCCCGAGCCTGGCGTCCTGACTCCGGCCGCAAGCTGGCAGGCGAGGATTGGGTCCCCTCAGGGGCTTCCTCGCCCACCCCTTCCGCAGAACAACCCCCACCCCACCCCCGGGAGCAGGAAGGGCGATGGGGAGGGTGGAGAGGGGATTTTTCTGTCCCACTTTGCTATCCTTCGAGCGCTTAAGCGCTTTCGGGAAAGAACTCGTTCCCTTCTGGAACTCCCTGCCACAAGATGAGCTAATAGCCACCGGCCTAGATGGGGTCGAAAGGGGATCAGACAGTTCCCTGTTGCTATATCATACATCAATACACACAAATTCTTTCACTATTCCTGCATTACAGGGGGTTGGACTAGATGACCCTTGGGGTTCCTTCAAACTCTACAATTTATAATTCTGTGTTTCTCACTTTTACAGCATTCTATGAAATCCGCCTTATATTTCTTCCATCTTTTTTTTCAAGCGGAAGAAAATGCCGTGCTCTTTCTTTTGCAAAGAACGGAACAGCGTGTATTAAGTTTATATCCCCCCTTTCCTCCCAGAAGCTCAAAGTGACATAAACCTTCCCCCTCCCTTCCCCTTTGTCTTCCCAACACCCCCGAGGGGGTAAGTTATGCTGGCACAGTGTGCTTCGTGGCTGAGTGGGGATTTGAAATGGGGGCTCCCCTTGTCTTCCTGCAGTCTCCCCCTGACACTTTAAAGCTATTGTTCCCAAAATGAATGGTACCACCCCCTGGGGGGCAGTGGGATTGCTCAGGGGGAGGATACTGGAGGTGAAAATGACCATCAGACTTAGAAGAGCAAGTATCACTGGATTAAGCTAACCAGTTTTGCTGAATTAATTAAATACTTTTGATTGGATTGTGAATAAATGTTTAATGAATTGTTACTGTTTTTAATTTTTATTGTGTTATTATCTTCCTTAGAGGGTAATCCAAACTACTATTCTGAATAATGCTTTTTATCAGGTATTGTAGGGGCACAGGGTGGGGAGGGCTGCATTTATGAAACCAAGGGGCCTGAAAAAGGTTTGGGGACCACTGTAATCTACTGGCACAATCAACCACACACAAATGGCTCGTTTATAGCACTATTTCATTCTTCTTCTTTTCCTGAGGCGTGGGTTTCACATGCGCAGTGATGTGCTGGGGATGATATATCTATACAATTAGCATACTTTTCACTATGACATTTCTCGTGGGTTTTCTTTTTAGTTGTTCAGTTATATATAATATGCACACAATGACTCTTAATGATTCCATGAAATAGCAATGGAATATATTATTTCCACCCCAAACAACTAAATGTTATGCCTCCCATTTATCATATATCACTGTTGCTTTATGGAGTTGCTGGGAAGGGTTTTTTGTGCGCGCGCATGTGTGTGTGTTGGTTCCTCTCTTCTTCCTAGATATTTATCTCTTTGGAGAACATGGTTTCCTATGGAAAAGCTATAATGACTGTTCCATTGCTATTTCATGGAATCATTATCTTATTATTCTTAGTATTATTTGTATCTCTCTCTATTCAGCATAATTCTTTTTTTATGCTATATGTAACAAAATAATTAAATTGGGGAGAGGGTTTAGTACCCCCAATACCAATAACAGTACGTAATTCTTTTTTGGGGTTGTGAACATAACAAGCCCCCCCAAATGTATTTATGTTCAATATTTATTCGTTTGTATTGTATTGTCTTTCTTCTTGTATGTTATTGAAATGTATGTCCTTTCTCAAATAATAATAGCAATAGTAGAAGCAGTAATTAAAAACTCAGTTCCACTGCCACCCCCATTTTCCCAAGTGGCAAAAACCAAGGTATATTTGGTACCTTATGGTGCTGGGCATGAATATTTGAAGTTATTGTTTGCCTGAAACCAAGGCTGCAGTCTTATAGGTATTTCTCATTAAACTTGATGGGAATTAACTGCTGAGCAGACATTTATTTATTTATTGCATTTGTTTTCCACTCCCCCCCCCATGTCACCTTTTACACTCAAAGTAGCATACACACTTCTGCCACTCTCATTTAGTCCCCACAACAACCCTGTGAGGTATGTCAGGCCGGGAGGTAGCAACTGGCCCAAAGTCACTCAGTGAGCTTCATGGCTGAGTTGGGGTTCAAATCCTAGTCTCTCCCAGGTTCTAGTTTGACGCTCTAACCACTGTACCACACTGCCTATTATAGGACTGTGCTGCCAATGATTCCTAATTTCAAACTTAATAAATATTGTGAACAGTACAATGTCATGTGCTAAGATACAGCTTATGCATTTCATGTTCTTAAAGTAGTGAAATTTAAAATTGATAAGAAAATCAAGTTATTGCATGTACCCCCCCCCCCCATATTTCCATTTGTTTATTTTTTTGGGGGGAAAATGACAAGCTCCCAATGTTTTTCCCATGGCTTGAACACCTTCAGAAATTCTACATTTTCAAGCGAGTCACCTCGACTTTCTGGAAAGCAAACTCATGTACAGGGCAGGAAAGAAAACAAATGCTTCCCAACCCATTTTCGCCCTTGGGGACTACTTCCCTTAAGCTCACTTTAGACAAGAACCACTTTTATAGAATCATTGAAATGCAATGCAGGAATCTTTTGCTCTTTGTGGGGCACAACCCTGATATTAAGAGTCTCATACTCTACCAAGTGAGTTGTCCCTTGGAGACAATCAATGGAGCAGGTTTATTTGTTCCTGTATGCAATATGCAAGGTTCATTCAAAGTAGCCTTCCTGGACAAAGCTGTGGGAACGCTCTCCCAGTTTTCCTGCCCAAACTCCTAACTGTGTCCTCTTTGCTAAAACCAGGGGACTATGTTCTACATTGTATCCAATGCAACAATACCCTGTGTCACAGAGGTTTAGGGCAACTTGTGGTTCCTGAATTGCAGGCAACTGGACTAGATGATGTGGGGGGCGTTGTCCCTTCCAACTCTGCAGTTCTATGATTCTATTATTCTAACTGTTCCCTTCCCTGTCTTCCTATCAGATGTGGGCAGGAGGTGAGGCAACCCACGGATTGAAAATAAGTGGCATTAGCAACAAAGTTAATAAGAATATGCAAAAATGAATTGATAATGGATGAAAATATAGAGTTATAATATGTTAAGATACAAAGTTAAGATAAACGAAAGAAGGTAAGGATTTGCTGATTTGATTATTTAAATGGGAATACAAAAAGGGGAGGTGTGAGGAGGCCAAGGAAATAAGTTAATGAGTTCAAAGTTACAAAAAACGGATTTGTTTTTAATTCTTTTTTAGCTATTTGTCTTTTGTATTTTGTATTTTTATTCCCTTTTTTTCTTTTTCATGTATTTTTCTATGTTCTTTTTTTGTATCTTTTTCTTTTTTTATGACCTTTTTTCATTTTGTATACTTATGTTTTTGTAAAACTTCAATAAATATCTTTAAAAAAAAAAAAGAGGTGAGGCAACCCACCACTCCCTTTCAGTTTCCTTATCCTCCTATAAGCAGAGGAAACAGTCTTATACCTGCCTCTGCTTCCTGTTTTCCACAACTCTCTTTTGAGGCTTCTAAGTCGCTGCAAGGAACCTGGAAGCATGCAGCTTCTCATCAGCCCCATCCAGGCTGATTACTGGCTGAACTACTTGTGTGCAATAGCCAATCTAACAGCCTGTCCCCCGTCCCCCCCACCACCATGATTGCATTGCAGATAATGGCATTGCATACTACGCAACGTGCAATACATGGTTGGAGGCAGTCATGTTTCTGAATACCTGTTGCTGAAAGCCAAAGGAGGGGGAAGTGCGCTTGTTATTGGGGTCCTGCTTGCAGGTTTCCCAAAAGGGGCATCTGCTTGGCCACTGTGAGAACAGCCCAAAAGCAGGACCTTTCAAGAGCACTCCCCCACTCTGTGGTTTCTAGCAACTGGCATTCAGAAGCATTGTTGCCTCCAACTGTGGGGGCAGAGCACAGTCATCCTGGCTAACAGCCATCAATACCCCTCTCCTTCTCCATGAATTTGTCCTGAGCAACTTCTTTGGTTATAGGAATGAAAGTACTTAAGAGGCAAGCTGAGGCCATTATCTTACAATTGCCTAGTTCAGCAATAGAATCTTCTGTCAGATTTTAACCCTTGCTGAGTATAGGACCCCAAGAATCGAAAGTAACTCAGAACACATCCTGCATACTGACCTGCCCCCAAACTGCAACATTATGTTTAGGATTGCCCCATTAACTCAGCAACTCCCCGACTAGGCCAGCTCTCTATTGAGAGTGCTAGAATTCCTGAGGCAGAGTTTGCCAAGCATCAATCACCAAGGTAGCTGCATTCTTGGCATGACTTTATATACTTGAGTTTTTATTTCATAATCCCAATGCACGAGTCTTCTTTGGTTTCGAAGTGACATTCTGTTAACGAGTTTATTTTGTGTATGTGTGTTACAAAAACATACTGTATAGGAAGTCTGGCCACACAGAGAATCGAGTCCTATTCAGGTAATGTGCTAGCCCCACTTCTAACGTCCTTGCATGCACTTGCTGCACTCCTTACACTTCCATTTTGAAAACATAAAAGGAGCCTTTTGGCTCAGGCCAAAGGGGCCCATCTATTCCAGCATCCTGCTCTCACAGTGGCCAGCCAGGTGCCCATTTGGGGAGACCTGCAAGCAGCACCTGAGCAAAAGAGCCCTCTCTCTTCCTGTGGTTTCCAGCAACTGGCATCCAGAAGCATTGATAACTATTGAGGCTAGAGCATAGCCATCATGGCTAGTAGCCATGGATAGCATCATCCTCTGTTAACTTATCTAATCCTCTTTTAAAACCATCTGGATTGCTGGCCATCGCTGCCTCCTGTGGGAGCGAGTTCCATAGCTTAACTATGTGCTGTGTGAAGAAGTCCTTTCATTTATCTGTCCTGAATCTCCCAACATTCAGCTTCAAGCAATGTTCACAAGTTCTAGTGTTATGACAGGGGTAGAAAAACTTTTCTCCATGAGACGCATCATTCTATAAACCTCTATCATGTCGCCTCTTACTCGCCTTTAGTCAAAAATGCTGCAATCTTCCTTTGTATGCGAAGACAGGCTCTGACGGATTGAGCAGACAAGACCAAGAGTGGGTGCAATGATCAAGATGGTGGTTGCTGCACATGCTGTAGAGGGAACTGAAGGGCAGATTGGGCTCGTCAGCCTGGCAAGGTAGCCCATCTAGGAGAAGGAAATCTCTGATCCTAAACCTCCACTACCTTGTGGCTACACTCATTCATGATAATGACTTCAGGAATAAACCTTTAGGAAATATCCATACCTACTGCCTTGCGGGATATCTTCAGGAGGAAATTAAGCTAAGGAGTAAGCCCTAAACAAATCCGGAGTGGAGTCCCTAAGACTGTTGGATGGAGTCTTGTACATCTCTTTCTGACAACTCCTGCAGCCAAGTTGGTGCCAAGTGTGTTACTTTCATTTCCTTTGGACCACATCAGTGAGGCCGAGAGGGAGGGTCTCGTCATCTGGACAGCCCAGGACCACGAGCATAGCCAGGATTTTGCGGAGGCAGGACTTTTGTTAGGGGGGCAGAACCAATGTGATTGGTCAGTTAAGTATTTCTATTGTTTTACTTGATTGGGTATGATGACAGCTGCCCCCTCTGCCCTGCCCCCTGGCTACATCCATGCCCAGGACCTTCAAACACACTGTCCAGGCTTACTTTGGTGCTGCTAACTCAGCAATAACAATGTGGGCGGCTGCAGTTATAAGTTATCTGCAGCCACAGCAGGTGCTGTGATTCTCCAGTGGTTTGACTTCACCCCTGGAGGTGCACTCCACTGTCTCTTGAGGTAACAAGTTACCACCACCTGTCAGGGAACTGCCATCGGAACTAGAGGAGGAGGCGAGGCTCCACAGCGATGCTGGAGAGGGGCCAAGCAGGGAGAGAGGCAGGTCTCCGGCTGGGGAAGAAAATCAGCGCAACACCAGGGATAGAGGGGGGCCGATGGGGGAAGCAGAGAGGAGGCTCCAGGACTCTTCGCAGGAGCCCAGCGAGAAGAGCACAGGTCCTCCGCTGCCCACACCCACCCTGCGCAGAAGACTTCCGCGCAGGGAAAGTAGGCGGCGACTTGGCGTCAAAGAACTTCTTTGCTGGCAGAGGTTCAAGAAACGCCCACTGACGGATTCTGCTAGCGACTGAACAGCCACGGAGTGGATGGCTGTCCAGACAGAAACGGTTTAACCAGGCAACCTAGCCCAGAGCGGCGGTAACTTACGCACAAGCAACCCCTAAAGCCATTACACCACCCTATTGACTTTCTATCTCAGTTGGTTTGTTTGCCTTGTTCAGCTTGGAAATTTGGGTTATGATAAAATGGGGAGAGGAGTTTGACAGCCCAGATGTGCTCACTCTGTTGCCAAGCCTACAAAACTCATGTGTTTGTCTAACTGCTTACCTCAGGCACCCAGTTTTCTCCCCAACATTCCCATTAACCACCTCAAGTCATTTACCACAGGCATTAGTTCCCTTCTTTTTCTAGCTCACCGGTCCTCATTCTTCCCCCACCTCTGCCTTTAGAACCTTGGGAAATAGCCAAGGAAAACAGTGTGATGACAGACTAGTGCAAATATAGTATAGAGATAAGTGGCAGCTCGTGCCAATAGATTGCATGAACCGGGAATGCAGGAGACCCAATTCACTTACAGTGTATTGGTCCCAGGGAATCTTCTTGACATTCCTGAATGTATTTATATTTATTCCCATTTATGTATGTTCAAACACATATACAGCTTAAACAGAATTGCCTTGGCCTCTATTTGTTGTATAGTGGTACCTCGGGTTATGTACTTCATTTGTTCCGGAGGTCCGTACTTAACCTGAAACTGTTCTTAACCTGAAGCACCACTTTAGCTAATGGGGCCTCCCGCTGCCACCGCGCCACCGGAGCCCGATTTCTGTTCTCATCCTGAAGGAAAATTCTTAACCTGAAGCACTATTTCTGGGTTAGCGGAGTGTGAAACCTGAAGCTTATGTAACCTGAAGCGTATGTAATCTGAGGTACCACTGTACTCCACTTCTCTCTGCCCTCTGCATTCCCCCCTGCCTCTGCACCCATTCACCAACTGGGGATAATACTTCATGCTCCAGATTAAAATTTATATCATAATAACTTTGTGTTTGAACCAGTCTCTTACATCCTATTCTCTGCTTGTGCTTGTGCCCTTTGGGTCACAGCTGAAAACATAGGCATTTCTAGCAGCAAAACTTCCCAGTTCTGCTCCACCCTCTCCAGCTCTTGATGCACAAAGAAGGAACTCCCTGTGAGGCCAGCTCTGCTGGGTGGGGAGCTCCTTTCTGCACAGCCCCCTGTGATATCAAGCATTTATTTGAACGGGTTCCAAAGGAGCCTGTCGGCTAGGTCCTACCAAGTTACCTGCAAACTGCAAAATAAAAAACTGGGCTTCTTTTTACCGGGAATGCTTCTTGGCCTGCTGAAGCCCCCTTTGAGTGACATCTCTGAAGCAAGCAATATAGATTAAATAACGCTGCCTGGGAACCCAAACAATTGGCCTTTAAAGGCATAGATTTGAAAATAGATTAATTTATATTCCATTGGGGCGCCTCCAGAGATGACTGGACGACACCAATTCACCTTTAACCATAAAAAGTTTGGAAGCTTAATTGTAGAACTTGTAAGCGTTGGAAATGCTTTCTCATGTTGCAGCTGAAGCTTAACAAACAAACAAACACTTGAGTATAGGAGTGGGGAGAGTGGAACCTCCCTTGGCTCCTGCTCCTTGAACAGGCAGGAATTAATTTTCTCCTGTTGGGGAAAGAAGCATCACCTGATGTCCTTCTGGCTGGCATTCAACTACTAAAAGGCACAGTAGCTGGGTTGGAAAAGAAAGGGACAGGGGTGAAACTGAGCTTTATTTCACCTCGGTCAAAGACCCAGTTTGGCACCACCCCACCCCCCATGCATTTGCATACACACACACACACAGGCTGGGAGCCTCAATGGCACCTCTGGAAGTTTTACCTGGGGCAAAAAGGAGCTAGCCCCCTCCCCCAGTAGCTGTGGCACTGGAACGTGAGAACAACCCTAAGGCAATGTTACAACCAATGTTCACATGGACCCTTCATTCCATTCCTACCCCACCTTCACTCCAAGGAATTCAGGAAGGCATGTGATGGTTCTCTGCCCTGCCAAATTATCCTCACACCAACCCCTGTGATGTAGGTTGGGCAGAATAAGATAATGTCTGTCCCAAGATCACCCAGTGAGCTTTGTGTCTTGGCAGGGATTTGGATCTTCTCTATGCATTTCAAACACTCTATTGACACTACCTAAGTCCTTTATGTTATTTTTAAGTATGTTTATTTTCTGTTTCCAGGTTTAGGTCACTCATTAGGGAAACATTTCTAACAATAAGAACAGGCTAGCTGTAGCACAAATGTGGTAGAAGATTGACTGAGATTCAGCACAGCTATTGAACCACTCTGGATTTTAAGATCCAAAGACAATAAAATTAAAATAAAAGTAGACTTTGTCCCAAAGTGATTAGATTTGCAGTGACTTGATACTGCTGTCCCTAACTGTTACCTACAGACACACATCATCATTTCCTGCTTCTTACAATCCGAAAATTTCTTCATTTCAACGGAGACTTCAGCTTCTATTTTTAGAACAGTTAAAAATAACTTGGGAGTGGCCAGCTACTTTCAGCCATAGGCAGAACGACTTTTGGAGAACTTTTTTTTTAAATGAAGTCCAAACCTCAAGCATCTGCAAATCTCAACAGTTATTTCCATATTCATTCAGCCAAGCTAAAGTTACTGATTAAGATGCCATCCTGCCAGTGGCTCAGCACCAATCAGTTCCAATTGCATAATGGAACTAACTGGCAGATTTCAATCATTTCCATTATGAAATTTTTGATAAATGGATTACTTCTAGCACTAATTTGCTTTAGTCAAGAAAGAGGATTGGTAATAATCCAGGGTGAACTAAAGGGGGGATAGCAAGTTTCGCCTTTTATTACGATCTTTCATTTCTAAGAAACCTTTAATGGTGCAGAGTGCTTTTGTCATCTTTATTTCATTCCTCTTCAAAATAGACCCAAGAGTGCAGGGTGAAGGGAAGAAGTGGTAAAGCAGAGCAGTCCTATAGGTGTAAGCCTGGAGTATGTTTCAAGCCAGTCAAGCGCCCCGTCCCCAATAAGTATTTGTTCCCATTTTACAGGCGAGGGCAGCAACTTACCCAAGTCTGCCTGCTTTAGATGGGAGGCATCTAAAGAAACTAGTGGGGCTGCATAAGTCATAAGGAGCTTACAGATGAGCTGAGATTTAAGAAGGGCATGTATAAGAAATGGAAGAAAGGGAAAATCAAGAAGGAAGAATATATGTGAGTTGCCAACAGTTGCAGGGCCAAAGCTCAGAAGGAGCTCAGGCTTACAGGGGCAGTTAAAAACAACAATAAAGGTTTCTTTGGCTACATTCAAAGCAAAAGGAAGGACAAGCAAGTAGTATATCTGTTACGTTGTGGGTGAACATATCAGACGACACAGTGATTATTCAAACAGCTCTTGTTTATTCACAGGCCAGAACAGAACAGAACTGAAGAGTTCAGCCAGCCTGCTTATATAGAGCTCCACTACAATGCAACAGTAACCACTTTCTGTAACTATCCAATCACTGAATGTCACTTTCAATCCCTTATTTGCATTTGTGGACCTGCGTGAAAACTATCTACAGTATCCCCCTGCTGGCCCAGGGTGAGAACTTCAGTACATAACAATATCCTCTGTGTGGAGAAGACGGAGAAATGCTATTGGGTGGCAACAGGGCTTTTTTTCAGCTGGAACTTGCTGGAATTCAGTTCCGGCAACTGAGGTGTTCATGGTGAGTTCCGGCGCCTCTTTTTCTAGAAAAATAGCACTGCATGACAGAAAGAAGGCAGCACTACTCCACACCTACTTTACCTCAACAACAACACTTTATTACTGTTGTAGACGAGCATAATACTTCACCCCTGTCTTCACCCAAAAGGAAAGCACTGTGCAACCTGGGGTCATAACAATGCCAGGAGGGAGCTGCAGCCCAAGATAGGAAAAGAGATGGTAAGGGAACACCTAGCTACTTTAAATGAATTCAACTCTCCAGGGCCTGATGAGCTGTACCAAAGGGTATGAAAGGAGCTTGCTGTTGTAAATCTCAGAGCTTCTGTCTATAAATCTTTAAGCACTTAGAAAAGGAACAGCCATAGTTAGCGAACCTGATGAAGCTGGCAAAATACTTTGTATGAAGGTATGAAATGAATAAGTGTCACAGTGCTATATGCAGCTCAAACAGGCTCCTTTGGGATTCTTGGCAGATGTCTGGGTTTCTTATTGCTTTTCTGAGTGCTGCAGGGCAGGGCATTGTCCTTTTACCACATTATCATTCATTCTTGATTATGCCATAATCTAGAACAAACAGAAGGGTGCTGGAACTGAATGAGAGTCAACAAACAGAGGATAATCGGCTGTGATTACTGTACTCTACTCTGTTGATGTTCCCTGACCGCAGCCAAACAGAGGACGCGGGGGTGGAATACAAAGCACCCAAAGGTACACTTTTCCCTCTAAGTGCTTGCTTACAGTGAGAAGGAAAAAGTGTTGGTGCAATGAAAAATAGCTATAAACAGAGAATTCCTGGATGCCAAGATCCAAGTTTGGGGCAAATACAGTGGTACCTCTGGTTGCGGACAGAATCTGCTCTGGAGGTCCAGTCGGATCCCGAGGTTTCCGCAACCTGAGGACTGCTTCTGTGCATGTGCAGACCACTTCTGCGCATGCAAGCGCGGCGAAACCTGGTAAAATACTTCGAAGTTTGCCACACGCGCATCCCAAAGTTTACGTAACCAGAGGGTTACGTAACCAGTTTATGTAACCAGAAAAGTTACACAGAACATAAACCTGGCTTAGCCACAAGGTGGTGAAAGTTCCTAAATTATTGGTATAGGAACACAATTAGGCTTGTGTGAGCCATGTGGCTACTCTTCACATGCTGAGTTCATCTGGTAGACTGGGGAGTGGACAAAGGCTTGATTACCTAGCTGAGCTCCTTCCCCTCAAGGTGAACAAAGCCTGACAGGACAGCTTACTCTATGGTTTTAACCCCGTCATGCATTAATTAGCCATAAGCACATTCCTTATATAAGTTTAGTTATCCCACAAAAAACAGGTTCAGACTCTTGAAACAACATCTTCCACACAGGACTCAGTGATGCCAAATCTGCCTTTCTCCCATCCAGAGTTCAGATATTACCTCTTTGCTGGTTGTCGTGTATCTACATTTGCTTGTGGGTGCGAGCATGGAAAGTTTGGGCACTGCAGTGTAAAAGCAGGGAAGCAATGAAGGTGGTTCTTTTGCCAGAAAATGCAGTGCCCAAACTCACCTTGTGGAGGAGTGACCAATCTGCACATGAAAAGGGGGTGTTGGGCAGTGGCGTAGCGTGGGGGGTGCAGGGGGGGCCGGCTGCACCGGGCACAACACCTGGGGGTTAGGGTTAGGGGGCGCAAATCCACGGGTTAGGAGGCGCAAATTACTTGCCTTGCCCCGGGTGCTGACAACCCACGCTACGCCACTGGTGTTGTGTGGCATTTAAACGAGTGTGTTAATGTTCAAGCCCAGTTAAGTAGTGTCTGCTTCTGTGGTATAATTATGTGCAAAGCAGACAGGAAATGCAAAACCAGCGCAAGGACTGCTCCACGTGATCTAGTGAAAGGGAAGCTCTTTCCGGTATTTCTCCTGCATGCAACACTGCTTATTTCTCTTAACATGGGCTGAGGATTCCCTGGTGCATGTGATTTACACCTTGTTTTCAGAATGTGCAAATTCCCCACACAGAAAATGATATCAACAGCCCTGGATGATAACATGGGAGGGAGGGGCTTCCTTTTGTTTTGATGTATGGAGTGGCAAGATAGGCACTCTGACTGGTTCAAGCAGACCAATTGGCAACCCTCTTTCTGAATGGCACTGCATCAGATGGCAGGTGAAGCTTTTTGGGGTGAGGGAATTCCCCCTTTACAAAAGAAAGGAAGATATTGGGTACGTGCTTTATTAGAAAAGCTGAAAAACAAACTACACATTTCCAGGGGACAATGTAAAAAGGATAGATTTGCAGAGATCTGGTTTGATCCTACAATGTATGTCAATATGAAAGAATGCTATCAGTTTCTTCCCTCTGCTTATCAATGGATTTGATTCAGTAATTTAGTATATCACTCCGTTTTAAGATTCATCACACCCATGACAGTAAAGGCTTTTATTTTATTCTATGTTTAAAATCATACCCAGCCTTCTACTTTAATTGTGTGTTTTTTGTTAACTCTTTAAGTTGTTTTACTTGCTTTTACACAGACACACACATTAAATACAGTGGTACCTCAGGTTACATACACTTCAGGTTACAAACGCTTCAGGTTACAGACTCCGCCAACCCAGAAATAGTACCTTGGGTTAAGAACTTTGCTTTAGGATGAGAATAAAAATCATGCTCCGGCGGCGCGGCGGCAGCGGGAGGCCCCATTAGCTAAAGTGGTGCTTCAGGTTAAGAAGAGTTTCAGGTTAAGAACGGACCTCCAGAACAAATTAAGTACTTAACCCAAGGTACCACTGTATGCATATTAAAAGCTAGTGTGTTGGAAAATGGAAATTGCTTTCCCAGACACACCAGTTTTCTGTGCAGAGGAAATTTCTGTTTGTAGGTACGTTGTGTTCTGTTCGTAGGTCATGTGAGTCACCACCTTCAATCTGTGAAGTGGGACATTCCAGAGATGGGCTTGACTCCTTATATGGTGTTTGCTGACTACAAAGGCATGTCCTTTGATGGCTGCTGTCTGCAGGGCTGACCACCCCTGAGGTGGATTGAGGGCAGTCACCTCAGGAGGCAGAATCCCATGGGCGCCCTGTGACTGCCCCTCCCGCCTCTGCCATAGATGTGAGGAGAAACGGCGACGGGTTCTAGGTTCCAGTGATATCTTGCAGGGCTCTTGCAACATCTCAACAGAAGCCATGGCCACTTCTCCTCACTTCCCCAGTGCCAGTGTTGGTGTCCCACCACCCTACCACCAAGGAAGTAAGGAGAAGTGGCTGCAGCTTCTGGCAATATTTTGTGGGGCTCTTGTGAGATCTTGCTGAAAGCCGCCACTTTCCCTCACATTTGTGAAGGAGTCTTGGATGGAAGGCCAGGTGCTGGGGTTGCCCACACAACACTTCCATGGCAGGGGGGTTGCGCACACATCCCATTGCCGCTGTTGGAGAAATGAGAAGTGGCGGCGATGGCAGCTTCCAGGTTCTAGTGAGAGCTCATTTTAAGATCTCACCAGACCCCAGAAACTACCACTGCAGCTGCATGACCCTGGTACACAAGGCTTCAGTGAGGCAGGACACCTTCCCGGTTCATGTTAGGGGCCAGAACAGGCACTGCCACCCATGGCTGTCAGTCATAGTGGATGCGCTATAGTGACTGTGAGCAGGAGCTCAGTGCCTGCTTCAGGCTGCCCCCTGCTCTATGCTTGCTAGGCAGCTTCACATATTCTCCCTCTGTCTCTCACTGCCTCGGCTCTCACACGTGTGATAGGAAGGAAACAACACTGGCCTAAGTTAGAAGGCTGTTGTAAGGATTGCAAAGATGATACACATGATATAGGGTTGCCACACATCCCTTAAAATACAGTGGTACTTTGGGTTACATACGCTTCAGGTTATATACGCTTCAGGTTACAGACTTCGCTAACCCAGAAATAGTACCTCGGGTTAAGAACTTTGCTTCAGGATGAGAACAGAAATTGTGCTCCGGCAACTTCCTAACAAAAGGAACAAACATAGTCATCAAGGTGTGCTGGCCTTTTCCGCTCCCGCTGGGACCGTCACAGTTCCTGTGCCTGAGTGGGTGACCCAGGAGGTTCCTCCGGTACCTGCGGTCTGAGTGGGGTGGTCAGCGAGGCCGGATCCGAAGGGGTCACTGCCGATGGAGCCACTGAGGATTCCGGCCTGAAGTCGCCCTGCTGGGGTAACTCAGTCACTGGCAACCCATCTGGTTCCCGCCCTGGCCTGGGCACAGAATCTCCTGAAGTACCCATTTCTCTGTCCTCTGGTTCCACTTGAAGTTCTGTATTCGGAGGTGCCCTGGCTCTGATCTGGTCGAGGTGTCTCTTCCAAACCAGTCTCCCCTCCAACCCTACCTTGTAGGAAACTGGATCTGTACAGCGGGCAATGATACCAGGGAGCCAATCCCGTCCAGACCCATAGTTTTGGATGTACACGGTGCCCCCCGGGGAGAACCCTCTTGGAGCCCCCCGCACCACAGTGGCCATTGCTCAAGAGCCCGGTCGGGGTGCATACAATCAAGGAGGGTAGTGGGCCTCTATCTTGAGATGTACCCTAAGCTTATTGGACCCCGGGGAAGGAAGTTGAAGTACCCTGGCTGGAGAGGTGGACTGTAACTCCTCCTCTATGTAGGCCTCATGGACACATTGCTTGGGTCATGCTACAGAGGTCTTGGAGCGGCAGACTCGACCAATGTGCCCAGTCTTCCCACAGTGGCGACATGTGGTATCCCCAAACCTGCATGTCCGACGCTCGTGGTTTTCTCCGCAGTTGGAGCAGGTCCCTCAAGGTGCGTCAGATGACCGCTGGTTCAACGATGCGCTCGTAGCTTGGGAGCGGTGGTGTCGGTCGGATTGGTCCAAAGTTCAGTAGACATCCTCATTGTGGGAATCTACAGAAGATAACCGGTCTCGCTGGATGCGGCGAGTTCTTCTTTTGGTACGGGGGCTGTGGGCTGCCTCTCAAAGGCCGTGGCCATATTCATACTTCCATCATCGTGATGTCGTCTTTTGCCAGCAGCTTGCGGCAGAGACGGCTGTCTCACACGCCACTGATGAACCTTTCAACAAGTCGTTCCTCGATGTCAGCGAATTGGCAATACATCGCAATCGCCCAGAGCGCTGTGATGTATTCACTCGCTGACTCTTGTGCTTGTTGCTCTCTGTGTGCAAAGTCATAGCGGCGGTGGTTCTTAGTTGGCTGAGGCACGAGGTGTCTTGTCATAGCCTGTGTCAGCTCATGGAAAGTGCATGCCTCCATGTCCCTGGGTGCCATCAGACCTTCCAGTAGAGTGATGGCGGAACTTCTCAGCACCATCAGTAGCACCTCTGCCTTGTCTGCCTCCCTAGTGAAGCCTTGTAGTCGGACGTAGCTCCTTATTCTGAGGAGCCACTGCGGCCATTCTGCAGGATGGCTCGTATCGAAGTCCAGTGGCTGCCAACTATGACTGGTAGCGATCCTCGGACCTGGGGCAGTCACTTGTGCAATTGTGGGTGGTTGCGAAGACGCGGCAGGCGCGGTCTTGTTTCCAGGACTATTTGCTTAGTCCAGCGTGGCGGTGAGGTCGCACTTACTGCGAGGCGGCAGGCGGCGGTGCTGTGGTGCAGTCTTGGGCCTCTGGCACCGGCGGGAGCTCATCAATCCCACCTTCATCGCCAATGTTACATATTTGGAAAAAGTCAGAAGCCCAAGGCAGTATAAGTTCCTCAACTAAGTTTATTCAACATTTGTCAGTAACAACAGCTCACTCATAGGAACACAAGAACCAAACTGACTGGACAATAACGAACCTAAGCAATGAATTGACCGTTGGCCATTGACAGTTGAAAGTGCATGTGCTTACTTGCCATTAGAACGTTCGTCGAACCAACACTTATACGATTGGTTAGAACGCGCCTTGTAAAATAAAATGTGTTAAACCCAATACATAACAATTATTATTATGGAAGCTTTTAAATAATTTTTCTCAAAAGATTTTCTTGGTTTACAAAAATACATGCATTGTCTCTTCAGGTTGTAAACTCTTTTCTACAGATCGGTTACATTTGATGTGAGACATTAGTGTTGAGTACAGTGTAAGGTCGGAGAAGAAAAGAGGGGGGAGAGGAAGAGTGGTGTGGTGAAACATATTATTTTATATAGTGTACGCTTGTCCATGTCAACTGGGTAGGTTCTCTTTCTATTCGCTTATTACATTTCCTTGGTAGTGAGAGGTATGGGGGGCAGGGCCTAGTTGGTTGTCTTTAGTTGGCTACAGTGCGGTTTGTTTGCATTTGTGTGGTGGGGGGAGGGATTGTTGGATCAGGTCAGCCATATTGGGGGATTCTTGTCTTATTGGGTAAGCGACGAAGGAGAGCCATACTGGGGTGAAGGCGTCCTCTTCTATTTGTCCCTGTGTCAGTTTCAGTTTAATGGTTAGCTTTTATAGTCAGGAGTTGGCAGGATTAACAAAGGACACCTAATCAGGGATCAGTTGTATTCACACACACCAGAGTTGCTGCTTCTGGGACAAAACACTAATGATAAAAAGGTGGTGGATCAAAAAATAATAATACCCTCCCTTCCCCAGAATGCCTGGCCACAGTGCTAAATGGACTCCTTGCTGAACTTCTTCCCTTTCTCAAGGCTGCTGCTCTACTATTGGCTGGCCTGGAGCGTCAATCACCCAGCATTAAAGGACAGGGCAGGCTCAACTTCTGGTGGAGCTGAGGGGGCTCTTTTTTATCCTGGAGGATTCACCACAGAAGGCTGTATTTACTACTAGGGAGGCTCTTGACTCCCCAGTTCAGTCTTCTTCAGACATCTGGGGTCTGTGGGGCAATGCAGAAGCCTTGCTGCCTGTTGCTCCAGGGAAAGTGGGTGGTGTCAGGGTTCAGGAGGGAGTCACCTTGTGAGGGCAACAGGCCCTTTGAGGCAGGATATAAAATCACAATAAACACACAATCCTGGAACCTGTAATGTAATAGTGTGGGAACCAAGCCCCTCAGGTGAGCCTGTCTGTTTGCTCTTTCTGCTCCCTGTGGGCCCCAGATAAGCCCCTCTGGGGAATCTGAGGGGAGCTTGAGCCCCACAGCCCCCTTGAAGTTGGGGATGAAGAGCTACTGGTTCAGTTGCTGCAGTTCTATCCAAAATACAGCTATGGGTGAGGGAAGGTCAGCTTGACCCTAGCAGGTTCTGACTTACTTGCGGATATCTTAAGCCTTTCCTTGGGCTTTGTGACTTGTGTTCTTCCTCTGCGCTTGGTTCCTCCACATCCCTTCCATTTGGGTGTCTTGTATTTTTTAGTTTCCAAACCTGAGGACAGGATTTGTCTCGCCTTTTTTAAAAATCAGTGTCAACTCAACTGCTTTAGGAGAAAACATCTGTCTGAAAAGCCGGAAAATAAGTTTGTTTTTTAAAAAACTTATTATTGCTACTATTATTACTAATGTACATTTAAAAGAATACTGTATATACCACCTTTGAAGTGCATGGAACTAAATTTGTTCTAACCACTATGCCACGCTGACCCTCCTAGAATTTTGGCATGGTGCATTCTATATCACCAAGGGCTGTTGCCCAGCAACAGAGCCTGTGACCGTTTGTACTGAGGTTCTTGCATCCTTAGTGTGTAGACCTTTGCAGAGGTTTGCTTTATTGACCCTTGCTTCCTTGTGTTATATGAAAAAAACTGCTCCTTTTCCCTTATGGGGTATCTAAGAGTCCCCTATTGGTAGGACAAAATAATAGAGGCCAACCAAAGAATATTGAGATGCAAAGCATCTGTAAGCTCTGATCTGTAAGCCTGATCTGTAAGCTAGTAAGCCTGAACTGTTGCAGCAGGGCCCTCACTCACCACACACAGGAGAGAGGAGGAACCCTGAACAATGGTGTGCAAGCTCTTATATAGACTTTTGAAATTGCCCACCCTGTTGCTCAAGACCACCCTCCAAAACATCATACATACATCACAGAAGGAGGCGGGTCTACAGCAGAAATACATCACAGGAGGCGGTTTACAGCAGAAATCCTGTTTGCCAAGATATCTGTTAACAGACACTGATTGCTTTACCTGGATGCCTGGCCACTCTTTTGTGATGGTAAATACTTATAGTTCCTGAATCCAGGTCACATATACAGATATTCCCTTAAGACAGATAAGGAAAAGACAATGGAGAAGTTTCCCCATTTTCTTCCTCCTTGCAAAGAAATATTTGAGGTCAATTTGGGAGAGTCAAAATAGTTTGGGAGAGTCAAAATGACTTCAGGATTGTTCTCCTGTACTATTTCAGACGTGTGGTTTATATACTTATAAATGTTTTTGCCTTGTACATTTATGAACGTTTGTTTTATATTTGGGACCATCGAATTCTTATAACGCTTGGATTAGAATACGGCATCTGAAAGCCCTGTAAAAAAAAAAAAGGTAAAGGACCCAGTGGCGTAGCGTGGGTTGTCAGCACCCGGGGCAAGGCAAGTAATTTGCGCCCCCTAACCCGTGGATTTGCGCCCCCTAACCCATGGATTTGCCCTAACCCCAGATGTTGCGCCCGGTGCGGCCCGCCCCCCCTGCACCCCCCACGCTACGCCACTGAAAGGACCCAACAGTTAAGTCCAGTTGCGAACGACTCTGGGGTTGCGGCACTCATCTTGCTTTACTGGCTGAGGGAGCCAACGTTTGTCCGCAGACAGTTTTTCCGGGTCATGGGGCCAGCATGAGTAAACCGCTTCTGGCGAAAGCAGAGCAGCACATGGAAACGACTTTTACATTCCCGCTGGAGCAGTACCAATTTATCTACCTGCACTTTGACGTGCTTTCGAATTGCTAGGTTGGCAGAAGCTGAGACTGAGCAACGGGAGCTCACCCCGTCGCAGGGATTCAAACCGCTGGTCTTCCGGTTTAGACCACAGCACCACCCACCAGCTGAAAAAAAAAACCTGTATAATGGTTTAAAGACTCTCAGGGCAAATCTAAAAAAATGTAGTATAAACACTGACAGCTGGGAAACACTGGCCTGTGAGCGTAAGTGAAATAAAAAACAAGACACTGCCTACTTGCAGACTTAAAAAATAATAATTGTTTAATCGTTTTTTCTATACAGACATCAACCACAAGAGACACATACAACAAAAACTATAAACAATAATAACACAATTTGACAATTCAGATTTGAATACACTGATATACCTACAACTACACCTTTTTTAACTATATTTTCCCACCTCTCTCTCCTCCCCCTACTTCCCACCACTATCCACCTTATCGCTTAAATATTCGTTGCAGATTTCTTCATATTCATCCATTCTTATTTTGCGTCGACATGCAATTGGTTCGTATGTAGCTAATCTGTCCATATTACCAATCCATGTGCTCAATGGAATCTTTTTGCGGCTCTTCCAGTTCATCAAAACAAGTTTTTTTGCTTCTAATATAGCACAGTACATCCATATTTTTTTTGGACCCCTTGAAATCTCCCACGTTTCTGGAATATAATTTAGAATTAAATTCAGTTCCACTAAATAACAATTTCTTTTTATTACTCTTGCTATAAATATCCTCGCCTTGCACCAAAATTATCTTATCATTGGGCAGTTAATCAACATCTGTACTAAGTTCGCATTTTTACTCCCACATCTCCAACAGTTGTCTGCACTTGTTGTTTTCTTCTGGTATAGTTTTGCTGGAGTCCAGTGGACTCTGAATATTATTTTCTGTTGAATAAGTCTTAGTCTTAGATCCATAGAGGCTATTTCTGTTGATTTTATATTTGACTCCCATATATCATTTGTTATCTGTACCCCTAATTCTTCACTCCATTTTTGTCTGTCATATACTAAATCTTATTTCTTCCTGTTGAGTAGGGTTTTATAGTCACAGGTAGGTAGCCGTGTTGGTCTGCCGTAGTCAAAACAAAATAAAAAAATTCCTTCCAGTAGCACCTTAGGGACCAACTAAGTTTGTTACTAGTATGAGCTTTCATGTGCATGCACACTTCTTCAGATACTTCTTCAGATTTTTATAGGTGCTTTAATAGTCTCCAGGATAATAGGATATTTCATAAAATTGTAGCCTAGTTTAGTCCACCCTACAAGAGGTTCAAAGAAACGATATTCGAGAGTAGCAGACTTACATTCTAATAAACAAACCAACAAGCAGAAATACAGCACACAATGAAAAGGAGGCAAGGAGGGCGAAGGAAAAGGAAATTCTAAAACCAGGCCCCAATGTCTAAAAGTGCTGTTCCTATCTCTCCCAGGGTGGTAGAACCCTAACTAATGCTTAGCCTTTCCTTTGCAGAGATGCTGGGACTGAACACTGATAATAAGAACTCAGTGTGTCTTAAATGCAACTGGAGCACCGGTTCCTACATTGTTCATCAACAATTGCTCTTCACAGAGTAAGTTGGTGTCAACCCACATGTTCTGAATTCTGCAGAAAAGGCACCTGGGCATTCTGCTCCCCAGCCCTGCCCTGTGGGCACCTTCTACCTTCCTCTTTTGTTTCAGGTGGCTTCCTTCCTGTGGAGCAGCTCTTTAAGGCCATGTACTTTATAGCCAGTGACCTTGCTGTTCAGAGCACCTTTAACCCCTTGGACATCTCCCACTTGCTGCAAGAGTTCATCAAGCAGTTCAGCGGCACAGCAGCGGAGGTAAAGTGCTGTAAGTGTAGGAGATAAGAGTCTCCGCCTTGGAGTATGGGAGTCCACATCAAGCCATTGGATGGCTGTGACAAAGGTGAGCCTGTCTGTCTGCTTGCCAGTTCCTGCTCCCTGTGGGTCCCAGATAAGCCCCTCTGGGGAATCTGAGGGTGGCTTGAGCCCCACAGCCCCCTTAAAGTTGGGGGTGAAGAGCTACTGGTTCAGTTGCTGCAGTTCTGTCCAAACATAGCTTTGGGTGAGGGAAGGTCAGCAAGGCCTTGTGACTTATAATAATAATAATAATAATAATAATTTATTTGTACCCCACCCATCTGCCTGGGTTTCCCCAGCCACTCTGGGCGGCTTCCACAAAGACAAAAAATACACTGAGATGTCACACATTAAAAACTTCCCTGAACAGGGCTGCCTGTGTTCTTCCTCTGTGCCTTGTTCCTCCACATCCCTTCTATTTGGGTGTCTTGTATTTTTTAGTTTCCAAACCTGAGGACAGGATTTGTCTCGCCTTTTTAAAAAATCAGTGTCAAGTGGTTTAGGAGACAACGTCTGTCTGAAAAGCCAGAAAATAAGTTTGTTTGTTTTAAAAAAACTTATTATTGCTACTACTATTACTACCATACATTTAAAAGAATATATACCACCTTTGAAGTGCATGGAATTAAATTTGTTCTAACCACTATGCCACACTGACTCTCCTAGAATCTTGGCATGGTGCATTCCACATCACCAAGGGCTGTTGCCCAGCAACAGAGCCTTGCGACCGTTTGAACTGAGGTTCTTGCATCCTTAGCGTATAGACCTTTGCAGAGGTTTGGTTTAGTGACCCTCACTTTCTTGGATTAGAATATGGCATCTGAAAGACTCCTGGAGGTAAGGGAACGTTGCCATTTCAAGTAGACTCAAATAGAACATTGAATAGTGGTATCACCAAGTTTGGCAAAGAGCTATCAGAGGTCAAAGAAAGTGTTGAGCTTTGGGCAAGTTTATGGAAGGGAAGAATAAATGCTGTAAAGGAAATCTTGGTCTTTACATTGTAGTTGGTTGAATATTATTTTAAACGGAGCATTCTTTATGCTGTATATATATGTGAATCCAGGAGAGGGTTAACTTAAATTTCTAAATAATGAATATTAACTTAAGTTAACTATAGCTAGAAAGGGAAAGAGAAAAACAGGAAGAAAAGATCGCATGAGCAGCCTGATGGGAAGGCTTCTCCCAAGTGCAGACAAGGGGGAGACAGGAGGCCTGGCGGAGCTCTACACTAAGACAGGCCAGCTCCATCAGCCCTCCTCTCCCTCAACTGTCATCTGGGGGCAGCCATTTCATCAGGCTACCACTGCACTTCTAGACATTGGGGCCTGGTTTTTGAGTTTGCTTTTCCTTCACTCTCCTTGCCCGTTTTCA
The DNA here is from genome assembly GCF_964270895.1 of Podarcis filfolensis. Taxonomy (NCBI): domain Eukaryota; kingdom Metazoa; phylum Chordata; class Lepidosauria; order Squamata; family Lacertidae; genus Podarcis; species Podarcis filfolensis. The sequence goes on from NC_139617.1 coordinate 29,918,026, forward strand.
TTGTGTGCTGTATTTCTGTTTGTTGGTTTGTTTTATTAGAATGTAACTCTGCAATTAGGGAGTGTCTTGTTTTTGATTTCACTAAGCCTTGTTGGGAGGCCTTTTGGGGTACAAATGCTATGAATGAATGAATCGGGTCTCTGAGGAGACCTTAAGTTTGTTTCCATTTTAATGCAGACCTACCTCATCTGTGCTTCCCAGATCAACACTGTAATAATAAATTTTAAGGTCTTATATATATATAATAAATGTTCATAAATGTACCAAACAAACCACATGTCTGGAGCAGCACAGGAATACAGTCCTGAAATCATTTTGACTCCCAAGCTGACCAAATGTTTCTCTGCAAGGAAGGAGGAGGTGGAAAAAACACCTTCCTTGTTACAGGAATTTAGGAATCTCCATTTCAAAGGGTGACAGACTACCAGGAAAGGCAATCAAATAAGGCATTATCAGATAACCTGGCAGACAGGAAAAACAACAACATTCAAATTTCTGTTGTAGACCACCTTTTCTTTGAGATGCTCCTATGTCCTCATTTTGCAAAGAGGTTCTCCACTCCACCCTGCCCCATGTCCATATTAGCATATTAGATATCACAAGATACCTGCTTTCAAAAACGTGAAGCTTAGGCTTAATAGCACACAAAATGGATATCTTAGGAGAAACGCACTCTGAAATGTGGGTGAATTTTCATTAGCACTTAAAAGAAAAAAGAAATTCCCAAATTAAAGTGGAAATGTGGAGAACTGGAAAAATGTGGAACTGATAGAAAGTGAGAGTGAGAGATTCATCCATCCCTGCCTGGGGTCCTGATCCATTCCCCACTCTCTGACCTTCCTGTTTCTTTGCTCTCTTTTCTCACGGACAGGGAATTGACTTTGATGAAGACAACATCTCTATCATTAGCTTGGAAGAAGGGGAGGATCTTCCTCTAAGCTAATGCTGTGTGGATTTCCCACCATCATCAAGTGCTTTCAAAAGCTTACTGGTTCATTTCTCTGGTTGGCTGCTTGGACTCTTTGAAGGAGGGGAGGCAACTAATTGAAGCTCCTGGGGATGCCAGACAGGGACTTCCTGATACCTGAAGGCTGACAATGGTGGGTGTGAAAAGGCAGCCATTTCCCTTCTGACCTGTATTTGTTACAAGCAGCCCTGTTTCGGTTCTACTGAAGTTCAACTTCTGCCAAAATTCAACTGGGAATTTACTCCCCGCCCCCCTTGTAGTTTTGCTTGCTTGTCTTAGGACAGAATTATTAATTTGTGGTTACCAAGATTCTGCCATTTTTCTTTATTTATATTGCTTTATGTTTCTGTTTTTGGTTGTTTTCTCTGTTCTATGCAATGAGGAGAAGGTAATAAATACTGCTAATAGACAAATTAACAGTATGTTATAATACCCTTAAAATAATAAAAACAGCCATGTGACATTTCAAACCTTTCTTACAGAGAAGAGAAGCTGTTGCTTACACAAAACCTAAAAGCCCCCCCCCCCCACTATTCCTTTCTCCACTCAGCATCTCAACATGTTCTACAGTGTAACATACCGCTGGCAGTGCACCCAAAGGATTCAGTGAGGACCAACTGAAGCATCAACTGACTGCTGTTGTCGTGGGAAAGAAGGGTAGGAAGAAGCAAGTCTAAATTAAAGTGCTATGAGATCTTTCCGACCTCCTGAAGACCAAGGAATATGTAAGTTACTCGAGGGAATCATTGCAACCACACAGTTATGTCAAACCCTTCCAGGCTGCCCCTTCCAGGCCCACCCTGCAAAGTGCCCAGTGGACAATCAGGCATCTGAGCACGTAAGTGATCTAGAGAACAGAGTTGGGCATGGATCAGCTGATTGGTGATTGGTGCCAATTGCAAGCCTTGTTTTCGGCAGGAATTGGCTGCCCTCAGGAGTTTGCAATTGGGAAGAGGGCTGTTGCATCTGGGTCCTGCTTGCAGGCTACTCATAGGCATCTGGTTGGCCACTGTGAGAATAGAATGATGGACCACATTGGCCTATGGAATGAGCCAACAGGGTTCTTTTAGACTGCAGTCTACATGGCTCAGATGCAAGCTGTCTGAAAGCCAGACGTTCATTCCCTCCTATGAACCTGTCTGGGGTTTGAGCTCTTTGGGGAGGACCTTTTCTCAGTTCCACCTCCCTCACAGACATGCTTGGTGGGGCTGTGTTAGAGGAGCTTCTTAGTAGCTGCTCCCAGACTTTAGAACTCCCTTGCTAGAGAAGCCAGGTTGGCTCCCCCCTTGCTGTCCTTCCACTGGCAGGAGAAGACTTTCTTGTTCAAACCGGCTTTGGTGAATTGACTGCTTTAGAGTAAAGGGCTGGTCTCTTGCTGTTTTATTGTAATTATATGTATGTTTTAAAGTGAGTTTATATAAGTATAGTTTTAGTTCTATCTATGTTTAATTGTTTCTTAATGGTTGTTTTTCCTATGTTTTTAGCACTTCTTGTTTTTTATCTGTGAGTTGCCTAGAGTCCAGTCAGGGGGGGAAATGGATTATACATAAATATATAATGATGATGATGATGATGATATTATTATTATTATTATTATTATTATTATTATTAATATTAATATTCTAGCAATGCTTGGTGGCCGAAGCACTGCTATCAATAACAGGCTGAAATATAAGCAATGGGTTACTGAAATAATTCATGATAGTGAAGTTGATGTAATAAGAACACATGTATTGTAAAAGCTAATAAAAAGAAGTAAAAAACAAACAGCAGGAAAGTAGGGGGTGGGAAGGCAAAAAGAAATTTATGTTGATTTTTTTGTATATGACATTAAATGTTTTGGAATACTTTTAATAAAAATAAAAATAAAAATAAAATAATAAAATTATAAAAAATATATAAAAAATGATATATGAAAAAAGATAATGGGTTGCTTCTCTTAGCAGTAACTTCTCTAGGTGTCTTCTCAGCCATCTGTAGTGCTTCCCACATCCACCCCTGGATGACTGGCGGCTGTTTCTTGTCTGTGCGTGTTGGATCCAGACATGGAGTGCAGGCAGTGAGTGGGGATTCGAAATATAGTCTCTACCAGTTCCTAGCTTGACACTCAGACCAGTAGGCCCTGCTGGCTCTTTCTTATTGGCTTTGAAAACAGCTGTGCTTCTTACCCACCTAACCTCAGCTACGTTTGCACAAACCGAATCATTTACACACTGGTATGTGTATGCTGCACTAACACCCATGCCTGATCACCCTGACATAATTTCCTGCAGAAAGCATCACCTGGCAGCACTGTCGGCATTGCTAGAACAATTCTGCACACCCTGCCAGGCTCATTGGGCTGCTCAGCTTCACTTGCATGGCTGGAACAATGGCTGCACAGACTGTCCCTTTATCCCTAGATCAAGGGGGGCCAGTCCACTGTCCCCCAGACCTTGTGGGGGGCCGGATTATATTTTGAAAAAGAAAGAGAAAAAAGAACGAATTCCTATGCCCTACAAATAACCCAAAGATGCATTTTAAATAAAAGCACACATTCTACTCATGTAAAAATACCAGGCAGACCCCACAAATAACCCAGAGATGCATTTTAAATAGAAGGACACATTTTACTCATGTAAAAACACGCTGATTCCCGGACCGTCTGCGGGCCGGATTGAGAAGGCGATTGGGCCAGATCCAACCCCTGGGCCTTAGTTTGCCTACCCATGCCCTAGACCTTTGATTTACTCTCTTGGGGTCATTTAGCCTCTTGGGATCCCAAGAAAGCCAGGCCATGCTGGGCTCTCTGGATTTTGTTTAACAAAGTAGTGAAAGAGAGCCCTGAAGGGTCACTATGAGTGTGAAGGAATCTTGGACATAAGGCTGGACCCTGTGTAGCAATGGGGGGGGGGCTGAGCCTTCCCCCTGAAGGGAAAGCAAGCAGTAAGGATAGTCATGAACTGGAGCCCAGGGCAGCAGAGGAGGAAAAGGAGGAGCAATAAATATGCCCTGGCTCAATCTTCCCTCCCTGAAAAGGGCTGCCTCTTTTCACCTCAGTATTTCTGATTCAAGGGTGGATTAAGGTGCCAAACCCAACATCAGGACCCTCTCTCAAAATATTAGAGCTTTCAAAGGGGCCACCCAGTGAAAGATGAATGTTGGAAGATGCTGTTCCAGGCAACCCTGAAGTTACTGTGTGACAGAATGATTTTTGATATGTATTTTGGGGGGAGTGCTTTTTCACTTGTTTTTAGAATGCTTGTAAGCATGTTTTTAGAGTGCAGATTCTAGTCCTCTGTACAGTTGCTGTCCATTGTTTGATATTCTTCTGCACCCTCCTGGTAAGATTTCAGGCTGCATTCAATATTTCATTTCATTTCATTTGCCCCCTCAGAACTGCGGCTACTGTTTCCAGGGCTGGAGCTACCCATGAGGTGCAGTGAGGCAGTTGTCTCAGGTGGTAGATCCAGCCTCTGAGGGCAGCAGAGGAAGAGGCAGGGTGGGATTTTCTGCTTTGCATCCTAGAATAATCACAGAACTGCAGAGTTGGGAGGGATCCCAAGAGTCACCTCATCTACCTCAGTTTCATCTCAAAGCCTATTTGGGCTTGCCCACGGAGGTTATCTTGCGGGACCCTGCTCTCCCTGGCGACTCATTAGATGACCTTGCCCACGGAGGTTATCTTGCGGGACCCTGCTCTCCCTGGCGACTCATTAGATGACCTTGTCGAGGACTGGAATAACCGGTTCTTGGCGGCCATCAATGAGATTGCTCCTAAGCACCATCTGCAACCCCGAGGAGCTCCAGAAAATGAATCGGGATCTCAGATGGCTACAATGAATATGGCGACGCACTCGTGACAGAGCTTCAAGGACGCTTATGAAAGCCTATGAGATGGCTATGAAAGCTGCTAAGAAATCTTACTTCGCAGCTTACATTGCATCCGCTAGCTCTCGCCCGGCACAACTTTTTAGAATAATTAGGTCAATAACATCCTTAGGAGGACAACCAAATTTAAGCACAAATTCGACTCACAGCTGTGAGGCATTCGCGAGCTTTTTTGCGGAGAAAGTCCTGTTGGTCCGCTGTGACCTCCCTGCCAATTTAGATACAGTAAAAGAACTGGAGGCCCCTCGACTGTCTTCAGGTCCAGTGTTGGACCATTTCAATCGGATACTTTCTGCTGATGTGGAAAGATTCCTCTGAGCTGGTAGGCCCACCACTTGCCTCCTCGATCCGTGCCTGTCTTGGCTGATTATGGCGTGCCCAGATGTCACGTGGATCCCCCTGGTTGAAATTATCAATTTGTCCCTTGGCACAGGGACATTCCCAGGGGAGCTGAAGGAAGCAGTGGTGTGTCCGCTCTTAAAGAAAACTTCACTAGATCCTTTAGATCTATCCACTTACCTCCCAGTTTCAAATCTTCTGTATCTGGGTAAGGTAATTGAGAGAGTGGTTGCTGAACAGCTTGGTAGGTTTCTGGGGGAAACATCGGCTTTAGATCCATTTCAGTCCAGGTTCCGTCCTGGTTTCAGGACCGAGATGGCTCTGGTCACCCTAACAGATGATCTCCGTAGACAACTGGATCAAGGCAGGTCGGGACTGCTGATTCTCTTAGATTTGTCAGCAGCCTTTGACATGGTTGATCATGATCTTCTGGACCACTGCCTCGCCAACGTGGGGATACAGGGCATAGCCTGAAAATGGCTGTGCTCCTTTGTCTCTGGTCAGGGACAGAGGGTGGCGCTTGGGGGGGGGGAGATGTTGTCGCGCCACTCCTTGGTGTGTGGAGTGCCGCAGGGAGCAATCATCTTCCCAATGCTTTTTAACATCTTAATGCGCCTCCTTGACCAGATTGTCTGGAGCTTTGGGCTGGGCTGTCTCCAATATGCTGATGACACTCAGCTCTATCTGCTGATGGATGACCACACCGACTCGGCCCCGGACACACTGACTAGATGCTTGGAAGCTGTGGCTGGATGGTTTCGTGGGAGCCGATTGAAACTAAATCCTTCGAAGACAGAGGTCCTCTGGCTGGGTTGGGATGGTATAGGGATGAGGGACCAACTCCTTTCTCTTGCGGGGCCCCAATTAGTGCCAGTGCCTTCCATTAAGAGGTTGAGTGTAATCCTTGATGCCTCCCTTTCCATGGAGGCGCAGGTTAGAGCAACAGCCAAGGCAACATTTTTCCACCTTCGCCGCATTAAGCAGTTGGTCCCTTACCTTTCCCGCCCCGATCTGGCCACAGTGATCCATGCAACGGTCACCTCTAGGCTTGACTACTGTAATTTGCTCTGTGCAGGGCTGCCCTTGAAACTGTCCCAGAAACTCCAGCGGGTGCAGAATGCTGCAGCGAGGCTCCTCAAGGGGTCCCTGCCATGGGAGCATATTCACCCAGTGCTTTACAAGTTGCACTGGCTCCCGGTGGAGTATCTGGTCAAGTTTAAGGTGCTGGTTTTGACCTTTAAAGCCCTTTGTGACTTAGGGCCCTTGTATTTACGGGGCCACCTCTCCTGGTATGCCCCGCGGAGGACCTTAAGGTCCATGAATAATCATAGTTTAGAGGTCCTGGGCCCTAAGGAAGTCCTCCACCAGGGCCAGGGCCTTCTCAGTGATGGCTCCAACCTGGTGGAAAGCTCTGTCCCATGAGACCAGGGCCCTGCAGGATTTAACTTCCTTCTGCAGGGCCTGTAAGACAGAGCTATTCCGCCCGGCTTTCAATTTGAACCTGGCCTGATCTTTTGTTCCCCTTCCTTCCCTCCCCCTCCCCTTTTTATGAAGATTACCCGCTCTGGAATCCCACAGCTAATTCTCCCCTGGTCTCCTCGCTGGCCCAAGTAGGACTAACTTAGCTAGCTAGCCCTGGTGATCATCTAATGTTTATTGGATGGATTTTCCCCCTAAATTGATTTTTGATTTTTGATTTCTGAATTTATTGTTATTAATATTTTATACTGTATTTTATGCTGTTTTTTGTTGCATCAATTAAGTGTTTTAAATTTGTTGTTAGCTGCCCTGAGCCTGGTTTTCTGAACCAGGAAGGGCGGAGTATAAATAAAAAATTCTTATTCTTATTCTTATAAAGCTCTTTTGCATTGTAATGCTAATATTGCCACCAATTCTGTGGGTTACTAGACTTCCTTGCCACCCTCCAGCTTTGTTTCCTCAGGAGGATCAGCCAGGATGCAAATCTACGATGTGTGGAGGTGGGTGCTGGAGACTCTAATCAATGGTGCATCTGTCTCCCATCCCCCTTTCCTTCTTTTCATAGGCCCCCCTTGTAGTATAGTTTAATCAGAGGAAGCAGATATACCAAGGAAGCGAGGAGCGAGTGAGGGCAGGGCCACAGGGTAGCAATTCCCCCTCCCACATTTGTCAGTGTAAACAGTTTCCTGTTGTTGTAGCCTAAAGTCTAGTGTGACATCATTTTTGGGCCTCCTAAGGCAAGGGCCACCCCTTCCAGCCCGCCCCTCAAGTTGGATTGTGGGCGTTTTCGACCCTATATGGCAGTGGAGTTCAGCAAATCGCAGCCATTGGGGGGAGGGAGCAGTGATTTTGCAAACAGGAAAAGCCTCTTTTACTTTCCCTATAGGAACATGGGCTGCAGCCGCAGGAAAATTTTGGCAGCTAGAGGAGTAGCTGGACCTGAAAGAGAAATCTTGGAGGGAGGATGGCAGGGGAGGGGACAGACAGGACCATCTTAAGCATATGCTGCGCTGGGGTGCAAAGATCCGCACTGCGCCCCCCCCCCCCAGGTTGCCCAGAGTTGTCGACCCTTTTTTTTTAAAACTCTCCTCAGGAAAAGAAAACAGGAAACATAAGGAGCCCAGCACAACAGACCAGTCCAGACCAGCCAGGCACCTCGTGGTGTAAGCAGCGTGCATTGGGCGGGCCTCTCCACAGCCCCATGCCAATCCCTGGCACGCAGGAGGGCAGAGTCGGCTGGCTGCCTTAGCGCCTCGCTGGCTCGCTTGCCCCTGAACTTGTGGCACAGAGTTGCCCACAGCAGAAGAGCCCACTGCAGCACTCCAACCGGCCGGCGGGCTCTTCCCCAGACTCCAACTCTTGGGGCCCAGACTCTCAGCCTGGCGCTCCTGAGAGCCCAGAGCCTGGGTGCCCCGCAACCCTGGCTCCTATGGTTAAGACGGCCCTGGGGACAGAGGAGCTTTCCCCTCTTGCCTCCAGATGTGAAACCATTACTTGCTTCAAGTGTTTGGAAAGTATGTGTAGCCGAGCGGTCCCAAAACTTTTTTGGGGGCCCACCCACTAAGGAAGATAATAACACAATAAAATTCAGCAAAGAATATTGCATGAAATTTTTTTTAATGCATTTTTATGAAAGCATAAGGGTGGAGAAAATCTTTAGCATGAAATGTTTATATATAACTCAACAAACATGTAAAAACCTTCGCCTGGCATATCTGTACGTTAACTAATTTATAAGAAAATCAACCGCTATTACCAATACCTGGCTACATAGTGACTTGTGACAACTCAAGAATCATCAGTATAAACAAAGGTGACCAAAGGAAATCGCTTTGAAAGCAATCGGTAAAATTTAAGATACGAAGTAATGAGACCCCTGCTGCCAGTCAGTGTAAACAATACAAAACTAGATGGACTAGCAGTCTGACTCAGTAGGCAGCTTCCTATGTTCCTATGGAGCAGTACCATTTCAAATGATGATACAGTGGTACCTCGGGTTAAGAACTTAATTTGTTCTGGAGGTCCGTTCTTAACCTGAAACTGTTCTTAACCTGAGGTACCACTTTAGCTAATGGGGCCTCCCACTGCCGCCACGCCACCACCACGCAATTTCTGTTCTCATCCTGAAGCAAAGTTCTTAACCCGAGGTACTACTTCTGGGTTAGCAGAGTCTGTAACCTGAAGCGTCTGTAACCTGAAGCGTCTGTAACCCAAGATACCACTGTATTCACATATTTGCTCCTCTATGTGAGATATATAAATCTCCCTGCACAGTTATGTTAACTAGCATGATAGCAGGAAGGCTATGTTGAAATCTCCCTCTCTGATAAATGTGTGGGTAGCATTTTACATTTACAATATGCTATCACCACCTGCAGTTCAAAATGCCGCATGGCTCCTTCACATGGCGGGGGGGGGGTGGATTCCCATGCACACAAAGGCATGCACCCCCAGCTGCAACAAAATATGTCTCTCCCACACTGGTCTCTACAGCCACAGAAACCCCGCCCCCCAAATGTGCACTCCTCCAACGTCTCCCAAGACAGACAGGTGCTAGCAGCAGACAGATTCACCTGTGGGAGCTAATGGCAGGATGCAGTCTTTTCACTAACTGAGAGCCTCCCTCTAGCACATGGGTAGGCAAACTAAGGCCTGGGGGCCGGATCGAGCGCAATCACCTTCTCAATCCGGCCCTCGGAAGGTCCGGGAATCAGCATGTTTTTACATGAGTAGAATGTATATTTTTATTTAAAACGCATCTCTGGGTTATTTGTGGGGCATAGGAATTCGTTCATTTTTCCCCTTCAAAATAATACTCCAGCCCACCACATGGTCTGAGGGACAGTGGACTGGCCCCCTGCTGAAAAAGTTTGCTGACCTCTTTCTAGCATTTGCAATGTGATATTCATCAGAACTTGGAAGAAGAAGTAGAGAAATGGCTGTGAACCAGATGTGGTTTACATGTTTTAAAATGCTGGAGTTTTTCTTGCGCGGTTGGTGTGTGATCTCTGCTGAGGAAGAGCAGCCATGTAACAATATTTGTTGAACAAGTGGGGTGGGGGATTCAAACAGAAGGATGCTGCTTTCAGAAGGCAAGGCAAGGTGCGGACAGAGGTGGTAGTGGTGGGGTGGGGGCACTCCTATTCTTAGCACTAATAAAACATTGCCCATCTGTTGTAATGTCCAGCCCCATTGCAAATGACTTGCCACATTTTTGGGGGAATCGCTGCTTTTCTGTGTACATTTCGTGCTATGTTCTGTCTACTCTACAGTAGTACCTCGGGTTACATACGCTTCAGGTTACAGACTTTGCTAACCCAGAAATAGTACCGCAGGTTAAGAACTTTGTTTCAGGATGAGAACAGAAATTGCGCAGCAGCAGCGGGAGGCCCCATTAGCTAAAGTGGTGCTTCAGGTTAAGAACAGTTTCAGGTTAAGAACGGACCTCCGGAATGAATTAAGTACGTAACCAGAGGTACCACTGTACACAAATGGCCAGGAGAAAATTTGCAGTGGGTGGCTAAGTGCAAGCTCTAATTCACAAGAGTGGCCGTGAACTTTTTTAAATAAAAAAAATATATTTTATTGAAAATTTACAATAGAGAAACAAAGTGAAAAAGTGCTTGAGACTATGGTACAAAACAAAATATAGGTATATAAGTAGTATGGTTATTCTAATGAGTATAAAATTATTAACAAGTTATTATGCTTTTTATAAATGCATTCCAAATATCATTATTTTTGTCCATACACAATCTACAACTGAAAGTGGTCCGTTTGTATTTTGCAAAAGTAGTCATATTTTCTTTCCACTGTTGAAAGAGGGCCATGGTATCATCTTTCCAATTTTTTAAAATATCAATTATGTATTCAGCACTTAGTGCTTATTCATTATTTAAATGTCATTGCTAATTGCAACCCATAGCATAAGACAGTATTTGATTTTTGTTTTGCATCAGAAGTGAGTATCGTAAGCATTTAATGAGAAAAAACTCTAAAATGGTGCTAAAATGGTGAGCAGAAAATTTCTTTTTAATAAAATTAGTGTTATATTGTTATATCACTCTGTAGTAGAATGCTGTAACACTCATTAATATTTGCTAATATTTTAATATTGTAAAAAACAGATGAGAAGTTTAGACTACAAGTGTTTTAAAAAGTTGTTAATATAGTGCTTAGTGTTTTTTGTGTTTAGAATGATTAGGTTTCCTTCTTGAGCTAACACATAACCTGCTGCTGCTTTGCCCCTAGCAAACACGCACACACGGACATGCGCACACACCCCACTTGCAAGGATGCTTTGCTCAGTCCTGGCTTCAGAGTATGGGGCTTGTGCATGGAAAAATGGAAGGGGTGCAAATTCTCTCAAGTTGCCTCTGACCTCCTTGGGTGCTCTGGGCAAAGGTCCGAAGGTCCCTGACAAACCCCACCCCCCATCTTCTGGGACAAGGAGTTTGCCTGCTTGTTTCTAGAGGTGGATTTTAGTAATATGGCACCCTGAGTGAGTACAAAATTTGGTGCTGTCCCCTAAATATTTCTTATTTTCACAATAATTCATCTTAGAACAGGGTGTACTATTTTGCACCCCTTCAGCTTGGCACCCAATGCAGGGGAAACACCCAGACAGTCCTAGATCTGGTGCTGTTATGATGTCATGTGTCCATGAACAGAAGCAAGCATTCATCATTCTAGGGATTCACCTACATTTACCTTTTGCCTTTTGCTTTCTACGAACAGGTCTGCACTTTCCTGGTCCGTGTCTGAGTGCTTCTTCTTCTCCCCTCCCCACTGCTTTCCCCAGGAAAACCTGCTCTTTAACCCGGAATTGGAACAAACTGCAATCTGAATTTTCCACAAAATTGTTTCTGGTGGGTTTTCATGGGGTAAGCGCCAGGGAAAGAGAGGCGCTTGGACAGAGCTTTAAAGTGTGGACCTGTGCCTAATAATGTGACACAAAATGAAGTCTGGATGAGCCCTCTCAGTTCATACAGAGGAATTTTGTATCAGACATGAAATTATACCTGACATGGAGAAAGTAGATGGGAGAAGAGCTTTCCTCCCTCTCTCCTAACACAATAACTCAAGGACATTTGATATTGTATGCTACTCTGTTACAATTTGAACTCTGCAGAATGCCAGTTGTAATACAATAAAGTACCACATAAGAAATAAAAGAAACAATAAAAATACAGGCACAAATTTTACAGCATCTAGCACAGCACATTGCAACTCCTGCAAGAGGCAGAAAAATAATAAAGTGGTCCACCAAGACCTCAGCAGTTTTCAAGTGGTCCGTGGAACGAAACATTCGAGTACTGTACTGGACTAGATGGATGCTGCAACTTGCAATGCTGCACATCATCACATGAGGGCAGCCACACACAATCGCAAAGCTTCCCAGTTTGAGTCATGACTGCTCCTGACAGCTTCACGAATGCAGAGCATCTCAGGACTCCTCTACGCTTTACTGTTTTACATGCAATTTATTTTCAGGGTGCAGCCGCATTCAGAGTTAAGCACATGGGAAGGTGAGCAGGATCACGCAACCACATTCCTCTCTAATACCTGTTTGCTCTATGCAGAGCAGGGATTGATGCTAGGAGCTCTGATCGTCGGCAGATGGATATTGTGAACGGATGTCAGTAATGCCATCTTGTGTGGCAATATGAGAGTTCTATCAGCATATGAGCGTTAAGAATATCTGTCATGGTCCATACACACATGCAGAGCGTTACAGTAATCAGGGGACGGACACATATGCCAGGAGACTGGCATCTGACTGTACAAAACAGATGCCACTGGATGCATGTGGGAACCTGCCCACAGTACAGATCACATGTTCTATGCCCAGATTGGCAGCTCAGACCCTAAATCAGGGCCTAAATACACCTGTGTGGTTAGCAAGCTCTGGATCTCACAGGAAACTGAGTGCAAATGGTCACATGGTGCACAGATAAAAATAATTAGAGAAACAGATATATTTCATTCTGAGACCAGACAGTTTAAAAGTATTTTTCTTTACTAGCAAAATCTTAATCCTGTTGCAGAATGTAAGATTAATCATGGAGTTGATACAAAAACATAGAGAATGAGCAAAATGTATAACATACACAATTTTGCCTTACCAGAGCTCTATAAGCAGGCAAAGTGGTGAATTTTCCACAAGAAAACTCCAAATTCCAGTAACAGCAGCTTACCTTTTTATAAAGTTTTGAAACACACCTAACCATGTAAATATGTTCTATTTCATTACATAGGTTAAGCACCTCTCTCATGTTCTGAAATTAATTGCCAATTAATGTAAAAATTTCTAGCTTGATCAAATGTCATTTTGATGTAACTTTTAAGTCCTACAAAACATATTGAGATAAATCATATAATTACCTTTTCCTGAAAAAATGAAGCTTTAAAAAAGTACATTGCTTTATATTTTAATCTTAACCAAATTCCAAATATCAGGCGTGTGTCAGAAGGAAAATAAATTGATATGGATTTATATATGATTTTTATATATAGTAGTAACTTTGTATTAGTTAATTAGCATTTTTATATGTAACTGTATTTTTGTAATATTTTGTTTAAGTTGTCTATTGCTCTTTTGGTTTTTGTATGCCACGTAGAGATATTTTTCATATGTTAAGTGGTATAAAAAATAAAAGATCAATAATAAATTTACTTATTTGTAAGTATTTCTAAGTTGCTTAATATTTTAAAATCTCTAAGCAGCATACAACCTACAACTATGGGATGATCAGCAGAAAAAAACCAGCTCTTGTGGACTTTTGACATGGATGCTGGCAGCTGCCAGAACCTCAATTGCCTCCAAATGGAAAAAGTTGCAAAGCTTGAGACTTTCACTTTGGTATAAAAATATGTGGAATTTATCACTAGCTGCAAAAACTGATAAATCACGTGTTGCCAAAGGCTTGGAGGACCCAGAAAAATCATGGGCTGTTGGGTGGGATTTTATCTTATGTACAAAAAATACAGACACACAGGACTGCCTCTCCTCAGGGCAACATGAAACTGGTGGTGGTCTTAAATACCCCACCAACCTACAATTAAGTCTCTCCTGAATATACTGTGCTGCTTTTTTGTACTTCTATTATTTTTGTTGAATTGATTTTTTTTTTTTTACTTCAATAAAATGCTTTCTTGAAAAGCTTCTGCAATGTGCCAGGGAGCTGTTTGGAAGCCTTTTTTTCTCTTCCTACAGAAAACTGGGGATGTGATGCTCAGGAGTCCTCAGGACAACAGCGTCACTGCTTCCATTGCTTTCCTCTTCCTCCTCTCCTTGATCACAGCAGCATCATAACAGCCCTTGAAACTGAACAGAAAGATCGGGACTGGGACAACGATGGTCAGCACACCACAGAGTGCAGTGCAAGCTGCTATCGCTTGGCCGGTGACACTGACAGGGACAAGTTCTCCATACCCTACAGTGGTCAGAGTGATGACCGCCCACCAGAAGGCCTCGCCAATGTCACCAAACCCTATTTTAAAGTTGGTACTCAGCAGCTCCCCATAAAAGCAGAGGGTACCAAAGAAAAGGACTTCAGAAGCAAAAATCAACAAGAAGATTAGTATCTCTCTCAGGATGGATTTGAACATGCAAGGCAGCACCCTCAGCATCAGAGGTGTCTCCAGCAGCCTCAATACCTTCAGGAGTTTGATGATGTAAATAATGCGGCACAGACCCAGCCACTGGACCAGAGGATGTGACTCCTGAGGGTGTGGCTCCTGTGAAGGTCTGGCCAAGGACAGCTCAATGTAAACTGGGAACAGGGAGAGGAGATCAGCGATGTTCAGAGGGTTCTTCAGGAATTTCTTCAAATCTGGGCAGCACATGATCCGTACGAAGAACTCAGCCGTGAAGCAGAGGATGAAGAAAAGCTCAAGGTGGAGGAGGTAGGGGGCCACTTCGTAGGAATAGGCAGAGGGAAAGAAGTGATGGTAGTAATGGTGGTGGTGGCTCTCTATAGTATGGTCTGGGGTGATGTTTTTTATGAACCCCTTGGACTCCTCACAGAGGATGATGATGATGGCGATGGTGAACAGCAGAGAAACAACTGCCAAACCCTGCAAAGATAAAGGAAGGGTGAACATAGGAAAATGGGCCCATTGGTTTATATTTATATATAACTATAACTAAATATTATATATATGCACGCACTGTATTTATTAAACTTATTGGTAACTTTTTGTTGCCAAAGGCAACTCACAAACTAACTAACTAATTAAAACCTACATAGATGCATTTAAAAAAAACACACGTTAAAAGAATACATTAAAGTAATGCAATGGAACATCCCATCTAAGAGGCCACAGATATTCAGAGGCCAAATGTCTAGTTAAAGAGGAAGGGTTTTGCTAGGCACGGGAAGACATATAACAAAGGTGCCACCTGCTCTCACGCGTTTGTTAACTTTTCCTACATTCACGTATCAGATTCTGCCCCTTTGGCTATAGAAGAGCCCACATGAACACCAATAAAAGAAAGTTCTTTTTGAAGAAGCAGATATGGAACTCAGTACTTTAGGAGGCCAACACAGATGGCTTTAGAAGAGGACTGGACAAAATCGTGGAGAACAAGGTTGTCAATGGCTAGCAGCCATGATAGCTAAGCTCTGCCTCCACAGTTGGCGGCAGATATGCTTCTGAATACTAGTTTCCGGGGAGGGCACTTGTGCTCAGATCCTGATAGCAAGTTTCTCAGAGGCATCTGGTAGTGTAACGTATTCTGCACAATTTATTATACAATGCTATTCTGAATAATGCTTGCTATAGGCTGGCAGGTGCTAGAGTTTAGGGAGTTTGTGGAGTCCAGGTGGTGGTGGGAGGAATTGCTGCCTTAGAGGAAGTTTGGTATATACAGCACCAAGTTAATTTGCAGAGTTGGGTTTTACATTCCCAATACTTGACCAGTCCCCTTAGCCCCTCTCTCCACCTTCCCCTGGCAAGTCACAGAGCCAAGTCTGGGACTTATCAAGCACATTCCTTACCATTGCACGTTTAGAGGAATGGGGCTTTTCAAAGAGATCCCACAATTTGGCCCGCCACCGGGCATACTGACAGCCACTCCTTCTTTCTTCCTGGATCAGGAGACCCTGGTCGTTGTCTTGCTCGTCGACAATCCCAATGTCGTGCACCTCCTCTTGGGGCCCTCTCCAGCAACAGGGGGCCAGCTGGGTGCCTGTGAGCCCCCAGAAATCCAGCTCTTCCTCAAAGGCAGATTCACAGACACCTGCAGGGCAATGGAGTTGCTTTGTGCTGTAGTAGTTCAGCACCTGCCCAAACAGCCGGCCACTCCGATCAAAGAAGAACTCCTGGGTGCTAGGGTCATGGTCATGTTTTGTGTTGGCCTGGGGCTCTGTGAGGCTCCACAGTTTGGTCCCTGGGAAAGCCTGCAGGGTACTAAGGTACGTTTCATAGCGCATGCCTCCAACGTTCAGAATGACCTTTCCGGCGGAGACCTCCATCTGTCTGATGGTGGTCCAACTGGCTTCTTGCAACAACCTGGGAAGATTCAGAAAGGGGCTTAGTCAACGAAATTACAGTTTTGAATACTGCTACAAGCCACCCCAGTCTCTGCAGCAGTGCAAGATTCCAGAGGTTCCAAGTCCTTACCCAGGGTAATGTTTGGTGTTTTTATTTTTATATGTGTTTTATTTTATTTTTATATGTGTTGGAAGCCACCCAGAGTGGCTGGGAAAACCCATAAATATAATAAATAATAAGGCACAGTGGAGACGGTGGTGTCTTTATGATATATGGTTTATTTACACATATTTGCAACCAGAATCTACGATGGAGAGGCTCCCAGCAATACACTCCCAAGAGGTTCTCTTGCTTCCCTTGTGACGGACAGCAGAGCCAGACCAGAGTCTGGTGATGCAGTTCCTCAGAATTCCACCAGAGTGCTGGAGCCTCTCTCTGATTGGCTACCAAGACAGTTGGCTGGGGGGAGGGGAGGGGGGAGCCAGCACTTTGGGAGGGAAAATAAAAGGAGCTGTTTCTGAGGGAGTTTTCAGATACAGCGTTTAGTTTGAGAGGAAGAAAGGGTGTTGATCTAGGGGAGAGAGAGTTTGTCCTGAGTAGAAACATCCACTCTGAGGAAAATATCTAAAGCTAGAGAAAGGAGTCTCTGAGCTCGGCGTGAAGGGCAGTGTGTACTGTGTCCTGTGAGAGTATCAGGCCAGAAGTTAACTGGGAAGGCCGAGTTTGAGCCAGGAGAAGTAGAAGCTGTGTGGATACAGTGTACTTGGGTCTCATTCCAGTCAGGAGTGGAGAGATCTAAATGGAGAAGACTCCCAAAACAGTTTAAAAGGGGCATGGTGATCCCCTGAGCTGCTGTACCATTTGGAGTACCTCAGGAGTGGGATGGGCAAATGGCCGGGTAACTGACAGAAAGCACCATCTTGTTGAAGAACCAAAGTATTAAGCGGCAACACCTATGCAACCACTGAGTTAAGAACTGAAGTGAAATAACATGAAATAAGCAGAGCATTTACCATCTAGTCTAGGAACCTGTAACATCTACCTGAAGTGTAATAACTGAACATAAGCATCTGAAGTTTTAACAGAATCTGTGCTTGATTAGAAGCCTGAAACATCCATTAGATTTAGTATAATTGTTAATAGGTTTGCTGTTTCCTGAATGACCATTATCCTTTGTTTCTAGTTTCTACCAACCTTTATTGGCATAAGTTGAAATCGAAAAATCATAAAACCATACAAAGCTATCCTTTGTTTTATCCACTTCATTCTGTAAAATAAATGTTTCTTATTTGTTCAACATCCTGAAGATCCCAGGCCACAGAGAGGTTAGGCTGGCCTCAACTAGAGCCAGGGCTTTCTCGGCCGCGGCTCCAATCTGGTGGAACGCTCTGTCACAAGAGACTAGGGCCCTGCGGGACCTGACATCTTTCCGCAGGGCCTGCAAGACAGAGCTGTTCCACCAGGCCTTTGGTCAGGGCGCAGCCTGACCCCCTCCTCTGGCAATCTGCACAGAATTTTGCTTAATGGTTGCCATCAATTTGATTTTAATTAATTTTTATAATGAAAGGTTTTTAGAATGTTGGATTATTTTGATTGTTAGCTGCCCTGAGCCCAGCTTCGGCTGGGGAGGGCGAGGTATAAATAAAATTTATTATTATTATTATTATTATTATTATTATTATTATTATTATTTTACCTGAGTCTCCAAGTATCTAAGATTTCCCTTACACAAAACCCAAAAGATAACCCATTATTATAGGGTGTGTACATAATTTGGATCTGCCACAATTGGTATATAGTGGTGGGATCTGCTACGTCTCTAGGCACACCAGCCTTGGATCCAAAACGGAAATCAGCCATGCTTTCGGTCTCCTTTTATAGCCTGTCACAGTTTTGCTTGTACATCACTACCACTCTAAAAACTCTGGCCTTGTAACTCCTGCTACTTACTTATTTTGAGGGAGGAAGGTCTCACACCCCTCTGCTGTCTAGCACAAAGTAACTGCTTTGTTAATCACCCATCTCCCTGCTCCTTTCTCAGGCTTTGTTCCCCTACTACCCACACTCAGCAAGAGGTTACCAAGCTGGCCTGGCTTGCATTTTTAATGCATGCATTGAACCCAGGTGTTCAGCGCTTGGTGTAGTTTAACTCCCCAAACTGATTAATTCTAACTTATTGGACCCAGGAATTTAGAATATCTCGTACTGTGCAAACTCATAACAATGCAATAACTTACCAGAGAACTCAGGGTTCTTGCCCTTGTGGTGGTGGTGGGGAGTTTTTGAGGTGGCTCCTCAGCAAAGGGTGGACCAGCTAAATATCTTTACAGCACGAATGCATCTTATAGATGTTTAATTTGCATGGTTCCAGCCACACGAAGGTGAAACGAGACAAACAGAAATCCTACAAGCTGAATGCAAGTTAAATGCATGTTGTATTTGTCATTGTTATGAGAATTATAAGGTCTAAGATATAAAATAAATGTTCATAAATGTACCAGGCAAACGCATACATAAATATATAAATCACATGTCTGAAACAGTACAGGAAAACATCCTAAAGCCATTTTGACTCTTTCAGTGACCTCAAATATTTGGATAGAAATGGGAAAAGCCCACCGGGCAGGGCTCACCTGGGCCAGCCCTTGACCCACCCTCAGCCAGGGAGGACAATGGCCAGCCGGTGGGCCTAAGGCCAAAGAAAAGAAGCTGACCCCGTTGTCCAAGCCTCTTTCACTGTTCTTCCTTCCAGGATCAAGATCATCAGGAGCGTGTCAAGATGGCCGGATTGAGGTAAGTAACCAGCTTCTTTGCGTTTTGCCTGGATTGGGGGAGGGGGGGCTTGGCCCCTCCGCCAGGCTAGGCCACATTTTCCAGCCTTCTTTCTTTCTGCGTTCTCGGTTTTCAGCTTTTTGTCCAGTGGTGGCGTAGGTTGGCGCTTGGGCCCATCTGCCGCCGCTCACCGCAAGAGGAGGTACTCCGCCAGCCCCAAGGGGGGCGGGCATCCCAGTTTGTTTTAACCCATGTGGCGGCCTTTATTTTGTGGCGGCGCTGGGGAGGGGGCGCAAGGCTCCCCCGCTGCTGCCATCCGGCTAGGCCGCAGGGGTAGCCTGCTTGGTTTTTTGCAGCAGGGGGGGGCATGGCTCTCTGCTGCTGCCATCCACTGGCCCAAGCGGGTGGCACGGGCCCCGGCTAGGCCGCAGGGGTGGCCTGCTGTTCTTTGTGGCGGCGGGGTGGGGCATGGCTCCCCCACCGCCAGCTGCTGGCCTTTGACCCACCCTTGGCCAGGGAGGACAGGGGACGGCCGGCCAGGGGTGGCCTAAGGCCAAAGAAAAGAGGCTGACCCCGTTGTCCAAGCCGCTTTTGCTGTTCTTCCTTCCAGGATCACGTACCCACCCTCCCTCAAATTAATAATTTCTTGCCTCGATATTCATCCTAGATCAGCGGTCTTCAAGTTAATGATTCTTTTCCTTACTGGCTAATATTATGCGTTCCAGGTCAGTAGGTGCTGCTGCGGTCGTAAGAAGGTTGCTGTATTCAGAACCGGGAAGGAATTTTCCATGCATTGGCAGGTTTTGCCTTCTCCGTGGCATTTTGTCACAACTTTGGCGGTTTTAGGCCTTGGAAGGGTATCTTTTAGTCTAACATCAAGTCGGGTGGGGGGTGCATTCATGCTCCTCCCCATGCAGCAGCGCTTGCAGGGCCCGTTAAAGGGCAAAAACCAGGAGTCCCTGGCCCTAGAGCAGCGGCATGTAGGTCAAACTCCCAGAACGAGGTCGGTGGAAGGGCATGCTGTGTAAGTTGGCGCTTTGCAGTCCCCTCTCACTGGACCTCATCTGCCTGCATATCCTCAGCCAGGCGGGCTGAGAGGGTTACCTGCCAAGGCCTGTGCCAAGTTTCCCACTTCTGAAGCTCAATAAAGTTGTGGCCAATTTGAACCCATACTCTGGTCTCTTATGTCATCATTTGGGGTAAAGCGGTAGGCACCGCAGACAGGGTTTAGCGCTTATGCCCACAAATCCTGCCTTAAGGGCACATTTGGGTATGAATAGGGAGAGCCTGTGACCTGAAATCAGGCTGTCCAGGGAAACCCATTAACAGGGTTCCTGCCAGACAGGAAAGGGTGGCATTTTCAAAAGTCTACAGTGGTACCTCACGTTACGAACTTCATTCATCCCAGAGGTCTGTTCTTAACTGAAACCGTTCTTAACCTGAGGCGTGCTTTCACTAATGGAGCCTCCCGCTGCTACCATGCTGCTGGTGTATGATTTCCGTTCTCATCCAGGGACAAAGTTCTCAACCTGAGGTACTACTTCTGGGCTAGCAGAGTTTGTAACCTGAAGTGTTTGTAACCTGAAGCGTTTGTAACCCGAGGTACCACTGTATAAGGGCTTGCTCACCATTGTTCTGGGTTCCTCCTCCCTCCTGCATAGGGTGTGTGTGTGTGAGCACCCTGTTGCAACAGTTTAATAAAGATCAGGCTTGCTAGCTGCTTTGCTTCTCAATATTCTCTGGTTGGCCTCTGTTATTTTCTCCTACTGATAGAGAACCTACATAAGGACTCTATATGGCTCTTGGGTACCCCATGAGGGAAAAGGAGCAGTTTTTTCTTATAACTTCATGCTTGAAAACAGTAACAACAAGAACAACAAAAGTTAAATGGGAACCAAGGCCTATGAGATCTCATGGGAACTTGGATGGATCCTTGAGATCTCACAATATCTCCTGGGAGCATCGCTGACCTGGCGTGCAGAGAGGGCCTTCTTCCTGAGCAAGGCAGAGTCTGAAAGCTGTTTTTGCACGAGGAAATTCAGTAGTCCGTTAAAGTCTCTATTGGCCAATAACTGGCAAAATGCTTTATATCATTATTATTTTCTTTGAAATTCACCAGTTTTACAATGGATATTAAAAAACAACAACAATGATACTATCAAGGAAGACAAAAACATATGCAAGATAGTTGAGTTCACTTCCAGACTGTAGGGCCCTGGCAATTTATATTGGCTTCCACACCTCTTGGTGGCCCTGAGAGAACTTTGCAAACACACACACACACACAGACAAAGAGTTCTGCTAGTTGTTGCTGGTGATCTAGGGGCTGCTCCTGTACAGGTTAGAGAAAAACCAAAATGTTTCCACTAATATTGTGTAGCAATGCACCATCAGAGACCAGCCTGGCACAATTTAACAGAAACTACTTAGGCTAGTAGTTGCCAAACTTTTTTTGGGTCACTGCCCCATGTCTCCATAAACTCATAAAAAGAATTTTTCAGAAGAACAGTTTGCATGATCTACTGAAGAAGATAATAGTGCAATAAAATTCATATTTAATCATACTTTTAATCAAAATTCAATCTATAGCTATGTTCCCCCCAAAAAACTAATTTGTAGGCATGAGTGCATGTCACTGATGCACACAAATAATGTTCTGATCTAATATTTCAGCTAAAAAAAGGAATATACTTTGAAAAATATTGCATGAAAAATATTTCTCAGGAAAATATAAGGAAAATATACCTACCCACACTTACCAAACATGCACAAACCTTCACCTAATTAATGTATAAGAAAATCAATAAGCATTACCAACAGTTGTGAAAACTTAGACTTAAAAAAAATACAAACAGGACCAAAATACATAGCTTTGAGAGGGATAAAGGTAAAGGACCCCTGACAGTTAAGTCCAGTCGTGAATGACTGGGGTTGCAGCGCTCATCTCGCTTTACTGGCCGAGGGAGCCGACGTTTGTCCACAGACAGTTTTTCCGGGTCATGTGGCCAGCATGACTAAGCCACTTCTGGTGAAACCAGAGCAGCGCATGGAAACGCCGTTTACCTTCCCACTGGAGCGGTACCTATTTATCTACTTGCACTTTGACATGCTTTCGAACTGCTAGGTTGCCAGGAGCTGGGACCGAGCAATGGGAGCTCACCCCGTCACAGGGATTCGAACCGCCGACCTTCCGATCGGCAAGCCGAAGGCTCAGTGGTTTACACCACAGCACCACCTGTGTCCCCATGAGAGGTAAGAGCAGTTAAACTTTAAATATAAAGTGAGAAAGGTGCTTTGTTTCAGACTCTAGCATGTCAATCATAAATAAGTGATTAACATGCTCAGAAGAGCCTGCCTTCGACCTCCTGCCACCCCCTTGCCTCTTAGCACCTCTCTAACTAATTCCACCCACCCCCAGGGGGCAGTATCATCAAATTTGGGAGCCACTGATTTAAGCAGAATACCATATGTTTGACCCTCCTTTTCCGAGAACAGCTGCTCAACTGTTAAAGGCACCTCAAAAATCCATCTAGTTCCATTCATATTTATTCAAAAGTATTCTGGTCTACGTTATGCAGAATTGCACACCTAAAGATGGACCTTAGCTGGCCACTAAGTATGTCCTCATCAGCTTCCCAAAAGAATGAGCTGGGTTGCAAGAACTATAACCAGGTGATGGTGTCCTCCTCCTCCACGCCACTCACTTATCTGCTAGGTAAGAGAACAAGGGCCAGGGTAGTGTGTAAGAGCTGAGCTGAAAGCTGGAGACACAGAGATATGCTTGCTCCATGCTGGATCCAAAGCTGCAGCTAATAGAGAAGTAAGATCTGTTGGGGTGCTAATGCTGTGAGCCCCTCTATCAAATGCTCAGGTTGTATATCTGACTAAATAATACAATGCATCCAAAAGACACCACAGTCTCTGCTTACTTTCATTCCAAGGAAACCAAACCTACATAATCACAGGAACCCCTGGAGGCTCAGAGTTTGGGGTAGCATGTAACAATATATTCCTCCTTCCTGAGCAGGGAAGACACAGTATGTCTGAGTGCATCCCCTGGTGCATGAAAAGAAGTACGTGTAATGGCAAAGCTAGATGGCAGCCCTCAGGAGGTGCCACCACTGCAAATCGTGCCTGTCATTTCTGCCTGCCTGTCTCTTCATGCCCTCCAAACCCACAACTTGAGTGTCATCACCAACCCCTTCTGTTGTCTGCTAAAAGCCCCCATTGCACCATACTACACACACACACACATACGTGAAGAATCCCAGAGAAAAAGCTACAGCGCCAGTCCTTACCTCCACAGTCCCGATGCAGTGGTGGGTGGAGAGAGAGAATGGGGAAGAATAAGCAGGCAGCAAAAGGACTGAGTGAGCTGTCTGCAAAACATGATGCCTCTAGGGGCCCAGTTCCAAGCCTAGAGACGTCAGATGCCAGGAAGCAAAGCCAGTCAATCCAACAGAAAAGCTATTTGAGTGTGTGTAATGCACACCCTCCGCTCTGCTCCCCCAACATACCTTCCTATCAGCAACAACCAGCTATTATTTAGTGGACCATTTATAAATAAGCCAGTAACTCCCTTGCCACCCACAGCTCCTGAAAGAGCTCTGGCCTCTTGGAAATGGGCAGAGTTCAAACTCTCTTGGCTCAATTCAAAGCAGATTTGTTGTGCAACAAGGCGGCAGGGGGCTGGAGGGATGGTGAGGAAATGAAGCAAGAACAAATTGTTTTGTTCTTGCCTTTTCTGCTCAACTTGGCTGCCTCTCTCTGGTTAACTTCTTCCTCCTGGTGAAGAAGATGATGGGCAAATGAGGGTATTTTCACAGCCAAGGTTTTGAAACTGGCCATCTGGGGTGCCTTGGGTTTCTGATGGGAATATATAGCAGAATGTTCACCAGAATGTGTCTTTTCTCTTATATATAACCAACATCTAGATCTGAGCATAATGAAGCTCACTGGGTGATTTAGGGGCCAGTCCTCACAGGGTTGTTGTGGGAAAAACGCAGGCAAGGGGAGACAGTGATGTCCAAACTTTTTTCAAAGAGGGCCAGATTTGATGAAGTGAAGGGCCGTGGGGGCTGGTCAAAGTTGTTGAGCTTTTTTAAGGATTGAAGTTGTTGAGCTTCTTTTTTAACAGGATTTTATACCCCAGGAAATAAGCTGCCGCAGAGGCCAGATTAAACCAACCATCCAAAGTCTGTTTTGGGGGCAATCATTGCACCTCCCGCATTCCAAGATGGAATCCTTGAAAGTGTTGCTCAGGGTTAAAAAGACCACCCTTCGCCAGGTGCAATCTCTATTGGGTCATCTTAATTTTGCATGTAGGGTAGTTGCACCAGGCCATGCCTTTTGTGCCCGTCTGGCATGGCTCATGGCCGGAGGGGTAGTCCCTCACCATCACATTAGGGTGACAAAGCAGCTAAAGGATGCTCTGAAGATTTGGCTTGCATTCTTGCAGGATTATAATGGGGTTTCATTTTGGCAAAAGAGCCTTAACCCTGGGGTGGAGTTCCAGGTCCATTCTGATGCTTCTGGCCACTTTGGTTTTGGTGTGTTCTTCAGGGGCCATTGGTGTGCCCAGCCATGGCCATCTTCTTGGCATGCAGCAGGCATCACTCGGGATCTAACCTTTCTGGATTTTTTTCCTATTCTAGTCACCATTCGCATCTGGGGAACCCTCTTCTTGAATTCCAGGGTCTGTTTCTGGTCCGGCAGTCAAGCGGCGGTAAGTTATATCTAGGCAGTCAGCAAAGTCCGTGAGGGTCATAAGGGTGCTGTGCCTGTTTGCGCTGGAGTGCCTGCAGCACAGTATTTCCTTCACTGCCCATTTCATACCCGGTCTTAACAATAACATTGCTGATGCACTGTCTCGTTTCCAGATGGAGCGTTTCCGCGAGCTGGCACCAGAGGCAGCCCAGACCTCGGACGCCTTCCCAGACAATCTGTGGGAGATTGGAAGTAAGAAGTAAACCAAGGAGTATTGTCATTATTAGCACCCTCCACTAGATGTTCTTATTCCAGGGCCTAGAACACCTTCGGGCGTTTTCATGGCACCAAAACACACCGCGCTTCCTAGGAGGAGGTGCTTCAATTCATGGTGCTCCTAAAGCGCAAGGGCCTTGCCATAAAACTTTAATGCTTTACAGGGGAGCTATCTCATTCTTTTGTAAATTCCTTTGTTGGCCGGACCCCTGTGACAGCTTCCACGTCAAGAAGCTGCTGGCTGGGTGGCGTTGCGTCATTCTCCCATATCAAGATGGCAGGAAGCCTATCACTATCGACACACTCAATCTAATTTGGAAAAAACTACCAGAGATCTGCTGGTCAAATTTCGAAACGCGTCTCTTTCGGGCTGCATTCTCCCTAGCCTTTTTTGGTGCCATGCGCATTGGGGAGTGTTTGGCTGGGTCTCCTCACTGGCAGACACTGACATTAAGTCTGCCCATTGAATGTCAAGATTCGGTCCTCAAAAACTGACCAATTGCGGAAAGGGGTCATGCTGGCACTGTCCCCGACAGAACAGGACGGCCCCTGCCCATATCAGGACACACGTTGCTTCTTCAGTGCAAGGGCCCTTTCTTCATGCATGCAAACACGCGCCCTTTGATGCGATCTCAATTCACAGCAGTCTTACACAGAGTCATAGCGGCCTGTGGCGTTAGTCCCCAGGAATATTCTGGGCACTCTTTCCGTACCGGGGCTGCCACTTCAGCGGCAGTCCAGGGTTGGGACCCCACCTGCATCAAGATACTGGGGCGCTGGTGCTTGGCAGCCTACAAAAGCTATATTCGTTCTGGCTCCTCCACCTTATCACTTGCAATTGAATTTTCTTACAGGTTTGCCCACCATGAAGATCTGGGTTGTAGGGCACAGCATTGTGCATTGGGCGGCAGATTATGCACGGTCGCACAATGGGGGCTGTAACCTTAACATCCACCCCAAGGTACGCATTTATTGGATTGCCCAGTGGGGCATATGTTGGCGGAGCTTGATGCCCATGTTGCATAGTGCTGTGGTGGTGCATGGCCCTCCGAGGGTCTTGATTATTCATGCGGGAGAGAACAATCCAGTGGAACAAAAAGGCATTGCCCTGGCCCTTGCTGCAAGGGCAGATATAAAAAGCCTGCATGCCTTGTACCTGACAATGACCATTGGCTGGTCCAGTCTCCTACCCCATCTGCACTGGAGGGGGGTTTCCAATCCCTCTCACATCAATTATGCTGTGGAAAAAATCAACGGCCATGCGCAATACCATGCGGCAAATTGGCAGGTTCTCTATCCCACAACCATCCATCAGGGCAGATAAGGCAGAACTATTCCGGGAGGATGGAGTACACCTGACCCCACTAGGTAATGACCTCTGGCTGCATGACTTGCGACAAGTCCTTAGGGACTGGGTAGACTTCAGGGTTTGATTGGTCCTCAGTTGTGGGACTAGGCGGCGAGGCCCTTAGGGCCACGGGTGGCAGTTTTAGGCCTTGGCAAGGTATCCTTTAGTCTAACATCAAGTCGGGGAGGATGCATTCATGTTCTCTCCCCATGCGGCGGCGCTTGCAGGGCCCATTAAAGGGCAAAAACCGGGAGTCCCTGGCCCTAGAGTGGCGCCATGTAGGTCAACCTCCCGGAACGAGGTCGGTGGAAGGGCATGCTGTGTAAGTTTGCGCTTTGCAGTCCCCTCTCACTGGACCTCATCTGCCTGCATATCCTCAGCCAGGCGGGCTGAGAGGGTTACCTGCCAAGGCCTGTGCCAAGTTTCCCACTTCTGAAGCTCAATAAAGTTGTGGCCAATTTGAACCCATATTCTGGTGTCTTGTCTCATCATTTGGGGCAAAGGGGTAGGCACCACAGACAGGGTTTAGCACATGTGTCTGCAATTTCTGCCCTCCCTTCTGCATAGGTGGGCAGGGTTTGCGTCACCAAGCAGGGCTCACCTGGGCGGGTGCCACCCACCTGCTTGGGCCGGCCTTTGACCCACCCTAGGCAAGGGAGGACAATGGATGGCCGGCCGGGGGTGGGGCTAAGGCCAAAGAAAAGAGGCTGACCTTGTTGTCCAAGCCTCTTTTGCTGTTCTTCCTTCCAGGATCACCCACCCACCCACCCTCCCTCAAATTAATAATTTCTTGCCTCCATAATTTCATCCTAGGTCAGCGGTCTTCAAGTTAATGATTCTTTTCTTTCCAGGCTAATATTTTGCGTTCCAGGTTAGTGGGCGCTGCTGCGGTCATAAGATGGTTGCTGTATTCAGAACCGTGAAGGAATTTCCCCTGCATTGGCAGGTTTCGCCAATTTCATATTACTTATTGCCAATACACACTTTTATCATAATTGACCTTTTTCTTAATATATCTAATTTCTTATATCTACCGTATTTTTCGCTCTATAACACGCACTTTTTTGCTCCTAGAAAGCAAGGGGAAATGCCTGTGCGTGTTATGGAGCGAATGCACTGGACTGGAGCCCTGGCTGCCGTCAGTCAAGCAAAGCGTCTGTCCCGCTTTGCGCGGCTCTCGCTTTGCTTGCTTTAAAGCAACCTACGGAGAAGCCGGGGAGGAGGGAGTGAAGGAGAGCCATGGCAGCAAAGCGGGAAGCAGCCGCTTACACGGGAGGAGGGACAGATGGGAGCCATAGCGAGCCGGAAGGAGGCAGGCGGTTAAACGCCAGCAGGCGCTTTTAAAAGCGTTGCATAGTCAGCAACAGCTGCTGCAGCCTCAGCTAGCAAAGGTCTCTCTCTAAACGGAGCAACGTTTGCTCTAAACGGAGCAATGAGGCTGCAGAGGGACGGCAGGGCACAGGAGGGGTTGGATTGGGAAGGGAAAAGATTAAGCAACCAGCAGCAAAAAAAAACCCAACCTCGAGCTCTGAGCCACGAACGCAGTGAAAACCAGGAAGTAAAAAAAAAAGGCTGGGGAAGGCAAGGGATGAGGGAGAGGGGAAAACTATGCAAATCCCCCCCCCCTCAGCTGATCCGCTGGGGACGGGAGCTGGAGTGTGCTTTTTTACTTCTGCAGCTTGTTTTCAGGCAGGATAGATTTGAGCATTGTCTGGGTCCTAGTGCCCTTACCGCTTTTTTGTGCTCCATTCTATTGCTGCTGGTGGCTGCTTATCTCTCAAACTGAACCTGATACCAGTAGCCACGTGTACAAACAAAGTAGAAGGCTGCAAGCAGGAGCGCTTTTACACAGCTAATGGCGAATCCCCTGCAATCCAAGTCCTCCTCACTTGCTCAAATCTATTCTGCCTCAAAACAAGGAGCGGAAGGAAGAGGCGGCAAACTGTTAAATGGAAAAAAACCCCAGGCACAGGGCAAATACCTTATGTATACCTTTAAAGCAACAGTGTTCTTTCCCTCCCTCCTCCCCACTTAGCTCGCCGAAAAGCTCCTTCTCCACCCACCCCACGCGTGTTCCTTGTCCCTTGAGTGCTTTTCCTTCCCTCCCCACTTAAAACGTGGTTACAAAGCACGGATCCACATGGATCCTCAGGATTTTTGCACTGGGTCACCCCAAATTCACCATCAGATCACATAGCATGTCCATGGCTGCAGCCAGCACCAAAAAACACACACGCACCCACTGTTTCATGGGGCCGCAATGGCGCAAAAACATGGTTACAAAGCATGGATCCACATGGATTCTCAGGATTTTTGCATTGGGCTACCCCAAACTCACCGTCAGATCACGTGTCTGTGGCCACAGCATGAACCACAAAAATCATACATCCACTGTTTCGTTTAGAATATTTTTTTTCTTGTTTTCCTCCTCTAAAAATTACGTGCGTGTTATGGTCAGGTGCGTGTTATAGAGCGAAAAATACGGTACCTTGCAACTATTACTAAAGTTCCTCGAATGCTGCAACAGAATTTAAACTACTATATTTATTTTTCAAACATTCTTTGAAAACCTCCCATTTTGAAACAAATTCCAGTTTTGATTTATTCTTTATTTTTTCTGATAAACCATCTAATTCGGCATATTGTGTCAGCTTTTGGATCCAATCTTGTATAGAGGGGGTTTCATTACTTGAAGAGTTGAAGGTGGCTCTTATTGGACTCAAAATTTGGTCACTGATGGCAGTGATGTGTGGCAAGGTAGCCAATGCCCAGCTGCCACCGAGAGGGCCCAGATGAGCGTCCAGAGCGTGGTGGCCAAAAAGGGTTCTGGCCTTGGGCAGGGACAGTGATCCATCACTCAGGCATTACCTTCCGTGTTGCGTCCCTTTACAGGCTTGACAAGGTTCATCTGTCTGTGATTGGGAATGAATTTTTGGCTGACCTCCGTATCAGCGGGGTTAAGGGATTGGTTACAGGTGTGAGTGGTTGGTGGTGAGCGCGGGTGCTCGTGTGGTGGATAGGCTCTGGTTCAGGTGATAGGGATGGGAGAACACACTCGCCATCCCTATGTGAAGGGTATTCCATTAAAGGTTTGGTTGATGGTTTGGTCAACCCCTGAGAGAGGGTTGTGCCCGTGCCTGAGTCCAGGGGGGCATTTGGCTTGGCAGAGATAGCCTGTTCCCGGCTTTCTGCTTAACCAGGTGTTCACCCTAGGCTGACCTATGCTGGTGCCCTGGGTCAGTGCTACCTGCAACAGTGCAGGGAACTAGCCGAGCCAGAGCCTATGCAACCACTCACTTGCTGTAATCAATAAAGTTGTGGCCTAAATTCTGCCAAAGATCCAAGCCAAAATTTCTGTCTTGTGTGAATTTATTTAGGGTGGGGTTTGAAGGTCTGAACATGCAAGGGGAAATTGGCAAGTTGCCTGTTCTGGATAGGGTTGCCTCCCTCAGAAGGAGCAAATGCAACACATGGACTAGCTTACAAAGCCGATTGGGGAAGCCAGTGTTGCATGTGTGACATCATACACACACACGACACTTGGTGCATGCATCACACATATATGTGACATCACACACATGCTAAGTGTCATGTGTCACAAGCAGCCCAAGCCGAGCATCCCAAACTCTGAGCGCTGTGTGCACCGTCAGTTTCTCCACCTCTTCCTCCTGTGGCTGCCAGGGAAGGAGGCCCTGACTCCTCCCGACATTGCTCTGAGAAGGAGAAGGAGGTGTCACCAGGACAAGCTGGGGGCTCATTCCCCAGTAACTGCAGGAGGAGAAGCCGGCCACAGAAGCCGCATGTCTGCATTCAGCCTCCTCACCCCCCGAACATTGGGGGGGGGGGGAGCTAGTGCCCCTGACCTGCATACATCTCTGTCACTAGAGGCCCCGGTGTCCTCTGTGTCTAGGAGAGCCTTTTGCCAGCTTTGTCTACAGCTGTTTGTGGACAGGGACAGCCCGACCACTGTAGGACATGCATTGGTAACCTCAAAGCTGGATTACTGCAATGAGTTCTATGTGGGGCTGCCCTTGGGCCTGGTTCGGAAGCTCCAGCTGGGGCAGAATGCTGCAGCCAGATTGCTGATGGGAGCTTCATGCTGAGGATAATTGACGCCATCTTTGAAACAGCTGCACTGGCTGTCCACCTCCTACCAATCCACGTTCAAGGTCCTTGCATTCATTTACACAACTGAACAACTTAGGTCCAGGTAATCTCAGGGACCACCTGAATCCTTATAATATTCCAGCTTGATCGCTGAGATTGCAGGAGCGCCATTGGTCATTCCCCAAGTCGGCAAGGCTCATTTGACAACAGCGAGAAATAATGTCATTGGACCAGTCCTGTGGAACTCTCTGCTACTGGAGATTGAGCTATTAAATGTCTGCTGGAAACATCCCTATTCTGCCAGGCCTATACAGGCAAGTAATAAGGCATCCTTCCACAATGGTTAATTGTTGTCTGTTTTTAACGTTTTTATGGTTTTCATTGTAGTGTTTTATGTTTTTCTTGTTGTAAATGACTCTGATAGTTGTTTTTGAATGACACAGCAACATACAGATATTTTAAATAAATGAATAAATAACCACATAAGAACTCTCAGAGTGTAACAGTCAGTCCCTTCCCAGGGAACCCTTGGAACTGTAGCTTTGTGAGGGGAAGAGGGGGTCTCCTAACAACTCTCAGCACCCTTCACAAACTATAGCTCCCAGAATTTGGTGCTGTGGGGGGGGGGACAGGAGTGCTTTAAGTGGTATCATCAGTGCTTTTTTTCTGGGGATACACAGGGGTATGCACACCCCTAAACATTTTGTGAATCTTTGTACTTTTGTCCATTTACTATATTTATTTCCCCAGATTTGAACTATAAAATTGTGATTTTCTTGAGTCAAAATGAGAGTACCTACCCCTAAACATTTTTTTAAAAGAAAAAAGCACTGGGTATCATAGTTCCAGTTACAGATAGGTAGCCGTGTTGGTCTGCCATAGTCAAAACAAAAAAAAAATTTTTCTTTCCAGTAGCACCTTAAAGACCAACTAAGTTAGTTCTTGGTATGAGCTTTCGTGTGCATGCACACTTCGTCAGATACTCAGTGTATCTGACGAAGTGTGCATGCACACGAAAGCTCATACCAAGAACTAACTTAGTTGGTCTTTAAGGTGCTACTGGAAAGAAAAAAATTTTTGTTTGTTTTGGGTATCATAGTGTGTAAGTGTCTGGTGTGTACATAGCCAGTGTCTTCCTGGACGCTGGGGTCATGGCAGCTTCTAGATTTCCCCTTAGGGTGTAGGTTTGTTGGGGCAGGGAGCTGACTCTGTCAGGTTTGTCAGGAGTGAAACTAGACTTTAGTTCACCCGGGTCAAAGATCCAGTTTGGCACCCACACTCACACATTTGTGTACACACACATACAGGCTGGGAGCCTCAATGGTGCCCCTCTGGAGGCTTCACCCAGGGCAAAAAACTCTGTAGCTAAAGTTCTGGGTTTGTTCCTCTGTAAAACACTAGATTTCCTGGTGCCAATGGAGGCGTCCCTTGAAATGCAAATAGAGACAGGTTTAGGAGAGGTCTATGGCAGGGGGAGGAAGAGGTGAATCCTCCCTCCCAATCCATCATGGCCCTGAGGCGGCTTATGCCTCTCCTTAGCAGTTCTTTACTAAACAGAAGAATCCTTCATGTTCTCAGTGTTTATTCAATTAACAACGATGCCTATATTGCCCCTGAGAAACATGAAGCACAAATTAGTTGTAATGGAGAAATATAATTACCTTTAATAAACTGTAGCGTGAAAGCACAATGCAGCATACATTATACGATTTAATAATACAAAAATCTCCTTTTCGCGCCAGTAGGCTTCTCTTAAGTGCAATGTAGTTATGAAACTGAGGGGCCAGTACTTAGCAGAAACCCAGGGGGCTTGGGGTCTACACTTTTTGAAGTTTTAAGGCCAAAGTGCACATTATATTAAGCACACTGCCAGTAAAACATTTGCAATTATTTGCACTTCACTGGCTGGTATCCCACATTGCCCCCACCCCCCTTTTGAGACCCATGGTTGAAATGCACCTGATCTATGATGATGCCTTTTTTGAAACTCACCTGATGCTCCGGTTTGCTTTGGAGCAGAGAGGAGAGTGGCTGGTGCATGTGCCCATTGACAACATGCTACAGTTCATGGAGTACTATAACATGCCTGCAGGGCCATTGGGTTCAATGGTGGCTCCCTGAAGGCCATCATTCAGCATAAAGCACCCAATTCAAAGAGGAGAGCCAAGCAAACAAGTGAGAGAAAAATATGAGGCATTCTGGATCCTGCTGTAGTCTTTCTAATCTTATATGCAAGAGAAAAATATGAGGCATTCTGGATCCTGGATCCTGGATTCTGTAGTCTTTATAATCTTATATGAATGTGTGTGTGTGTGTGTGTGTGTGTGTGTGTGTGTATTCATGTATGTGTATGTGTAATACACATGAATGTATATGCATGTAAGTATGTAATACCTTTTGATCATGTATGTATGAATGTACATGTATGCATGTAATAACTTTTGATTAATATGAAATTTTAAAATAAACTGGAATTTTCTATGAACAGAAGGAATGCTGAGAATCTAATGCAAGTCATTTTTATGAGTTGTGCCTTTTGGGGTTGGGTGAGGGAGGGCTACCCCTTTAATATCAGTTGACCCCCAAACTGAAGTGGGATCTAGTCCTTTCCAGAAGTAGGTCTTACATTTGCTCCTTTCTCATTTCCAGTTTGGAAATAAGAGGCTTTATTTTCAGAGTCTGAGCGAGTTGTGATGAGTGCCACTAACCATGAAATGGTGGGTTTTGCTCTCTCTTCTCTGTGCTCTGCCAAGAACAGCATTTGGGTTTCCAGTAAGTAATATAGTTTGTTGTATGCCTGGTACATGAATGTGTTGACTTTTATTTCATGAGTCTCAGGGTCCAATCCTATACACATTGGGAGGAAACTTCCCTGAATCAATGAGATTAACATCTAGGTAGCCGTGTAAAAGGTTACACTGTGAGGAGTAGCAGCAGCAGTAGTATTGCTATTGTTGCTTTTATATGCTGTCAAATCCTTGCATCATTTCCCCCTTATATTATTATACCAGTTGTGTTTAGGTTGCAATGTTAGCTGTTGTAGGGTTTTTCTGGAAAATGATAGTGGCTTATACAATCTAAAAATACATAAAGATAGAACATTATTGGTGACTCTAACCCATTTCCCCTTTGGTTGGTCGTGGCAGCATTAATCTCCTCGCACTTCATAAGAATAACGGAGCCCAGAATGCCAACAGAGATCAACTTGCATCTATCCATGTTCATTGTGGGCAAGCAAGAGCCATGATCACAGTCCAAAGGTATGTTCCAGGCAAAAAGGCTTGAAGGCAAGAAGCTCGAGGAGGAAGACCTCTTTTAAGAACATAAGACCATAAGCAGAGTCTGCTGGATCTGGTCAATCCACCCTTCTAGTCCAGCATCCTGTTCTCACAGTGGCCAACCAGATGCCTCTGGGACACCAGCAAGCAGGACATGAGCACAAGGGCTCTCTCCCTTCCTGTGGTTTCCAGCAGCTGATACTCAGAAGTATTGTTGCCTTCAGCCATGGATGCAGAGCATAGCCACCATGGCTAGCGGGCATTGGTAGCCCTCTCTCTCTTTGGAAATGTGGGAGCACAGGTAGAGTGTGACTTAATTCAGTTGGCAGCACAGAGGAATATGATGCTCAGGTAGGAAGCTAAAAATTGCATCAAATCAGCTGAAGCATCTGCAGTGTGGCAGGAAGCTATCTAGAAGCCAGTTATCTCTTCCCATGAATAATTGGTAAAATGGTGCTCTGGAGTCCTTAGGATGACAGCATTGCTGCTTGTTCCATCTTCCTCTTCCTCCTCTCCTTGATCACGGCAGCATCATAATAGCCCTTGAACTTGATCAGAAAGATAGGGATTGGGATGACTATGGTCAGCACGCCACAGAGTGCCGCACAGGCTGCTATCACTTGGGAGAATTCGGTGATAGGGTACGAGTCTCCATAACCAACAGTGGTCAAAGTGATGACTGCCCACCAAATGCAGGATGAAATGCTCTCAAAATAAGATTCAGGTACCGGGTAAAGGACTTCTGTGTAGAACATGAGGATGCCGAAGAACAGACTTTCAAAGATAAAGATGACCACGAAGATGAAGATCTCTCTGAAGACAGACCTGGACGTGTATGAAAGGACCTGGAACATTAGAGGGATTTCTATGAGCTTAAGGATCTTCAAGAGCTTGAGGGTGTACAGTGCACGGACGAAACCCAGCCAGGCTTGTCCATGTGTGCAAAGCTCGATGAAAATTGGAAAGAGGGAGATGAAGTCAGCTATGTTCAGGGGGCTGGTCAGGAACTTCTTTTTATTTGGGCAAAACGTAAGCCGCACAGAAAACTCAAACAAGAACCAGAGGACGCAGAAAAACTCCAGAGGGATGAGGTAAGGGAAGTATTTGTGAATCTCATTGAGGACGGTGTCAGTGCTGTTGTATTCATGTCCATAGACAAAGAACTCAATTTCTACATCAGCCTTCTTTATGAAAAGGATGCAAATCCCAATGTTGAAGACCAGGGAGATAGCGGCCAGAACCTGTGGAAAGAAAGTTCAGCTGTGTCACGAAGTTAGTTTGTGAGCTTTGTGTTAGAATATAGGAACATAAGAACATAAGAAGCACCTGCTGGATCAGGCCAAAGAAGCATCTAATCCAGCATCCTGTCCTCACAGTGGCCACCAGATGCCCCAAAGGGAAACCAGCTAGCAGGATCTGAGCACAAGAGCCTTCTCCCCTCCTATGGTTCCCAGCAACTGATATTCAGAAGCATTGCTGCCTCTCCAGGGCTAACAGCCACTGATAGCCTTACCATTCTCCATGAATCTGTCTAATCCTCTTTCAAAGCTATCTAGATTGGTGGCTATCACTGCCTCCTGTGGGAGTGAGTTTCCTGCTCTATGTGCTGCGAAAAGAAGTACTTTTTAAATCTGTCCTGAATCTTCCAACATTCAGCTTCCTTGGATGTCCAGGAGTTCTAATGTTTTGGGGCACTTTCTCTGTCCCATGCAAACTTCTATCATGTCACCTCTTACTTGACTTTCTTCTAAACTAAAAATATCCAGACACTGCAACATTTCTTCATAGGAGCATTGTTCCATTCTTGATGTATGGTCTACACTGATTGGGGAGTGGATCTCCAGTATTCTAGAAAGGTTCTCCCCTCCCACCCTACTTTGTGGTGCCACTGGTGATCAAACCTGGAACCTTCCATTGGCAAGGCAGATGTTCCACCACCGAGCTCTTCCCCCTAAATTGTGAAATTGTGGCAGAACCCCATTTAGCCCCTGTTTGCACAGTGGATCAGCCTTCCTCAGCCTGGTGTCCTCTAGATATCTTGCGTTACTATAAATCCCATCAGCCCCAGTCAATGTGACTGTTTTCCCATCAGCTCAAACTTCATTCAGTCATGCTGGCTATGTCTGATGGGAGTTGGTGCAAAATATCTGGAGAGCACTATGTTGGAAGAGACTTTCCCAGATTCCCACAAAGAAGGAACTGCTCCATCTACCATCCTTGTGTCCTTAATTTACTGAGAGCTACTATTTCCCTCTCAGAATTAATGGTGCATGCATGGCTTTGATAGGTAGCCTACATGTGAAGAGATGTAAAAAAAAAGAGTGTGTGAAAAAGGATATTGTCAGGAGAATCTTCTTACACAGGCTGCGTGAAGAATGTGTCAAGAATGTTTGTGTAGAAAAAGCTCAGCCTTGAGCTCGCCTGATAGAGAGAAGGTACCCTGTTCTTCTCAATGAAGCAGGCATCTGGTTTTGTTAATGCAGACATGTGTTTTCTCTGTAAACATAATTTCTATGTGTGTTTAAAGCTGAGGGGAGGGGATGCCTCTATATAAGCCTGTGTAATGTATAGGCACGTGAACTCCACATGGCAGGATTTTTTTCAGTTGGAACTCACCGGAACTCTGGCACCTCTTAGTTGGGCACCATTGCCATTATAAGAGAACAAGGGAGGCATTTATGGTGAGTTCCAGCACCTCTTTTCCTAGAAAAATAGCACTGACCCAATGGTACAAAAGGAGCTTACAGATGTAATCCCAAAGCCTTTGCCTATTATTTTTGAGAATTCTTGGAAAACAGGTGAGGTTCCTGCATACTGGGGGCAGGCAAATGTTGTCCCCATCTTCAAAGGGTGCGGGGGGAGAAGATACAGTTAACTACTGACCAGTCAGCTTGATTTAGGTAGCAGGAAAGGTCATAGAACACTTAATTAAATGGTTGGTCTGTGAGCACTTATAAAAGGATGCTCTGATTACTAAGACCCAGCATGGATTTCTCAAAAACAAGTCATGCCATATGACACAGTTCTTTTTTTGATAGAGTTACAAGCTTGGTGGATCAGGGGAATGCTGTGAAGGTATTGTATCTTGATTTCAGTTAGGCTTTTGACAAAGTTCCACATGATACTCTTGCAGAGAAGCTGATAAAATGTGGGCTGGACAAGGTAACTGTTAAGTGGATTTCTAGTTGGTTGACTGACTGAACTCAAAGAGTGTTCACTAATGGTTCCTCATCATCTTGGAAAAAAGGGAGAAGTGAGGTGACACAAGGTTCTGTCCTGGGTTCATTGTTGTTCAACATCTTTATAAACAACTTGGATGAAGGAATTGAGGGGATGCTTATCCAATTTTACAGGTGACATCAAACTGGAGGGGTAGTTAATGCTGCTGGAGACAGAACTGGGATTCAAGATGACCTTAACAAATTGGACCCCCCCCTCTCTTCTTGTTTTAAAGCAGCAAAGGGAGCCCTGTTTGCACTTCCAGATGTTGTTGGAGTCCAGTGCTCATCAACCCCAATGACCAGGCTCTGTGGAAGACCACAGGCTCCCCATTCCCATTTTAAAGAAATGCTCCAGCACTTACCTTTGCACTACCACTGGAAAACGGTTTTTCGAAGAGGGTCCAAATTCTGGGCTGCCACTGGGCCCTGCAACTATTATTCCCCCTTCCCACCTGGGCCAGGAGAGCCTGGTCATCTTCGTCTTTGCTGTCATCCCAGAGGGCGAGGTCTTCCTGCTGGCTCTCCATGTCGCTCAGCCTCTGCCAGCAACAGGGAGCCAGGGCGGCCTCACTGATCTCCCAAAAGGCCAGCTCCTCCTCAAGGACAGACTTGCAGATGTACTGAGGGCAATGGAGGTGCTTGGTCCTGCAGTAGTTCAGCACCTCTTCAAAAACACGAGTATCTCTGTCGAAGAAGAACTCTCCAGTGTTGGGGTCATAGTCAAACTCAGTGGATGCCTCCTGGGGCCCTGTGAGGCGGCTCAGTTTGGTCCCAGGGAAGGCTTGGAGGGTGCTAGCATAAGTCTTGTAACGGATTCCCCTGAAGTTCAGGGTGATCTTTTCTCTAGTAGATTTCATAATCCTGGCTCCTTGTAATTGCAATGTATCCGCCTGTCAGGATGGGACAAGGGGCAAAGTATAGTCAGATGCATTGGAGGTATTTAAGTAGAAGTTAGATAGCCATCGGCCAGGTATTCTTGAGCTATGATCCCTGACCCTCGGGGCAGCCTTCCAATTCTACAATTCTATGATTCATTGGAGGCTTTTGAACAGAGGTTGGATATCTATCTATCTATCTATCCATCTATCTATCTATAATCTATCTATATCATCTATCTCCTAGCTTTTCCCCAGACCAGGACGCAAGGCAGCTTGAACAAATCACAGCAAAACAGATAAAATGCAACAAGCTAGAAATATTGTTATTAAAAAGTAATTAAACTGTACTAGAATTAAAACAATATAAAAACAGATCTATTTTACTTGGCAAACCAGGCAGATGGGCGGCATAGAAATAATAAAATTATTTTTATTGTTTTTATTATTGAAACATGGATAGTAAAAATAGAATAGCATTATTGAAAAGCCCTTTCCAAAGGCATGTCATCAGTCTTCATCTGCTGGAGGAATAATGACAAGCGGGTGGCCAGCCTGCTTTCTCAAGGGAGGGAGTTCCAAAGTTGCTTGCGGGTGTCCACCACTAAGAAGGGCCTGTGGGGGATGACAGGACCAAGAGAAGGGCTTTCCCCATAGATTCCAGAGCCTTGGTGGGTTTGTATGGGAGGATACGGTTAGGGTAGTGACATAGCTTGAGCAGCATAGCTAGTGGCTAGATTATGTCAAACCCCTGATTAAAAAAAGGGACATCCCATTCCATAATTATAATTTTACTGTTTATACCCCACACATCTTATTGGGTTGCCCCACCCACTCTGGGCAGCTTCCAATATATATAAAAACATAATAAAACATTAAACTTTTAAAAAAACCTTCCCTATACAGGATTGCCTTCAGATGGCTTGGGAATCTGACAATTCCATACCCTCCAACATTTCTGCAATGAAAATAGGGACATCGTAAGGAAAAATGGAACATTCCAGGATCAAATCAGAAACCAGGATGCCTTTTCTAAATCAGGGATGTTCCTGGAAAATAAGGACACTTGGAGGGTCTGCTATGTGTGTGTGAACCTGGGTCTCTTCAGTCCTATTCTAACCCTCTAACCCAGGGAAGGAAACCTCCCTTTCTGCCCTTGGGAATCTCCCTGGCTTCACTCCTAATCACATGCACCAACTCTAGGGGGTGAAGGTATCATCAGCCCCCTCAATATTGCTTAGCAGGGGGGTCATCCTCCCTGAATATTGAGGGGGCAGAGGAGACCGAACTGCCAAGCTGAGCACAGCACAACATCAACGGAAGACTGCACCGATCTGTGCAGTGGCAAGAGAGGCTGAGGGGACTGACCTGGCACAAGGTCCCAGTGGCCTATGCAGCATCTCCTGACACTGTGGGGACCAGCATGGCCTAGTGGAAGGCTGCAACTGTCTGGGTGGCATCTCCTGATACCACACAGGTTGGTGTGGCCTTATGCTAGTCCTCACCAGTTTACCGTGCACGGCAGGGACGTATGTGACGTCATAGGACATATGTCACACATGCAATATTACATGTGTGCAACATGCGCCAGCCCCCCTAATTTTGGGGGCAACACGGTGCCTCTGCTCCTGACCAGCAGCAAGAGAAGAGTAGCCAGGATATCTGCAAAACAGGTACAGCGGTACCTCAGGTTACATACGCTTCAGGTTACAGACTCCGCTAACCCAGAAATAGTGCTTCAGGTTAAGAACTTTGCTTCAGGATGAGAACAGAAATCGTGCTACGGCAGCGCGGCAGCAGCAGGAGGCCCCATTAGCTAAAGTGGTGCTTCAGGTTAAGAACAGTTTCAGGTTAAGAAAGGACCTCCGGAATGAATTAAGTACTTAACCCGAGCTACCACTGTAAAACGTTTGCCACCATTGCCTCCCTTCTTTGCTTTTCTACTGCTCTCCCTGCCGCACACAAGGGAGAGATGCTTGAACATCCCTGGAGAAGGATCTGGGCACCCACCCCACCACTGATCTGCAGCAGCTGACCTGGTGCCAGGCTTCTGCATTTTGTGGGCAGGGTAAGGCGGGGAAAACATTGCTGGGTCAGTGTAGATGGTTTTTGGGCTGGATTGGTTGAGGTTTTGTTCATCTGCTAATTAGTGGATGGGAGCGTTGCTTTGTTTATTGCTTGAGAACTGCAAATGCTGTTTGTTACACTTTGCAGCGCTGGTGCGTCGTTTTTGTTTTTCTGTTAAGTTGTATGTTACATGCAGGGGTTCCGAGTATATGGGGCAGAGAACCCTCCTCAATATTTTGGGGCATGAGGCTCAGCCCTCCCTCCCCCCAATTGTTGTCACCAGCTTCTTGGGTCGCTGCAACACTGTGTTAAAATTGCTGTTGTAATAGAGGGACCCAGTGACAGGAGCATTATTCATTGTTTTGCCCAAAGGCCACTGACATACTGAAAGGATTGGCAGGACTGAAATAAATCTTACGACGTAGATAGGATTGGATACAATAAGAAACTGTGGAAAAGTAACAGACATAAGAAAACCTGTTGAAGGGAGGGAAGGAAGTCAATGCTCAGCAGAGTGTAGGGAAAGAATGTGGGTAAATTATTGTTGAATTTTAATGTATTTTGTTGTTTGTATTAAATGAAACACCAATAAAAAGCATTTTTTTAAAAAAGACATACTGAAAGGATCACACAGATGACAAGCGACGAGGTGGATGGAGGGTGAAATATACTCGGAGCTGAGTGTTGATTTCATGTTCTTTATTTCAGCTCACGGTAAACAGTGAGTGAGAGCTTCCCCCCCAAACCTCTGGTTATATATATCAGTACATAACAGAGGGCAGGAATACCCTCTTTGTATTTTAAAACACAGCCTCTGTTGTTATTGTTTACATACTGATTAAGTAAAATAGATTCACGGTTCACTATCATTGCATTGCAGGGGGTTGGACAAGATGACCCTTCCAACTATACAATTCTGTGATGTTATGATTCAATAACAAGTTTTGCAGTGTGGACCCTAATCTTAGAAGCAGCCTGTTCATAAAAATCCAAGCACATGGATTGTGAAGAGGTAAGGATACAATATCCCAGATGGCAAATTTCTTGCCTGAGAGAGAGTATGCTATATATAATAACATAAACAATGAAGCTGAGTCTATTCCATCCAGCATAAACAAAACAGGGGGACTTG
Source organism: Podarcis filfolensis (assembly GCF_964270895.1). Lineage (NCBI taxonomy): Eukaryota > Metazoa > Chordata > Lepidosauria > Squamata > Lacertidae > Podarcis > Podarcis filfolensis. The sequence continues at coordinate 29,958,961 of NC_139617.1, forward strand.
TAACGTCCCCCTTTTCTGACACCCCTCCAAAGTTACAGCAGCTATCTCTTGAGAGGAAGGGTATGTCAGAAGGAATATTGAACACACCCACCCACCCACCCTTTGCATTAATGTAACATTTTTACAACTGTATTTTTGTAAAATTGTTTTTAAGTTGTCTGTTGCTGCTTCAGTTTTTTGTACACCTCTTAGAGATTTTTTTTTTATATATTAAGTGGTGTAGAAATTAAACAACCAGTCAATCAATCAATCAATCACTTTCCTCTGGGGCTGATGCATACCTGTGTTGCCGCAACTGTTTGCAAACCTCAGTCTTGCATGCCTGTCGGCAATGACTGCTCCTCCTGCGCTATTTCTTTGTACTTAGAAAATGCCAGATGTTTAACTCTCATCTCTACCCTAGAAGCCACAGGTATTGTACAGCCCCCCCCCCAAATCTACACATTTTCACCTGCTTAGGAAAGGTTTTTTGGTTCTTACCTTTAGCTGGGCAGTGTTTTTTCCAGACCCTCAGAAAGACCAACCAGCAAGAGGACAGGCAAGAGAGAGGGGAAAACAGGATGTTCTGTGGCTTATATCCAAGCTTTGTGGCTCATAGATGCCAGAAAACAAAGCTAGCCTATAAAACAGAAACCCTCCCTCCATCCTTCCCTCTCTGGCTAGTTCTCCCAACAGTAAACTCACATATTTTAGGGAATATTTCACAAGGGTGAGCATTGCAACAAAGCAGATGGGCTTTGGACAGCATATTCTGTCCCCTTTGCACTGCCACCCATTGTTCCTGCTAGATCCTCAAAGGCTAGCAGTGCTCTGGAAATATGCAGGGTTCGCATGCCCTTGGCAGACTTTTGTGCCAGGAACTTATGCAACAGAAGAGAAAAAGATACGGGTGGGAGACTTAGAGTTGGTTTATTTCCTGGCTGTTTTCGTTTAGGCCACTGCTAAAGCACAACACACCCACACCCACCCCTATCCTCACCACATATTTTTTTTATTTTCCAGTCAGTTATGATTCACCTTGGGAATAATATGTTGCAAAGGCCCTATTTTGTGTTCTGTTTCTGGTAAGATGACTTCAGCCCTGCACCCTGGTAATCAAATATAAAAGAAACTACTGCACCCATAAAATATTTTTAAGGGGCAAAACAGGTAAGAGAATGCAGGATTTAGTAAGAAAGCACAACGAGCCTGCTGGATAAGGCCACTGGCGCATCTAACCTGGTGTCCTGTTCTCAGGAGAGTTCAGAGCAATCACATCCCAAGAGGGCCTTTCCCTCCCATTGCTGCAGTCTCAGGTTCCAAGAGACCCCAAAGATCATGTCTGACCCTCACTGCAGCATAAAACAGACTGCTCACCTGTGTTCGTCCCACCATCTCCCTGCTTGCAAAAGGGACACTTTCCCCCCTGTTCACTTACCGTATCGTCCACTCCAGTTCTCGAAACTTCTACCTCCCGACTCTGGGATTGTCTTTTGCTGACTACCCAAAGCTTAGGGTTGGGTCTCTCCCCTCTGTGTCCGGCAGAGAGTGTTATATATTAAGATTAACTGCAGTTCTCACTCAGGGCCACCTGTATGCAAATGAAGGATTGAGAACTGTCGCTCACTGATAGGTTAGCTAGTTGGGAGTTGTTAGTGTTATAAGTTAATTAGTATTCTATAAAGCAGCCAGCTAGGCTGCTGTGAGTGTGTCTCCAGGAGCAGTTCTAACTGCTGTAATAAAGAGCTGTGAATCTAACAGAGCTGTGTCCTTCGTCCATCTTTCCCACTATTTAACACTGGCGATGAGGATGGGATAGGATGAAACAAGACACAGTGAGAGCGGAACTGCTGAGCTGAACACTGAAGAGCTGAGATATTGCCGAGGCTAGTGTCCATTCCTCACCATTCAACCGGCACCAGGAAAACATGGCATCGCTACTGCTTCTATCCCTGTATTCACCAGATAAGTCCTGGCAGTCTTATCTCGCTCATTTCAAATGCTACCTTGAGGCAAATGCTCTCACCAATTTGACGGACAATCGGAAAAGAGCTCTTTTCCACACTGTCTGCGGCTCAGAAGTTTTCGAGACAGCTAGGGCTCTCGTGGCTCTGCTTGTGGTGCAGGGACCTTGGGACACACTTACTGAGAAATTCAAGGGACACTACGCACCCAAGGTGTCCAGAATCGCTGCCCATCACACGGTCCATCATCGAATCCAAACTGAGGGGGAGACAATCAGTGAGTTCTTAGCGGCCCTCAGGAAGGCTGCATACCACTGTGAATTCCAGGACTTGGACGATGCCCTGCTGGATCAAATCATGTGCGGTGTGAGGGATGAGAAACTACAGCACCGTTTCCTTACCAAGTCTGATCTCACTCTCAAAGAGGCCATCGAGGAAGCTCAAGCCGCGGAGGCAGCGAAACATTCAACAGCGGAGATACGCAAGGCCAACAGCACAACAATTTCAAAGAAGCCAACCTCGGTTCACCATGGAGAGATCAGCAATTCTGAAGGCTGCTCAGATGAAAAGGATGATGTTTGCTGCATCAAGCAGAAATGTGGAAAGGTCAAACGGTGAACGACGGACCAGTCAGACTGCAGGTTGCGGTGGCAACCACCCTCGGTCCAAATGCGGTTTCAAGGACACCATCTGTCGGTGTTGTTTGCATAAGGGTCATATTACAATGGTTTGTTGCTCGTCTATGCTCGCAGATATGCTACCGGCACCAGGAAACAAAAAGGCAAGGTATGCTAACAAGGACTGCCATGCCATCACCAACTGTTGTTGCTCAGCCGAGCTGACAGTTGGCCAGGCTGACGGGTCTGAACACCGAAAAATTTATGTCACCGTGACTATTGAGGGCAAAACATGCAACATGGAAGTTGACACGGGCTCTGCCATGTCAACCGTCTCTTGGAGTACCATCGAAAGGTTGATTCCCAAATTATCTAAGAAACAACTGAACTCCACCTACCTGCATTTGAGGGATTATCAGGGAAATAACATTCCGGTTGTAGGTGTGGGCAAGTTCAAAGTGACCTTCAAGGACTTTTTGGGACCGCTGAAGTTAGTCATAGTAGATGGGAATTGGCCCAGCCTACTGGGACTGGACTGGCTTGTGTCCCCAGGGTTGGAAATCACAAGCATCCAAAGTGTTTCGCAATCAGAAATAGATGCTGTCGTCACGGAGTTTTCGGAATAATTCAATGGAACCTTGGGACAGTATGTGGGTTGCCCATATCCTTTAACCTCGATCCGCTAATCACACCCATCAGAGTCAAGCCTCGACGCGTACCATTTGCACTCAAGCCTAAGGTGGATGAACAACTAGACAAGCTGATTGCACAGGGGGTCCTGGAACCCGTAGACAAAGCTAAGTGGGAGACTCCTATCATGACGCCCTTCAAGCCTGACAGGTCAGTACTGTGCTGACTATAAGTGCACGATAAACAAGGCACTCCAACAGCATGCGTACCCCGTCCCTGTCATCCAACACTTACTACACTCACTGGGAGAGGGCAAGTTTTTTGCGAAACTCGACCTTGCTCAGGAATACTAACAGCTGCCCATAGATGATGCCACTGCCAAGGCACAGACAATCGTCACTCACCATGGGGCCTTCCATTGTCGTTGGCTGCAGTTTGGAGTCAGCGTAGCACCAGGAATTTTCCAGAGCTTAATGGAGCGGCTCCTACATGGTCTGCCTGGCGTTGTACCCTACTTCAATGATGTGCTCGTCTCAGTGGGAACAATACAACAGGTTTTTGATCAGCTGCGGGCTGTCCTGACCAGGTTCCAAGAAACAGGTCTCAAAGTAAAGAGGGGGAAATGCCAGATTGCTGTACCACAAGTCGAGTTCCTGGGATACCTGGTTAACAGCTCCGGCATTCACCCCACGGAAGCAAAGGTCAAAGCTATACAACAGGTTCCCGAACCACAAAACAAGAAGGACTTGTAGGCCTTTTTAGGTCTATTGAACTTCTATAACATGTTCCTGCCACACAAAGCGACCGGTACTGAGCCACTCCATCGGGCCCTGGCAGCTTGGCTACCTCTCCAGTGGTACCTCGGCATTCTGGACCTGTATACATCCAGCCTACCTGAAGGATTGCGCAGTATTATGTACCTGTACTTCTAATCAAACCTGTGGCTAGCTTATATGGTATATGGTTGTAACAATTAAGGATTTGGGGGGGGGGGCTAACACCTCATCTAGGTGGGGGAGGGGTGTTATGTATTAAGATTAACTGCAGTTCTCACTCAGGGCCACCAGTATGCAAATGAAGGATTGAGAACTGTCGCTCACTGATTGGTTAGCTAGTTGGGAGTTGTTACTGTTACAAGTTACTTAGTATTCTATAAAGCAGCCAGCTAGGCTGCTGTGAGTGTGTCTCCAGGAGCATTTCTAACTGCTGTAATAAAGAGCTGTGAATCTAACAGAGCTGTGTCCTTCATCCATCTTTCCCACTATTTAACAGAGAGTCAGACTTGTTGGTGGCTTTCTTGAGGGTTTGATGACTCTGCCTTTTTTTCACAAGGGCACATTCCCAGGCGATTTCCTGGACAGGAATAATGCTGTCTGCTTAAAAAATTCTAACCACTTCACTGAATCCAGAGATTTTAGGGGAGTCTTGCTCTCCAACTTATAACAATACTTTTATTTCCACTACTGTTGCTTGTCAATATGGGGGAGACCCTGAGTGATAGTAGCTGAACAGGTCTGCACAACTTGCGTAACCCACCAAGCCGCACATCTACCAGCACTGTGCTATGGCTTACTAGAGCAGGGGAGGAATCTAGTTTGCATTTCTACTTGAACCCCAAGTTCCACCACCCTGGTGCAAAAGACAGACACTAAATCCTTTTCAAGTGATCATTTCTTGCTTGCTTGCTTGCATTTTTATCCCACCTTTTTTTGTCCAAGGAGCTCAAGGCAGAGTTATTCCCCTCTTCATTTAATCTCAACAACAGCCCCGAAGTAGGTTAGGCTGAGGGGCAGAGACTGGCCTCCAGGGTTACCCAGTGAACTTCATGGCTGAGTGGGGATTTGAACTTTGGCCTCTCCCAGACCGCAGGTCCCAGTCCAACACTCTAGCCACCACTGGCTCTCACCTGGTGTTCTGTGGAAGGTTTAAACCTGGAAGGAACGATGCAGCCACAAGTCCACCACTGGCCTTTGCATGCTAAGACTTCAAGCCTGAATCTAAGAAGACACCTGCACCAGATACCACTTTAAACAGTCATGGCTCCCCCCACAGAATCCTGGGAAATGGAGTGTGCTCATTTTCTACTCCCAGGAATACAATTTCCTGTGGAGAGGGTTGGTTGCTAAACCATTCTGGGGATTGTAGTTCTGGGAGCAGAATAGGGGGTTCTTTTGTCTTTTGCTGCTTAGGCTTGAATGTGGGGAAACCCAGGTTCAAATCCCAGCTAGGAGGCTCACTGCTTCTCAGTTATTCTTTTCTTTTATTTTTTAAAAAAAGTTTATTCAAATTTATACAAATCAAAAATAGAATGACAATTGCCATCAACTTTGGGGTGGAGCAGGCTGAAGATACCTTGGCACCTATGAGTTGGCTGCTATAAGTTAATGTACGTATATTGAAAAAAGAAGAAGCAAATCTTAATATTCCTTTGGATCCTACTCTTAACTGAAAAATAAATTCCAGCTAACAGATGCCAAGAAAATATTGCATATGATTGTTTTGGGCCTGATATTTAGATACTACTCAAAATTCCACAAGCATCTGAAATGTTAGCTAATGCGAACAGGCTTTGAAAGAGGATTCGGAAATTTTCATGAGAAGGCTGTCAATGGCTGGTAGCCATAATGACCATCCTCTGGGTCCATGGTCAGAGTTAGCGATGCTTCTGAATGCCAGTTGCTGAAATCCACAGGAGCAGGCGAGTTGCTCTCGTGCTCAGGTCCTGCTTCAGGTTTCAGGGGCCTCCCACTGCTGCTGTGCCGCTGCCGTCATACGATTTCTGTTCTCATCCTGAAGCAAAGTTCTTAACCCAAGGTACTATTTCTGGGTTAGCGGAGTCTGTAACCTGAAGCATCTGTAACCCAAGGTACCACTGTACAATCATATAACAGATTTGAGCAAAACTGGTCAGGGTTCATTCAATTTACTGAGTGTTGCAAAATCAAACCACATGCATGTATTGCCTCACAACTTAATTGCCTCTGCAAGGTCACTGTGACAATAATATCAAACCAAAGTTTGCCATCTGAGGCAAAGGACATGATTGCGTCCCCAACACATTCCAGGTCCAGATGCTGCCCAGGCAGGCAACTGAACCTTGCCTGAACACTGGTAATGGGATCATTGCCTTCTTCCCTGGCACCTGAGAGCAGCAGGGTCGCTTACGGGGCACAGGGTTTACGGGGCACATGACAAATTCATTTCCGTCCTCTAGTATCTTGCCATGACTCCCTGCCCCACAACATCTGACACTCTGCCTAATCTTAATTGTCAGTATACGCGGAGGAGGTAAGGAGAAGCAAAGTTAACCCTGCATTCTCCATGCCCCACCCAACATGCCCATGCATGAAATGGTTTTTCTCAATTTGTTTTAGCCAGTGGTGAACTAGTGGCTATAGTTTAAGACCAGGACTGCGAGACCAGGGTTCGAATCCCCCACTCAGCCATGGGACTCTCATCCTAACTTACCTCTCAGAGCTGTTGTGAGGATGAAATGGGGACAAGGATAACTACGTACGCCATCTTTAGCTTCTTGGGGTGGGGAAAAGGTGGGATGCAAATGCAATACACCAATAAATACCATAAATAGTTGTCTCTGCAAATTCTGCTTGATCATTCTTCCTTCCTTATTTTTTTATACAAATTGAAAATTAAGATTATGCCAGGGAGATTATTCTTTTCAACCACCAGAGGGTGCCCTACTACTACAGCGTTTGAGGGATAGATGCCTGTGTGACTGGGAAATAGAGCTAGAGACAGATGTTCACCTCTAACTAAACAGGGGTTTGTTGTTGTTGTTTAGTTGCTTAGTCGTGTCTGACTTCATGACCCCATGGACCAGAGCACGCCAGGCACTCCTGTCTTCCACTGCCTCCCGCAGTTTGGTCAAACTCATGCTGGTAGCTTCGAGAACACTGTCCAACCATCTCGTCCTCTGTTGTCCCCTTCTCCTTGTGGCCTCCATCTTTCCCAACATCAGGGTCTTTTCCAGGGAGTCTTCTCTTCTCATGAGGTGGCCAAAGTATTGGAGCCTCAGCTTCACGATCTGTCCTTCCAGTGAGCACTCAGGGCTGATTTCCTTAAGAATGGATAGATTTGATCTTCTTGCAGTCCATAAACAGGGGTTAGTTTTTTTAAAAGGTTTGCAACATAAAATACTTGTGAACAGAGGCAATTGCAAGGATGTCTATGCAACAGCAGAGCAATGTAGTAGAGATACAGCTTTTTTTAAAAAATCAGTAAGCTAATTAAGAGAGAATGCACATATTAATCAGATAGCAGTTTTTTAAAAATATATATTTTTTATTCAAGTTCTTATTGAATACTATAATTGTTAGGCACTAACTCAGAAGAAAAAAGCAAGCAGTGGTTGGGACATGATACAACGGCACAAGACTGTGCCCGTGTGGTGCTGTGGTTAGAGTGTTGGACTAGGTCCTGAGAGGACTAAGGTTCAAATCCTCCCACTCAAGCCATGAAGCTCATTGAGTGTGACTTTGTGGGGCAGTCACTCTCAACCTAAACTACCTCACACTCAAGTTAATTGCGCACAAGATGTGATTGCACTGCATTGCAATTGTACTGTGGTACTTCGGGTTACATACGCTTCGGGTTACAGACTCCCCTAACCCAGAAATAGTACCTCGGGTTAAGAACTTTGATTCAGGATAAGAACAGAAATCACGCGGCGGCAGCGGGAGGCCCCATTAGCTAAAGTGGTGCTTCAGGTTAAGAAGAGTTTCAGGTTAAGAACATACCTTCAGAACGAATTAAATTCTTAACCCGAGGTACCATTATAATTGGTATTTGTCAACTTGATATAAATTTCCTTGTATTATTCATATATTGTTGTTATAGGCATGTGTCTTTCAGCACTTTTTGTGGTTGTTCCGTATAGAATTGTGCCCTTAGACATGATTTTTTTTCGGGACAGCAGAAGTTACATCTGGTTGGAATTGCTGCGATTCAGCAGTGCTATTGTGTGTCTCTGAGATCTTGCTCAGCTCTTGCAAAGTATCCTGTTTGGCTTGTGTCCACCCTGTCAGCCTCCAAGGCCCATAAGCAGTAAATTCAAACTCACTCTCAGAAAGAGGATATTCATGTCAACCAGTTTACTTCCTCTTTCCTCAGCTGGAAAAAAAAGAATCTTATAGATTTGTAAACAAAGGAGTTTTGTCTGAAGTTCTACCTTGGCAGATGGTTCCAAGTGCTTGCAATTCCAGGGAAGACATAACAGTCAAAACTTTGGCATGAAAAGCTGTTAGGTTTTGGATAATTATTTTGTGGTTACAATAACCATGCATACAATGCTTTTAGGAATAGGAAATGAGCATGAATGGGAAGACTACTGAACTGAGACAACCCATATATTTTATTCCAGAGAATTCTTAGTGCTAAGCCAGTGGTTCCCAAACTTTTTTGGGCCTCTGCCCCCTTGGTTCAATAAATTCATCCCCAGTTTCTGTCCCCCACCCCACCCCCAGATTACCAGATTATGAAAAGCATTCTTCAGAATGGCAGTTTGAACAACCTACTAAGGAAGGCAATAACACAATAAAATTCAAAACCGTAACAATTCATTGCACATTTATTCAAAATCCAATATTTTTTATTGTTGTTTAATTGCCATATTTTTCCGTGTATGACACCCCCATGTATAAGATGCTCCCTATTTTGTGGGACTCCAAATTAAGAAAACACCCCTCAGCACTACACGTGTAAAAGACGAGCCTCAATTTTAAACCTAATTTTTTGGTTTAAAAAACCCCAGTCTTATAAACGGAAAAATACGGTAATGCAACAAAATTTATGACCTTGATCCTGTGATACCAGCTTTTCAAAATCTGCTGGTCACCTGAGATGTTCTGAATGCAAAACAGGCGCTCTGCCATTGCAAGCACAGTCCAGAACATGCAGCTATTTTTATTCTTAGTGTGTTGTACTCTGGCATAGTGAATTAACTTTAACAGCACCCAGACTCGTCTCCACCCTTCGTCCCTTAGACTGGGAAAAATCCTGTGTAGGCCTATGTTGGGAGTCCTGACAGGGAGCTGTACAAAACTAAGTTAAGTTGCCAAGCAGCATTGTGCAGCCTGGATTCAACGGTGTTTGATGCAAGCGGTAATCTCTTTTTAGTCTCTTGTTATTGCAACTGTTTGAAGTCTTAAATTATCGTTGTTAATTTTTCTGGTTGATAATTTATTGTTTTATCTTTTTTGTGAAATGTTTTGAGAGGCCCCCGCTTTTTTACAGTTAACTAGTTATTGGTATATAGATTTTATGAAACAAAACAAATAAAAACAATAAAGAGTTGACAGTCAACACTTCTGCCTTCAATAAATGCCTCCCTCTTAAGAGAGTTCTTTATTTTAACTTAGAAGTTTCTTGGGTTTCCCACCTTCTTGGTTGGATCAATCTATATGTAACCTATAGCAAAAAGGGAGGGAAAGGTTATCAACATTTTATTTTGGTTGCTTGTTTTGTTGTTAAAATAAAACCGGGGGTGGAGTGGGTGGGATACTTGCCGTTGTGTATATTTCCACACAGAACAGTGGGGTAGGGAAATGACTCTAGCTAATTCTGAAGCTGCAATAATTGCAGGGAATAGTGAGCTCAGATGGAAAGAACCAACAGAGCTGAGTTTTGCAGGGCCTGAGTGAAGCAAACAGTCTGTAATCTCCAAAGCTTCTCATTTTATAATGCACACTGGTTCCCAATGCCAGGGACATACAAAGTGTGTCTCCAGCGGAAACAGCAAGGAAGATGGGCCAGATATCTGAGGCCATCTGCAGCAGCCCAGAGTTAAAAGCCTCCATGCAGAGAAAACATTTCCGCCCAACCAAAGCCCAATTGAAACAATTGGCGAATGGACCAGCTGTTGATGGAGGGTTTTGTCTTTTACCAGATAAAGTTGCTTGCTATGCTTAAGAATAGGATTCTTGTGGGAACTTGTTCAAAAGCAAAGCAAGATAAGTTTTTAATGGAGGAGGATTAACTCTAGAAAAAGCTATCAGGCATCAGCTTAAGCTCATAATTGCACCCAGATAGCACATGAAAGTGTATTGTTGGGGCTCAGGACCTGCACATGATAAAAACAAAGAGCCAAAGTGGCTATGCTCTGCCTAAGCACTTGGAGGCTGTAATGCTCCTGAGTATTAGTGGTTGGAGGGACGCAGGTGGCGCTGTGGGTTAAACCACAGAGCCTAGAACTTGCTAATCAGAAGGTTGGCGGTTCGAATCCCTGTGATAGGGTGAGCTCCCATTGCTCGGTCGCTGCCCCTGCCAACCTAGCAGTTCAGAAGCATGTCAAAGTGCAAGTAGATAAATAGGTACTGCTACGGCGAGAAGGTAAATGGCGTTTCCGTGCGCTGCTCTGGTTCGCCAGAAGCGGCTTAGTCATGCTGGCCACATGACCCGGAAGCTGTACGCCGGCTCCCTCAGCCAACAAAGCGAGATGAGCTTGCCCATAAACTCCAGCATCCTCTAATCTCTGTGGACACATTGCTGCCTCCAACTACAGAGGCAGATCATAGCCCTCATGACCAGTAGCTGTTGATAGCGTTGTGCTCCTCCATTCATGAATTTGTCCAATCCCTTTTAGAGCCATTCAGGTTGGTGGCCATCACTGCCTCCTGTGAGAGGAAATGCTCAGCTTCATTGGCTGTCTGTGAGTTTGAATGTTATGAGAGTAGGAAGAAAACTTCTCTCACTCCCATTGTCTCCATGCCATGCATAATTTTATAAACGCTCTAAACGTGCAGCCCTATACAGCCTTCCCTGGGGATAACCCCTGCTGAACACAGCAGGTATTAATCTGGAGGAAACATCCACGGGATTATCATTTAGGCTACCTAAAGCTACGTGGACCCTGATTCAGTAGTGAACTCGAGAGAGGAAAGATGCACAGCCGGACCCTTCCACACCCTCTCCGCCCACACTCTGGAGCAAGCAGAACTCCGTTTTCGCTCCCCAGCTGGTAGGAGAGGCGGGGCTGGGGAGAGACCGGTAGGAATTTCATTCCCGATGAGGCAATTGTCAAAACAGATGAACGTGAAGCGGGAGGAATGTGTGTTCATTTTCCTGTTATTTTCCTGTTTTCTAAAGAAGTGGGGGGACGACCCCAAGATGTTCTTGTGGAGAGGCACGCGGCCGTCTGAAGGCCTCCCCCCAGTAAGATCATGAAGTCAAGGAGCTTGAAAATTACCAAAATGCATCACTTGAACTAATGCAAAGGACTGGAGAGAAAAACTACAACTCCCACTCGCCCTTGCGCGCAGTACTTCATGCAGAGGTTGAGTGGGCGTGTGCCGTGTCCCGACCAGCTGTTTGCATTTTCACCTCCAGGGGGTTCCCCCTTCTCCCCGCCCCGCCCCCCGCTCAGCGAAGCTTTTTTGCAGCCGTAAATGTGGTGGGGGTGGGATTAAAATGGGACTCCTCCTCTTTCGCAGCTAGAGCTTAGTTTTAACCCTTTTTGCTCCTAAGAAGGCAGTCAGGAAGCATTGGGACCAGATTCTTTCCTGTTGCAGGAGCATCTTATTGGAAAACAGACCCCGCCTTAACCCCTGCGGGATGCTGCTGCTAAAGACTCAAAAGGAGGTTTTCTTACATTTGTCCCTATTGAAAATCATTTTGTTTGCTTGAGCCCAGTTCTCCAAACAGTTAAGGTCATCTTTGAATTCTGATTCTGTCTTCTAATCTACAGCTTAGCTACCCCTCCGAGTTTGGTGTCATCTGCAAATCTGAGGAGCATCCCCTCAATTCCTTCATCCAAGTCATTTATAAAGACGTTGAGCAACAACGGGCCTAGGACAGAACCCTGCGGCACCACACTTGTCACTTTTCCCCAGGATAACAAGGAACAATTAATGAGTACTCTTTGGGTTCAGTCCGCCAACCAGCTACAAATCCACGTTCAACCCACCTCTTACCACCTTCCTTGCAAGAATATCATGGGGGCCTTTGTCAAAAGCATTACTGAAATCAAGATACAGTGGTACCTCAGGTTACATACGCTTCAGGTTACATACGCCTCAGGTTACAGACTCCATTAAGCCAGAAATAGTACCTTGGGTTAAGAACTTTGCTTCAGGATGAGAACAGAAATCATGCTCCTGCGGCGCAGCAGCAGCGGGAGGCCCCATTAGCTAAAGAGTTGCTTCAGATTAAGAACAGTTTCAGGTTAAGAACGGACCTCCGGAAAGAATTAAGTACTTAACCCGAGGTACCACTGTACATTGTGTCAGAGATTTTGAACCTCTTTGAGACCAAGGCTCCCTTGACCAACCACATTCTTTCTGCGGCTCCCCGTGGGGCTCAGGAGCCCAATTATGTCACCCCTTGCCTGCAGAGTTGGCAGCCTCTTACCCTTTTTTGAACACCCTCCCTTGAGGAGTGTTTTCTCAACTTCCTCTCCTCTCCCCTCTCCTTGGGAGTCCCCAGGGCAACCACTGCTGCTGCCCCTGGTCTCTGAGCCACCAACCTCCCCCGCTGGCACCATTCACCTGCAGAGCTTATAGCCAGGGCTGCTGCAATAAACAGCTGTGCAAGCCTTTGGGAGGCAGAGATGCAAGATAGCATCAGAGAAGGGAGGGAAGCAAGGAAAGAGGAACAGAGGCCAACATTGTCCACGACACCCCTGACCATCATTCAAGGCACCCCAGGGTGCCATGGCACGCTGCTTCAAAACCACTGCACTATGCCCACAGCATTCTCCTGACCCACCAAGCTTGTTACTGTATGTACTCCATAAAAAAAGACTTCTCTCACCCTATTTACTTATTTATTGCATTTATATCCAACTTTTTCCTCCAATAGCTATTCCTCATTTAATAACCACAATAACCCTGTGAGGTAGGCTGAGAGCTGCAGTGACCCAGTGAGTTTAAAGGCTTAAGAGGGATTCATTCGTTCGTTTATTTGGAGCATCTTCGGCTGATCAGGACAAGACAGTCCCTGCCCACAGGCTTACAACCTAAAACCCAAACAAAGCAGGACACGCAAGGGAAAAGGGACGGGGAGGGAAGAGGAAAACCCAAATCCAAACTCAGGCACCATTCTTCTAAAACAATTTCTAAAAATGGGTTATAAATCTCTGCAGGTGAAGAGGCGGCAGGCTCGCTTTTCTGCTCCCAATTTCATAGGCAAGAAATACCTGCTCACAACTCATTCATTTGGACAGGAAAAAGGCAGGCAAGCAGGTGCGGGGTACCTAAGCTGGCCGATCTCTGGGGAGCAAGTGCGCCTACAATGGTGTCGGGATGTTGCCTTTCCCGCAAAGTCTTTGGCTCAGCCCCCCTGAACCCCGGCTTTTCTGGATTCCTAGTCTGGCTCTCTAACCACTACCCAGCCCTCCCCCCTGGAGTACAGTATTTCCCACCGCCTCCAATGAACTGCAGAGTTGCAAAGTCAGAAGGGGTCCCAAGTGACATCTAGCCCACCCCCCTGCATTGTGGGAAGCGACGGTGGAGAAGCCTCGCGAAGCCCCGGGGCTGCGCCTTTAAGGGAAGGGCAGGCGGAGCGGTAAGAGGGCGAGGCGCTGGGCGGGTACGGAAGGAGGCAGGCGAACAAAGCCCAGCCCGTCTCTGGCGCTAGTGGGAGGGGACTTGCAGCTGCGCGCCGGGCTGGATAGTGCTTCTGCGGTCGCCTGCTCCACCTCCAACTGGGTCCATTCACAGCCGGCGCGGAAGCCCAAGCGGCCGTGGGAGAAGGAAAGAGAAGAGCCAGCCGGCTCCCCGCTGATGCGGCGTCGAGTCGCCGTCACACCAGATTTATCCAGGTAGTTTCTTCCATTTGCTCCCAAATCTTTTTCCTTGCGTCCGTGCGGAGGGCCGTTGGCACCGGCGTAGCAACCCCTGCCGTTGCCTGGGGTGGGTGGTTGTACACGCAACTCCCCCCACAACCATGGGGAAGGGGTATCCAAATGGGCGGGGCGCGCCGCCCGAGCAAACGCATCCCTCCCGGCCAGCCCAGCGCTTCTGGAAAAAACATTGCGGGGCGCGCGGGACTCGGGAGGGAAGCCTGCAGGCCGGCGCAGGGCAGCTGCACTTCTCCCGGGTGTCCCTTCTAGGTGCCCTCCCGGCGGTGCATCCCGCAGTGTTTTTTCCAACGCTGTTGGGCCCGCTCGCGGCCGGGAGGGATGCAGCGGCGGGGGAGCCCTGCAGGCCGCGCGCCACCCGCGGCGCACCCCGCGGCCCGCCCGCTGGAGGGCGCCCTGCCGTCCCGCCCCTCTCTTCCCTTCCTCCGCTATTGCCGTTGGTGGTGAGCAGCCGCGGTCATCCCCTGGATTCTCCTCTTCTCCTCACCCCCTGGCTGGGCTGCCCCCCTTCCACCCCGCCTGACGTCTTCCCTCAACAAGACTGATTATAAAGGGAGAATTGCGGGGTGGGGTGGTTGGGCTTTCTTCTCTCTTTGCAAAATAAAAGCATGACTCTCATCTTTATTACCCTTCTTTCTATCATCTTATCCTCCCCCCACTCCATCAAAAAAGGAGCCATGGGGCACCCTCCGCTGGAATTCAGCGATTGTTACCTGGACAGCCCTGACTTCAGAGAAAGGCTCAAATGTTATGAGCAGGAGCTGGAGAGGACCAACAAGTTCATCAAGGACGTCATCAAAGATGGGAATGCTCTCATCGGCGCCATCAAAAGTAAGGAGAGCAAGAAAACTCACCTGTATGTGTGTGGAAAAAAGGCCACAAGAGCAGATTCAGGCCCAGTTGATCCCCGCTTCCCAGCAGGGGCAACCCAGCTGAAAACATTTGCACTGGGTATAAAATAATGCACCACCTCATTTTTATGTCTAATGATAAGTATAATACAGTGGTACCTCTGGTTATGTTAATCCATTCTGGGGGTCCGTTCTTAACCTGAAACTGTTCTTAACCTGAAGCACCACTTTAGCTAATGGGGCCTCCCACTTCCGCTGCACCACCGGAGCACAATTTCTGTTCTCATCCTGAAACAAAGTTCTTAACCCGAGGTACTATTTCTGGGTTAGCGGAGTCTGTAACCTGAAGCGTATGTAACCCGAGGTACCACTGTAATAGCAGTATTTGTTGAGGATCACACAACCTTTTGTTGCGTTCACACAGGGTTTTCTTTAGAAAACCGACAAATGTGACCGCATATCATAAGATGAGACCTCACTGTCAGATTGTCAAAGCACAGGAGCAAATCTTCACATAAGGTCAGAAATGCATAGTTCATTATCCAGAATTGTGCACGCATTGAGCACGAAAAATTTATTTTGCTAAGAATTACATAAAACATACCGTATTTTTTGCTCTATAAGACACACTTTTCCCCTGTTAAAAAGTAAGGGGGAAATGTGTGTGTGTCTTATGGAGCAAGTGCAGGCTGCGCAGCTATCCCAGAAGCCAGAACAGCAAGAGGGATCGGTGCGCACCGATCCCTCTTGCTCTCCTGGCTTCGCTTCACTGGAGAGGCGCTGCACAGCTTTCCCTCTCTGCGCAGCGCCCCTTCAGCGAAGCGGGAGGAGAAATAGAAGGGGCTCCGTTTCTCCTCCCGCTTTGCTGGAGAGGCGCTGAGCAGAGAGGGAGAGAATTTTTTTTTCTTGTTCTCCTCTAAAACTAGGTGCATCTTATGGTCTGGTGCATCTTATAGATCGAAAAATACAGTATGCATGATAGTTAGGCCCCAGACAGCCCAGTAATTTGTATTGGCTCTCCTCATTGTGTGTGAGAGAGACAGAGAAACATGGTGCCTGAGTGCCTTTGCATGTGTTAGGATGGGGATGGGGATTTCTCCTTGCAGCCTTGATTTTTCTTTCCCCTCCACCACAAAAAAATATTGACTGTACTCCCCAGCTTTCAGTTGCTTTAGTTTTCATCAGGATTAAATGCATCAGTGCCTTGAGTGTGTGTCATTGACCCTGTCTGCACTGTACATTTAGAGCACTTTCATCCCACTTTAAAGCAGACATTGCTTCTTTCAGAGAATCCTGGGAACTGTGCTGAGGGGTGTTATGAGACCCCTATTCCCCTCCTGAGAGCTACAGTTCCCAGTGTGGTGTAATGATCAATCCCTCTTCCCAGGGAACTCAAGGAATTGTAGTTCTGGGAGGGGAATATGGAGGTTACTACTAACAACTCTTCATTATCCTTAAACTACACAAGCTAGGATTCTTTGGGGATGCCATGACTGTTTAATGTGGGATGATACTGCTTTGAATGTGTAGTACAGATTGGTCTTTAGATGTACTAGGAGGTAGATTAAGGCTGGTGTTGACTTCCTTGTGTTTGTTTAGGTGTCCCTAGCATAGTGCTGAGGATATTGAATTGTGAATCAGAAGACTTTGGATTGCTAGAGGAGCTCTGCATGTTCTCTTGCAAGCAATATTAAACTTGCAGAAAGAGGCCTTGTGGATGCTCCCTATAAAGACATCCGGTTACTGAGGCTCTCGGAGCAGTTTATGACACAAAACATGATTTAAATGAACCCAGGAATAAACACTTTCCAAACACACCCAGTAAAATCATTGCATGCTGACTCAGTCCTAGGCAGAACATCTCCATGCACTGAGCAGTAAAAGTTGCCTTTTAAAATCCTGCTGCCACCCACCATCTCTGCTTTTTCTCGAGTTACAGGAGGTCTCTGTAGGGAACAGGCTCTACAGGGAGACCCTATTTCTACTGGCTCCAGGTTTAAGTGGGGCTGCTTCTGGTGATTTGTAAGGTGCAGTTCCTTAGAGTTCGCATTCCACAGAAAAAAACCCCCAGCATTCTTCCCCTCTCCCTCGCCCATTGTGTAGGAAGATGCATGTATATTTCAATGCATGGAAAGGGAAATGTGCAAAATGTTATCCAGAAATTGCTCATCGTGCGTTGTGTTGAATAAGCAAGAAACTTATCCGCTCCTTCGAAGCAGCAGGAAAGATGAGCTGTGGTGAACGTTTCCTGTGCTGCTGATGACCTCTTTATGGAGGAGAGGGCTATTGAAGGCTACTAGCCATGATGGCTATGCCCTGCTTCCATGGTTGCAGCCATGCTTCTGAATCCCTGTAGCTGGATGGGAAAGGGCTGTTTGGCTCAAATCCTACTTGTAGGTTTCCCATTGGGGCATCTGGCTGGCCACTGTGAGAACAGGATACTGGTCCCCTTCTCCCTGATCCAGCAGGCTCTTCTTATGTTAGCTTAAGTAAGGACACAGGTGGTCCCAAATTCCTATAAAGCAGGTGTGGTCAATTTAAAGCAATGGGCAGGTCAGGAATGCTCCTTTTTACCCCAGTCTTAGTCAGGATCTCCTTTTGCTGCCATTTGAATTCATTGGTTTGGATCCTTCCCTCTGAGCAATAGGAAACCAGCTTCCTCCATGTTCCGAGGGATGGCCCTTCAGATATTTGAAGGTGGCTGTCATATCAATTATTTGACAACATGCTCCTACTCAGCAGTTTCCTATAGATGTTAAAAAGCATGGGTGGAAAAACTCAAACTCTGAGGAACCCCACACCGAGGACTCCACAGGGCCAAGGAGCAACCCCCAAACTACACAAAGATTAGATGGGGAATGCCAGTAGTACATGTGAAAAGGATCTAGGGGTCCTGGTAGACCACAAACTGAACATGAGTCAACAGTGTGATGGCGCACCAGAAAAGCTATTGCTATTCTGGGCTGCATCAGCAGAAGTCTATAGTGTCCCAATCAAGGGAAGTAATAGTACTGCTCTATTCTGCCTTGGTCAGACCACACCTGGAGTGCTATGTCTAGGAGGATATTAACAAGCTGAAAGGTGACCAAGATAATAGAGGGTCTGGAAACCAAGCCTGATGAAGAATTGTGGATGGCATTTGCGAGCTTTTTTGCGGAGAAGGTCCTGTTGCTCCACCATGACCTTCCTGCCAATTTGGATACAATAAATGAACTGGAGGCCCCTCGACTGTCCTCGGGTCCAGTATTGGACCACTTTGACCGGATATCTCCAGCCGATGTGGACAGACTCCTCCAAGCTGGAAAGCCCACCACCTGTCCTCTTGACCCGTGCCCGTCATGGCTGATTAGAGCGTGTCCAGATGAGGTGCGGGCCCCCCTGGGGGATATCATCAATTTGTCCCTTGGCACCGGGATATTCCCAGGGGAACTGAAGGAGGCAGTGGTGCGTCCGCTCTTAAAGAAAACATCATTAGATCCCTTAGATCTATCCAATTACCGCCCGGTTTCGAATCTTCCATTCCTGGGTAAGGTGATTGAGAGAGCGGTTGCTGAACGGCTTGGTAGGTTTCTGGATGAAACATCGGCTCTCGATCCATTCCAGTCCGGCTTCCGCGCTGGTCATGGGACCGAGACGGCTCTGGTCGCCCTAACAGATGATCTCCGCAGGCAGCTGGATCGAGGCGGGTCAGGGCTGCTGATTCTTCTAGACCTGTCAGCAGCCTTCGACATGGTCGATCACGAACTCCTAGACCACCGCCTTGCCGACGTGGGGATCCAGGGCACAGTCCTCCAATGGCTGCGCTCGTTTCTCTCTGGTCGGGGACAGAGGGTGGCGCTTGGGGGGGAATTGTCATCACGCCACTCCTTGGTGTGTGGAGGGCCTCAGGGTGCGATTCTCTCCCCGATGCTTTTTAACATCTTTATGCACCCCCTCGCCCAGCTTGTTCGGAGTTTTGGGCTGGGTTGCCATCAGTATGCCGATGACACCCAACTCTATCTGTTGATGGATGGCCATCCTGACTCGGCCCCAGACACACTGACCAGATGCCTGGAGGCTGTGGCTGGATGGTTACGTGGGAGCCGGTTGAAGTTAAATCCTTCGAAGACAGAGGTCCTATGGCTGGGACGGGACGATATGGGATTGAGGGGGCAACTCCCATCTCTTGCGGGGGTGCAGTTAGTGCCAGCACCGTCCGTTAAGAGTTTGGGTGTAATCTTCGATACCTCCCTCTCTATGGAGGCGCAGATTACAGCTATAACAAAGGCGGCATTTTTTCATCTCCGCCAAGCTAAGCAGTTGGCCCCTTATCTCTCTCGCCCTGACCTAGCCACTGTGATCCATGCGACGGTCACCTCCAGACTGGATTATTGTAACTCGCTCTACGTGGGGCTGCCCTTGAGACTGACCCAGAAACTCCAGCGGGTGCAGAATGCCGCGGCGAGACTCCTTATGGGGTCTTCGCTGCGAGACCACATTCATCCGGTACTATATCAGCTGCACTGGCTCCCGGTGGAGTACAGGATCAGGTTTAAGGTGCTGGTTTTAACCTTTAAAGCCCTATACGGCCTAGGACCCTCGTACCTATGGGACCGCCTCTCCTGGTATGCCCCACAGAGAAACCTACGGTCTGCAAATAAAAACATCCTGAAGGTCCCAGGCCTCAGAGAGGTTAGGCTGGCCTCAACTAGAGCCAGGGCCTTCTTGGCTGCGGCTCCAATCTGGTGGAACGCTCTGTCACAAGAGACTAGGGCCCTGCGGGACCTGACATCTTTCCGCAGGGCCTGCAAGACAGAGTTGTTCCACCAGGCCTTTGGTCAGGGCGCAGCCAGACTCCCTCCTCTGGCAACCTGCACAGAGTTTTGCTTAATGGTTGCCATCAACTTGATTTTAATTAATTTTAATAATGAAATATTTTTAGAATGTTGGTTTATTTGATTGTTTGATTATTTGATTGTTGTTAGCCGCCCTGAGCCCGGCTTCGGCTGGGGAGGGCGGGATATAAATAAAAATTTTTATTACTATTATTATGGAGCTGGGTATGTTTAGCCTAGAAAAGAGAAGACAGAGGAGATATGATAGCCACCCTCAAATATCTGAAGGGGTATTACATGAAAGACGGAGCAAGCTTGTTTTCTCCTGTTCTGGAGTGTAGGACCCAAACCAATGGCTTCAAGGTACAAGAACGGAGATTCCAACTAAACCTTAGGAAGAACTTTCTGACAGTAAGAATAGTGGGACAGTGGACAGTGGGAGGCAATGGACTCTTCTTCCTTGGAGGTTTTTAAGCAGAGCTTGGATGGCCATTTGGCATGGATGAGCTAGTTGAGGTTCCTGCACTGAAGGGGGTTAGACTGGATGCCCTTCAGAGTCCTTTCCAGCTCTACAATTCTTTAATTCTATGATTCTGTGCAGTGCTTTCCCCCCTAGAAAAATAGGTGCTGATACTCACAATGAAGCTGTTACAGTAAGTGCAACACTTTTTAACAACAAAAAAGAGATGCTGGTACTATGTACCCTTGCATACCCCTTGAAAATAAGCATTTATTCTATGACTTGCAGAGGTTCTCTCACCAGTTGAGCTTTCCAAGCTTGGATAACATAAAATTGCTGCACCTTTCCTCAGCCTGGTGCCCTCCAGATGTTTTGGAATATAGCATCCCTCAGCCCCAGTCTGCTCGGTCATCTCCATAGTCCATCCTTGCCCTTGGAGACAAAATAATGTTACATATTTATATGCAGTTTAGCAGAACCCCATTGACTCCATAATGGAGCAAGCTGGGCACAGATGGGGCTTCTGAAATTCTTTAAAAAGAGGTACCTTTTGGGGGACTTGATGTCCGGGGTTTCCAGAATGCAAGCTTTTTCCAGGTAGTCCGTGGCATGCCTGGATTTGTGGCTGAAGACAGAAGATGGCACTTTAAATATACAGTGGTACCTCAGGTTACAGATGCTTCAGGTTACAGACGCTTCAGGTTGCAGACTCCGCTAACCCAGAAATAGTACCTCGGGTTAAGAACTTTGCTTCAGGATGAGAACAGAAATCGTGCGCCAGTGGCGCAGCGGCAGCGGGAGGCCCTATTAGCTAAAGTGGTACCTCAGGTTAAGAACGGACCTCCAGAACGAATTAAGTTCTTAACCTGAGGTACCACTGTATTGATTTTTAATAATATTTTTATTGGGTCTTTTATGTCTTTTATTGTATTGCTGTTTGAATTCTTTCTATGGAATAAGTGAAAAACAATAACACCAAAAATAAAAGTATAATTAAAAATCATACAGTTGATACAACAGGCAGAAAAATGATGTAAGTGGTCCTCCAAAACCTCCAGCAGTTTTCATGTGGGGATATTTATGGTAAGGTAGACATCCAGCATCAAGCTGTATGCAGATGCTTCATTGAGCCTTGTTATTCAGAAGCATAGACTGCTGTACTTCACACTGAACATGCTTTTTTTATGTTTTTGAGTAACTCTGCTGAGGACAAGGGTGTCAGGCTTCTTAGCTTTGCACACAGTGTCCCTCCACTCAGGTAGGAAATTAATTATGCTGACACCCACGTGGCCTTTCACAATGTGACACGTAGGTGTGCTTGTTCCTTTTCAAGTATGCCAACGCTGCATCCGACTGGTTCAGGCTTTGGGGCTTTGCTGTGCATTCTGTAATTCCCAGGTTCATTCCTCAGCATTTCCAGGATAGACTGAAATCCTGGAAAGTCACTGCAGATTAAATCCAAGGCATGCGATGCAAATTCTGAGGGGTGGCAGTTTGTTAGTATTTTTCAACCTCTCAACTAGGCTGCTGGACCTTTGATTAACAAGCATCAGTAGCACCACTAGGTTTGTACATATGCCAATTCACAGAGAATTTCATGGGCCCAATTCAAACTGCTGTTACTTTTAAAGCCCTGTATGGCCTGGGTCCAAGTACCTGAAGGAGAAGGTCTTCTGCTGAGGTTATTTTCCAGGTAGCTGGTATTGATGTATCATGCAACCAGTATAGAGTTAAAGCAGGCATCTCTCATGCTGTACAGTTGAATTCAAAGCTGACCTATAGTCTTGCTGCAGAATTTTTGGAAAGATATGCTTGGCAATGAGCTCATCTTCTTTTGTGCATGTTTTGGAGCAAGATATAGGGTATTGCCTTTGGAGATGTTCCATCTGTTTTGCAGCCTTAAACTCGTAGGTTTAATTATAAGCAGTCTATGTACCATCTGTGCACCTACATGGAAATTTAGACCAAATTAGCATGCACGCACCAGTGGGGTATAAACACTCTTCGGCCTCCCTTTACATTTGGGTAATGTTGAAAGTTGTTTGTGGGTTCGGTTGGGGAAATCTGTTTGCAGAACAGCCACTGAATAGAGATGCATGTGGCCCTTGCCCTTTGATTGCAATTGGTGATAGTATTATTCTTTCCCAGTGATCTGAATAAGTTTGGCCATAGATGCTTGACTAGCCAGCGAGGCCAGAGAGACGCATTATGGCACTTAAGCTACCAAGTAAAAACTGATTTTGAACTAGTTCAAATGCCACTGTTTCTTCCAAAGGATTTTGGGAAATATAACTTTGGGAGACAAAGATATCTCCTAAGAATAGTAGCCTCCCCTTTCCAAAGGGGCTGCAGAATTGGTTGGAACTGAGCTAGCAGACATGCCCATTTTTCTCATTTGCTTGCATTTTTAAAATATTGGCAAGTTCTTGCATGTTCTATACAATAAAACCAGCAAGCAATAATTTAAATTGTGTATTTTTTGCTGGCTCAGTTCTGTGCTGTTTTGTTGTGTTGCTGGACTTCGTTAAATGGATATGGTTAACTTACTGATTTGACTATATACTAAGTTCTTAAAGGGTTCCCCCCCTCCAAATCACTATGGAGAGATTG
Organism: Podarcis filfolensis; assembly: GCF_964270895.1. NCBI lineage: Eukaryota > Metazoa > Chordata > Lepidosauria > Squamata > Lacertidae > Podarcis > Podarcis filfolensis. The sequence continues at coordinate 29,981,699 of NC_139617.1, forward strand.
GTGGAATACACATTTTTAAAAAGTAAGCAAAATAGATGAATAGTTTGGCTAGTTTTTTTATGTAAACAGTACAACTGGTTTTTAAGCTCTGAATGGTGAGATGCAAACCTTAAAAATGAAGATAAGTAATATCTGTGTAATCTGGGCTGTAAACCAAAACATCTTAAAATGTGTTCCCAGCTTTCTGGGATGCTGAACAGTTGAATTAATGACAGTCAGGCTTGGAGCCAAATTGCAGTCATACAGAATGCAGGAATATTTTAGGAAGCCTGCTTACCTTGGGTCTGACCAAAGTCGTTGTTCATTTATATAGCACCATCACAGGAATATCAGAAGCTGTGTTATATCAAGTCAGACCATTGGTCCATCTTGCTCAGTATTGCCTGCACTGGCTGGCAGTGACTCTAGAGCGTCAGACAAGAAGGGAAGGATTGTTCAGTCAGAAAAGTATGGGACTCTTAATCTCAAGGTTGTGGGTTCGAGCCCCACATTGGGCAAAAAGGTTCCTGCATGTTTTTAATGTATAGTCATACCTTGGATCCTGAATACCTTGCGAGTCAAATGTTTTGGCTCCCGAATGCCACAATCCCGGAAGTGAGTGTTTCAGTTTGTGAACGTTCTTTGGAAACCAAACGTCCGATATGGCTTCCGATTGGCTTCAGGAGCTTCCTGCAGCCAATTGAAAGCCACGCCTTGGTTTCCAAACGTTTTGGAAGTTGAATGGACTTCCAGGACGGATTCTGTTCGACTTCCAAGGTACAACTGTATGTCCCTCCTTGGTTTTAATGTTTCTGTAAGGGATTGTTCATTTGTTTGTAAGTCGCTTTGGGTTACCTTGGGGAAGATGAAGTGACCAGCAAATTTAGTAAATAAGAATAACAACCCCCCACAAGCATCTGGTTACCCACTGTGAGAACAGGATGCTGGACTAGCCTGATCCAGCACCTGCTGACTCACTCCAGCTCTCCAGGGGTTCAGGCAGGGAACATTCCCATCCCTACCTGGGTATGGAACCATGCAAAGCAGATGTTCTGCCACTGAGCCACAACCGTCCCTCTAAAGAAGCTGACTGAGCAAACGAAGGGAAGGGGTTAAGCGACTGCTCCACCTGCTTGTGCCAGCTCCACTTGCTACTTCAGCACCCCCTCCAACTGTTGTTCATCCAAAAAACTGGGAGGAAAGGTGGCAGACAAGTTCATGGCATGTAGCAGGACCTTTCTTTTAGCTTGGGGTGAAATAAATTTTGTGTGTGTTTAAAATGCACATGTACAGTATAGCGTAACAATGTGCAACCTCAGCACACCTGTGTGAAAACTAGTGAAACATACATTTGTTTACCTGCATTTTGTAAAGGGGGGGGACCTCCCCCCAGCTCATATAATGAGAGTTTTCTAATGTGTGTAGGATCCTAGACGCCTTGACGAAGGGCCACACTGTAATTCTTCGAGGCCTTCAGTTGTAATTAAAGAAAACAAGTGTGAAACGTCTTCCAGTTCATCTGTTTTTTGGCTCATAATACCATGCGAGAAGAGTCTGCCCATAAATTCCTTTCTGCTTCTCTCAGAAGCACGTGCAAAAAAAATACATGGGTGTTTCCTTCTGCATCCTCAGATTGTTGAGAGTGCCCCACCTGGCTCAAAAATCCTTTTGTGCAATTTGGGAGAAGAAATAAAAACGTCCTCCTGAACTTCCAGTGCCCACTTACTAATTGGATATATAATTACCCACCTCCTGGTTTTCCGGCAAATGGAAGCATAATATTTTTCCATGCCGTGCAAAAGCCAGTTCTCAGAAGGCTTTTCGGGAAATTCCAATTAAAGGCTGTTGTACGTGAAATAAAGTCACATTTAATCTGTTATCTGAGATGACCTGGAGGTGAACTCCTGGAGGAGTTCAGCACCGTATATTCAAAGCACTCATAGACCACTTTAACAGTCATGGCTTCCTCCAAAGAAGCCTGGGAACTAGTTCATTAAGGTTCTCCTAACAACTCTCCCCCTCCTTCTTTGCAAACTAGAGTTCTGAGGATTCTTTTGTGGTGGTGGGGAATTCATTACTGTTAAAAGGAGCACCTCTGCTTTAATGATGTGGATGATGTAGATATGACATGAGTCATAGAACTGTAACTTGAATCTATTGGTTTAGGTCCTACCCTCTGGATCAAGAGAAAACAAGCTTTCTCTTCCATGTGACAGCCCTTTAGATATTTGAAGATGGTTTTCATCTCTCAGTCTCCTCTTATCCAAGCCAAACATACCCAACTCCCTCATTCTTCATAAGGCTTAATTTCCAGACCCTTAATCATCCAACTTGTCTATATCCTTCTGAAATGGTGGCACCCAGAACCGGACACAGTACTCCAGAAGGATTCTCACCAAGGCAAAATAGAGTGATACTATTAGTTCACTTGATCTGGACTTCTTCTGTTGATGCAGCCTAGAATAGCATTAGGTTTTTTTTTCTGCTTCTGCTTCTGCATCACACTGTAAACTCGTGTTAAGTCTGACTCCACAGCTGAATAGCAATTGCTGGAAACCACAGTAGGGGAGAGTACTGTTGTACTTGAATCCTGTTCATCAGTTTCCCATTGGGGCATCTTTTCGGCTGCTGCGAGAACATGAAGTTGGGCTAGGACTTTGGCCTGACCCAGCAGGCTCTTCATAGGATATTATGATATTATGTGTGGTTTGTGGGATGACAGCAACTTCATCTTTCCAGCAACTTTGAGCATTGCTGTGGCAGTGGGGGAATCGTTGAGGAAGCCTCCCCGGTGGTCAGGCTCTATCTATCCAGGCCAGCAGTCTGCCACCAAGTCCAGATGAAAATGGTCTCCCCTGGAGGTAGAATGGCAGTGTGCTTCTAGGAGATATGAAATGAGTGGTGTGTGGTTCAAAGCCATGAAGGAAGGCTTATGAGAGAGAAGAACCACACACACATACAGTCACTCTAAGATTAGGGGAATTTTTAAAGCAGCTGTTTAGGTTTCCCCCCCATCTCCCCCCAGCAATACATAATAGCTTGTGTTTGCTTTGGAACCCAGCCCAAGCACTGTAGGAATGATCTGTGTTGGTTGTGATGTCACCCTGAGGCAAGCTCTTCTCGCTGGGTATCGCTAAAACTGCTTTGCATGCATAAGATTCCAGGTTCAATCCTCAATTGCATCTCCCAGGTAGGGAATGTCCCCTATCTGGAGTCCCCCGCCTGGAACCCTGCAAAGCCCCTGCAGGTCAGTGTAGGCAGTTGTGAGTTTGATGGATCAATAAAAACATAAGCAGAGCCTGTGGAAAACCCACAAGCAGGGTTCAAGTGCGAGAACCCTCTCCACTTCCCTGTGATGTCCAGCAATTAGTGAATCAACAGAAGACAGCTTTCTGTGTACATGTGTGTTGTAAGGGGAGGCACCATGGCTCGGTGGTAGGGCACCTGCTTCACATGCAGAAGGTCCCAGGTTCAGTCCCCAGCAGCATCTCCAGGTTGGGCTGGAAGTGTCCCCTGCCTGAAACCCTGAAGAGCCACTGCTGGCCAGTGCTGACAGACTGAGCTAGATGGACCAATGGTCTCAGACAACTTCCTATGGATAGCAGAAGGTATCAGTTAAAACAAAGGAACATTTGTGTAGAGAGCACTGCCCAGCTCCCCCAAAAAATAGTACAGGGGAGAAAAGGAAGAGCAAACATAGGAAGCTGTCTCCCACTGAGTAACACCATTAGTCCATCTAGCTTAGTATTGTCTACACTGACTGCCAGCAATAAATCATGCTGTGCAGGTTGGAGTTAACTCTTTATTAGCAAAAACATGATCGACACAGGAGTGTCAGGCCTAAGGAACACAGCATCCCTTATTCGTATTTTAATAGGTTTGTTTTTTAAGTGTTGTTTTAATTTGATTAGGGCTTAATTATTTTTTATCTATGATGTTTTATGAATGTTTTTAGCTTTTGTATCTATGTTGTCTTAATTTGTGGAAGCCACCTTGAAAAAAATTTCTGTCAAAAATAGGGAATGTGGAAAAATAAATTAGGCCATGCATGAGGATTTACTCTCTTCTTGAACCTCACATTCCTGTGACTTTCCTGTTCTCTTCAGCCCCTCTCCCTGCTTCTCTGAGGCAGTTTCCACTTCCCTTCTTCCTCAGCGACTCTGCTCCTTCAGTGCCTTCTTCCTATTCAGCTTGCCAATTTGCTTCTCATTACTTCACCCCATTTGTTTTGTTGACAGCAGAGTGTGGCCCTTCCTGCCCTCTTGGACACGGTGTCGGAATTTGCTTCCAACCAAGCTGCCTTTCCACTTAGTTCCAGGACTCACCCTTTCCTGCTATGCGATTAGGGTACACCAGAATTGCATCTTACATGCAGTTGAGTTGCGTGATTTCAACCATACGTGGTTGAAGGTGAGCTGCTTGAAATTGTGCAGATCGAATCAAAACAAAAAGAGGTTAAAAGCTCTTTTCTCGCTGAGTCTGCTTGGCACAAAAAGAGCTTTTCAACTCTTGTTTGAGGGGTAAGGCCGACTCAGTGCCCCAGCTCTGGGATGCTGTTGCAAGATCTTACCGGGCGCAAGATCTTGTTTGAACATCCTTGGCTTCTCAGAACTGGCACACCCAAGCAAGGCAGAGGACTTAAAGCCTCTTTTAGTGCCAGGTCTGCTTGGGTTGCCCAGCATAAAAAGAACCTTTGAGCTCTTTGCCTTACTTGCTGGGCAAGGCCCCTTAGCTGTGTGGTTTTTGGAAGTACAGGGGAGTCTCTCTCCCCTCCCCTGCTAGCTGCAGGGGTGGCTCCAAGAGGCTGGGTGTACATGGAGCTCTTGGAACTGAACCCCCATGTGAGATGTGATCATAGTCCGTGTCTAGGTAGGCCTCCTCATACGGCTGGTAATTAAAGTTTTTGGAACTTGAGTACGGAGGATATTGCAAATAAGGTGGTCATCTTCTGTACTTCCACACATCCACTGTGTAAAGAGTACAGATCCCCCCCACCCCCTGCAGCAAATATTAGCCTAGGCTGCACCAGAGATCTCTTCTGGCTTCCTGCATGAAAAATGTCCTGTGCTACAAAAGTACCATTAGTTCAGAGCCAGCCTGTGGTGCATTGATGATGATGTTTGAGGGATCCTCCTGCTGGATGCTCAGAAGAAGCCTTCTGTCTTGTGGAAAGCTGCTAAAACAACTTTGCATTTTCCAAACCATTTGGGCTGGCAGTAGGAGCAAATGTAAATGGGCAGCTCTGGTTTGGTCGAGCGGCGGGTGTGAAGAGAGCCATTCTTCCCTTTTGCTTCTACATCTTTTGACAGCAAAGCACTTCAAGGCAGGCTGACTTAGATGGTTGTTGGCCAAAGGGGAATATAAACTTTCTCTATCCTTAGCTGGTTTTTATAGGAAAAATGCAATGCAGAGAAAAGGAAGTACTTCATGCAGTGCATAGTAAAACTATGGAACTTGCTCCCAAAAGGAGGCAGTGAAACCTGACTGGCTTTAATAGAGGATTCAACAAATTCATGGAGGGAGAGAGGGCTACTGATGGCTACAAGCCATGGTCGCTGTGCGAAACCGCAGAGGGCAGAGATGCCTTGTGTTCTGGTCCTGCTTGCAGGTTTTGCAGAAGTGGCATCTGTTCATGGGCTCCCTGTTGCTTGGCTGCAGTTTGCACAAATCTTCCAGGCTGTGTTCGTCTGCAGAGAACTGACTTTTGTGGCTTTGGAGAAACGTGACTATCGGTTGTGCTGACAAAAGGCCTTCCAGGCTGCATTTTTAAATAACAAGCTACACTTTCCAGTAAAAGGGTGCCTGGCTGCCTAGAGTAAATATCCCTACTTGCATGGCTGGCTTTAATGGCATAGCTGCTTATGTCCAAGCACAGTGTCTTCAGCTTTTAAAAACAAAATGTAGAGTGTCAGTGCATTGATGTGAATTTGGAGTCATTCTGGATCTTGCAGCTGTCATGCAGAACCCAACCGAAATGGTGCTGTGGGCTTGGAAGAGGTTGGAATAGTTGATTCTGTGCTTCTTAGGATGTAATTCCTGCATTGCGGGGGTTGGACTAGATTGCCCTTGGGGTTGCTTCCAACTCGATAATTCTCTGATACTGTGGTAAAGCGATGAGAGGTTTTGTGTGCAGCTGCATCTCTTCTTAAAGCTGAATGTAAACATTTTTTAAAAATATTCCTGCTGACCAGGAGATGCTTCCTTGACAGCATTGGTCACCTGTTGCATGAAATTGGTTTATCCCAGGAAGGACACCATTGAGGTGAGGGGGCTGGTGTCTTTGTGACCCATTTTCTCCCATATAAGAAGTGCCTGAGCAAAAATGTCAAAGCAAGATATAAGAGATCTCCATGTGCCAATTTCTTGTTTTGGTTGTGTGGGTGCATGTACACAAACATTCACAAAGTGCTTTCCCACTTTTTAGTCAGGTTTGCTGCCCTCACCAGGAGACCTGACCCCACCTCACCCATCAGAGACTTAACATCTCAAAGATCCGTCTGCATTTCAAATTCTAGACCAATTTCAAGCCTGATTTACCGCAGCAGCTGCCAACCAAGAAACCCTGGGAATCTCCAGCAAAAGAATTTCCAGCAATCTGGCAGAGCCATAATTCCTAGAGTTCTTTCAGGGAGGCAGTTTTAAAATGTTTTGTTGCAGCAGTCAAATGCACCCTTAATGTGCTAGCGCGGGGGTAGCAAAAACATGGCGCCCTGCTGGTGTGTGTGGACTACACTTCCCACATCCCTGACCCATTGGCCTTGTTGGCTGGGGGCTGATGGGGCCGTAGTGCAACAACATTTGGAGGGCACCATTTTGGCTATCCGTCTGCTAGACTGAAGATCTTCTTCTGACTTGTGGAGCCGGTGTGGCATAGTGGTCAGAGGGGCACAGTAGGACCTGGGAGAGACCAGAGTTCAAATCCTCACTCGGGTTAGTCACTGCCTCTCAGCCTAACCTACCTTACAGGGTTGTTGTGGGAATTTAATGAGGAAGAGAACTTTTGTATGGTGGGATATAAAAGTAATAAACCCAAAAATGGGCCATGAAGTTTGTGATGGGTACAGTAGATGCTAGTGACAGAAAAGGGACTGTGTTGTCTTTTAGCTCTAAATCTGCTCTTATCACAAAGCCCCATAAACCACTCTACTGAAAGAACAAGTCAAAGAAAGGGTTTATTGGGTGTTTGTGTGTAGGGGATAAAGCTTGCAGAACAGGCATTGCAGTGCTCACCTCTGAAAGCAGCCACATGTGGTGGGTGGGCTGTCTTTAGCAATTCCCTCTTGAGCCGTCGCTGAGGTTTCCTTTCAGCTTATCCATGAGGCTGTTGAGCTAACCTGTTGAGGTGTGTGTCTTCCAGAACAAAGTGTTTTTCAAAAGGAACAAGGGTTTATTCTCTTCAAGAAGGGGATTCAGCTGCCAAAAGCTTACTCCTTTCATCTGAGGATTTGGGCCTGAACTAGATGTAAACAAGACAGTATTATAATATTTACTATGTATATCCTGCCTTTTCCCCAGTCAGGGACTCAAAGCGGCTTACAGATAAAATAGAAACATCCAAAAGCATAGGGAAAAAACAAAAACAGTAATCAAAAAGCAATTAAACACTATCATATTTTTCACTCTATAAGACGCACCAGACCATAAGACGCACCTAGTTTTTGGAGGAGGAAAACAAGAAAAAAAAATATATTCTGAATCCCAGAAGCCAGGACAGCAAGCAGGATCACAGCTGAGCGATCCCGCTTGCTGTCCTGGCTTCTCGGATAGCCGCGCGCAGCCTCTCCCCAGCAGCGGGATGAAGGCTCCTGTTGCCCGGGAGAGGCTGTGCACGGCTAAGTGTCCCCCAAGAGCCGCACTCCCTTTAAAAAGCATGTGGAGCGTGTGTGCGACTCTTGGGGGCTTCCCCCCTTACTTTTTAGGAGGGGAAAAAGTGCGTCTTATAGAGCGAAAAATATGGTAATTAGAATTCAAACACCACCTTTTGGGTAGAGGTGTATTTTACCCCCACACTATATTTGCTTAGAAACGAAACTAAAACTTAACTTTTTTGATCAGCTTTTTAGAGGCTGATGGGTGAAGTAATTGCTGAGTTGTGATGTTGCTAATTATGCCCTTTATGTATTTTAGGATAACTGTTTTATCATTTTTGTTTATTATGTACTATACTTTTTATGTTGCCTTAAATCAGATGTGAACTGTTCCATGGCCCTTTTTTGGTGAAGGGCAGTATGGAAACATCTTAAATACCTGAGAGAAACATATGCTTGGAACCTTGTTGTGGTGAGGGGAAGGTGTCTGGGACTGGGGTCTGCATTGTGTGGGGTTAAATGCCCCCTGCTAAAGCATCTCCAATTCCCAACTACTAGTCTGGAAGTGGCCCATCCTGTTTGAAAAGGGTTGTTGGGGTGATGACTGGATCACCAGATGATCAGCAACACCAGTGCACATAAGTCCTGGCCAATGCACACACTTTCATTGGATTCCAATTAAGGTTCAGTTTTGCTCAGTAGCAACCCATTAGAGCAGGGAATAAACCCTACACAGTGAAAACCACAGTAGTACCCACTGCATAAATCTGAACTGTGATTGCAGTCTAATGAACATTGGTGCATTAACTAGTTTTTAGTAATGGTTATTCATGAATGTCATTGGATCACCAGATTAACAAATGGTTATTTGCAACATCCAGTTTCATCCCTAAGTAAAGGCGGCTTCCAAGGCAATTATTGGAGTTTGTGGATTGCTGCATAAATTGCATCCTACAGAAAGAGTGCTGACATTGAAGAAGCTGAAACTTAGCTTCTCTGTTGTGTGCAAAAACATTGAGAACTTTTTTTTGGACAGCTCTCCGTTGTTGTGAATGCAAAAAGAAATTGCACCTAAAAGTTTCTGGAGGGCATGTGGGGATATAACGTTCAATGAAATTGTCAAGGGTGGAATGTGGGGTTTTGTTATGCTTTATTTCCTTTCACAGTGGCCAAGGGATCCTTTGCTTGAATTTTGCAAATTTTGCAAATCCTCCCTTTGGTGGTCTTGCCTCTGCAGACTTACCACTGCCTGTTTTTCCTGAAAATCCCAGTGATACCCTCAGCTGTCATTTCCTGTAAGCATTTCCTGTAAGCATGTTACTACCCCTTATGTAAAGTTTTTTTTCCTACTTTTTTTTTTAAAAAAGTGTCCTTGTTTGCTTTTGCAGAACACAACGAAAACAATAAAAATAGCTGTTACAAGCTCATAAGAACACCCTCTGAGTTAACGATAGCACAGAAGGAGAGGAAATGTGATGTCGCATCATGTAATTGATGCCGTAAACCAGAGGTGAAATTAGTTTGCTGCCACTGGGTGCAGAGCTGAGAGGGTGCTTCAGGGGCACCACAACAAAGATATAGAAAAGAAGGCGAGAGGGCACCAAATTTTGGAGTTGCATAGATACCGCTGAAATTTGAGACCCCAAAGTCAGACCTCAAAGTCCTCCACTGTGTGAACAGTATTTTAGTATAATAAGACCCTCCAGATTCTTCTGTGAATCTCTGGAAGAGTCATTTTCTGATCGTCTTGTCTCACATACGAAATAATTGGTTGCTAAGCTGTGTGGTGCTGTGGTCTAAACCACAGAGCCTAGGACTTGCCGATCAGAAGGTCAGTGGTTCGAATCCCCGCGACAGGTTGAGCTCCCATTGCTTGGTCCCTGCTTCTGCCCACCTAGCAGTTCGAAAGCACGTCAAAGTGCAAGTAGATAAATAGGTACCGCTCCAGCGGGAAGGTAAACAGCATTTCCGTGTGCTGCTCTGGTTCGCCAGAAGCAGCTTAGTCATGCTGGCCACATGATCCGGAAGCTGTCTGCGGACAAACGCCGGCTCCCTTGGCCTATAGAGCGAGATGAGCATGCAACCCCAGAGGTGTCTGTTACTGGACCTAACGGTCAGGGGTACCTTTACCTTTTTAGGCTGTGTAAGAAGAAAGTGAACCTGTCTTTTCTCCAGCAGCAGAGTCTTTTAGCTCCTGTTTGTTTGTGGCGTGATGAGAGGGCTGTGATACCTTGTTCTATTTTTGCTAATTTTTGAGGTTTGTTTTTTAAGGGATGCTTTCTCTTTTATGCAGGCTCCTTTGGTGACTGCTTTCATTGTGTCCCAAAGGAGCAGTTATAATATTGTCTATGTCCTTTTCTTTAAAGTAGTTTTGGAGAGTTCTTGTGAGACTCTCTCTGATTGATTGATTGATTGATTGATTGATTGAGTTAGGATGGGACTGAAGGACTATGTTGTGCTGGTTCATGTTTCCTCTCCTATTTTAAGGGTAGCTTCTACTGGGGCGTGATCTGTGATTTTGATGTTACCTATAATCGTTGACTCAACCAAGGGAGTCAGGCCTTGTGTGAGCAGAATGCTATCCAGTCTGGACATTGATTTTATTTTAATGTAAAAGGATGGACTTTCTGTAAACAAAACCAGTCTCTGCCCTGCTGTAGCCAACCTCTACAGCTTGCTGTAGTTCAGTTAAAGCTCGGGGGAAGATGTCACAAGGAAACTGATCTCTTGGAGCTTTTATTTTCTTTTACAGCTGAGACATCTAGGGAGGCTGGAAAAAATGCTACTGGAAAGAAATCAATTCCCCCCTCCAATGGTCTCTTTGAAATGATAAAGTAAACTCGCCCTTCTCTCCACAAAACACCAAAATTCAGAAGAAGTTAAAAAATGGTTCAGAAACGCCACAGGAAACCACTTTTGCACGGGAAGAAATCTTTATGAGAAAGGGAAGGACTGGGTTAGGCACAGCCCCAGTTGGGAACAGTTCATCTTTTTTTAAAACTGGGGATTCTCAGAGCCGGTGGCTGTTGGTGCAGAACTTTAGGAAATGAGTCTTAAGTCCAGGAAATCTCCTGTGTTGAAGCCTGATCCCTTTGCTGCAACGCTTCTGGCTCAAAACAGCCTAGGTCCTCCCAAGACAATTTTGTTTTGTTTTCTCTCTGCAAAGGCCTTTTAACTCATTCTATAGAGTGGGAAGCTTGTGGCCCCCCAGATGTTGCTGGACTCCATCTCCCCTTATCCCTGACCACCTTGGCTCCTGGGAGCTGAAGTCTAGAGGCTCTAGGGGGGGGGAAAGAGTTAGATGCTTGAACTTCTTTTTTTGCTTTGTGAATATATTGGGAGTTTTAAAATTATCCTTTTTTTGTTTTGCTTATTTCACATGCAGATATAGATGTGGGAAAACTGGTTGCATCATGCCACAGTTACAAAAGGGGAGACTTACTCCATCTCACGTGCCACATATACTACCTAGTTCACATTTATAGGAGCTTTCAGTGTGGCAGAACCCTGCACTCTGGAACTCCCTGCCTATTGACATCAGGCAGGCAGCTTCACTGTACCCTTTTTGGTGCAAAATGCACCTGGTGCCTGACTACCAAGAAAAAAAATATTCTGAATCCCAGAAGCCAAGACAGCAAGCAAGATCACTGCGCAGTGATCCGCTTGCTGTCCTGGCTTATGGGATAGCTGCATGCAGCCTCTCCCGGGCAGCGGGATGAAGGCTCCCACTGCCCGGGAGAGGCTGTGCGCGGCTAAGGCTCCCCCAAGAGCCGTGCTCCCTTTAAAGAGCGTGCGGAGTGTGTGTGCGGCTCTTTGGGGCTTTTCCCCGAGGAGGGAGAAGGGCAGCTCTTTAAAGGGAGCGCTGAGCAGAGCCTCCCGCCTGCATTTGCTCCATAAGACACACACACATTTCCCCTTACTTTTTAGGAGGGGAAAAGTGTGTCTTATAGAGCAAAAAATACGGTAGTTCTGAACACTGCATGGAGGAGAGCTCCGTTGATGGCTACTGGTCAGGATGACTGTGCTCTGCTTCCGTGGTCAGAGGCAGCAATGCTTCTGAATACCAGTTGCTGGAAGATAGGAAAAGTGTTGCCCTTGTGTGCGTATTCTACTTCCTGGTTTCCTAAAAAGGTCTCTTGGTGGCCACTGTTAAAAGAGGATGTTGGACTAGATGGACCATTGGCCTGATCCAGCAGCGCTTTTCTGAAGTTCTTATCCACATAGTGCGCCCAAAGCTCCCTCCCTGGGGTAATGATCTGTGTGGCAGGCATTGCTTTGAGAAGCTATTTGTGGCCTTTTGCCACGCTAAAGGTCTCTGCCCCATAGGCCATGGCACTGCCTGCCGTGAGTCAAAATGAGTCACTGTTAACTCTTCCAAGTGGATCAGCCTGCCATAGGGAGGACATAATGTTTATACTGGCTTCCCGGAAGAGGAGAGATTGCTAGTCTCCTTTTCAAAACATCCCTTCTGACTTAAGTGTTGTCTTTTGGGTTGAAGGTGATCATTACTGGAGCTGGTGGGCTGCTTCCAAAATTAGCATCCTCCCTCTCCTCCTTCTGCCTGTCTCCTGTCTTCCTTGGTCATATCTAGTAGAACAAAAAAAGTGTACTTTGAGGCTTGACACTCCCCCCTCCCCCACTCTCCAGAATTGGCAGACGATGAAGTGTGGTGGCCTGGAAGTTACATCATGACCAGAGTCTCGTCCGTCGTCCCCCCCCCCCCCAAAGACATGTAGGGAGAGAGGAGGAGGAGAAAGAGGCTAGGGGCTGCCATGGTCTGTTACATTCACTCTTTTGGTAAAAGCCATAGATGTGTCTCTATTTCTGCAGAATTTCCTGCAAGAATTTGCTTGCTGCATCTACCAGGAGCCAGCTTTTACCAGCACGGTATGATCACATCTTGCGTGGGGGTTATGATCTGGGAATGGCATGTATACACAAAAAAAAGTGTATTATCAAACTGCCTGCTTGGAATCGCCCCCACGCGAACATTCTTACATTTCCAGAGCTGTGTGCCGAGAGGACTTTGAGAGCATCTAGGAACCAGTAAGCAAGGCTGAGAGGTTAAAAGCTCTTTCTCTGCTGGGAAAACCCTGTGCAGAAAGAGCTTTCAAGCTCTTCACCTTCTGTGTGTTTAACTTGTGTGATTTCAACTGGGCAGCCATCAACCATGTAAGGCTGAAATCACACAAGTTAAAAGTGCGTAAGGAGTGATCGAACTGTATTGCTGGACAGACACATGTTATTGTTCTTTATTTGAAAGCAAAGTCCCCAGCTCTTTTGATGAACAACACATGTGAGCTCTTCCAAGGATAGAAACAGTGGCCTAGGTATAATGATTCTTGAGAATCTGGCCTGATATCCTGTAGATATCAGTGTTGACAGTACTGAGCTTGATGGACCAAAAGCCTGAGTCAGTATAAGGCAGCTCCCAATATTCCAACTTTTCTGGGGCAGATTTGAGGGTAAACCATACACAGCACGGGTCTGTCCTTGTGGTTCGTTGGAAGTTGAAACTGCTTCACATGTACTATTACGTTGTTGTCTTTATGAGGATATACGTTTGACTTTTATTACACCTGTTTTGCAAAAGTCTAGGAAAGAATCGGAATACCATAGTCTAAAACTACTGCTAGAGGACAAGAAGCCCAAGACTACATTAAATGTAGCTAAATTCTGTGCGTCTGCAATCAATCGCAGGAAGCAAGTGGTATCCCATAATGTCCAATCCCCTAAATGTTAATTACAGGGGGCACGCTAACAATTAATTTTAATTTTTATATTTAAATTTTTGTTATTGCATATTGTCCCTTGTATTCCTGATATTTTTTATGATCTGTGATATTGTGTGTGTTGAAGCTGGTCTATGACCGTATTAATAAATTCAATTCAACTTTTCTGCTTATAAACGCATAAACAGACTAGGAGCAGGTCACAGTGTTCTGTCTCTTTGCTATTATTTGAAGACCTTCCATGGGCTAATGCATGGTGGAGTTCTCTGAAGATGTTGCTAAGCCCTGTATCTTACTTTTAATGTGGGATGTACTGGACAACGTGTTCTCTGGTGCTTGTGAGCAGTTTGGTGACCTCATGTCCTTCGTGAGCTGCATCTTGGCATTCCAGAACCAAGATTTCTGCCAGCAGATTTTCAGCCCAGCCTGATGAGTTCCAGCTGTTTGTGGCTTTGGAGCAGAGTAGTCACTTTTGTCATGTGTGAATGTCGATAAGACAGAGCCATAATACCATTGTACAAATCTACGGTGCAACCACATTTGGAGCACTGTGCACAGTCCTGGTCGCCTCACGTTAAAAAAGGATATTGCAGATTTGGAAAACGTTCAGAAAAGGGCAACCAGATCAATCAAGGTGGTGGAGTGACCCCCCCCCTTGAAGGAGAGATTGCAGAGTTTGGGGCTTCTCATTCTAGAGAAAAAGTGACCAAGAGACAACACAATAGAAGTTTATAAAAGTATGCATGCCATGGAGAAAGTGGATAGAGGGGGAAAAATTCTCCCTCATAATTCTAGAACATCTGATGAAATTGAATGTTAGAAGATTCAGGACACATGAAAGGAAGTACCGTATTTTTTGCTCTATAAGACTCACTTTTTCCCTCCTAAAAAGTAAAGGGAAATGTGTGTGCGTCTTATGGAGTGAATGCAGGCTGCGCAGCTATCCCAGAAGCCAGAACAGCAAGAGGGATTGCTGCTTTCACTGTGCAGCGATCCCTCTTGCTGTTCTGGCTTCTGAGATTCAGAATATTTTTTTTCTTGTTTTCCTCCTCCAAAAACTAGGTGCGTCTTGTGGTCTGGTGCGTATTATAAAGCGAAAAATATGGTACTTTTTCATGCAGCACATAGTTAAACTGTGGAACTCCCTCCCTCAGGAGGCAGTAATGGCCACCAACTTGGATGGTTTTAAAAGAGAATGAGACAAATTGATGGAGGAGAGGGCTGTTGATGGTTACCAGCCACAGCTGGAGGCAGCAGTGATTCTGAATACCAGTTGCTGGAAACCACAGGAGTAGAGATTTGCTTTTGTGCCCATGTTCTTCTCCTTGGTTTCCCAATGGGGTATCTTGTTGCCTAATTGTAAGAGCAGGGTGCTGGAACAGGGAGCTGGACCATTGGCCTGTTTCAGCAGGCTCTTCTTAGGTTCTAAGAGTTAACAGTGGAACTTTCGGATATGCTCGCTGACTTGCTCCTTCTCTGTATGTTTTGCTTTCCACTCCAACAGCGATGCGTTGGGCATGGGAAGGAGAGAGCTGAAGTTTTAGTGGGTCCCCCACCTCAAAGACACAGCTTGGGTGTGCCTTCTAACACTTTCTCAAGGCAGCTTTGCAAAGAGGCTGGTGGGGCTTTGCATTGCGCAAACAATGAAAACACAAGCTTCTGTCCAGGGTGCATGTGTTTTCCCTCCTTGCCATAAAATAATGAGACTTTGCTCTGGGAAGAACGTAGCTGAGTTTACTTGGATAGCTCATTGAACTGCTTGTGAGATTTCCCACTTGGCCAGGGTGACTCATTTGGCTTCCTGCCTTGGTTTGTCCTGCGGAGAACTCTCAAGGAGGAAATTCTGAAATCGTCCGCCTTCTGCAGTCTTGAGGAGAAGTGGTTGCTTGCTATAATAAGCAGAAGTCTTCAGTTTTGCATGTTGCTCTAGGCATTCATTGGAAGATTATTATTATTTATTTTATTGGTCACCTTTTTGCCATGGCAACTCAAAGCAACTTACCTACCTACATTAAAACTAGGGGTGCGGTGGGGAATACATTAAAACGCCCCTCCCACACTAAAAGGCCATATATAAAGCCAAAGACTTGGTTGAAAGGGAATGTTTTTGCCTTTCTCCTGAAGATATTACTAATATCACTATTAAATTTATTAATTTTGTATACTTCCCTTCATCCATAGGTATCAGGGCAAATACAGTATAAAAGCACAAAATACATAATAAAAACAAGAACAAAAGAAAAACACAAAGAGATAACTCCCACCCCCCCCATATGTAAAGGTGATGCTTAGCAAACCTCACTGGAGAGAGAGCATTCTGTAAGTGGGGAGCCACCATGAAAAAGGCCCCGTTCTCGTGTTGCCACCTTCTAAACTTCTGAGGAGGGGGCATACAAAGAAGGGTCTCAGATGATGATCACAGGGTTAGGGTAGTTTCATGTGGGGAGAGGCAATGCTTTTAAGGTATTGGGGTTCCAAGCCACATAAGACTTCATAGGTCAAAGCAATATCCACTTTGCTGGCTAAGCAAGGTGAAACTTTTTTGGTTCAGCTCACCTGTTTTGACATTCTGTTTGTTTACAATGTTTCTCATGTTTTTAAAGACATGAGACATGGCAATAGAATGTTGCAGCCCTGGATCCCTTTGGGGAGGAAGGGCAGGATAGATTGGGTATATGCAATTTTTGTGTAGATGCAGAAGCCTTGAAACCAAATTCCCACATGTTGTGATCCTGTGGTATTTAGTTCTAACCAACTCTCCAGGGTTTCAGGAAGGAGTCTTTCCTAGTTCTACGTGGAGAAGTCATTAAGGATGCTTCTGTGTGCTAAGCAGATGTTCTGTCACTCAGCTGCAGTCCTTCCACCTGTGCTCCTTTGAAGAAAGATGCCAACAATGCAGAAGTCCCTAGCAGACACACTTTGCTTTTGGGCAGTCTGAAGGGCAGCCTGCTGGTGATTGATTTTCTTTTGTTTGCCTGTTCCAGCTTCTTTTTTTTTTTTAAAGAAATATTTATTAAGATTTTACAAAGACAAATATACAAAAACACATAGTAATAATAATAAAAAAATAAAAAATAAAAAATAAAAAGATAAGTAAAACATACAGAAAAAACAAGAAAAATTAAAAACAATTGTTTTTCATAACATAAAACTCATCTGCTTGTTTCTTTGACTTCCTCACACCTCCCCTTCTTGTATTCCCATTTAAATAATCAAATCAGCAAATCCTTACCCTCTTTCATTTATCTTATCTCTATAACTTAACATTTTATAACTCAGTATTTTCATCCATTATCAATTCATTTTTGCATATTCTTATTAACTTTGTTGCCAATACCACTTATTTCCAATCCAACACCATTTTAGTTATTTTTTTACCTAATTATACCCTTCTCCCATATTCTTAAAGCATTACAGCTGGAAACCACTTAATTTCTATCCAACATCATTCTAACATTCATTAATTTTGCAATATTTCTGTAAATAGTCTTTAAATTTCTTCCAATCTTCTTCCACCGCCTCTTCTCCCTGGTCCCAGATTCTGCCAGTCATTCCTGCCAGTCCCATATAGTCCATCATCTTCATCTGCCATTCTTCCAAAGTGGGTAAATCTTGTGTCTTCCAATACTTTGCTATAAGTATTCTTGCTGCTGTTGTAGCGTACATAAAAAAAGTTCTGTCCTTCTTTGGCACCAATTGGCTGACCATGCCCAGGAGAAAGGCCTCTGGTTTCTTCAAGAAGGTATATTTAAATACCTTTTTCATTTCATTATAAATCATTTCCCAGAAAGCCTTAATCCTTGGGCACGTCCACCAAAGGTGAAAGAATGTACCTTCAGTTTCTTTACATTTCCAACATTTATTATCGGGCAGGTGATATATTTTTGCAAGCTTGACTGGGGTCATGTACCACCTGTATATCATTTTCATAATATTCTCACTTAAGGCATTACATGCCGTAAATTTCATACCGGTGGTCCACAACTGTTCCCAGTCAGCAAACATAATGTTATGTCCAACATCTTGTGCCCATTTAATCATAGCAGATTTCACCGTTTCGTCCTGAGTGTTCCATTTCAACAGCAAGTTATACATCCTTGACAAAATCTTAGTTTTGGGTTCTAACAGTTCTGTTTCTAATTTTGATTTTTCCACCTGGAAGCCAATTTTCTTGTCCAAATTATATGCCTCCATTATCTGATAGTAATGAAGCCAATCTCACACTTTATTTTTTAGTTTCTCAAAACTCTGCAATTTTAATCTATCTCCCTCTTGTTCCAAAATTTCCCAATATTTCGGCCATTTGGCCTCCAGACTGAGCTTTTTCTGAGCTTTTGCTTCCATTGGTGACAGCCACCTTGGTGTTTTATTTTCCAGTAAATCCTTATATCTTGTCCAAACATTGAACAAAGCTTTCCTGACAATATGGTTCTTAAATGCTTTATGTGCTTTAACCTTGTCGTACCACAAATATGCATGCCACCCGAAAACATTGTTAAAACCTTCTAAATCCAAAATGTCTGTGTTCTCAAGAAGTAGCCAGTCTTTCAGCCAGCAAAATGCTGCTGATTCATAGTAAAGTTTAAAGTCTGGCAGGGCAAATCCACCCCTTTCCTTTGCATCAGTCAATATCTTAAATTTTATTCTAGGCTTCTTGCCCTGCCAGACAAATTTAGAGATATCTTTCTGCCACTTCTTGAAACAATCCATCTTGTCCACAATTTGCAGTGTTTGAAACAAAAACAGCATTCTAGGCAATACATTCATCTTTATAGCTGCAATTCGACCCAACAAGGAAAGCTTCAAATTTGACCAAATTTCTAAGTCTTTTTTCACTTCCGTCCAACATTTTTCATAATTATCTTTAAATAAGTTCCCATTTTTTGCTGTCATATTAATCCCCAAGTATTTCACTTTCTTAACCACAGTCAAACCTGTCTCATTCTGAAACCTCTCTCTTTCAATCAGTGTTAAATTTTTCTCTAAAACCTTAGTTTTTGACTTGTTCAATTTAAATCCTGCCACTTGACCAAATTCTTGAATTAGTTCTAAAACCCTTTTAGTACTAGATTCTGGCTCCTGTAACGTTAATACTAAATCATCTGCAAATGCTCTCAATTTGTACTGTTTGGCTCCGACCTGTATACCTTTAACCAACCGGTCCCTTCTAATTGCCTGTTCCAGCTTCTAGAAGATCTTTGAGTTGGACTGTAACAACATAAGGTACTTTTGCATCATGTAATTGTGTTGCTAAAGGTTGCTGTGGCTGAAAACAGCGTCCAGGCCAACGTTTGCATCTTCTCTCTCTCACTCTCCCTCCTTCCCTCCCTCCCTCCCTGTGTGTGTGTGTGTGTTTAATTATGGCTCTAATTAAGCCCAGCATATTTCTTTACACAAGAATGTTGCACCTGTGGTCCGCATATGCTTCTTAGCAAAGAAGAGGAATCAGGAATGTTCCTAAAATAATCTGGCATGGTAGGTCAGGAAACCCTTGCCTTCTAGGAGCAGGCATGGCCTTAACCAGGGGTAGGCAACCTAAGGCCCGGGGGCCGGATCCAGCCCAATCGCCTTCTAAATCTGGCCTGTGGACGGTCTGGGAATCAGCGTGTTTTTACATAAGTAGAATGTGTCATTTTATTTAAAATGCATCTCTGGGTTATTTGTGGGGCCTGCCTGGTGTTTTTACATGAGTAGAATGTGTGCTTTTATTTAAAATGTATCTCTGGGTTATTTGTGGGGCATAGGAATTGGTTCATTTACCCCCTCAAAATATAGTCCAGCCCACCACATGGTCTGAGGGAGAGTGGACTGGCCCACAGCTGAAAAAGGTTGCTGATCCCTGGCATTTATTGTGTGGCTGATCCCCCCCCCCGCCTCATGGGAGCCTGCCAAGTCAAGGCTGTTCATCTTAACCAAAGGGTTAACTAACAACAACAACAGCAGCAGCAGCAAAAAGAAAGAAAGAAAGAAAGAAAGAAAGAAAGAAAGAAAGAGAAAGAAAGAAAGACGGACGCCTATTGTGTTAATAGGCATAGGGCCATCCTAGGAAGTCCCCAGGAAATATGTCTGGAATTTACAATCCATTGCTTTGGTACGGTTGCTGTTCTTCCTTGGCATGAAAAGTCGTGTGTGTGCAGCAGCTCATCAGTCTTCCGACAGTGCAAAGCCCTTTCTTTGCTGCTAGAGCCTTTCTAAATCGTTAAGGGTTGCTGTCCCCCCCCCCCCATGCACACTTTACTCTTTTTTTAAAAAAATGGGTTTTTTGTACAAGTAACATTGTTGGCATCCATCTGTCTTGGGAGGCAATGGAAGAGTGTTCCTTTGGGGGTGAAGTCAAACCGTTGGAGTTACAATTCTTGCTGTGGCTGAAGAGACCAATATGGGAGAGACATGTTTTATTGCAAGTAGGGTAGATGAAGGTGTCTAGTTTTGCCCCCGGGGATCAAGTTTGTTTCTTTGGCCCATGTTAGAAGAGCCCTCCTAAATCAAGTCAGTAGCCCATCCAAGTGCAGCATCTTGTCCTCACAGTGGCCAACCAGATGCCTCAATGGGAAATCTGCAAGCAGGACCCGATCACAAGAGCAACTCTCCCCTCCTGTGGTTCCCAACAACTGGCATTCAGAAGCACTGCTCCCTGCAACTGTGGCAACAGAGCATAGCAACCATGGCTGATCTCCATCGATAGCCGTCTCCTCCTCCATGAATTTGTCCAATCCTCTTTTAAAGCTATCCAAGTTAGTGGCCATTTCTGCCTCCTGTGGGAGGTAAATTTCATTTAGTCAAGTCCTAAGCAAGGTGGAGAGCATCAAAGCTCTTTTCACACTAGGTCTGACCGGGGTTACCTGGTGCAAAAAAGAGTTTTCAAGCTTTCCACCTTGCTTGCCGGGCTGGTTCTGAAATTCCTGGGGGTGCTCTCTCCCCCTTCATACCTAGCTGTGGGGCGGTTCCAATGGTTTGATTATAGCAATTTTCTTGCATATGTGGAGCCCTTGGAACCAATGTCCCCGATTAAGAAGAGATTGTACTGTATTTGAACATTGGGGATTTTTTTCCCTTCAGATCAGTGGCTTACATATCCTTCTAAGGATGAGACAGCTAAAGCTGTATTTTGGTCAATATAATTTTTTAATTTTTTTTTAGGGGAAAGGGCTAAACTTGCCGGTGTGATGTTACTTTCTTGCCTCAAATCTTCTCAGAAACTCTTGGTGGTTTGGTGGCCAGAATATTAAGGCTAAATATACCTGAGGCCAAAACTCTTTCCAAAAATAACCTTGTCTGTACCGTTCTTTGATGCAATTATGATTTTAAAAGTGAACCCTGCGGCACTTTTTAAGCATGTTGGAATAGGGATCTGACAGACCAGGGTTCAAATCCCCACTTAGCCATAAATCTCACTGGGTGTGACGTTTGTGCTTGTCACTGCCGCTCAGCCTAACATACTTCACAGGGTTGCTGTGTGGATAAAATGATGAGAACTATGAAATGCCACCTTTGAGCTTCATGGAGCAAAAGTGGGATATAAATGCAATAAAAAGTAGAAATAACGAATGAAATTGGGACATAAGCATTGTCAGGCACTTTGTTGGATTTGGCCAGGGATAGGCCATCTCATATTTTTGAAACTTGGAGCAGAGTGACAGAGTTCGTGCTGAATGTGGCTTGACTTCCTTATTCTGCTTATGTAGCACCTTGCATCCATGTTTGGATAAAGGTCTCTTCAATTTCTCTCCATTGCTTTCTGTTGCTTCCTGAATCTGCACAAGCCCCTCTGCTAACTTTAGATCAGGAGTCAGCAAACTTTTTCAGCAGGGAAATGTCCACTGTCCCTCAGACCTTGTGGGGGGCCGGATTATATTTTGAAAAATAATAATGAATGAATTCTTATGCCCCACAAATAACCCAGAAATCCATTTTAAATAAAAGCATACATTCTACTCATGTAAAAACACCAGGCAGGCCCCACAAATAACCCAGAGATGCATTTTAATTAAAAGGACACATTTTACTCATTTAAAAACACGCTGATTCTAAATCCGTGGGCCGGATTTAGAAGGCGATAGGGCCTTAGTTTGCCTACCCATGCTTTAGAATCTATAGTTTATATGGTCCACCCATCACATACATGGTCATCCCCTTGGCCTTTTGAAATTGTAGGGTCTCCCTACTAGCACTGTTTTACTCCATCGGCCTGCGTCGTCTCAGGCCACATGCCCACTTAAACTTCGCATCCTTTCCCACTGCATCCGTAACTTTCGATCTTTGTCATATCCAGTTATTATCTTTTAATGATATTCATTAACATTGTACTTTCCATGGTATGTCCTGTTCCTGTTGCTCTGTCGTGGTCCAGTTCTCCGCTCCATAATGCCATCACAGGTAACAGGCACATACTAAATACTTCGGCTTTCAAATCACTGTGCTATAATCTCTTCGGGAGGGAAAAATATCATATGACAGAGCATGGGAAGTACAGATTCTATCCCATATGAGCATTGAAGGAAAGGACAATGGGCCTTTTATTGGTGGGCTGCACTCTGGAAGTGTCACAAGGAGCTTCATTGTGAGTAGGATTGAGTCACAGATGGTGCTGAGGATGGGAGACTGCCCTACTTTTCGCCCAGCGCTTGTTGGCCTCTGAGGAGATGGGCCACATGGGCTGCAGAAGGGGCAGCAGCTGTTCCCTTCCAGGAGGACTTTGACCTTGCCTGGTGGAGGCACCATTGACCGGCTTCCATGCCTGCCTCTCACACATCATTTTCAGAATGAGAACAACAGGGAGAAGAATATGCCAAAGAGGGTTGGGGCGAGAACACAGCCCTGTTTCACACTGCTCTTTATAGGGAAGGCGTCTGAGGATGGGCCGTCATATCAAGGGTTTCCCATTGTAAACACAAGATGTTAAACTAGACGGGCCATTTGCCTGATCATCTTAGGTCTTACCGTATTTTTCGTCCCATAGGACGCTCCGTCCCATAGGATGCACCTAGGTTTTTTTTGGGGGGGGAAAGGAATTTCTGCTTCAGAGCGCCCCTCGCGCCGGGCGGGAGGCTGCTATCCGCAGTGTGGGGAGCCCTGCGGGAACTCCCGCGGGCTCCCCAGGCTTGCTGATAGCTTCCTGAAGCCTGGAGAACGAGAGGGGTCGGTGCACACCGACCCCTCTTGCTCTCCAAGCTTCAGCGAAAGCCTGTATTTGCCCCATAGGACGCACACAGATTTCCCCTTCATTTTTGGAGGGGAAAAAGTGCGTCCTATAGGGCGAAAAATACGGTATTTTTCTTACAATTGACAGAGACTGAGTCTTGTGAAATCTAGAGCATAGGAGAGTACCCTCTTGCTGAGAGCTAAGAAGTTCTGGTGTGCACACCTTGGGTTCAGTGATTGGAAAAAAGGCGGAGTTTAGATTCAAGAAAATAAATATATAAAACTGAGCACCCTGCACCTGTCTGCTGTGTACGTTGAACACAAATAGTGCATTTGCTCTCTGGAATGCAGATATAATCAGTTTTGTTTCTTTCATCAAGGAAGCAATCTAATCCCGCAGGGCCATTTCCTCGTTCCTTTGCTTGATTAATCTGTAATTGTCTGTCCTGCAGTGGCTTCTGGCCATGACGGGCTTTTCAGAAGGCTTAATAGGCTGTTTAATCTCACAAAATATCTTACTGTATTTGTTACAGAGGAGTTCTACCCCAAACATAGTCTGTTACATCTGCTGTCTGAGTTAGGATATGTTTTGGTGGTGGCAGTGGACTGACTGCTAAAAAAAAATAACCCACAGGCTGCTTACATGCTTTAAAAGCAAATTGTCTGCTTCACCAAGCAGAAAAGAGATATTGCAGAGAAAATGTGGGTGTTGGGCTTTGCAAACTGACATTAAACTATGGAACTCCCTCCCACAGGAGGCAGTGACCGTCACTGACTTGGAAGGCTTTGAAAGATGATTAAGTATAAGAACATAAGAGCCTTTATATGTACCACCCTTTTCCTCCAAGGAGCTCAAGGTGGTGCCCATTTTATCCCCACAACAACCCTGTGAGGTAGGTTAAGCTGAGAGGTAATGATTGGCCCAAGTGGGGATTCAAACCATGGTCTCTCCCAGTCCAGCATTCTTAATCAGAACACCATGCTGGAGGGCTGGAGTGGTCTCTACAGCTTCCACCTTCTAGTTTTTGGCTGCTGCTCTTCAGCTCCCCAGTTATTCATGTGCCACCAACATCAAGAATTCATGACTTTAATAGGTTGTCTGTGGGGCTTCCTTTGAAGATTGTTCCACTATCTCTTCAATTATTGGAAAAACCTCCTTGCTGTCTAGTCCATTCCTGAGCATGGTTCAAAATGTTTAAAAGCCTTTACAGTTTAGGACCCAGGTACACCAAAGAGAGCCGTTTTCAATGCCAGTCAAAGCTGTGTTTATTCTCCTAGGCTTATTATTTTTAACAAGGTGTAGCATATTAAATCTTGTTACAGATAGGTAGCCGTGTTGGTCTGCCATAGTCAAAACAAAACAATTTTTTTTTTCTTCCAGTAGCACCTTAAAGACCAACTAAGTTAGTTTTGGTATGAGCTTTCGTGTGCATGCACACTTCTTCAGATACACACTTCAGTGTATTCTTCAGTGTATCTGAAGAAGTGTGCATGCACACGAAAGCTCATACCAAGAACTAACTTAGTTGGTCTTTAAGGTGCTACTGGAAGAAAAAAAATTTTTGTTTCATATTAAATCTTGATTCTCTCCCCCACCCCCAAAGTATTTTATCTTATTTGCTACTCTGGAAACTCTGCTGCATGAATAAATACTCTGCAGAAAAAAATAGCTATGCAGTTTTCTCTTGCATGCATACAACAGCACATGAAAGGATGTCCTGGGGCTGAGCTCAGCATTCTGGAGCCTGAATGTGCATTTGTGTATATGAAGTACACAGTTCCAAGCACAAAAAGTCATGCTCCAGACATATTCAGTAAATTATGCCTTTGCTTGAGGTTCTGGCAACAGGTCTACAAATTTTATCGGTTTTCGTTCTCTCAGTTCCTGCAGCTGGCCCACTTTAGCTGGCTGGTTGTTTTAAAACAAAAATGTGTTCTCTCCCTGCTCACTAGGCAACTGTAATTTATCTCTAAATACTAAACGCCTTAAAAAATTAGAATGTTCATCTGCTCAGGCTTTCTGTAGGCTTAAGCAGTGGTGTAGCGTGGGGGGTGCAGGGGGGGCCAGCCGCACCAGGCGCAACATCTGGGGGGGCGCGGAAGAGACTCGAGTGCTAAAATCCACGGGTTAGGGGGCGCAAATTACTTGCCTTGCCCCGGGTGCTGACAACCCACAGGACGCCACTGGGCTTAAGGGCCTCATTTATAAGCATGATTGTAAGTGTGTGTTTCTGAAACACACAATTTCCCAAGAGGTTTGTGGCTACAGGTTTTTTTTTTTTTTTTTGCATTTATATCCCACCTTTTTCTCCAAGGAGATCAAGGTGACCTACTTGATTCTCCCCCTCCTCATTTAATCCCCATAACAACCCTGTAAGGTTGGGTTAGGCTGAGAGGCAGTGACTGATGTGTTTTCGTGATATAGTAGTATATAAACATTCTAGGCCTTTTTTCAGCTGGAACTCAGTTCTAGCCCCTTTCAGGTGGGCACTCTTACCATTATAAGAGAGCAAGGGAGGCGTTCATGGTGAGTTCCGAAACCTCCAGAAAAATAGCGCTGTGAATATTTATTATAACTAAATAAATAAAATAAAGTCTACATGGTAAGGGAGCTAACTGGAAAAAGGCTCAGTATGGGAGAAAGGAGAAGAAATGTGCTTTAATTACTGCATCTTCCTCGGTTCCTTGTAGAATCAGTGTGTTTGGTTTAAAAAATGTTCTGGGGTGCAATGGGAGGGCATCTGCTGAAGTCTGGACTGTTTCCCCACTGCCATTGTCTTAATCAGATTAACAGCCTGCTCATAAACTCCAAAAGGCCTAGGCAACTGGGATGCTAGACAGCTTTTCATATACTGTATATTTTTTCCACAGGTTGTTGCCAGGAATCCCACTCACTCCTCCTCTCCTTGCCTCCTTCCCTCCAAACCCCCATAGCTGTCTGTCTGAGCGCAGATGAAGAGCAGGCAGGGCTTGTGCAAGGAGAAATTGCCAAAAACACCATATTTATACATATGTGGCTGGAACAGTCCAACCGCGTGGAAACCAAGTGGGAACAACATGTGGTGGGATTGTGTCTCCCCCCCCCCCCGCCCCCTTTGCAACCTGGTGTGTGAAAAGCTTTTCCATATCTATTATGTCATGTTGCATTAAAGCACAAGTTTGTAAGATCTCTCTCTGATAAAGGGGGGCTGAATTACCTTGTTGTTCTACATCCCCCTTTCCTGTGTGTTTTTCAGGGATCTCTCCCCCCTCATTTTAAAGTCCCAGCTCATGCCAAGACAAATCTGACTTGGCTAAGTGTGTGTCTATTAAAAGTATAATCCCAGTGCAAATGTAACCTCTGTCATACTGGTTCACTGATTTTTTGCAGGCTTTATACTTGAGCCACTGCTGGACTTTCTCCACACGATCCAGAGTCAGACTTTGGAACTTGCTCCCAGAGGAGGCAGTGATAGCCACCAATTTGAATGGGCATGAAAAGAGGATTAGACAAATTCATGGAGGGAGCATCTTTTTAAAAAACATACCTAAAAGATGCACAAAAAGAACCTTTTTATAGATGGATATGTTCAGGACCGTGTACTCTGTTAAAAATGTGCATACAAAATTCATGTTTGTTTTTTTTGTCCACCTTTTGTGCATTCTTTCAAAAAATCTGCACAAAAGTGACTGAACAAATCTAAGACTGGAGAACCAAAGGAGCTGAAGAAGGATCAGAAACAGTTGCTTAGCTCACGTCCAGGTTCGACAACTTTAAATGGACTTAGGGCGCATTTTTACAATTGCAGCACAAGTTCTATAAAAAGGATACCATTGTAAATATTTTAACGAGAAAAGGTTAGAGATTTAAGACTGCTTTTTCAAATGCACTAATACACCACATCTCCCATTGTTTGGTCATTCTCCCCCCACCCCCACCCCTTTCCAGCTGTGGGATGAGAAAGAGAATTTCAGTCCCAATATAGTCTTTTTGCTTAACTTGCATAATATAGGAACAGGAAGTGCAGCTCTAGTTCAGTTTTAGCATGCCTTTCTTCCTTCATATCTCTTTCTCTCAGTGGCAAAAAGTAGAATGTGGAATATACATCCGTGGTACAGTAATAGTATTTTAAATTTGTTGCAGTTCTGAGTGCTCCTATGTTTGTTTTCACAAACCCTGGGGAGATCCCCCAAAGAGCTGCAAAAGGCGCTAAAGGACAACTGGAATGATAAAAGCCACCAGAGGAAAGAACGACAATGGACTGGGGCTTTTACTGTTTCAGTGTCCCAACTAAACATTAGCAAGAACTTTCTGACAATAAGAACTGTTCAACTGTGGGACGGACTCCGTTGTAAGCTGGTGGACTCTCTTTCCGTGGTGGCTTGTAAGCAGATGTTGGGTGGCCATCTGTCAGGGGTTCGTTAGCTGTGATTCCTGCATTGCAAGGGGTTTGACTGGATGACCCTTGGGGGTCCTTTCCAACTGTGCAGTTCTATGCTTCTTAGTTTACCAGAACAAAAACCCAAAACACAAGGATGGTGATAAGGCTGAACTTTAAATTGTGGATGGTTGGAAAGTCCCCCCCCCCGCTTTCAGGGAGTGGCTGGGTGTTGAACCAAAGCATAGTTTGTAGTGCCAGTGTGTGGACACCCAGGGAAAAGATGACAGCCACTAGGTGACATTATAGAGGTTTATAAAATCATGCATGGCATAGAGGAAGTGGATAGAGAAAAGTATCCCATCCCCCCCGCCCTCTCATAAAACTAGAGATTGCTGGTGCCCAGTGATGCTGAATGTTGGAAGATTCAGAACAGATAAAAGGAAGTAATTCTTCACACAGCACAGAGTTCAGCTGTGGAACTTGCTCCCCCAGGAGGTAGTGATGGCTATCAACCTAGATAACTTTCAAAAAGGATTAGACAGATTTATGGATAGGGCTGTGGAAGGCTACTAGCCACGATGGATTTGGATAGTTGGCACTGGTCCTGTGCTTCTGAATACCAGTTGCTGGAAACCATAGAAGGTGAGTATGCTTTGGTGCTTGAATCCTGCTTGTGGGTTTCCCACAGACATCTTGTAGACCACTGTGAGAAGAAGAGGACGCTGAACTGGATGAGCCATTGGCCCAACCCAGCAGAGCTCAGCTGTCACGCATCACTGAGCTAAGCTTTGGCTCAGTGTGTGGTCTGAATCTGGAGCTCAAGTGCTTTGTTCCTCAAATGTGACTTTAAAGCTTGAGGTTAAGGAGGACTGCTTAACCACAAGCCTAGGTTAGATTATGCATAAAGCCAAACCTTGGTGTAGTGTGATGTAGCAGTTGAACTACAGAAACTGAGGTTTGAGCTTCCTCTGTCATTCAAGCCAGGCTGTGGCTCTTCTTGGACACTAATCCATGGTAGTAAATGAATGAGCCTTGGGCTCATGCATGCTTCCAGTGCCACAGCAGCAGGAAGGAGATCAGAAGCATCTGTGTTGGGTTACCCACAGCTTCCCATTTATGTGTTTCAGTATACCATAGTTAGATGTGACACGCTGAGGCCAATCCTAAAATGAGAGAAGGGGGAAGATGTGATCCCAAGGTTCACCTGAGCCCATTATTGTAAGGCTATGCTTTGGATCGGACCAATGGCTCATCTAGTCCAGCATCCTCTTCCCACAGTGACCAACCAGATGCCCATTATGGGAAACCTGCATGCAGGATTCAGGCACCAGTGCCCTCTGTCCTCCTGTAGTTTCCAGCAACTGGTATTCAGAAGCATTGCTGCCTCCAACTGTGGAGGCAGAGCACAGCCAGTTGACACGGATCAGCAGTCAATGGGGGAAGAATTGATTCTTCCATGCCCTGTGTAATTTTATGGAAGCACAAGGTGTGGGGGATGTGCAGCCTGTCAGATGACTTTAGAAAAGGATTACACAACTCAGGATTAACCAAAGTGTCTGGAATTTAAAACACTGTGCAAAAACGAAATTGGAGCCTTAAGAATAAAAAGGCAAGATGCTTTAGGAAAGCAGAAGGGAAAGTAAAGTATAAAGAGAAGAGGGTCAGAAGGGAAAAGTTAGCATGAGCAGATGTGTGTGTGAAGTTGAACACAAAAACAGATGATGGGAATTCTGTGGCAGTCTTTGGCCAGACAAGAAGCTTAGATAAAAATGAAATAATAATACTACATAACTATCTATTATTTAAGAGAATTAAAATTATGTAAGTTCTGTTAAAGGTATAGGTAATAGCAACAATAAAAACATTGCAGCACAGCAAATCTAGGAAGGTAATAGTTGTGTACCAGGTTAGTGCTGTGCCATAAATATGTCCTCCAACTTCCTCTCAGAAAAGCCTTCCATGCCTCATTCTCCTTACCAAATTTTGATGAGGGAAAGATTTCAAGCTTTAAAATATTGTTGGGAGATAACATGGTGTGTTTCTTTCCCAGTAAACGTAACCTGTGTTGCGACGCCAAGGTACCCTATATTTTCTTTGCTTGATTGATGCATTTATATACCATTTTTTGCTCCAAGCATAGGCTAAGAGACAGTGACTGGCCCCCCGCAACTCAAGTGAGCTTCATTGCCAAGTGTGGGATTTGAACCCTGGTCTCCCAGAACTTATTCTGACACTCTAACCACAACACCACACTGACTCTCATTTGTGTCACCTTCAGGCCGTGTTGTGATGCATGCTATGACATCACAGCATGGGTTAGGCAGCAGCAGATGTTACGAGGCGGAGGCTGAGGTAGCAGCTCAGGCCCTGAAGACAACAACCATGGCCATGTCTCACTTCTCACTGTCATGAGAGAGCAACTGTAGAGAGAATTCTGCTGCCCTCACATCCTGGTTTTCAGGCCTTTGGTCTTGACCAAAGGATCTGGGCCTAAAGCTGCGGTTCCCAAACTTTTGTGAGGGGTCTTTCCCCCCTGGTTCTATAAACTCATCCCCAATGCCAGCGCACTATTTTACCACATCCTATAAAAAACATTATTCAGAAGTGGAGGGAAGTCACACAGGTGTGATATTTTATGTTCCTTTTGTCCTTACTTTTTCAGTTTATTTTGTGGTTGTGTGTATCTTATTGATTTGTTGGTTTGTTTTTAAGTATGCCTAAATAAAACGTCTTAAAAAAACACATTATTCATAAGATATCAACACAATAAAATTCAAAACAGGAACATCTATTCAAAATCCGATCAAAATGATTTCATTTAACTAAACTGATGCAGCGATACCAAGTTTTCAGTCTGATAGTCGTTTACACCTCCAGCACCTCCCTGCTGCCCCTTGCCTCTCAGGATTTGAAGTAATCCCACTGCTCCCAGGGAGTGCAACCCCCCCAACTTTGGAATCCACTGTTCCAAAGTCTGCACCAGGCTGATCTTTATCATTATTGGTTCCATGGACCCATTTTTTATTTCAGGAATAATCCCCAAGTTGTCTCGAATTAGATCTTTCAGACCAAGCTTTTACTCTGTCTCAGTTTCTGAGATCCAAAATCTGTTTGTTTTATTTGTGCATCTCTCTTTGCTCTGGAGCCAGGGTGAAGAATAATACTTTGATCTTCCTCCAAGCTCACAAGGAGGGGGAACCAAATGAAAATGGGTGTATTCTGTGATGAAGGGCCCAGTTTAGCTGGACTGGCTCATTACAACCCTTTCTCTTTTCATCTTTCTGTTGTTTTAATGAGAGACCAAAGGACACAAGCTGCTCTTCCCAGGCCTACACTTTGTAAAAATTGACTCGGCAAGCAAATAAATCATGGAGGTTTTGTTTCTCGGGGCTGCGAGCTGAGGCAACCATACGCCTCAACACCAGTCGTTGGAAACCGCAGAATGGAGGGCGGGGAAGCTGTTCTGGTACTTGACTCCTGCTTTCTTCCTTCCCCCAGAGGCATCTGGTTGGCCACTGTGGGGACAGGGTGTTGGATTAGATGGGCCATTGGCCTGATCCAGCAGGGGTCTTATGTCCGTATGCTTATGAGCATTGTGTGACTTTCCTTCTGGAAATGTTTTGATTCCCACAACAACTCTGTGAGGTCTATTCGACTCAGAGTTCAAAACTTCCAAGGTGCCAGGCACATTTTGCCACTGGCATGGGTCCATTTGTGTCTATGTGGAGATTTCTGGGCACCAGGTTGGCGACTACAGATTAAAAACCTCCGCCTTAGTCCATAGCCAATACCATTTCTCCTGTGTGTGTTTCTCCTTCTTGCATACCGGGACAAGTGAATTTGTTGTAAGAGCAAGCTACCGTCAAGCAATGTAGTTGAGATCATAGAATCGAAGGATTGTAGTGTTGCAAAGGGACCCCCGGGGTCATCTAGTCCAACCCATCGGTGAATAGGCATTCCGTTGTGGCGACCGTAACCTGGCTTTAAGGCGCCACTTGGCGCCTAGCTTATATATCTTGAGTTTCTAACCCTGGTTAGACTGAGAGGCAGTGTCTGCCGCCCAAGGTCTCACCCAGTGGACATCATGGCCAAGTAGGGATTTGAAACTGGGGCTCCCAAGTCACAGTCTAAGTCACTCTAACCACTACACCTCACTGGCAGTCTGCAGCACAAGATGGTCACAAAACTGTATGCAGTTTTATTTTACTGCTGGCACAGCTTAGTGGAACGCGCTTCAGGGGTTGGTCAAGTAATTGAATTGGGGGGGGATTTATTGTGGCTAGAACAACGATGACCTCCCAGCATCTTTGATGTAAGCATGCCTCTTTTGATTGCTTCCCCTGCCCTCTGCCCGATTTTTGAGAGCCTATGTGGTGTAGTAGCTGGTGTGTTGGACTAGGACCTGGGAGACCTGGGTTCGGTTCCCCACATTCAGCCATGAAACTCATGAAGTCACCTTGGACCGATCACTGCCTCTCAGCCTAACCTACCTTGCAAGGTTGTTGTGGGGATTAAATGAGGACGGGGAAAGCCATGTCTGCTGCCTCGAGCTCCTTTAAGAAAAAGGTAGTATAGAAGTCCTATAAATAACAATAACTTTCACACAAAGGTCTTTTCCCCCCACTAGAAAAGCAGCAATGTGAGCAACCATAAAGCAGTGGACTCTGGACCTCTTTCCCCCCTAATCTTAATGTTAAATCTTAATAAGCATTTCTCCTTTGTGTGCTGCACTTATTATTTCAGAGGAAAGTGTGGAATCCAAAAGGTGCTGTGCCCGGTCTGCAGGAATGAAGCTTCTACAAATTTTAATTGCCAGTTTTCATACTTATCTTTGCAACCTTTCCATCTTTCCTAGATTACTCCTTGGCTGTACAGAAATTCTCCCAGACTCTCCAGTCCTTTCAGTTTGACTTTATTGGGGACACCCTGACAGATGATGAGATTAACATTGGTAAGTGCTTTCGTGTGTGTGTGTGTGTGTGTGTGTGTGTGTGTGTGTTGCTGCTTGAAAATGCTGACATATTAATCATGAAGTTCCTGGGAAGTCCATTATTGATAACATTCCTGGATTTAGGACACTTCATCGCACCCTTGGGTGGTTTCCAACAAGTGGTAATTAGAAGCATCGCTGCCTCCAACTGCAGAGGCAGAGCATAGCCTTCATGGCTAGTAGCTCTCAATAGCCCACTCCTTCTCCATGAATTTGTGCAGTCCTCTTTTAAAGACAACCAAGAATTCGTGCAATTGGCAAAAAAGCTGGGTTAATGAAAACCAAGCTAATTTTGTGGGGGCCGGGGTGGGCACCCCTGCACTGTTTCCTTTAAAAGCCATTTGGGGAATTATCTGCCTCTAACTGCTGCTGTTCCACCAGCGGTTTTAGAGACTGGAAACTGCTGCTACGGTGATATGAGAAGCTGAGGGCTCTGATCAAATGAGCTGGAAAGTCTTAGCACTCTTGGAAAACTCTGGAAATGATAGGAAACAGGCAGTGTCATGCTAAGATGAGTCAGAGGAAGAGCAGGAACACAGGGATGATCCTGAAAAGCCATGAAGATTCCACTGTCTTATCTTTGTTTCAGCCTTGTGATGTATGACAGGCATGGGGACATAAATAATGGCAAAGGCCACTTACTTGCCTCTGTACTTGAGGTGGTAGACTTCCTTCCCCATCTCCTTCAAGGCATTATTGTTGCTGCAAGATGTTTGTTCCAACTGATCAAACCTTTTGGCTCATTGTTGCAGCATACAAGAGAGATTGAAGGATCTGTCATTTCTGGTCAGGCCACTATCATAGTTCAGTTAAGAAATCCTTGGCATAAGAACATAGCAAGAGCCTGCTGGATCAGGCCAATGGGCCATTTAGTCCAGCATCCTGTTCCCACAGTGGCTGAATAAATGTTCCAGTGGGAATCACAGGAGCAGAGCCCTCTCCCCTCCTGTGGCTTCCAGCAACTGGTATTCAGAAGTATTGTTGCCACCAACTGCGGAGGCAAAGCCCAGCCATCCACAACATCCCCCTCCCTAAATTTGTTCAACCCTCTTAAAGCCATCCTGATTGGTGGCCATCACTGCCTCCTGTGGGAGGGAGTTCCACAGTCTAACTATGCCCTGCATGAAGGAGTCATTTTCTTTCATCCGTCTTGAATTTCCCAACATTCAGCTTCATTGGATGTCTGTGAGTTCTAGTGTTATTTGGGGTGTGTGGGTGTGTGGCATATACAACTAAAATAAATAAAACCGATCTGTATGCTGTTGCAGTACATAATTTGCAACCCCTGAGAGTCAGTCCCAAGTAACTCATTTTCATTCATTTGTAGCCGAATCCTTTAAGGAGTTTTCAGAGCTGCTTCAAGAGGTGGAACTTGAAAGATCAATGATGGTGAGTATAGGCCACCCTTTGTTCCTCCATTGACATAATTACACTTAAGGGCCATAGTCAAAGTGGGTGCATTCAGATTGAATCCAAATTCTCACTCAGCCTTGAAGCTCACTGGGTGTGACTGGGGCCCAGTCACTACCTCTCACCTAACCTACCTCACAGGGTTGTTGTGAATGAGGAGGGGGAGAACCATGTACACCACCTTGAGCTCTTTGGAGAGAAAAAAAATGGGGATTGAAATGCAATAAATAAAAGTTCATTAATTATATGTTGCCTTGCTTTCTTACTTTTATCTACAGGTGCAAAATGCTAGTGATTTACTGATCAAACCACTGGAAAACTTCCGCAAGGAGCAAATTGGATTCACCAAAGTAAGTTAATTCCCCCTGCCCCCTTCAATTTTTACTTAGGAACTTATTTGTATATTTATATATTTAGCAATTTATAGAGCGCTAAAGAAAAAAGGGAAAATAGAAGAAAAACTTGTTGCATAAAGTATTTACATAAAAACATTTACATAAAAATATGACGTGGGATATTTACATAGAATAGTGTAATATGTTTATCTGCTGAATACAGATAAAACCAGCAGAATTAAAAAAAAACCCAGGTATACAGCCAACTCCTGATTTACACATGTCTAATTGACAGGTGATCATGCGTGCATGGTGCCAAACCTGGAAGTGACCCAAAAGGCATCTCCAGGAAGTGCTGAGAGGCACTTCCTGTCTGGAACCCTGGAGAGCTTCTGCCAGTCAGTGC
Source organism: Podarcis filfolensis (assembly GCF_964270895.1). NCBI lineage: Eukaryota > Metazoa > Chordata > Lepidosauria > Squamata > Lacertidae > Podarcis > Podarcis filfolensis. The sequence goes on from NC_139617.1 coordinate 30,015,861, forward strand.
AGACAGTGCTGAGCCAAATGAACTCATGGTCTGACTCAGCATAAGGCAGATTCCTATGTTCCAGGTGGCAAAGACTAGGGCAGTGGTTCAAAAAAAAAATTCAAGCCCCCCTGCCCCCCCCCAGTTCCATAAACATGCCCCCAGTGCTACCCTACCTTATAAAAAGCATTTGCATGACCCACTAAAGAAGATAATAACACAATGGAAATTAATTGTACCTTGCTTCAAAATCCAGTTAAAACTATTGAGTTTAACGAATTAGAGTAAAACTGATGCTCTTGATCCAATGATACCAGCTTTTCTAATTCTGATGGTCATTTACATATCCAGCACCCCTCCCCCACCCCTTTGCCTCTTAGCACCCGGCTAAGTGATCTCCCCTGACCCTCCTGAAGGGGCATTACCACCTGTTTTGCAAACCATGGGTCAAGAGCCATTGTTCAAATGCAGTCGTCTGCTGGTGTAACGAAGATGGAAAACCATTCTAAATTCATCATTAAAACTTTATTACAGAAAATGCAAGCAGGGTCAAAGCACTCTCTTCCCCGTCTCCTCCGTAAAGAAGTCTCCCATAGAGTGTAAAAGTTCGCTTTGTCCAGTACCAAAAAGTCAAAGTTCCCCATTAGTCAGCAGGCTAAAGTAATTGGCTGTGGACCAGTGCTTGAAATGGAGACTTCTTGGCGAACACACAAGCTTGGATTCAGCCCAGCCCATCTGGAGTCATTGACATTTTAAGTTGCAGACAATAACGCTTGACACTTCGCCTCCTTCCTTGTCTCTGTTTCCAGACTTCAAAAGTTTAAAACAAACTGCCATAGTGGAAATAATGCTAAGGCTGTTGTAGCTTCTCTTTGGGTGTTCACAAACAGGGAAGTGAGAGTGACCACACTCATTTGCCCCTAAGAACGTAAGGAGAGCCCCGCCGGATCAGGCCAGTGGCCCATCTAGTGCAGCATCCTACTGTCACAGTTGCCAGTCAGATGCCCCAATGCAAGCTAGATCCAAGCACAAGCCCCCTCCCCATCTGTGGTTTCCAGCAGCTGATATCGAGAAGCATTACTGCCTCAACTGTGGAGGCAGAGCATAGCCATCATGGCTAGTAGCTGTCCATAGCCCTCGCCTCATCCATTAATTTGCCTATTCCTCTTTTAAAGCCATCTAGCTTGGTGGCCATCACTGTCTCCAGTGGCAGAGAGTTCCATAGTTAAAACTATGTGCTGCATGAAGAAGGACTCTTCTGTGTCCTGATTCTTCCCTGGATGTCCGGGAATTCTAGTGTTTTGGGAGAGGGAGAAAACTTTCGCCTACTCACTTTCTGTGTGCCATGCATAATTTTATAAACTTCTATCATGTCGCCTCTTCTTCACCTTTTCTCTGAGCTAAAACGTCTCAAACATGTGGGAGTCATGTTAAAAAGGAATTTAGTGAATATTGCAGTAGTGCAAATTAACAGCACCAACTTCTTTGCATCGTTTTTTAAAAAATATAACCAAATTCCATAGCACATGGAAGGCAACAAATTTACTTTATCTTAATTGAAACATAGGAACATAGGAAGCTATACTGAGTCAGACCACTGGTCCATCTACTCTGAGGGCAGCAATTGCTCTCCAGGATTTCAGATAGGGTGTATCTCGTAGGCGATGGTGGGGATTGAACCTGGGATCTTCTACATGCAAGGCAGATGCTCTACCACTGTGCTATGACTCTTCCCTCTAAAACACATGTGTCAGCAGTGGGATTCAAGCCCACGCCTCCATATAGAGAACAGAACGCCCAGCCCCACTCTTGGGACGGCTCAGTTATCCTCCTTGAGTCTAGCCAACCCCCTGCAATGCAGGAATCATTTTGCCCAACATGGCACTGCATAATGAAGTTCCACCAGACTGCAAATAAACGTTCTTAGTTTTCCACCTGGGAATCTGCACCTCGGGCATTATCTTCTCTGCTGGAACTGAGGTCCATGTTCTTTCATACCACAAAGAAAAGTTAAAGTCTCCTAGAGTTTTTCCATAGCTGGGCTATTGAAATTCTAGCCCCAGCCAACATCCAAGTCAGAAGTTCCTTAGAGCACACATTTCCCACTTCTCCATCCCGTATGTTCAATAAAGAGAGTTGCGGTGAAGCCACAATAATGTATTTAATTATTTTAGAGATTTCTTGATACACCTCATTCCAAAATTATGAGACCCATGAGCGCTCCCACTATAGGTGAATTGCTGCATGTTTTTGAGCATCTGTTTCTCATAGGAGGTTCTGAGGCTGTTCCCTGACTCCTTTACAGACACAAACTGCCTCCTGCTGTGCACAGATGTTTCTCCATTGGCCCTTTCTGTCTCGAACTACTTGTAAAGTGCTCCTCCTTGTGGCTGGGCTAGAAATCAGAAAGAGCTTCCAAAAATTGCAGTGGTGGTTCCCAAACTTTTTCATGCCCGTGCTGCCATGGTTCCATGGTACCCTTCTACCCTACCCTTATACAAGCATTGTTTGGAATAGCGGTTTGCATGACCCACCAAGGAAGACAGTAACACAATAAAGTTCCGCAATGTAACAATTAGCTGCACATTTATTCAAAATCCAATCAATTGCTTAGCTTAATTGATTCAACAAAACTGATACTGGCTTTTCAAAGTCTGATAGTCATTTACATCTCCAGTGTCCCCTGCAACCCCCTTGCCTCAGCACCTCATATGTAATCCCATTGTCCCCCAAGGTGTGCTACCTCCCACTTGGGGAAGCACTGTTGCAGATAAACCCTTCAATAAACCCTTTGTGTGTGCATTGGTTGAGGTGGAGCAGCATTGGCCAACATGATGCTCTCCAGGTATTGTTGGACCCCCAGCTCCCAGCAGCTCAAGCTGGCATGGTCTTAATCCCAACCATGCAAAAATATATATAACAAATTCCAGGTGGCTCTGGGTGTGTTAACACCAACTCTGGGCCCTCAGTAATGCTTATATAACCACTGGCAAGTTTCCCAGTGGGAGAAAATACGCTCTCTAAAAATGGTTGGAGGAAGGTATCAGTTCTGCACATACAACCCTACACACAACCCTAGAATCATAGAACTGCAGAGTTGGAAAGGAACATCTGCTTCAACCTCCAGCAATGCAGGAATCTCCACCAACCGCTTTAAGTATCCTTAAGGCAGCTTAGTCCCAGTGATTTTCAGTGGGTCTTGGGTGGCGTAAGTCCAAGGGCTTGGTTTGTGTATAAGATGAAATCCATCTGGCAGCACGTCCCAGGCTGCCAGCATATTGCAGCTGTTCCAAAAGCCATATTGGATCTAGAATGGGCGATGAACTTTCTCTTTAATAGAAAAGCTGTTTTCTATTTCTTAGAAAGAGGCCGGCTGCCTGAAAATGCAATGGAGCAGATGGCCTCCTAGACTCCTTTATATCTCCCCATTTTTAATTTTTTTTTGCAGTGAAGTTTACTAAAAGCCATTTGTCACTAGCGCAGCTGGCTCTTGTGTGTGCCTAGATAAGGCTCCTTTTGCACAAAGAGGAGTAACTTCTCCAGGATGATACCCCTTCAACAGTGCAGTTGGGAGATGATAAGATAGCTGAATGCTTCCTCAGGGAAAAAGGGAAACCTCTCCATGTAGAAAGCTAGCATCTCTGGGTGAATGGTGTGGTGGAAAACTCCTCGCCATGATGCTATGTAGCTGCTTATAGAGGCAGGTAGCTTTCAGTCTTGTAGTCCTCCATCTCACCTTCCCCTATCCAGAAAGTTCTTCCTTATGAACGCCAAGGCCACACCATACATTTAAAGTGCTAGGATACCACTTCGAACAGTCGTGGCTCCCACTGATGAATTCTGGGAGCTTTGTTAAGGGGGCTGGGAATTGTTAGGAGCCCCAGCCAGTCCTCTCACGGAGCTACAATTCCCAGAGTGGTTTAACAATCACAGGAAGTACTGGGAATTGTAGCGTTGGAGGAAAAATAGGTGGCTACAACAATTATAGAGTAGTTTAATGATTGGTTCCTCTTCAGAGGAAACTAGAGTTTGTAGCGCTGGGAGGAGAATAGAAGTCTCATGGAATCATAGAACTGTAGAATTGGAATTCTACAGTCCAACTCCCTGCATATAAACCACTTAGTGTATTTCACCACATACTGGTCACCACCGCATAATTGTCCCTTTTATGGACCCCAAAATTGCTCCCAGAGCATTCCCTGCATAATAGTTGCAGGGGTGATTCTCAGCGCATGCATTCTCAGTATCAGTATATCTCCGTACATGGTCAGGGGGCAATGGCGGTTCTGAGGAGGCCCTCTATTCCTTCCCCACAGGACTACAATTCCCAGAGTGGTTTAGCAGTCAATCCCTCTTCACAGGAACTCTGGGAACTGTAGTTCTGTGGGGAAGGAAAAGGAGGTCCCCTAACAACTTTCAGCACCCATAACAAACCACAACTCCCAGAATTCTTTGGGGTGAGCCAAGTCACAATCTTCGAGTCTTTCTTACTTCCCTACAGGGTGGTTGTGAAGTTAAAACATGGCCATTCTGAGCTGTCTGGATGAACGTTAAGTGTACAGTTTTTAGAAATATTGTAACCAGTGCTTGCTTCTGAGACTTTTTTTTTAAAAATCAAGCTTGGAATGATGTGGAATCATGTCCTTAATAAGAAGGATTCCTCTGTGCAAATGTAGAGCGCCTTTCCTTCACTACTAAAATTTTGCAGAGCCAGTTGAGAGTGCCTTTTAGGGTCAGGCTGGAAACCCCTGACATCTGTTCCTTAAAAATAGTACTTAACAGTTGCTCACAACACAATGATTTTGCATCTCCTCCATTTCTAGGAACGGAAAAAGAAATTTGAGAAGGACGGGGAGAGGTTTTACTCCATGTTGGATCGCCATTTGAATTTATCTTCAAAGAAAAAAGAATCCCATTTGCAAGAGGTAGGTGAAGAGGTTTTCAGCACTTGAGAACCATACTTTGTAAAGGTAGCCGTGCTGCTGTTGTATTAACACCCCCATTCTGTTTCTCACCTAGGCTGACATGCAGGTGGATAAAGAGCGGCACGTTTTCTTTGAATCTTCCCTGGAATACGTCTATCAGATCCAAGAAGTGCAGGAGAGCAAGAAGTTTAGTATTGTGGAGCCTGTAAGTGAACACCCCTGCAACCTTTGTTTCCCTCCAGATTGCGTTTGGCACCGAAGCCTGTGTCACATGCTACAGAAACTTAATCTCCATTGGACAGGAGTGGCATATAATGTCTTACTGCCTCTCTTGATGTTGTCTGTGGCTTGCAAAACCGTAATAAACAATAAAAAATGATGCACTGGTTGCCAGTTTGCTGCTGGATCAGGCTCAATGTGTTAGTATTAGTATAAAACACCCGTAACAACTTGTGACCACCTTACCTGCAATATTGCCTTTCTCCATATGCACCCCCTTGATCTGCAGAACTGGCACTGTTTCAGGTGACACATACTCCCCATTCTGCATTTGTAAGAACTCAAATATTTTAATGGGACAGCACCTACACTCTGGAACTCCCTGCCTATTGACATGAGGCAGGTGCCTTCACTGCATTTTTTCCGGTGCCTGCTAGAAAATGTTGTTTTCTTTAGGCAAGCCTGTCCAGACATGTAGAATGTGGATGTCTGTTTCAATCTGTTTTTAGTGTGTTGCTGAGTTTATCTTCTGAGTGTTTGAGTTACTGAATTTTATTTTCCTTGCAAAGAGCTTTGAGGTTTCTTTTTAGTCATGCTGTGTATAAATTTCATGAAATGAATGAATGGACATATAAATAAATGAATAAATAAAATAAGACTTGCACATTCTCAGTTTTTATATATAAAGGCTGCAGAACCCAGTGCTCCTTGGCTCCGTTTTAGCGCAGAGTAACCACAGGTACGTTGAGAATAGATGTTGTGTGACCCTCACCTCCCGGTCACCATTCCCTTCATTAACTCCCTCATTTCACCCGACACCTGGAGATATTCTGTGTTTCCCAGAAGCCAGGGCAAGAGACTCTCAAATCCAGGTATGGGAGCATAACTAGGAGAAGCATTTGTTGTTCCTGATTCTGCATCATGCCCAAAGCCATTCTGGAATCTTTCATAGCACGCATTCTGGAATCTTTTATAGCAGGCACTAGCGGGGAATTCCAAAAGCAGAATAGAAACCAAAAATATTTGACTTTCAAATGGATAGTGTAATTTGTGAGTTTGGCCCCGTCGTGCTGAAAATGGGGTGAAGTCATCCTAAAATTACCTTTTGGTCCACCATCATGTTTCAAGATGGCACCTGTCATCCAAATGTTGACAAAAATGGCTGTCCCTACATTGAGAATCCTCTTGCTGAGTTTGGTTACGATAGGCTGAACCTGTGCCAGAAAACAGGCAAAGTCATGCCAAGGTCAGGCTGCTATCTTGATTCAAAACGGTGCCAGCCATCTGCCCCATAACTTGCCTTGAGAGGTGCCCAGACCGATAGAGGACAGACAAAGCCTTTTCCAGAATATGTAGTAGATGCTTTTTCAGAAAAGGAGATGTGTCCAATGTTTAAGCCTTTCTTGTCCAACTGTCAGAATAGAATCAGCAGGCCGGGAGGATTTTTACGCACTGTGATTCTGGATGCACAGATCTGCTCTTTAACTTAGAAAATGTTGCCTCTTTTGTTCACAGGTCTTGGCTTTCCTCCATAGCCTCTTCACCTACAACAACCTGACTGTGGAACTGACGCAGGATTTCCTGCCATATAAGCAACAACTTCAGCTCAGTCTGCAGAACGTGAGTTTGCTTCCCTCCATCCTGTCTTTCTTCCTCCTTCGCTCCTACTGCGGAAATGCTTAGTGCCATATGTCTTGTAAGAACATATGAAGAGCCTGCTGGATCAGGCCAATGGCCTGTCTAGTCCAGCATCCTCTTCACATAGTGGCTGAACTGTTACCTGTGCAAAATCTGCAAACAGGACCCGAGCACAAGAGCCTTCTCCTCTCCCTAGGTTTCTAGCAACCAGCATTCAGAAGCATTGCTGCCTCCAACTGCAAAGGCAGAGCATAGCCATTGTGGCTAGTAGCCTTTGATAGCTTCATCCTCTTCCATGAATTTATTAGTCCTATTTTAAAGTCATGTAGTTTGGTGGCCATCACTGTCTCCTGTGGGAGGTAGTTCCATAGTTTAACTGCGTGCATAAGTATTTCTTGAATCTTCCTACGTTCAGTTTCATTGGATGTCCACAGGTTCTAATGTTATTGGGGCAGAGAAGGGGGGTTCTCTATCCACCTCTTCAAGGCCATGCATAATTTTATGAACTTCCCACCAGTTTCTGGACTACGGACTTGCAGTCTTTCCCAGGGTCCACTTTGACCAGGAATCTGCTGCATTGCAAATTGTGTTTGTTCTTCCATTCTTTTTGCAAGGCGACTTGATTCCCCATGTGGCTGCTTTGTTGCTAACAGAGGCCATCATCTGAGTAGTTGCCTTCCCACCTATCTCTTTTCAGCAGAGAGTTGTTTGTCCACACTTATTTCTGGCAACCAAGAGACCTGTGTGTTCTTGCTGTTTAGCGACTGCTGGAATGACTTGGGCACCAGCAATCTGGTGCCTTTGAGAAACTGGATAGAAGTGGAAGAGGCCCTCAAGGATCATCTGGCCCAGTGCTTGCAGTCCAGGAACTCCAGGGAAAACCTGTGGCTATGCTTGGGTAGATGCAAGCAGGGAGAATGTTCACAGCCTTTCCCCCATTCAGTGACTGCATTGACTGCATTGTCCTCAGGTGTTCCGTTCCAAGGGTTTTGCGTATACGGAAAAACCATCCCCTTAGAACTGCCCATGCACAAACATATTTACCTTTCTGGTGCTGGTGCCCCGACCAGGCCTCATCTGGTAAGCAAGGTAGAGAGCTTACAGTTTGTGTGCATTTAATTTGCGCAATTTCAACCTAGTAGCGCAAGGTTGAAATTGTGGAAGTTAAATGCTCATAAGTTGCAACTGTACTGTTTGCCACTACATACTGCTGCCGTCCACTTTCTGTTAGTTTTTTTTTTATGCAGAGGGCTGCACTTGAGGGACTTTTTGTTCTCATCTTGCAAGGCAGCCCTCAGTCTATTATTTTTGAAGAGATGGTTTGAACTACAACTCCCTTCTGCCCCAGGCAGCATGCATTGTAGTCCAATCCGTCCAGAAGACAGCAAGTTGCCAAAGACTGGCACAGGCACTTTAGCTGAATGTCAGATTCTTAAGCTTTTGCTTTCATGCTGTTATGTCCAAACTAAGTAGTCTTCTTCTTCCCCCATTGCTTTAACAGACCAGAAATCACTTCAGCAGCACCCGGGAAGAGTTGGAAGACCTCAAGAAGAGGATGAAGGAAGCTCCTCTCACTTGCAAGCTCCCTGGGAAGCCGACCATAGAAGGCTACCTGTATTCGCAAGAAAAATGTAAGTGTCTGCCAAGGGGATCCTATGAGGGATTTGCTGTGGTTCCTGCATTTCAGGGGACTGGACTAGTTGACCCTTGGGAGCACCTTCCAGTTCTATGATTTGGTGACATTGGAAGGTGGGCAGACTACTTCATTGGAGGTTTTTAAGCAGAGATTGGCTGACCATCTGTCCAGGTATCTTTTTAGCAATGATTCATTTCAGGGGGTTGGACTAGATGATACCCTTTGGGTCCCTTCCAACTCTTTCATTCTATAAGGGAGGCTTCCAGAATCAACCTCTGCCGGACTCAGCTCTGGACATTTGAGATTCCACTCTGCCAGAAATGTTTTCCACAGTTTTCCAGGCCATATTTCCTCTTCACTGCCAGCCCGCAAAATTTCAGAAATAGCTTCTGCTCATCACTCATCTTCCTTCCAGCCAGTGATGGACTGGTAGCACATCACAGGCTTGAAGGAAAAGAGAGGAGAGTCAGAAGTCAGGAGGGACTCTACTGGACCTCTTAACATGGATTTCAACTAGTTCTTACAGTGGAGAAAAAACTCTTTTTTTAAAAAAAATAAAATTGAAGGGAGGCTAGTTGAAATTGTTCAAGTTAAATCCTAAGCAAGGTAGAGAGCATAAAAGTTCTTTATATGCCAGGCTTGCTTGGGGTTACCTGGTCTGGAAAGAGCTTTTAAGTTCTCTGCCCTTCTGCAGGTGGTGGGATACTCATTATGAGACCTTGGATACACTCATGAGATCTTGTAGGGCTACTTGAGTTCCCTCAAGATCTCACGTGAGCATCCTTGGCCTTCCAGAGCCAATGCGCTGAGCAGGCCTTGCCGCTCAAGAGAGAGAGAGAGAGAGAGAGAGAGAGAGAGCGCGCGCGCTTAGAAGCCCTTTTGTGCTGGCTCCCTTTGGATTACATAGTGTGAAAAGAGCTTTCAAGCTCTCTACTTTGCTTGGGTGGCAAGGTCTGCTGGAAGTACAGGGGATTCTCTCTGTTTCTCCCCATCTCCGCTAGCCATGGGGTGACTCCAGAGGTTTGGCAATACACGATTTTTATGTATAAACAGAACCCCTGGAGCCAAATACGGCATGAGATGCAATCATACTGGAAGCTTTTAAAAAAGTTTTCTGCACAGAACCTTGTTCTTCCACCAAGATTTGGACTTCCAGATCTCTAATCAGACTTCCTTCTCCGAATGGAGCTAAAGGGCTCCTGCACCCTCAGAACAATTATGGGACGGAACTGGCAGAATCTGCTACGGCTTTGCTGTGTGGAGGGAATGCAGCTGTTTTAACAGCTTGGAATATTAGTTCCCTTCCCTCAAATCTTTACAGGTGTCTTTGCCTGCCATTAAAGGCAGGGAAGAAGAATGCCAGGTGGTTTGCTTACTGTCAAGGGGATGGCCAAGGATTAACCTCACTGAGGTTGAACAGTGTGCTCTGTGTGCTCTTGGATAGCATGTCCCTTTGAATGGTGCTAGGTTCAGAAAAGGACAAGCAAAATGATGGATGCTAGACTAGATGGGCTGTTGGCCTGCTCCAGCAGGGCTCTTCTGGTGCTGTTCTGGAACCTCCAGGCCCAAGATTTTGGAGTAGGTGGGTTATTGGCCTGATCCAGCAGGCTCTTCTTATGCTCTTAAGTGCAGGGTCTCCTATCCCATGCACTATTTCCTTGTGTCCATTCCCAGGTTGTCCTGCTGGAACAAGCCCTATTTAAAAGCTCTCTCTCTCTTTTTACACCAGATATTGCATGCAAGTAAGAGATGTACCTTGGGCATCTTCTGTTAAATTTGTTCAATTCTGGACTTTGATGCAGGGGCCCTGGGCATCTCATGGGTCAAATACTACTGCCAGTACGAGAAAGAGGCAAAGGTGTTCAGGATGACACACATGGAGCAGAAGCCAGGGTCAAAGCAAGTAAGTGAAATCCCACTTAATGCTCTAGGAAGCATTTAAAACTAACTCTCTGGTGGTAATTGCAGCTTGTGGCTTCTGGACACCACTGCAAATTTCTGCATCTGACCTTTTGACATGTTGCATGTATTATTATTAATTTATTAGCCAACTTTCACCTTAAGGTCCTGGGTGGATTACAACATTAAAACACAGTACAGTCATACCTTGGAAGTCGAATGGAATCCATTCCAGATGTCCGTTCGACTTCCAAAATGTTCAGAAACCAAAGCACGGCTTCTGATTGGCTGCAGGAAGCTCCTGCAGCCATTCGGAAGCTATGGAGTTGGACGTTTGGCTTCCAAAAATAGTTCGCAAACCGGAACACTCACTTCTGAGTTTGTGGCGTTTGGGAGCCAAAATGTTCGAGAACTAAGCTGTTCGAAAACCAAGGTATGACTGTATTGAATGAATAAATGAATCTGTATTTGCATCAGCCATCGGCCATAGCAATAAAACAACAATACGAGATAGAAAGAATATAAATAAAAAGTCAATTATATAAAATACAGTTGAGGGTTTTGAATCAATAGTCAAATAGAGGATATTATTCTAATTGCCCCAGCTAAAAACCTTATAACCTTTGCTGTCACCTGCTCATCTTGATCTGCCAAGAGAAAGGACACTGTGGCAGTGGCTGGGCGACCCGGACTGGACAATAAAAGAGGGGTGATAAATCTCATTCCTCAAGTCTTTATAAAGAGTGCAAGCCAGAAGGACATGCGCCACTGATTCGGTACTGCCATCTCCACAGGGACATAAGCATTTTTCATGTGGAACCTGTTGGAATTGTCCCTCAAGTACAGCCGAGGGCAGTACATTCAATCTTGTGAGAGTAAAAGTGCGTCTATATTTTAGAATTGCTAGGTTATGCAGATAGGGTGCAAGAGAGTCGAAATGGGAAGGTGGAAAATTGTCATACCATGGGTGGAATTTCCTTACTGTGGCCAAGTTGTTCTGACGCTCGATATCATTTAGGCACTGACAAATTAGACTGTCTGCTTTACTAAAACCCAAAGTGACTAGCTGTTGTGGTGATAGACCACAAGAGTGAAGCTTTTGATAGACAATTTTAGTCCAGGCGCTCTTGTGACAATCTTACAGCACTAAGAATATTAGACCAGGGGGATTTGAGTTTAGGTGAAGCGAATAGTGAAGTGTCCTGCGCCAGATCCATAATTCTACCGAGGGAAGATTAGCCTCTAGGCGCAATGATGCATTTGGGACACAGGGTGTATTAAACACGACTGTATTAAAACAGTTTAAAACAATTTATAAAAAAGAGTGAGTACTAAAAATACACTTCTCAAGTGCCAATAGCTCAGGGCGAAGTGGCACATCTCCAGCATTCTCCAAGAGCTGTTTCGTGAAGGAGCCCGGTGCAGCTCTCTTAGGGGCTGCCACAGAGAAGGCCCTCTTCCCCTGAGCTGTCACCCCCTCTGAGGGTGGGGGAACTACCAAAAGGGTTCCCTCTGTCAATCTCGGCACATGAAAAGGTCTGTAGGGAAGGAGGTCGCCTTTCAGGTATTTGACAGCTGAGTCATTTAAGACCTTAAACATCAACATGAGCACGTGGATTTGGGCCCAGAAGCAAACTGGCAACCAATGTAGACATTTAGAAGCTCAGCATGCAAAGTGGTGGTGATTTGGGGTGCTCCTTTTTGTTGCTTCCCTATAAACACTTACAGATGACCACCTGTTCTCCTTGCCTTCTGACTCAGCTTCATTTCAATGCCAGCCTTTCTGTCACTCCTGAGAGTTCTTCCCATTTTCATGGATTGATTTGCTTTTCCCTCTAAGCCTGGGATCTTAAAAGTGAGATCAAGTGTTCTCCCTCTCCCTCTCTCTTTTGCTTTCTGTAAATTCCCTTCTCAGGGCACCTTACACCTGATGCTGAAGTCCTGTGTGAGGAGGAAGACAGACTCCATAGACAAAAGATTTTGTTTTGACATTGAGACGCTGGAAAGGTAATCCAAACTCCTGGCAGGTTTTCAACTCTTTAAGTTTGCATTTCCTTCAAAAATTGCACAGGGGGCGGGGGGCGGGAAGAACCTATTAAAAATCTTTCTTTACCACCTGTTATAAAGTGAGTTTACAGGACACAGAAATTACAGCTTTAAAATTAATACGTATGCATAGTAAAGTACCAGAAGAATTTAAAAACAAAACAAAATCAAGACAACAATAAATCACAGGTCCATGAGGTCTAGAAACTTACCATTTAGTGAAAGGCTGTTGCTCAGTGGTGGAGCATCTGTTTTACATGCAGAAAGTTCCACATCCACTGCTTACTAGAAAGAACAGTGGCCTGATTCGGTATAAGGTAGCTTCTTACGTTCTTATTTATTAAATGTGTATTCCAGATAGTTAAGATAAGTTAGAAATGTTTAGTCAGGGTGGGGAGTAGTTTAATTTTAGCATAATTGTTTCTTGCTTTGTTTCATTATTGCATAATTGTTTCATTATTTTGTTAAGTTATTGTATAGTTTGTATTTTGTTTTTTAAGGAGAAAGGGTCAGGGCTGCCTGGGAGTGGGCCTCAGCCAACAGAATGGCTGGGGCAGGTTCCACAGGGGGGCATGTATTGCGACACCCGATCTCAGTAATCACGGGCAGGAGGAGGAGTTACACTAAGACCAGACCATGTCATTACCGAGGAGGCAGTTTTAGTCGTTGTTGGAAGACTATCCCTGCCTCCGGGTCCGGTCCTGAATGGAAGGATACTGGAATCAGCAAGGGAAACCCACATGACCTGAAAGTGTTGCTGTGCAATGATGAATAAAACCACTGCCATCCACAACCTGATTGTGGATGGAGGATTTGACCTGACATGTGTGACAGAGACTTGGTTGGATGAAGCAGATGGGACTGTCCTTGCCATTGCTTGTCCACCAGGTTTCTCTTACGTACAGCAACCCAGGCCATGTGGGTGGGGAGGGGGGGTTGCAGTGATATTTAGGAATGCATTAGTTTGCACCAGGCGTCCTATTGGGAAGACCCAGTGGGCAATAGGGGTAGTACAGGATTCCTTTTGGTGTACCGACCTCCCTGCTACACCAAGGATTCCCTGCCCGAGCTGCTTCAGGTCGTGGCGGATGTGCTCCTGGAGAAACCTAGTTTGGTTGTCCTGGGGGATTTTAACATCCATGCTGACACGACCTTACAAGGGGCCGCTCGGGACTTCGTGGAAAGCATGGCCTCCCTGGGGTTGTCCCTGAATAAGTTTGGCGCAACTCATAGCCGCAGACATGCCTTAGACCTGGTGGTTACCTTTACGGATGTTGGTGATCTGACACTAAGTAAAAGCAAAACAAAAGAAATGCCATGGTCAGATCACTTCCTTGCGCGACTGGACTTCTTTGTGACCCTTCCTCTCTGCAGGGAGGTGGGACTGATTCAGATGGTCCGCCCCCACCACTTAATGGATCCAATTGGCTTCTAGAGAGTGGTAGGGGATGCTTTATCCCATGTTGATGGCCTTTCAGCTGATTCCCTGGTGGCCCGCTAGAATGCGGAGTTAACCAGGGCTATTAACTGTCTGGCTCGGAAGCTACCTCTCCGATTGCATGGAGCCCGGACAGCCCCGTGGTTTTCCCTGGAGCTGAGGGCGATGAAACAATAGTTGAGACGGCTAGAGCGCCGGTGGTGGAAAACTCATTCTGAATCAGACCGGACACGGGCTAGAGCTCAAAGTCGAGCCTACCAAGTGGCAATGGCGACGGCAAAGAGGACCTTCTTCACCGCCTCTATTGCATCTGCAGAAAACAGCAGCAGGAGACACTTTCAATTCAAAGTGTTGTTGCTGACCTTTAAAGCCCTAAACGGCCTTGGTCCTGTATACCTGAAAGAGTTTCTCCACCCCCATCATTCAGCCAGGACACTGAGATCCAGCGCCGAGGGCCTTCTGGCGGTTCCCTCATTGCAAGAAGTGAGGTTACAGTGAACCAGACAGAGGGCCTTCTTGGTAGTCGCACACGCCCTGTGGAATGCCCTCCCATCAGATCTGAAGGAAATAAGACATTTGAAGGCAGCCCTGTTTAGGGAAGTTTTAATATTTAATGCTGTATTGTTTTAAACACTCGATTGGGAGCCACCCAGAGTGGCTGGGGAAACTCAGCCAGATGGGCGGGGTATAAATAAATATATAAATAAATTATTATTATTATTATTATTATTATTATTATTATTATTATTATTATTATTATTAAGTTGGCTTGATCCTGTCTCTGACATGAACAGAACAGGCTGAAATTGAAATTGAAATCTGACTGAGTTGCCCCAGCCACTCTGGGCGGCTTCCAACAAATTAAAACACAATAAGACATCAAACATTAAAAACTTCCCTATACAGGGCTGCTTTCAGATGTCTTATAAAAGTCAGATAGATGTTTATTTATTTGACATCTGATGGGAGGGCGTTCCACAGGGTGGGTACGGCCAACAAGAAGGCCCTCTGCCTGGTTCCCTGTAACTTTACTTCTATTGGCAAACATTTCTACAGATTACCAGAATGTTGGATGTCCCTTAGTGCAGAGAGTATTTCCCCCCATTCCATATCCAGCCGGGGAAAGAAGAAAAGCATTTTGCTAGTATTCAAAGCTGTCCAGTTTATTAAGGAACAGTAACCAACTTCCTCAGTTGCATGAAGTTGGTGAAATATTTGCAATATAAATATGTATTGCCCCAAAAGTCCACAAAATGTGATTGGTTCAATCTGTGCAAAGCTGAATAAGCATAGTGACTATGTCAGCAATCACTAGTAACAGAACAGAATTGGTGGTGCTTGTGTATTTAAATGAATATCCTGCTTCATCTTGCCAAAACAACAACCCGAGGCACCTGAAAAAATACAAATGGGAAAAAATAATACTGCAAATCTATTCAAAACAAGTAAACAAATCCAGCCAGGCTTATTGCAAGAATTCAAAACAATAACTAATAAAACTCCAGGTGGTTGCCAAGCAGTGCCAAGAAGACCACCAGCTACACTCACTTGACACCAGCTGCAAGTTAGAAAAGCTAAAGGAATAGGGTCAAACTTGCTGACAAATTCCAGTTCTGACAACATTGTATTTAGCTGTGGTTCTTCATTGCAAGGGGTGGGCCTAGATGACCCTTGGAGGTACCTTCCAACTCCACAGTTCCGTGATTGCATAAGTTAATTATGCTGCCACTCAAGCTTTTCCAGCTACTAGAAAAAAGAAGCTCCTTCCTGCTTTCTGCATCCTGCACAACCAGTTTTTTGTATGCGTTTATTTTCCATCTCCAAATTTTTCATTGAAGTGCAGAGCAAACACTTGTATTAAAAGCATGTGCAAAGTCCTTGGTGCGAGTTGCCTGGAGAAAGATTAAGCACTGTAATTTTAGATTCAGTCTTGTTGCTTCATGGGGAGAAAAACTTTCTTCGTTTTTACCCTTGTTCAATCTCTTGCAGACCTGGGCCCATCACCCTGCAAGCCCCTTCGGAAGCAAATCGACGGCTCTGGATGGAGGCCATGGATGGGAAAGAGCCAGTAAGTATTAAAAATGCCTTCTCCAGTTGTGTGTTTTGATGGAGTTTCCACTGCCACAGGGGCGGGGATGTAATCCAGATGTTGGACCACCTCTGACAACTGGTTGTGCTGACTGCTGGGAGGCGGACTGTAACAAACTCTGGGGGGCCACAGCTTAGCTATTCCCCACCTCCCCTTTTTAAGTTAACTTGCATGATGTTTTTTAAGTAATGATGTTTCAGTGAGAAGCGTTTTAGCTGGTTTCGAAAAGCGAAATAATGACTCTCCTTTTTCAAAACTTTCAAACATTTGTTTGACCATTCCCAGGGGCAGCCTTTGAAAACGTTCAAACTCAAATTTGGCAAAGTTTTTAGGGATAGCCTCTTGAATTGTTCATTTCTCCATTACATTTGACGTTGCAGGAGGAAGAGGCTGAGTGTGGCGACATGATTGGAGTTAATAAAGCTAGGCCTGGGATGGAGAAAGGGAATAGAAAAAAATCTTTCTCCATCTCTTATAGAACTCATGGACATCCAGTGAAGGTGAATGTTAAAAGATTCATGGCATAGAAAAGGGTCCTTAGTCGTGCAGCGCATAGTTAAACTGTGGAACTCCTTCCTGATGATAGTGATGGCCACCAATCTGGATGGCTTTAAAAGTGTCAGCATTAGACAAATGCATGTAGGAGACGGATATTGATGGCTACTAACTGTGGTGGCTATTCTCTTTTTTTTTTTTTTTTTTAAATAATATTTATTGAAGTTTCCAAAATACAGAAAGGGAAGAAAAGAAATTATGAAGATACATTCAGAACCTTATTTTCAAACATCCACTTTCTGGGACTCCCCCCTTCCCCCACCCCTACCGTATTCCCCTTTCATATTGTTGTTTCCACAAGTTCTATTTCTGATTTAAAGCACAATTTATATACCCCATTGTTCAAATTTAAATTTATACAAACCTTATGCAACACCCTTAATAAAAAAAAAGCAAAAGATCTCTCCCCGTAGCCCACCCCCTTTTCTTTCCACAATGTCCCCCTTTTTTCCCATTAAAGTAGAAGCACACAGAATAAAAGTATAAAAAAATAAGAAATATATTAGAAAAAAGAAAACCAATTCAGAAAATAGTTGCAAGCCTTTGGATTCTAATTCTCCCTCCCCTTCCCCGGTTTAATTTCCCTTATCCTCCAATCTATGTTTCCAGCCTGGAAATCTTAAGTCCATCAATCCCATTTTTCCCCCAACTCCTTGCAGAATTATTTCCCATTTTTAGGATTACTTTTTAAAAATTAATTCCTAAATCTTTAAAAATGTCAAATTATAAAATTCCCCCCATTGTTCTTTCAAGGTTATAGTCCAGCTTCCTCTTGTTCCGCTGCTAAAACTTTCTTATTCAGAAGTTTAGTAACTCTACATGGGTTGTTGTTATTCAAGAACAAAAACTTGCGTTCAATCCCTTCCTTCTTCAGTAAAGTATTCTGTTGTCTCCTTTTAGTCTAAACACCCTGTAGACGAGATTCAGTTTCAGTTTTGCAGCTTTCCCAGGAGATAACCAGTTCTGTGAAATTCCGAAGTGTTGTATTTTTCCCGGCTTACGCCCATCTTTGTAATGTCCCGAAGCTCCTCTAGGGGGGTTGTTGTAACTTTGTTTCCAAAAATCCGATTGTTCTCCGTATTTTCGCCATTTTGTATTCAAGTCTTAACAAATTATATCAAGTTGTAACAAATTTGACCAGCAAGGTCCTTGTAATAAAATCCTCTTTAAAATTCCGACTTTGACAGCTACTTTGACAGCTGTCAAAATCACCGGCTCTTTTCACCAGGCTCACTCCTCAATCGCCCCGGTTCCCAGGGAGGGGGGTGCATTTTCCTTCTCCTTCAATTCTTCCTCCAGCACAATTCTTGTACTTTCCCATCATGGAATTCTTGATTTTAGCAAAGATACCGTTCTTTTTGGGCCTTGGCTTCCCAATCCTTGTTTTAAAATGTCTACAATAGGGAGGGGGAC
The DNA here is from genome assembly GCF_964270895.1 of Podarcis filfolensis. Taxonomy (NCBI): domain Eukaryota; kingdom Metazoa; phylum Chordata; class Lepidosauria; order Squamata; family Lacertidae; genus Podarcis; species Podarcis filfolensis. The sequence goes on from NC_139617.1 coordinate 30,033,698, forward strand.
TGACTTCCTTTTTAGATCCCCCCCCGCTCGTCTCAAATCCAAAAAATTTTTCTTCTTTTAAACCCGATTTCCAATTTACTCACGGGTTGTTGTTAAAAGTCCAAATTCTCAATGGAAGAAGTCAGCGCTCTCCGCCGGATGGCATGCGGCTTCGCTCGGCAGGGATGGCAGAGGACTCAAAGCACCACGCTTCTCCCCGGCACCCGATCCGTAGCCTTTAAAAAGGCTCCTTCACGAGTCGGGAGGGCGCTAGCGGTGCTAGCCGAGTCTCCAAGTCCACGGCCCCCGTGGCCGTGGTTTCTAAGGGTCCCCGCATCGCCGGTGCGGTAAAACCCAGCCCCTGCCGAGCCGGCTCCCTCCGGAGCTCGGAGGGAGTCCGCCATTCGGCGATGGCGCCAACCCGGAAGTCTGTGGTGGCTATTCTCTCCCTCCATTTCTGAATACCAGTTTTTGGAAGCCACAGGAGCGGGGGGAGGAGTGTGCTCTTGCACCCAGGTCCTGCTTGTGGGTTTCCTGTTGAAGCATTTTGTTGGCTCCTGTGAGAACAGGATGCTGGACTAGATGGGCCAATGGGCAGCAGGACTCTCCTTATATTCTTATGATAAATGTGCACTTCCAAAAACTTAGCATTAATAAAGCTGCAGTCTGAATGATTTGCAGTATGTTTATTTTTTTTAAAAAGGATTTTATTTTATAATGTCAAAGGATTTTTTTAAAAGTAAAAGTGTTGTGACTTTTTGATAGTTTCAGTTCCTTGCAATTTCACCTCCTCCTACTTCAGGGGTGGATAACCTTTGACCCCCCCCCCATCAGCCGCACATAGCATGGTCACCACTGGCAAGAGATTATGGGAGCTGCAGTCCAGCAGTATTGGGAGGGCCACGCCATAGGATAGCCACCCCTGCCCTAACCATGTGAGCATTTTGTTTCCGTGCAATCTGGAAAGAATCCACTCCCTGTGGGGATTGTTCCTGGGTTTGTTTAGCTTCCCTGGAATAGCCTGCATGTGACCAGATACCAAACCCTGAACCCTAAGTTATTAAAACCTCTGCCGTCATGGAGATGGGAAGGTGGCTGTAGGAAACAACACCAGCTGGGAAGTAGAGGCGACTCCCCATGGCTTTTATGCAGTGTCCACATCAGCAGCTCTTGGGAGAACTTTGCAAACAGTGTGTGAATTTTTTATATTGCAGTACGTTGCACATGATTGACTTGTGCAATTTCAACCTTACACAGTTGAAAGCCAGCCAGTTGAAACCTCACAAATAAATTGCACATAAGATAGAGAGCTTTAAAGCTCCTTTTGCACCGGGTTTCCCCTTTTAAGCTCTGTGCCTTTCTTACTGGGCTCTGAGATGCTGTTGCGAGAACTTGGATGGCACTGTGAAATCTTATGGGAACTTCCCAGAAGCTAGTAAGAAAGACAGAGAGCTTTTGAGCTCTTGCCTTGTTTGCTTAGTGGGGCCAAGGCTTGCCTAGTGCCTGACTCCAGAAAGGTAAAGATGCTCATGCAGGGGCTGTTCCAAGGGGGCAGTTCAAGCGTATGTTTTTTGCTTATGTGCACCATCTCTGGAACATGTCCCCTGTGCAAGAGGTGATTATACTGTCTTATATCCTGTCTTTCAGTCAATTTGATTCTTCAAGGGTCAACGTGTTTGCCATCTTTTTAATTTACTTTTGCTTTTATTTAGATCTACCACAGTCCCATCACAAAGCAGGAAGAAAGTAAGTAGCTCCCATTTTGGTTTATGACTCAGGTAGATCCCAGATAACCCCTGTATAAGTGCACACACTTTTGCCAGCCATTTGTGCTTTTCAAAAGCATGCATAAGGTGTGTGTGTGTGTATGTGTGCTGCTTTGGAAGAGCAGGCAAAATGTTCTGGATGCAGGTATCTTGGCACTTAGCTTGCTTGACCCTTTCCATGGTGGCTGATGTATCTTCCTCATAGTCTTAAAAAAACCTTGGTGTAGAATCATGGAATGGTAGAGTTGGAAGGAACCCAAAGGGCCATCCAGTCTAACCCCCAACAATGAAGGAATCACAACTCATAACAGTGTCCACCTCCCTTCAGCTACGATTCCTAGAGGGGCTATGAAACGGCACTAGGTGATGTTTATACTGCAGCCGGGCAAAGGGAGGCTGAGGAGAGTATGGGCTGTAAGTGGCCACCCACTCACCTCAAATAGGATATTTCAGAGTTGGGGAGAAGGTTCAGAAAAGGGCAACCCAAATGATCAAGGGGATGGAGCGACTCCCTTATGAAGAAAGGTTGCATCATTTGGAAACTTTTAAGTTTCGAGGAAAGGCGACTAAGAGATGCCATGATGGAAGGTTATGAAATTATGCATGGCCTGGAGAAAGCGGACATAGATAAGTTTTCCTTCCATATTTGGGCCACATAAAAGAAAATCCTTCTTCACACAGCACACAGGAAACTCTGCCCTAGGAGGCAGTGATGGCCACCAACTCGGTTGGCTTTAAAAGAGGATTGGACAAATTCATGGCTGCTAGCCATGATGGCTCTACTTCTGAATACCAGTTGGCGGAAACCACAGGGAGGGAGAGTGTTATTGTGCTCTCGAATCATGCTTGAGGGTTTCCCAGAGGCATTGGTTTTGCCACTGTGAGAAGAGGATAGGCCACTGGTTTAATCCAGCACACTCTTTGTAATGTTCCTACGAACATTTTTGTAAAAGCTTAATGAGATTAAGTAAGGCAGAGCCATTCTGCTATCCCACCCCCACCCCACTTCCCCAAAAAAACAAATTCAGGAAAGTTATCTGTGCCCACCCCGTCATGGTGGCAGCTTCATCTCTCTCCTCTCCCCTTAAATAGCTGAAAAGGTTTTGACCAGAAAGTTTCCTCCAGCTGAAGATAATAACAATAATAATATTTTATTTGTACCCCGGCTGGAGCCGAGCTCAGAGTGGCTAACATCATATAAATAATACAACATGCATTAAAACAAGCAACCAATCGATTAAAATGCATCCCAAATTAATTCAAATAAATTAAAATTAAAACTGGACAAATGACAATCCTCAGGTTAAAATTGAAAGCGGTTAATACTCGCCAGGACCAACTGTTTCCACTGATATTATAAGGACCTGTGAGCAGGCTGGGAAACCTCCTTTGTGCTTGTTCTTATACAAAGAGAATATGAGTCAGACTGAACCCTGACCAAAGGCCTGGTGGGACAGATCCTTCTTGCAGGCCCTGCAGAAGGATGTCACATCTCGCAGGCCCTAGTCTCTTGTGAGTGTTCCACCAGGCTGCGGTCATGGCCGAAACTGGCTTTGGTTGAGGCCAGTCTAATCTCCCTGGGATCTCCCGGAATCTTCTCCGCAAAGAAGCTCGCAAATGCCTCACAGCTATAAGTCTGATTCATATTTAAATTTGGCTGTCCCTCTAGGGACGTAAGAGACCTAATTATACTAAAAAGTTGTGCCAGGTGAGAGCTAGTGGATGCAATGGAGGCTGAGAAGTAAGACTTCTTAGCAGCCTTCACTGCCATCTCATACGTCTTCATAAATGCCCTATAAGATGTTCTTGTGGCTCTGTCATTGGCACTGTGCTATACTCGCTCTAGCCGTCGTGAGGTCCTGCTTCATTTTCTGGAGCTCCTTGGTAAACCAGGGGGCCCGGTTTCAGCGGGGTCGCAGAGGACGCCTAGGTGTGATCTCATCGATGGCCACCAAGAGCCAGATCAATGAGCCAAGCTCGGTCAATGAGTCGCCAGGGGGAGCAGGGTCCCACAAGGCCTGACGGAATCCATAAGGATCCATCAGTGTCCACGGGTGAGCCTAAATAGGCTCGCCACCTAAGCAGGGTGGGGTGGGAAGTCAGACCATGGCACCTCCATCCAGCGGTACATGATCACATCTATGCCTGCACCAAAGATCAAATCCAGCATGTGGCCTGCTTGATGTGTGAGGCCCAAAACAAACTGGGAGAGCCCTAGTGTTGCCATGGAAGACCCCAGGTCCAGAGCCTGTAAGGAGTGGCAGCATCAGCATAGACATTGAAGTACCCCAATACCAGTAGGTTGGGGAACTCCAAGGCCCAGCCGGTCACCACCTCCGGCAGGTCTGACACGGTGGCTGCTGGTACGCTAGGTGGCCAGTACACCTGCCAGATAGCCAAGCTCTCCTCGGCACCCCACACCAGGCCGACACATTCAATGCCGGAGAACGATGGTGATGGCAGAGTCCTGAAAGAACAATCTTCCCTGATTAACAATTCCGCCCCTCCCCCAGGCCCACAATCTGCGACTGGTGGAGGACGGAGAAATCTGGGGGTGCCTAACACATAATTGAAGGGAGCTCTAACAAGCACGTCTCACCAGATAAGACTTGTATCGCCTAATGAACCTGCGCTGTGTGCAGTTTCAAATAGATGCCCATTGCTGCTCTCTACTGGGTGTGCTGCATATTGCAGCTACTGACTTTGTAGAATCGAATGCATTTAAAAAGATGCTGTAGGAATTACCAGGCATACCTTGATTAGGGTACATTCAGACATGGGGAACATGGTGTCTGTTCCCCTGCTTATAATTCTAGTCCTTCCATCCCTCTCACTGTGTCTTTCTGATGGATATACTAGCACCTTGAATGAAATCTCATGTTCACTCCAGTGGGTGTGGTGTGACATAAGACGCTCGGTAATAACATCACACAGCAGATTACAAAAAAGAAATAGGAGAAGAGTTAAGTATGATAGGGACCTGCTACCATAGTAACATAATGAAGTATATATTATTTTGGCTTCAAAGGTAGTAAAGGCAAGATATCCTTGTGCAGGACATCTGAGGAAAGAGAAATGAATCAAATCCTTCATTGTAACATCTGGAAGCCAAAGTTCATGAAGAAGAGTCCCATTTCCCTCCATGTTTCCCTAGCTGTTAATTTCTACATTATATCTGAGCTTTCACATGTAAAAGCCACTGCTGGGAAACAAATGAGATATAGTGCTCATTTCTATGCTGTTTGATTCAAGGAGAAAAAAAACCATTTGCAGTCAACCTAGAAAATCACAGGAGTAAACTGGTGATTTTTGGGGTGCTGGTATGCGCAAGAAAACACACCAGCACACAATACTTTTCTGTCTTTTTCATGGTTGAATCATGAGGGAGGGAACAGACAACTGTAGGCAAGTGTAGAAAGGGTGTGGGGGAATAGTAGCATTGTCCAGTGACGTCCCTTGTTGTCTCCCATGACACCCACTGGTGTGAACATGAAATTTTGTGCAAGGTGCTGGTATATCAGTCAAAAAGCCACAAAAAGTTGCAGTTTGACAACACAACAGGTATTGCAGTGTGAGAGGAACATCAGAGGGACAGAAGCACTAATACTATAACCAGGAAGGGAAGTAATGCAACATTCTCCGTGTCTGAATGCACCCTCATTAAGGCCCTAAAGAGCTTCCATAGGATATTTTTAAATGCGTTTGGGCCTATTTATTATACACCCGATTAGAAGAAGCAACGGAGCAGGAATTATACATTAGATGGATCTGCTACCATAGCAACATAATTAAATAATCTTATTTTTAGCTTCCGTAAAAAGAGCCCAGCATCAAAAGCCTGACTAAATAGTTTATAGCCATAATTTGCAGGGTGGGAATGGGGTGGTAGCGGGAGGAAACCCACTTAGTGCTAGTAATAACTCCATAGGAATACTCTGATTAAAATGGCCATTCCATTTTATATAACAATATATCATAATTACTAATCTTAAACATCTGCTCATGTCCTTCCCTAACAGTGGAATCCCATAAATAGAATCATAGAATTGTAGAGCTGGAAGGGAGCTGAAGTCCAGCCCCTGGCAATTCTCAGAAGTAAGCCCCGAGTAGGACTCGCTGCCAGGAAAATGCGCACAGGATTGCAGCCGAAATATAATCAAATGAGTCAATATATTCCAGACTTTCTAACCAGTTTCTTAAATTTGGGGCCTCTATTGACTCTCGGGGATGTGGAACCTCAGACTTGGGGGCCAAATGTGGCCCTCCAGATGACTCTGCCCCTAGGGACTCTCCTCAAATCGCTACCCCTCATCTCCCCAGGCCATCCCCCCCCCCTTGGTTTGCCACTGCTGATATTTTTGAATGGATGAATTTGCCACTCCATCACTGGCAGCAGCTCTCCAAGATTTCAGATAGGAGATTACTTGGGGATTATTATAATTAAAGTTATTAGTCACCTTTTTTTGCCACAGGCACCTCAAAGCGACTTACAGAAAAAGAGGAAACACATATATTAAAATCAGAGGTGGGGTTCTTTAAAACACCCCAAAAACTCTGAAAGTTAGTTACAGGCTAAAAGCCTGCTTAAAGAGGAATGTTTTCATCTGGCGCCTGAACATATGTAATGATGGCTCCAGGCAAGCATCCCTGGTAAGATCATCCCACAAATGGGGAGCCACTGCAGAAAAGGCCCTGTTATGATGCTGCCACCCTCCAGACCTGTCATGGAGGAGATACATGAAGAAGGTCCTCATATAATGATCACAGGGTCTGGATCAGTTCATATGGAGAGAGGCAGTTGTTGAGGTATTGCAACCCTGAGCCATTTAAGGCTTTACAGGTGAAAACCAGCACTTTAAAATGGGGCCCAGAAACTGATTGGCAGCCAGTGCAGTTGGACCAGGATCAGTGCAATATGTCTTGCCTTGGTGAGCAACCCAGCTGCTCCAGCTGAAGTTTCTTCACTGTCCTCAAGGGCAGCCCCACATCTAATGCGTTGTAATCTAAGATAGAGGTTGCTGGAGCATAGACAACTGAGATGCCGCTGGAGACAGAATCTGGGACTTGCAAGGCTTGCAAGGCAGATGCTCTATCATTGTGTTGTGGCCTCCCACCAGGGCCAGGTGGAAAAGGTGGTGACAAAAGGATCTTTCTCAGCCCTACCTAGAGATGCCTGGGATTGAACCTGGACCTTTAGCAGATATAACATGCCTTCTGGGTCAGGCTGAACTAGGAAACAGCTCTTACCATTCCTTCCTGGCTTTAGATCACTGGTGCCTTGTCACACCATCAAGGTGTGCAGGGAATTGTTGGCCGTATTATAAGAAATCAATCTTTTAATGCACCAGCATGTACACTTCGGAACTCCCTGCTTGTTGACACCAGGCAGGCACTTTCACTGTACTCTTTTCAGCACCATTCTTCTTTAGACGAGCCTACCCAGATATGTAGAATGTTGATGTGTGCTTTAATCTTTTTTAAAGCTTATCTTTGATTCTAATTATAGTCGTACCTTGGATCCCAAATGCCCTGGAAGTTGGACGTTTTGGCTCCCGAACACTGCAAACCTGGAAGTGATTGTTCCGGTTTGCGAACGTTCTTTTGGAACCCGAACGTCCGACAGGACTTCCGTGGCTTCCTGCAGGAGCTTCCTGCAGCCAATCAGAAGCTGCTATTTGGTTTTCAAACATTTTGGAAGTCGAACGGACTTCCGGAACGGATTCCGTTCAACTTCCATGGTACGACTGTATTATTTGAATGTTTTAAGCAGCTGCTTTCTTTCCTGATAATTCTATTGTTTTCTTTTTTATGTGTAAAATGCTTTGAGGCTTTCCTTTACAACCATGCGGTATAGTATAAATTTTATGGAGTAAATAAAAGAAAGACTACCCTTGTTCCTGTAGCAGAATGAACTTTGACTTGTCCCTGCCTGCTCTTCCTCTCTGAACCTACAGGCAGATAATCTCCTGTTGCCTTTTGTATTTTACAGTGGAGCTGAATGAGGTTGGCTTCAGATTTGTCAGGAGATGCATCAACGCCGTAGAGACAAAAGGTGAGTGCCGCAGACATTGCATCTGGATACTTCCCTCTTATATAGTATGATTGCATTTTTCAAGGGGGGTGTGTGGATTCAGGGGTTCTCCATACACATGAATATCATGCATAGCCAAATCCTGGGAGGCAACTCCATGGCTAGCAAGTGAGGGGGAAGGAAAGAGAGAATCTCCCATATTTCCGTAGCCCACATGCCCAGCAGGCATAGCCCAGCAAGCAAGGCAGAGAGTTTGAAAGCTCTTTTGTTTGACAAACAACAGAACAATTGAAATCTCTCCCCTATTAGCAGTACTTGAGCTTGTGATCCAACCCATTCAAGGTTATGATGACCCCATGGGTGGCTTTTCTCCATACAGCTGCCCATATGAAAATAGCCAGACATTGCAAAACTGGTGTTGGGCTTGACATCAATTCTTGGTATACCAGAGTCTGCTCAGTAGCATTGGCTGAGATATTAACATGTCAGGTCAGAGTGGCAAAGGGCAAACACAGCCCCTACTCCTTTTGTAACATCAGGCAAATGTTTCTGAATGCATAAATTGTTCAGACTGTGGCAGGAATCCACCCAACACTCATGGGAAAACGTGGTGCAAGCTTTTAGAGTAACCAAACAAAATCTTGTTACAAAGTACGAAAAAAGTCTGTAATTATATCAGGACAAGTTGTTCGTTGTTTACTGTTGCAACAGTTGTTTTCCGAAAAGTTATCTTCTGTTCCACGAAAAATAAATAAAAACATTATGAAAAGAAGAAGCTCTTCTCTCGCCAGGTCAGTCGATTGGGCACAAAATGACTTTAAGTTCTCCGCCTTGCTTGTGAGGGCAAGGCCCACTCAGTGTGCCAACTCTGGAAGTCCTGTGGAACTCTCTGCCACTTGAGATTCAGCAGGCGCATTCTGTGCCAACTTTTAAACACTGACTGAAAACTTCTCTATTCCACCAGGCCTATGCAGGCAATTAAGAGTACACCCCCCCACAATGTTTGTGTTTTTAATTATTTTGCTTTTAACTTGCTTCTTAAAAGTATTATGATTTTACTGTATGTTTTCATAGTGTGATATAATACAGTGGCATATAAATATTGCTATAAATAAATAAATAAAACTAGAGATGCTTGTGCAAGATCTCGTGCGAACTCTGATGGGCCTGCGAGATCTCGTGATAGCATCCCAGTGCTGGTGCAGTGAGTGGGCCTTGCCTCTCTGCGCCCTGCAAGCTGCAGAGCTTAAAAGCTATTTTCATGCCAGGAAACCCAAAGTAGACCCGGTACAAACAAGCTTTTAAGTTCTCTGCCTTGCCTGGATTTATCATGCACAACCAGTCTGCAAGAAACCCATGCAAGTTAAATGCACACAAGATGCGGTCACACTCTACTGCAATTTCTGCAGACAGTAACTCCAGTTTCTGTAATTTATGCAGGCTGCAATCCTAAACCCACTTATTTGGAAGTAAGCGCCATTGAACTCAATGACACTTATTCCTAAGTAGATGTGTACAGGATTGCACAGCTGGCGGTCTAAAAGCACTTGAAGAAAGAGAGTGGTGAAGTCCAACTTGCAGACATGCTTGCAATGTGAATAGCAGAGGCTTTTTAAAAAAATACATATAAAGAGAAGTTGGAATGTTACTAGCAAAAGTGACCTAATATGCAATCTTAGAATTTGTTTTTGGAGGGGTGGGAAATAGACACGCTTCTTAATTGCTTGGAGAAAATTCAAGGCAGCTTAATGACCCAAAGTGACACAATAAAAAGTTGGGCCCGGTATTATTTTAGTTTAGAGATCTTTATCATAAAAGTGCCATTAAAATAAATGGTGTCTGTTTCGCTCAGTGCTCGAGATGAAATCTTAGACAATCAGACTCTTTTGAAGGGCTGGCAGGCAACAGCTGAGCAAATTTAATGGGAGCTTTCCTGAAATACTGGCCTGCTTCAAATGTTGCCATTCTTTCTTTAAGCATCTTAGTGAGTTCTGTCTGGAATATTTCCTTTCATGCTGCATCCTGGAGAAAGCAAGTTTCCAAGCATACCCGGCAAAGGTGGGCTCTGTTGTTTCCAGGAATCTCCCCTTAAGGGGCATCGTGCTCCCCCTACACCAAGGAAACCACCCTACAGATTTCTGCTTTTCTGCATCTGGAGAAGAAAAGTGGATTTCTTAGCACAAATTATTGTTCTTAGGAAATGAAGAAGCATTCTCGGTGCTCATGAGTATCGGACTAGCCTTGTAGACTAAGAGAGCCGGAGTGGTGAGGTGTTTAGAGTGTCAGACTAGGACCTAGAAGATACAAGCAGTTGAATCCCCACTTGGCCATGAAGTTCACTGTGTATGACCTTGGGGGCCAGTCACTGCCTCTCAGCCTAACCTACTTCATAGGGTTGTTGTGAGGATAAGAAGAGAAGGAGAACATACCACCTTGAGCTACTTGGAGGAAAACTGGAATATAAATGTAATAAATAAGTAGAATGTATAACCAAATGCAAATGTGTGAGGTCCCTGGGGAGACACTTAGTAACCTGCAGCAGGGGTGGACGTGGCTGATGTCACTGGTACTTGTCTTCTGCTCTCACAGCTTGGTCTGGGTGAAGAGTGAAAGGCCCTCTTGTTGGAGGAGGAGTTAGAACGTTGGCCCTGCCTCCTCTTCCTTGAGGATGAGAGGCAACCCTGAAGGATGTGATTTGTCCTCCTGCCTATCCCAATAACATGGCCAAGTGAGGATTCAAACACTGGTCTCTTCAAGTTCCTAGTCCTCATTTAATCCCCACAACAACCCTGTGAGGGTAGGTTAGGCTGAGAATAGGTGACTGGTAAAGGTCACCCAGTGAGCTTCTACACCATGCTGGCTCTTAAATTAATTTGTGACAGTTTTCAGTTTGTTTACTGGATAGCCAGGAAACAAATTTTCCATATTGTTTCCAAACCAACTAGATAGAGCAGTGGCACTCAGCTGGTGGTCTGCAGACTCCAGGGAGTCCACATAACCTACCTAGAGCAGGCATAGGCAAACTTGGCCCTCCAGATGTTTTGGGACTACAACTCCCATGATCCCTAGCTTAATAGGACCAGTGGTCAGGGATGAGGAATAGTAGTCCCAAAACATCTGGAGGGCCGAGTTTGCCTATGCCTATGCCTGCAGAGGATCCGTGGCACGACTTGCATAGCAAAAACTACAACAGAAATACCAAAAAATTCAAAGGTAGGTGGTCCATAGCTTGCCTTTTGAAAAACGGAGTCCACAGTACTTAGCTGATTTGGAACCACTGACACAGAGGATTTAAAATTTTATTTTTAAACAGTTCCTTCACCATATACATATTATACCACACACTGGTTCCTGGACTACACTCAAAGCTTGCAGGAAATGCCTGCAGAGCAATATTACCGTATTTTTCGTCCCATAGGACGCACCTAGTTTTTTTGGGGGGAAATAAAGGAAAAAAAATTTCCCTTTATTTCCCCCCCCAAAACCAGGTCGGGGAAACCAAACCAGGTCGGGGAACAGCAGTATGGCGGCGCTCCGCCTCCCCGCTGTCCCCCGAGCTTGTGGGGCTGGCACTGGGGAGAAGCGCGCTTCTCCCCAGCGCCAGCCTCCAAACCAGGTCGAGGAACAGCGGGATGGCGGTGCTGCGTCTCCCCGCTGTCCCCTGAGCTTGTGGGGCTGGCCGATGTCTGCCCGAAGCGCGGGGTGCTCTGCTTCAGCACGCCCCGCGCTCCATGCAGCAGGCTGCTATCTGCAGCTTAGGGAGCCCTGCGGGAACTCCCGCGGGCTCCCCAGGCTTGCTGATAGCTTCCTGAAGCCTGGAGAGCGAGAGGGGTCGGTGCGCACCAACCCCTCTCGCTCTCCAAGCTTCAGCGAAAGCCTGTATTCGCCCCATAGGACGCACACAGATTTCCCCTTCATTTTTGGAGGGGAAAAAGTGCGTCCTATTGGGCGAAAAATACGGTATTTATGGAGCCTCCTTGGGGAAGCTGTGATGGCCTGAAATAATCTTTAAAGAAGACTCTGGACTTGGTTCCATCCTGGCTCCTGCTTTTCCAGGCTCAGGGCAAGGATTCTCTCTATGTTACAGCTGCCTCGACCACCTGAAAAACAATTTCTTAATTTTAAGTGAGTGCACGAGATGGCGCCATTGAGCTTTGAGTGCCATTGAGTGCTTCCTATGTCTGATTTGCCAGGGCTTCAGGAGTAATGGTCTTTTCTCCCCCCCCCCCCCCGCTGTTCAGGTATTACAGTCGAAGGCGTCTATCGAACTGTTGGGAGCAACATCCAGGTGCAGAAGCTCCTGAATGCCTTCTTTGGTAAGAAACAACGGTTCGTTGCCAACTGGGCTTTATTTCTGTGGAATCATGGGGATTCTGATTTGCAATTTACTAAATCAAACCAAGTTTCCCCATAAAACCATTATATGCAATGGACCAAATTTTCTCAATCCATTCAGGTATGGTAGGAGATATGTTCCCCTTCCCCAATTCTTGGCTCTTATGATCCTAGCAGAAGCTATACGGTTAAACACTATTTGCCGATCATATTCTGGAATATCATCTTTTAGATAACCAAGCAGAATTATTTTAGCTTTCAAGGGAATACGATATCCTGACATATCAGAGATATCAGCTTGAACGGATTTCCAGAATATTTCTATTTGAGTACAGTTCCAAAATATGTATATGTAACCTGCTTTATTTGATCCACATCTCCCTAACCTGTATATTAAAATTTATAATATCTAACTTTAACTGAGTCTACATCTCCTGTATCGGACAGGCTGTGCCACAGAATCATAGAATTGTAGAGTTAGAACAGACCTTGAGGCACATCTAGTCCAATGCGGGAATCTAAACTAAAGCATCCATGGCAGGTTGCCATCCAACCTCTGCTTAAAAATCTCCAGTGAAGAAGAGTCCACCACCTTCCAAAGGAGTCTATTCCACTGTCAAACAGCTCTTACGCTTAGAAAGTTCTTCCTGAAGTTTAGCTGGAATCTCCTTTCTTGTAACTTGAAGCCATTGGTTCGGATCCTAGCCTTCCGGAGCAGGAGAAAGCAAGCTTGCTCTATCTTCCATGGGACAGCCCTTTAGATATTTGAAGATGGCTATCATAGCTCCTCTCAGTCTCTTTTCTTCCTGGCTAAACATACACAACTCCCTCAATCGTTCTTCGTAAAGCTTGGTTTCCAGGCCCCCTAATCATCTTGGTCGCCATCCTCTGCACATGTTCCAGCCTGTCAAGTGTCATTATTTTTTTTATCATACTTTTATTGTGCTAGCTGAAGGCCATGACACCATCCTTAACATCAGCAGACATGAAATATACTGTAAAAGCACAACCAAAACTGGCAAAAACCTTGTTACAGGGACAGTTAAAAGAGAGAGGAGTTGCCTATGTATCGTATAAGTTAGATCCCTGAGTCCCCTTTACAATTAATGGCTAATTCATCCAAATTCATCACTCTAATCTCCCTAGCTGCCAGAGCATAGAGAGCAAATTGCTAAAATCATCAGCAACATTCTGCAGCCACTTCTTTCTCTCTGCCATAGTTAGGTTGATTTCCTGCGCAAACAAGGGTTTCATAAATCGATTTGTGGTTCTGCACAAAGCCAGCATTGTGTTGTAGATAATGAGATATATATTCCACATACAGTTGCCTGCAAAATCAGAGTCTTGCTTCATAAGGGACCTTATTATATTGTCCATCCAGGGCCACTGTAAGCATTGCCTGGAAGCGCAGCTCTGTGAAGGCCGCTCTTAGCGAGGCGGACAGAATTGCGCCGTTTTAATAAGTGGATACTGTGGCAAACATTTGGAGGAAATAATTGACTGCAAGTCTCTCCCCACTTCGTTCCAATAGAGCCAGTTCCTTATATGTCTCTTGTCCCTGCTCAAAGACGCTTGCAGCTTCTGTAAGTGGCAGTGGGCTAGGCAGTGCTGGATACCACCTTCCAAGCAGTTAGTATGTTCCAGTTCTTTATAACACAGTCTCTCATCTGGTAGGAGCTCAGTCTTTTCAAATCTTTTAGGCAGGCGTAATCAGCTCTAGCCCTCACTGCAGTCATGCCAAGTTCCGATCCAACTTGTCAATATCCTACTCCTGGTGTGGTCTGACCAAGGTAGAATAGAGCAATACTATGACTTCCCTTGATCTGGACATCATCATCATCATCATCAATAACAACAACAATAATAAAATAAGTTTATTATTTATACCCGCCCATCTAGTTGGGTTTCCTTAGCCACTCTGGGCAGCTTCCAACAAAAGTTTAAAAATACATTAACACATCAGTCATTAAAAACTTCCCCAAACAGGGCTGTCTTCAGATGTCAACCAGACTTCTGTTGATGCAGCCTAGAATAGCATTAGCTCTTTTTTGTTGCTGCATCTCACTGTTGACTCACATTAAGCTTGTGGTCTACTAAAACCCCTAGATTCTTTCACATGCGCTACTGCAAGACAGGTATTCCCATCTCACATTTGTGCAGCTGGTTAATTCTGCCTAAATGCAGAAGCTTACCTTTGTTCCTGTTGAAATTCACTGTGTTATTTTGGGCCCAGTTCTCCAATCTGTTACAGTCATCTTGAATCTTGTATCATCCCATATGAACCTGCCTGGGTTTTGAGATCTTCAGGGGAGTCCCTTCTATCAGTCTGGCCACCCTCACAGGCCTGCTTGGTGGGGGAACAGGAGAGGGCCTTCTCAGTGGCTGCTCCCAAGCATAGTTCAGCAATGGAACAATAAATCATCTGAGGCCAGTGAAGTGAACTCTTTATTCAGTGGAACAATCCACAGCTCCAGCCCGGTGGTCTCAGCAACTCTTTCTAGGAGGTCTTGCCCCAATGAAGCGTTTGCAAGGACTGAAGGTCCCTGCCTTCCCAGTGCCCAGTAGGACTTCTCCTCTCCAGAGTCTTTCCCATGCAGTCTCAGGCTGTGTCTTCACACAACCACTCTCTGCTCTGTCTGTTTCGTTTGTGAGTTTTAGGAAACCGGGGGGGGGGGGGGAGGTGGTTACAGCAGGAGGGAGTGACTCCCTTGCTTCTTCAGCAGCCAGCTTCTCTGTCTCCTGGATCCACTCCTCTCCAGCCCCTGCTTCTGCCTCGGAATATGAACTGTTCTCTGCTGCAGCATGACCCTGCTCACCAAACCCTGTTGCCTCTTCTGCTTTTGACACCTCCTCCAAGTCTGCTCCTTCTCCCTCTGACCACTCACCATTGTCCTATCACCAATCCCCTGGCTCTGAGCCTTCTACCCCTGGGGGTTCCCTAGCAGGTTCCCCGGCTAGTGCCTCCTAGTGCTTCTCTGCATCCAGCCAGCCCATGACATAGAGGGCCTGCCCAATAAGGATTGTAAGGATTCACATTGTACTCTGAACTTTGCTACCATGGTGGTTTAAGGATGATTTTCATACTGCTGTAATTTCCTGTTGCTAGTGCAGTTGTGTGGTGTAGCAGTTAGAATGTCTGACTAGAACATGGGAAAGACCATGGTTCAAATCCTCCCACTCAGCCATAAAACTCCCTGTGTATGACCCTGGTGGCCAGTCATTGCCTCTCAGCCTAACCTACCTCACTAGGTTGTTGTGGTATTGAGGAAGGGGAGAGCCATGTATGCCACCTTGAGCTCCTTGGAGAAAAAGGTGGGATATAAATGCAACAAATATTTATTAATTTAGGGGCCTTGATGCACAAGAGAACTGGGTCTTTACAGCATCTCTTCTCCCTGTTGATCTGCTAGTCAGAGGACTCTTTCGGATCTTGTGTTTCATTGGCTTTCCCCAAGACACTACAGACCTCTTCAGCTGTAAGGTGGCTCAATCATAACCTGACCAAATTTGGAAAGGGAAGAAGAGACATTGCTTTGAATTATGACTGTCTTCGCGTTTGGTCTGAATATGTGCAGAGGGATAAATGTTCAGCCTACAGTCTTTGGAACAGAGAGAGATTGAAAGAGAGAAAGGATGCATTTGGTACCCTCCACTTCAGTCAAAAAGGCTTCCAGAGTGGCTTAGAAACACTCAAAGCAAGACTGCCCAAAGCTTATGATCTCTGTATTAAAAACACACACACACACACACACACACACACACACACACACATCCAAATTCAGGCATCCATTTTGAACAGTTGTTCCTATAGCCCATCTGGCACAGTTCAGGGGTAGGAGGTGCTTCGTGGAGCACCAGAAAAATGGAGAAATGCAAAAGGGGGTGTTTGGTCAAGTTCAGAATACTTGAAAAGTACAAATGGGGAGTTGGGGTGGGGATGCAGCTAATGGTTCACAACTGCTGTAGGTTTTGGGAGAAAGGGCAGCTGTAGATTGAGCAAGAAAGTTGATTTTCTTGAGACCAAGGGGAGAAATAAAGCTTGCAGAATGACACAAGGCTTCCCTGCCTGTTAGGAAGAAAGCAGGCTATCAAACCTGATAAAGGCATGTGCACACGGAGAGCAAGATACTGACATTTTGGGAGAGGGTGAAAAAATAAATGGCTGGTGGGGCTTTTAGAGAAACTGTAGTTGAAACTGTTGGAATTCAGAGAGCAGCAAGCTTTCAGAAGTCAGAAAATAAGACAGAGGGGCTTTAAATAAGGAAATCTGAAGGTTCTGGATGCAAGCTCAAACCTAAGAGTTCTGCAAGGAAACAATGATGTCTACCAATTTGGATGGCTTTAAAGGAGGATTAGGCTAACCCATGGAGGAGAGTGGCTGTTGATGTTTACTCTGCATTTGGGGGCAGCAATGCTTCTGAATCCCAGCTGCTGGAAACATAAGGAGAGGCGACTGCTCTTGTGCTCGAAGCTTGCTTGGTGGTTTCCCATTCGGCCACTGTAAGAACAGGATGCTGGATTAGATAGGCCATTGGCCTGATCCAGCTGGCTCTTCTTATGCTCTTACATTACTATATTTCAGAGCAGGAATGGCTTGCAGATAATAGGCTAATGTTTGAAGGTATTCTTTTTTTTTAATGGTAGAGAACCAGTAGCATGTAAAAAAGCAACATCACAAAAACTATTTGCAGTTTGCACACTCCCTTCACCCCAGGAAAAAAGGGACAACCAGTTATCAGAATTAGAGCTATGTGGAATGAGTTAAGAGTCAGGTTATTAAAGTTTCAATTGCTGCTCAACTTACCGTATTTTTCACTCTACAAGATGTACCCGACCATAAGACGCACCTAGTTTTTAGAGGAGGAAAACAAGAAAAAAAATATTCTGAATCAAATGTTGTACTAAACTATTTAATAAACAACCAAAGGGTTTCATCAGGATATCCTGAACCTTGAAGATATTTATATCACCCCCACCCCACCCCACACACATCCAAGGAAGCTGCTAGGTAGGAGATCAGGACAGACAAAAGGAAGAACTTTGCACAAGATATGGTTAAAAGACAGAACTTGCTACAAGACTGAGCGACAGCTGCTAGCTTGGGTGACTTCAAAAGGGGATTAGACAAGGGGCGCTGCGCAGCTCTCCCTCTCTGCACAGCGCCCCTTCTGCAAAGCAGGAGGAGAAATGGAAGGGGCTCTGTTTATCCTCCCGCTTTGCTGAAGGCGCACTGCACAGCTTTCCCTCTCTGCGCAGCGCCTCTCCAGCGAAGCGAGAGGAGAAACGGAGCCCCTTCAGCGATAGCTGCGCAACCTGCATTCGCACACACATTTCCCCTTACTTTTTAGGAGGAAAAAAGTGTGTCTTTTTAAAAAAATAATTTTTATTAAGTTCCATTTAACAATCCAATCATATCACATTAATTATTCCAAATTATTCCAATACATATCATAAAGTCCAAATATTTTGCCAAATTATAATTTTTTGTTGGGGGTTCCCATGCTTCGAGTTCAGTAAGGGTCCAATCATCTCATATGTCTGCTGCTTTTAGTATTCACCAGTCCGATATTTCAATCTTCTTGTGGGAAAAAGTGCGTCTTATGGGGCGAAAAATACGGTAGATTAATCTTAAGTGGGGCATGAAGAAAGCCTTTGGGCTAGCTGTCAGGAAACCGTCACCTTGTTGCGAGAGATCATCACAGACCTCAGCTCACAGGAAAACATGGTCGCTGACACAGCAGTTGACAGCATCCAGACTCTGCCTGCCTTGGAAGACCTAGATGTCCCTCCCTCCCTTGACAAGCTGATGAACGCCATGGACTCTCCCTTTTTGGAGGTTTTTAAGCAGAGGTTGGATGGTCATCTGTCATGGATGCTTGAGTTGAGATTCCTGCATTGCAGGGAGTTGGACCAGATGACCCTCGGAGTCCCTTCCAACTCTATGATTCTGTGAACTCTCAGGCATGTGGTAAATTCTCAGGATGGGACAGAATCCCAACAAGAGTGCTGAAATTTCATCTCAACTCCTCCCTCATTGTCTACCTGGGTTCTACCATAACCAGCAGCCTCTCCATCGATGCTGAGCTGTATTGGCAAGGCAGCTCTGGCAATGGCTCACCTCTCCAAAAGGGTATCGGAGAATGTGATGCTAACGACCAGTACCTAGATGAAGGTCTACCAGGCTTGCGTGTTGAGCACGCTGCTTTATGGAAGTGAATCGTGGGCAACCTACAAGCGCGATGCCTCAACACCTTCCACATGTGCTACGTCAGGAAGATTTTGCGCATCACATGGCAGGATAGAGTCTCAAACAAACCCACATTCCCAGCAGGTTCGCACTGTCTCAGCAATATCTGTGCTGGCTTGGATATGTCCACAGAATGGAAGATGGCAGGACCCCCAAGGACGTGCTCCATGGGGAGCTTCAAGAACCAGGCCCATAGGCAGACCAACTCTGCATTACAAAGGTGGGCAAATGAAGGTGGGCAACATCAACCCTGCTGTGTGGGAGTCCCTTGCAGACAACCGCAGTGCCTGGAGACAGACTGTCAGGTTGTATAACTACAGCAGTGACCAGAGGAGGAATGACCTCTGGGAGGAGCTCACAGAGAAAAACGCCATGTTGCATCTGCAGCAGCACAGCTGGATGCTTTCATCTGCCCCAGCTGCAACGAAACATGTCTCTCCCGTATCAGTCTCTAGAGCCACAGCAGACGCTGCAACCTTCCAGCAGTTTGACTTCACTCCCAAAGGTGCATTCCTGCATGGTCTCCTGAGACAGACAGATGCCAACAACTAGGGGCAGGACAGCAGGAAGAGGGAGTTTTTGGAAATGTGAATATTTCATACATAACAATAGATAAATGTACGTTAGACTGGGAATTAATATAATGAAGCTGCACATATCACAACTGTAATAATGGTAGAATCAACAGCAGGAAAACAACAAGAGGTTAAGAAGCAGAGGTGGATACATTTACAGAGATTGATGCAGGTTATTTTGATTTACACGCCCAGCAAATAATCTGCTGGAGATTTTGGAAAGTGCCTCGTCTGTCTGCCAGGTCTTTTTGTGTTTGGACACCTTTCCTGGATATCATTGCCCAATTTGACATCCAATGAACCTGAACATTGTAGGATTCAGGTCAGATACAATTATGTGCTTCTTGATGTAGCACATAGGTAAACAGTGGGACTCGCTCCCACGTGGAGCAGTGATGGTTACCAACTTGGACGGCTTTAAAAGAGGATTTGACCAATTCATAGAGGAAAAGGAGGCAATGATCTTTCTCCAAAGCCAGACTGAGTAAAGTGTCTGAATATTAATTGGTGGAAACCATTGGTGGAAACATTGGTCACTGTGAGAACAGGAGGCTAGACTAGATAGGCCACTGGCCTGGTCCAGTAGCTGGGGTCTTCTGATGCTCTTATGGAACCTCCAGACCCAGAGGCAGTCTATCTGGATTCTTGGGTCAATAGGGACCATTTGGCCACAGTGAGCACAGGAACCTAACCCGGATGGGTTGTTGGCCTGATCCAGCAGGCTCTTACACTGTGAGGAGGGCTTGGGCTTAGAAAAAGTAAATCATGGCACCACTCTTTCAAGATCTTAGTGGGTGGCTTTGCATGAAGGCTGGAGGGGACTTGGTCTGCCAACTCTTTCCCATTACATCATTGTGGAAGCCAGGTGGTTGTTTGGAGTCAGGGCCAGCTGGCTGCTATGATGGTGTTAATATTGACACTTTCTAAGAAATAAATCTCCCGGCTCCCCGTCACTTTCTGAGCAGGTCCTTTTTATTGCCAATCAGCAAAGTGCCTGCTGATTCCTCTAAGAGCCCTACTTCCTTGGCTGCCCTTTTTTTTTGTTTCAAAACACTTGGCTGTGCTCTCCCTTCCTGTTGTTATATTGGATTCCTGTAGAGTCTTGAGTTGTACAAGGCAGGGTCACACTCTCTGATGATTAATTACATGGGACAAAGTGTGTTTGATGGCTGTTAATAGTCCTCCTGCCTTTCCTCTGGGCAAATAGCTCCATGTGCTTTCTATCGAGAGACCCTGCTGGGGTTTGTTAAATGTGCTTTGGTTTGGTTGTCCAGTTTGCTACTGCTGCTGCTTCTGGCACCATCAATCCCACTTGACACTAACAAAACATAGAGCTGCAATGGATTAGAAATTCTAGGTGCAAATTCTAGTGTGGCCACTGGGAACCCCCAGACTGGATTGCTGCAATGCACTTTGTGTAGGACTGCCCTTGGGCCTGTTTCAGAAGCTCCAGCTGGTGCAGAGCACTGCAACCAGATTGCTGATGGGAGCTTCTGGCTGAGGGCACGTGACACCATTGTTAAAACAGCTGCACTGCACTGCCCATCTACTACCGAGCCAGGTTGCATTGATTTACAAAGCCCTGAACAACCTAGGTCCAGGGTAAACTTCACCTGAACCTTATAGTATCCCAACTTGATCACTGAGATCATCTGGAAGAACATTGTTGGTTGTTTGCCAAGTTGGTGAGGCTCATTTGGTGACAGTGAGAAGCCAAGCCTTTAGTGTCATGGGCCCAGTCCTGTGGAACTCTCTGCCACTGGAGATTCAGCAGGTACTTTCTGCTTCAACTTTTTAACCACCTGCTGAAAACTTCTATTCCACCAGCTGTGTGCAGTATCCAGAGTGGAGTCTCTTTAGGTCACTGAATGGTGTCTTGTATACCTCCTTCCAGAAACTCCTGGTGCCAAATGTATTGCTTTCCTTTCCTTTGGGCCACATCAGGGGGTCTTGTTGTCCTGGGCAGCCCAGGACCTCCACACACACTGCACAGGCTTGCACCCCAGAGAGGTGACTTTGGTGCTACAAATGCAGCAAAAGCAATATAGGAGGCAGCAGTTACGAGTTATAAGCTCAACCTGATTGGCATAAGATACAAGCAGAAAGTGTGGCCTCAAATCAACACTGTCAGAACAGTCATACCTGAACTTTGTGAATGTTTCTCTGATTCCATTGAACAAGCTGTACTAAGCTGACAGCATCAAAGCAAGGTGGAGCTGCATCAAAGAGGCAACCTACGACATAGGCAGTCAAAGAGAACCACAGATCCACGACTGGCTTGAGGCCAGCATAAAAGACATGGAGCCTTGTTATTGCTGCAAAAGTCTTTTGTGAGCTACCCTGTTGAAAGATGCTTTCTACACTGAGAAAGTGATACCCAGTGAGTTGCCAGACAATGTGCCAACGACTAAAGCTGCCTTGGAGTGTTCAACTCACTGCTGACAGCGGCAGCACTCACCAAATATATGAAGGCTTGAACAAAGCCTTTGGACCAACAATCAAGAAAACTCTTCCCTCGTCTTGCAGGAGAGACTGAAGCCAATAGCAATGAAGGCAATGAAGAATACATCCTTTCACATTGGGTTACCAGCATTTGTTTTTAACGTCTTTCCTTTTAATTTCTTATGCTTCCCTTGTATGTTTTTATCTTATTTTTACTGTTGTAAACTGCCCTGATATATTATTGTGATACGGTGGGATCTAAATATTTATAAGTAAGTAAATAAATAACCCAGGGTGGTGGTAGTAGAGAGATGCACCTGGCCTTTGGAGAGCCCCAGGTGGTTCCGCTGCTCACACTTTTGAGCCATTCTTCCCCTCACCCGCAGTGGAAATTTGGGGGTGCCACTTTCTCCATTAAATACTGTATTTTGCACTTCCACAAAAATGTTGTGGTCGCTTGGATGAATCTCATCACGGGGACCGTGTTCTGGATATTCTCTGTGCTTCCCCTTGGCCTTCTTTCAATACCAAAAGGAATTCATTTGTCATTGGGAACAATAAAATGAAAATAACAAGGAGAGCAAATTTCAAGTGGAACACCAGGGGAAGGTGGTGTAACATTGCGGTTTTCTCAGACTGTTGAGCCTGAAATTTTTTAATTGCTTCCCTTCACGGAACAAGAAGTTACAAACGGTGGTTTCCTGGTCTGTTTTCTAAACCTTTTATTATTATTTTTTGCCTCTTCTCTTTTCCTCTCTCCAGACCCGAAGTGCCCAGGGGATGTGGACTTCCAAAATAGTGACTGGGACATCAAGACAATTACAAGCTCATTGAAGTTCTACCTCAGGTAGGTTCTTCTTTCTCAGTTTCTGCTTTCTAAAATATCTGACCTTTATCTAGCTAATCTGCACAGAGTGGGTGGACAGAGGGCATGGAGCTGGTTAAAAACAGCTTTCCTGTGTTTCACTGCACTTGTCTTATCCTGTGAGCACTGCCTTAGACGGCTGCTCCATTTGCCCAATTCTCTCCACTCAAGGTGTCAGTGGAAATCTTTCCCAGCTATGCTCACCTGAAGCTGAGGAAGTGACCGAGGTCCTTCTGCATGCAGAACAGGAGCTCTTCCACTGAGCTGTGTCCCTGTCCATGAAACAAGGAAACTTCAACTCATATCACCAGGGCCTTGGACATAGAGTGGTCTTGATGGAATTTATTGAGATTTTTTAAAACAACAACAACAACAACAACATACAAATTGTTCCAGATTGCGTAGAGCACAGCTGTGCCTCCCTGTTTCCTATGGAACTTATGCATTGAACTCTCTCTTTCTTCCCCCACCCACAGGAATCTCTCTGAACCTGTCATGACGTATAAGCTTCACAAAGAATTGATCTTAGCTGCCAGTAAGTGCCTGGGAGCAGGGTGGTGGCGAGCTGCTATTAAGAGTAGTTTTCTGAAGGGTGTGAGCTCATTTGCCTGATGAGGACAAGGTTCTATTCTCTGGAATGTTAGATCTGTGCTAAGCGCCTTGGAAGAACCACTTTCTCATGTTCTGTAAAGGAGGTGATAGCACATAGAAAACAGGGACATGTGCCTCTTCTCCTCTCATATAAACTAAGGCAGGTCCTACTACTTACCTCCCAAAATGGATATTTCCTCCTCCTCCCAAGTGCCCCCCAAATTTCTTTTTTGTATTGTGTATGCCTACTAAGGAAGATAATAATGCAATAAAATTTGAAACAGTAACAGTTCATTGCACGTGTATCCAAAATCGGATTAAAACTATTGAGTTTAATTCACCAAAATTGATGGACTTGATCCTGTGTTACCTGCTTTTCAAAGTCTAATAGTCAATAGACCTCCGGTGCTTCCCCTGCTGCCCCCTTGCAGGACTACCCACTTTGAGAACCACTGAGCTAGGGCAAGAACAGCAAATCTCACTTGAGGACGTCATGGCCAATGTTTTCCCCCCCTTTGAATTGATTGCTCCATGGACAATCAAAGCAGCACGGTTAATTAACTCTGAAACCTTTCAATTAGGTCGACAGTCCAAATTTGCACAGTATTGTATTACTAGGCCCGGACAACAATTTAATTAAATGAGTGGATAAATCAAGAATCTGGTCATCTTGATTGAACTCCTGCTGGCTGTAATGAGCTCCCTGGTGCTTCCCGTTTTCGGCATCCAACCTCCTCTCCCTGTTTCTCTGTGAATGGTTTCGTGGGTTTGCAAGCTAGCTTGAATCACAGGCTTCCTTAAGCAAGTGCAAGAGAGCCTTCACAACTTACCCTCTCGCATCCTATCCCACGGGTTGAATTAATACAATTTATCTTTGCTTGGTCAGTAAAATGTGTGTAAAATCACATAGTGATCATTAAAAATGATTGCCAAGTACTTGCAAAGTAATATTAATATTTGTTAATTAATTAATTAATTATCATCGCCTGACATTTGCAGAAGGTAAAATTAAAATTCCTTGGTTTTCTGAAAGCCATTTATTTGCTTCTTCATTAAACGTAGACTTAACAAGCTAAATGTTATCCAATTAATAGCAGGTTGTAATCCCTCACACTCAAGAACATATTTTAAAAAACCCCGCACTGAAGAAATTTGCAAAAATTAAGCTTCGCACTGTAGTACCTCATGGTCAGTCTCTATCATTGGGCTCACAAGAGCCCAGCTGATCTGGAGCAGAGGTGTAATGCAGCACAGACTTGCCACAGGTGGTGAAAGGTTGCATTCTGTGCTGAGCTGGGGCAAGTGGAGATCAATGGCCTGTTGCTCTGGGCTTGATTGAAGGACAGAGAGATGTCTAGCCAAGGAGAATCTGCACCCCCCCCCAGTTGCACCCCCCCCAGTTGACATTGTAACGTGAGCCCCATGCTGCCATACAGACAAAATAGCATGGAATCATAGAGTTGGAAGGGACCCAAAGAGTCATCTAATCCAACCCTCTGCAATGCAAGAATCTCAGCTAGATCATACATGACAGCTTAAAAACCTCCACTGCCTCTCACAGGAGTCTGTTCCAGTGTCAAAGCAGCTCTTACTGTCAGAAGATTCTCCTTGGCTCAACAGTGGCCAATCGCAGAGGCATCATGGAGGCCTGTTATCACTCAGCAGGGAGGCTCCAACCTCTGCACCTTGGCTGTGAAGGTGCTTTGGGACAGAGCCAGGACCCTGGGAGAGGACAGTTTCAGTCAATCAATCAATCCCTCTAACCTCCACCAGTTTTAGACTACAACGCCCATCAACCCAGCGTTATGTGGCTGTGCTAGCTGTGGCTGATGGGAGTTGTAGTCCAAAACAGCTGGAGAGCATGGTGTGTATGTGGAGACTCAGAGCTGCATGGGAAAATGCATGCATAAGAGTGAAGGATTCTTCTAGTTTAAATGGTGAGGTGGTAGAAATGGGGCTTTGGAAAGGAATCACAACACTCATCCAGTCCAGCCCCTGGAGGTGCTGGAATCATAGCTAAAGAAACTCTGACAGGTGGCCACCCATCCTCTGCTTAAAAACATCCAAGGAAGGAGAGTCCACCATCTTCCAAGGGAGACAGTTCCACCGTTGAAATGGCTGTTACAGTCAGAAGGTTCTTCCTAATGTTTAGTCAAAATTTCCATTTGAAACCATTGGTTTGAATCCAGCCTTCCGGAGCAGCAGAAGACAAGCTTGCTCCATCTTCCATGGGACAGCCCTTCAGATATTTGAAGATGGTTCTCATCTCACCCCTCAGTCTCTTCCAGGCTAAACAAACAAGGAGGGGGAAACTATATTGAAAATTTACCCGGGCCATCAACAATTCCCTCTTTTAGCAGCCTCTGACTTCTCTGTTCTTCCCAGTTCTTTTTCAAATGCTATGAGCTGTGTCTAAATAAGAAACTGCCTGTGTTTTGAGTTCCACTTATTTCTGCACAAAATCCTCCCTGCCCTCAGCAAGATTTTAGCAAAATCAGTATTGTGACACTGATTTTCATCGCAGCCAAGAGCAGCTGTTGCTCGTTGCAGTTAATATTTTTTATTATTTAATACAATTTGTACACTGCTTGGGTTCCTCCCCCCTAAATGCACCTCAAAGCAGTTTACAAAAAAGATAAAATAGTAAAATTACCAATAAGAAAATTTCAACAGGTAAAAGTAAAAAAATAATAATAATAAATTCAACAACAATAATTTTAAGACTTCCCAAAATGTGAAAAGACGAAAAACAGATTAGAACTCACCCCAGCTTTGTATGAGTGTCAATAGGATGTGGGAAGTAAAAGTAACAGGGTTTGTGTGACTTTGGCCAAAGGTGTGTGAAAAGAAGAATCTAAAAAAAAAAAAGGATAAGGGGTTACGAACAGAACAATATTATGTCATATTTTATAAGATGAGGTACGGATTAAAATAATGGAAAATGGGGACATAATAATTAGAATATAACATTAAGTATGGCTGAAACAATGTTTTGAATTTGCTGAATCTGATTGGAGTAAAGTGGAACACAAAAAAGGGGGATGTGAGGAGGTCAAGACAGAGGGGCATGGAACTTTATAAATTTAAGAAAGAGTGTTTTTCTTTTTTCTGTTTTTCTATTTTTTCTCTTTCCTTTCTTTCCTGTCATATATTTTTGTTTTTCTTGAGCTTTATGTATGGAAATGATACATTTTGAAATGATGAATTCTTTGTTTTGTAAAACTTTAATAAATATGTATTTAAAAAAAAAAAAAAGAACTCACCCCAGCTTTGTAAACATCTAGGTAGAGTTGCCAAAATAAAAATGTTTTAACAGGTGGCGCCTGCCTGATGTCAGTAGATGCTGCCACACTAAAAGATTGAGTTAGTTCGCACGCTTTTTGTTTTGAAAGCAGCAACCCTGGGGGAGCCTGAATCACAATCTGGAAGTGAGGAGAGACAGTGTAACTCCCCCAATTGACGTGTCCTGTTTAAACACACACACAGCAGCTGCTGTTTGCACCAGAAGCGAAGCCTCTGTGTATTTACCTCAAACTGAAAATCTGATTATTTTTTCCTTCCTAGAGTCTGACAACCTGGATTATAGGCTGGGGGCGATCCATTCCCTTGTCTATAAACTCCCTGACAAAAACCGAGAGATGCTAGAAATGATCATCAGGCACCTGGTCCAGTAAGTTGGCGTTTCTATGCAAGATTCCTACTGTAAAGCAGGGGGCTTGGCAGCTGGCGGACTTCTGCTCAACTGTGCCCTGGGCCTGATTCCAGAAGCTCCCTGCAAGTGATCAGGACTCCAGCAAGAGTGATCTATACAAGGGGGTGGGGAGAGAAAAGGAAGGGGTTGGACACAGTGGTTGTTGTTGTTTTTTGTCTCTGGACACACCCACTGCCAGCATTAGGCTCCATCCACAGTTGACATGTGACTTCTGTCAGAGTTGCCTTCCACAGAAGGGTTGCTTGTCAGGATTTTGCCTTCATGGTATGTATGTGTGGTGCAGTGTGGATTGAACTATAGACCCAACAGAGTCTTGGCTATTGGTGATGGCCTAACACATCCTCTCTTCTTCGGGGTTGCCCATGATAGGTACATAATGCCAGCTTGCCCCAACAGCCCTGGTTACCAATAGTTTCCATTTCAGAGTGCTGGGTGTGACCTATAAAGCCTTAAACGGCTCAGGACCCAAATACCCCAAGGGCTGCCTCTCTCCATATGAACTGACCCAAATCCTGCAGTCATCACCTGAGGCCCTCCTTCATGTTCCTCCTCTGCAAGGGTTCTGGAGGGTGGTAACACGAGAACGGGGCCTTTTCAGTGGTGGCACCCCACTTGTGGTATTCTCTCCCCAGGAAGATTGCCGGTGGCAGCAGACTTTTGTCAGGCCTCTGGCTTTTAATTATCTGTGGCCCTTTTGTGCAGGTGTGTTTGAGTTTCAATCCAGTTTTTAAAAATGTGAAGATGTTTTAGATTTTGTTTTTCATGAATGCAGTATTTATTTATTGTTGTAAGCCACTTTGAGTTACTTATATAAAATAAAAAACCAATAAGTTTAGAAAATAATAATAATCTAGAAATGGGAGGCTGTTGCAATTCTGATACGGCAAGGAGGATGTTTGAGAACAAGCCTTTGCTTTCAGAGCAAAAGGGTTTGATTGTTTCCAGACCTCAGGAAAATCAGTTTTAGAAATGTGATTTTTTCTTCTTCTTCTCCAACAAAGCACCACTCTTAAGTGCTTGTCAGAGGAAAATATGTCTGGTTTTGGCAATTTGAAATTTCATTGTGCAATTGCTGGGTGTGATGTAGATTATAATCTCCAGCCTTTTCCTCTTTCTGGTTTCAGTCTTCTGGCATAGATTTCGTTGCAGGCTCCATTGGCCCCAAAGATTTGTTGAAATCCTCCTCCTCCTTCCATATTTTATTGGTTTTGTTAGGACTTACAGACATGGCAAAAAGAAAGAAAACAAAGAATGAAAAAATAAAGATAATAAAGCAGTGGTTCCCAAACATTTCAGGCCCCCTTGGTTCCATAAACTCACGCCAAATGCCCCCCACCCTATAAAAAGCATCATTAAAAATAGTGATTTGCACGACCCACTAGAGAAGATAATAATGCAAATAAGAAGAAGAGGAAGAAGAGTAACAATTGATTGCACATTTATTCAAAACTCAATGAATACTATTTAGTTTAATTAATAACACGGTCTTGAAAGACCTACATTGGCCCCCAGTACGTTTCTGAGCACAATTCAAAGTGTTGGTGCTGCCCTTTAAAGCCCTAAACGGCCTCGGTCCTGTATATATACCTGAAGGAGCGTCTCCACCCCCATCGTTCTGCCCGGACACTGAGGTCTACGCTGAGAGCCTTCTGGCGGTTCACTCGCTGTGAGAAGCCAAGTTATAGGGAACCAGGCAGAGGGCCTTCTCAGTAGTGGCACTCGCCCTGTGGAACACCCTCCCACCAGAGGTCAAAGAGAAAAACTACCAGACTTTTAGAAGACATCTGAAGGCAGCCCTGTTTAGGGAAGCTTTTAATGTTTAATAGACTATTGTATTTTAATATTGTGTTGGAAGACACCCAGAGTGGCTGGGGAAACCCAGCCAGATGGGTGGGGTATAAATAATAATAATAATAATAATAATAATAATAATAATAATAATAATAATTAATTATGGTTCTACAAAGCCTTAGAACAACCAGGCATTTGCATATACTTCCATAGAGCCAAAAAAGCCTGTCTTTCAAGCTCTGCCCTTTAGTTATTTTAAGTTTACGAGATATGTTTCAAGGGGGGCAATTTGCCAAACCCCAGAGTACCAGAAATCCAAATGACTAAGACAGAAGGTCTTTCAGCATTGGGCAATAGAGCCCTGGGCTGCTATTTTCAAGTCCCATTCTGTTTCTGCAAACAGGTTCAAGAGCGCCAGGTGGAAAGATGATGCACTTAGCTCAGGCTCTCGGGCCGGATCAGGGTCCTAAATCTGGCCTTCCCTGCTGCTGCTGGCTCTCTGGCTTCTGGCTCGCCGCCACTACCAGCAACAAGCTAGTGCACGTGGTGAGCACTAAAGACGCAGCCAACTCATGGCGCTGAAAAGGGGGGCAAGGAGACATGCTAAGAGAACCCGCTGCGTGCAGGGGAGAGAGCGCTCCCCATGAGGCAGGCGGCGAGCGGAGTGCTGCGGGGGTCCGAGGTGGTCCAAGGTGGAGCGAGAAATGATGCAGTCAGGAGGCGTTGTGTGCAGGCAGCAGGCAGCACCACCGCCGGGGTCCCTCGCAGCTCAGTCACTGCCCCTCTGGGTCTCCCGCTCGCCACCTGCCTCATGGGGAGCACGTGCTCCCCTTCGCACAGTGGGTTCTCTCAGTGTGTCTCCTTGTCCCCCTTTTTGGTGCAAAAGAGGCATGTTCAACTATGGGGTGGATCTCATTGTGGAGGGATCTGCCTTGTGGGTTGGGGGGATTACCTAGGGGAGCTCTAAGACACAAGGAGGTGGCAGGGGCGGGCACTGCAGGTGTACTTCGAAAACCTGGCATCAGTGGATCAAGTCTATCAGTTTTGTTGAATTAATTAAGCTAAATCATTTTAATTGGGTTTTGCAATTAATCACTAATGTTTTGAATTTTATTGGGCAGGCAATTCTGCTGTGATGCTTTTCATAGGGTAGGGTGCACTGGGGATGAGTTTCTGGAACACAGGGTCCCAGGGCCCTCAAATGAGTTTGGGAGCCACTGAATTGTGATTTAACTGAGACATGTATCCCACATGGGTTTGACATTGCTGGCATTATTATTTTTTTGCCTCTCCCTTTGCTTTTTGCAAATTTATTAAACCACAGCCTCAAGCTGGTTTATGACCAAACCCATTAACATTTGCTTAAAGCATTGGCTTGAACTTTAAAGAAGCAATCAAAATTTCCAACATTACACAAAAGTATCAAAACTGCGCAAGCAAAAGTGCTTGTGTAAAGAAAAGAGAATTAATAACAGGCGGGAGCACAGCAGTAGACACCCACGTATACATCTGAAGGATGTCAAATCTACTTTTTTTGCCAACTTTCTGAAGGTGCACCTGAAATGTCTGCAAGTTTCATTTTTAGAGTTTGCAAGAGTATGTTCTGCCTCCACCGTCAGAGCCAGTATGCCTCTGAATACCAATTAATGGGAATTGCTGGTGGGCAGAGTGCTGCTGTGCTCATGTCCAGCTTGCAGGCTTCCCATTGGGACATCAGGTTGGATGTTCCCAATGTGGGAACAGGATGCTAGACTGGGTGGGCCATTGGCCTAATACAGCAGGCTCTTCTTACGTTTTACCCCATCACACAAAATGAGCTGGAGAGGCTCATTTGATAACAATGGGCATCACTGGGCCAGTGCAGTGGAACACTGTGACTAGAGATTCAGTGGGCACCTTCTGTGCCAACTTTTAAAAGCCTGCTGAAAAGTTATATTCTGCCAGGTGTTTACAGGCAATTAAGAGGACATCCTTCCGCAATGGTTTACTGGTGTTTTTAACTTTTTTAATGCTTTTACTGTATGCTTTTATGTTTTTATTACTGTAAACTTCTTTAATATATTTCTGTTAATGAATAATAATGCAGAAGAATCCCATGATGCTTCACCATAGGGGTGGGGTTGTTTGTTTGTTTGTTTGCTTGCTTGCTTGCCTTCTTGCTTGTTTACTTGAATAGCTATATACCACTAAATCACAAAATAGTTTAGAGCATTAAAAAGATAAAGACCAAACAAAAATGTCACGAAAGAATAAAAACAAGTTTAAAGCAAAAATAAATTAAAAACAGGCATCAATAGCCCATTGTGGGCTATTGTCCTCTTAATTGCCTGCAGAACAGAAAAGGTTTCAGCGGATGTTTTAAAAGTTAGCGCAAAGGAGCCTGCTGAATCTCCAGCGGCAGAGAGTTGACAGGACTGGGCAGCTAACAATAAAGGCTTGGTTTCCTTTTGTGGTCAAATGAACCTTGCCAACCCAGGGAATGACCAGCAACATTCTTGCAGGTTATCTCAGCTTTTGAGTTGTAAGTACTCAGGCAAGGTCCCTAAGGTCATTCAGGGCTTATGAATTAATGCAAGGATTTTGAGCCTGGCTCAGTAGTAGTTGGGCAGCCAGCACATCTTCGGCCAGAAGCTCCCATAAACAGTCTGGCTCACTGGTGGGGGAAGTGGGGTGCAGAGGGCATAACAAACTGGGTGGCGGGGGAGGCAGGGTGATGGCGTCCCCACTGGCTGAATGGAGGAGGAAAGCAGGGAGCAGCTAAGATTTCAAGCATGAGGAGGGCTCCGTGGTTGTTTTATTGCTTGGTTAAAGGGAACGGGGGGGGGGGGGTGCCATGTAGGCTGCTGGGAAGGGAGAGTGAGGAGGCAGAAAGGCTCTCCCTGAGGAAGTCGTCCCTGAGCAGCCTGTGACCTTTTCTGCTTTGTTGTCTGTTCTTTAGTTCATTACGGCCTTAATGCTGTTCTGGGGATCTGAGGAGGCGGTGGAGCAGCCCATCACATTTGGGGGTGGGGGGAGGTGGGAAGAGGGGAGGAGGAGGTCACAGTCTTTCTCCCAGACCCCCAGTGTGGTGGTTCTGCCTCTCCTCTCTAAACACGTGCCAAGGGTTTGGTAGATTACGGTAGCAACCTTCGCCCCAGAGAGAAGGCAGATGGAAAAGTAATATATAAGTAATAATAATCACAACCATAGCATAGGTAGGGGGTACCTGTTGCCATGATTATTCTGGTGGATTTGTAGAAGTCTGAGTTTGCTCGAAGGGAGTCTGCCTTCGTGTGCACAGCAAGTGTTCTGGAACTTGACGCTATGAGTGTTTATACTTCCGTCTCCAGCAATCCCCTCAAGGAGTCTCAGCCCTGGCTGAAATTCTCCAAGACCTGGGGATGCTGCTAAGAAGGGTAATTATTAGTGTGTTTTTATGGGTTTGTCATAGTTTTCTAAAATGTACAGTATGATAGCACAGATCTTCTTGTATTCAGTGAGTTGTATGAGATCCTGCCCCCTGCACTACAAGTCAGCATGTCAGATGCTGCTGCTATTCATAATGTTTATTTTAAAAGTACTTGAGCTCTCCTATTCCAGCCTGGTGTGGCAATACAAGTAAAGCAAAGAGGTGGAGTCTGGGAGTCAAGTTCCTTCCTGCCCCTTCGTTAGCGGGGGACGGGGACAGAAGGGAAATACACTTGTAGCGGAGGGGAGGGCTGTGGCAAGCCAGCAGGGTTCCCAGATGAGGAACAGCAAGAGGGACGGCAAACTCGGTATCGGCCCCAGGTGGCAAAAGCCCTAGCCATGCCACTGATCTGGCTGCAGTACCCTGCCCCAGTTGCATCTTCCGAACCAGGCCCAAGGGCAGCCCCACATAGAGCACATCGCAGCAGTCCAGCTTTGAGGTTACTAATGCACAACATATAGTGGACAGGCTCTCCCTGTCCACGAACAGCTGTACAGTGGTACCTCAGGATGCGAACAGGATCCGTTCCGGAGCCCCGTTTGCATCCCGAATGGAATGTAAGACACGACGGCGCATCTGCGTGTGCGCGGGTCGCGTTTCGCCTCTTCCGCACGTGCGCGTGACGTCATTTTGAGCATCTGCACATGCGCGAGCGGCAAAACCCGGAAGTAATGCGCTCCATTACTTCTGGGTTGCTGCGGAGCACAACTCGAACGTGCTCAACCCGAAGCACGTTCAACTTGAGGTATGACTGTAGTTGGGGAACCAAGCCTTGCGGTTCATGGAATTTCGGCTCCAGAATCCCCGATCAGATGCTCCTCTGATTTCCACCCTAATTTTCTTGCTTTCTTTTCCCTCTCCTGACAGCGTGTGTGAACACAGCCGGGAGAACCTGATGTCTCCATCTAACATGGGGGTCATATTTGGCCCCACACTCATGCGAGCCCAGGAGGACACCGTCGCTGCGATGATGAACATCAAGTTTCAGAACATTGTGGTGGAGATCCTCATTGAGCATTTCCACAAGGTATGGCAGAGCCAACAGTACACCGATTTCTTACTTTTCCCTGCCCCCCCCCCCCAGCAAAGAGCCTCACTTGAGTTAGGATTGAAGTGCTTATCCCTTGTAAAGGGATTTTACAAGGGCTAGGTTGCTTTTCATCAAGAATGATTAAGGCTGCAGCCCTGCCCTGTGGATTTCACCTGACTTGCTTCTGAGTAGACAGGCATGGAGATTGCGCTACATACCTATGGTGGTGGTGGGAGGGGAAGAGTGGCAAAATACTGCCATATACTTTCTAAACAATTATGCATAGGAAGAAACCAGCTAAATAGAGCTTTTAATGTGCTTCATGTTACACAATGAATGTTTATTTCGTGGAAGGCGTGTGGGTGTATTTGTGTGTGAGAAAGTAAATAAAAGCCAAACACAAAGTCCTGAACTTTCCAGAAGGAATGGTTTGTGGTCGATTGGGTAGAGAAATTTTAATTTTCATGCTTCCTAAAGGAAGCATCATTTCTCGTTTGTGGAAGATGCATATTCATCATTTGAGAACTGAGTAAACAGCAGAGATCTGGTGGTGAAATACTGCAGTGGAAGATTTCCCAGGTGGGCCACACTTGGATGTTCTGCCTAGCAATTCTAAGGATGGGGATTATCGGAGATAAAGAGGGTTCCAGTTGCTGTAAACCGCAGGAGGAGGAGAGCGATCTTTTGTGCTCGAATCCTGCTTACTGGTTTCCCACTGGGGCACTGAGCACAGGATGTTGGACTAGATGGGCCATTGCGCCTGATCCAGCTGGCTCTTCTTATGTTCTCGTGGGATTCCATTACCTGAACCCACATTAGCAAAGCAATAAAGCAGTGTAATATCTGACCGATGGAGCCTTCTCTATAATGCTTCAGGAGATTACCACCAGCACCACAGCTTTTTTTATTGACCTGGAAAAGTGGCCTTTAATTAAAAATCCAGTTTAAACAATCCAACTCCCTCCCTCCACCCGCCAAAAAAGGATAAACATTTTTTAAAAGCCCTGTTTAAAATTGAATCTTCACGCAGACATCTTAGACCTGCACTTAAGCTCTCCGGAAATATCTCACAAGCCAGGAGGCCAACAGCTGGTCGCTGCTCCATTTCCCTTTCTGGTGCTGGGAGTCCTCCTTGAAAGAAACTGGAGCAAAGGAGACTGGAGGCAAATAGGGGAGATTGGAAACAAAACTGTGGTTTGGAGAGACTTCTGGTGCATTTTGAATTTTATTTAAAAATTTAGAGAGTTCCAAATCCTTGATTTCAAAATGCCAGGTGTTGAATAATAAACTAGAAAGCATCTTGAAGCCACTCCAAGTCTTCTTCCCCAGTCTGGATTCAGTATATGCAAAGTCTACCTGACCCTGTGCTGTGTAGTGGTTAGAGTGTCAGACTAGGACCTGGGAGAGACCAGGGTTCAAATACCCACTCGGACATGAAGCTCACAGGGTGTGACCTTGGGCCAGGCACAACCTCTTAGTTTAACCTACCTCACAGGGTCATTGTAGGAATTAACTGGGGGGGTGAACCATGTATGCCACCTTGAACTCCTTAGACTAAAAGGTGAGATATAAATACCATAAATGAATAAATTTCTCAGCCCTCAAAGTTTTAACCACTATTTCAAACCTCCTCCCCAAACCTTCTCTTAAGAGATTCTGGCCAGCAGGGGGGGGGGTGAGTGGAACCATATAAAACAAGCCCTTTTTCTAATCTCTGGAATGGTGTCTTTTAATTAAAAGTAAGATGTCTTCTTTCCTGGCCTTTAATTTCTGCAGCGATAAGGTTAAGCTAGTAATGTTTTATTAGGTTTGAGTCTTAAAATGGGTTGGTTGGGTGGGTGTGGAGTGGAAATGTTTCCGTACGCACATAGGCAAACACTTCAAATGAGTTTTCAAGCAGGCATGATATATTATTTATGTGGTGAATTGTGAAGTCTCAAAGGACTGCGGAATTGTTCACTGGGTTGGTGTGTTGTAATTACTGCTTTGACAGCTTTAAACTTGAGTGCTACAGCTAAATTAAAAACTTGATCCCCCTGGAAACAAGTCTTGGCATTACACAAACCCTGCTCTGCAAACTTGAAAGATTAGGTCAATACCACCTGCGCATATGAAAAAAATTAATGTGCTTTTTACTGCCTCATTACATAGTGTGAACCTAGCTGGGGGTAGGAACAGCTTCTTGGAGAGGTTTGTGATTGTGGCTTTTAAATCGAGAGCTATAGTGCTCCGAAATATGGTGTGATCACTGCAGAGAATATACAGTCCCGGGTACAAGCAAGAATTGAGAACTGCATAATTCTATAAACTTCGGTCATGTCTCCTCGTACTTGTCTTTTCTCTCAACTAAAAAGTCACAAAGCTGCAGTCTTTTTTTCATTGGGGGGGGGGAGAGGGGGAGGTAGGAGGAATGGTAATCCCAAATGAGCTCCCATAAGCCTCCAGCAAGGTGAGGAAATGTTCTAGTCCGGCAAAAAGTTTCTTTTTCTTGATCATGCAATGAAAAGAGAGGTGCTTCCTTTCGCAGAACAGTTTGAAAACTCTAAGCCGGTAGTTTTCGAACTGTGCTTTTATTAAACCCACAATCCCCTGCTTTGGATGCAACAGGAAACTGTACCTTAAAGAAGGCCGGGGCTGAAGCGTCAAGCCTATTATTATTTGTTAAGCCAGAGGATCAGGACAGAAGTGCAGGGCCTGCACACTCTCTGCTTGTAACAGAGGCTTTGACACTGTGCAGTAAACCAGGGTACCACGTTTCAGCCGTAACGGAAAAGTGTGGCTGAAAGAGAGCAAGATGAAAGTGCTGTTGAGGGAAAGGAAGGAGAGGCGTGCAGAATGAACGCCCAATGAACTAGCCATGATTTATTAAGTCGTTGCATTTGAACCAACCTTTTGTCCGTTGATGCCAATCTTCTGGTAATGCGGCATAATAAAGAAGTAACTAATTGCATTGTAGGAGGCATTTCTCATCAGAAAGGCAAAGCAGTGAGAGAGAGCTATTAAGCAGTACTCCCCTCCGTTGACTTCATGAGGCCAGCCTCATCAGGCCTCCTCTCCTCAACTGGCACCTGGGGGGGGGCAGCCATTCCCTCAGGCTGCCTCAGTGGCAGAAACGGGAAGCAGGAGGCTCGCTCTTGTCAGGTTTACTGAGAGACCAGCTCTGCCTGGCATCTCCTGGCCCTCAGCTGTGCTAGCTGGGCATTCTAGAAACAACTGTTCAAGGACTGGATTATTTTCCTCTTCCCTCCCTTTTCCCTTGCAAGTTGTGGTTTTTGTTTTATATTCTAAGCCTGTGGGGACAGTTTATCCTTGTTTTAACAAATTGCACTTAGAACACCCTGGGAGACTTTTTGGCTGAAGAATGGGGTGCAAATGAGAAATAAATATGCCCGGGGGGGGGGGGGGAGCACTTCATACAACAGTGTTTGTAATGTTGCAGGTCATTTTGAAGTCAACATACACAGCCTTGCTGGCAGACCCCTAGGTGTGTAAGAACCAAGGATAAGACATTGTGAAAGCCCTGCTCTGCTATCTTAATTTCTGTTAATTGCAACTGCTTTTCAGCCATTTTCTCTTGAGTGGCAGGAGGGGTTTGCCACAAATCCCCAAATTTGTTTGGCATCCAGACCGGGAGAACATTTGGCTATTCTTGTTTCCTAAGCTGTAGAAAATGCTGTTGCCATGCAGCCAACGGGCTTCAAAGCCCACTAGAGATTAACAGCTGCTTTATTCTGTGGGGGAAGGGCAGAAGATCTTAACTTGATGCCCTTTGGATGTTTTGGACTACAACTCCCATCCTGATGTTGGAAGTTGTGGCCCCAGATATCCTGGGGGCACCAGGTTGAGCAAGACTGATCTCAAGAAACTTGGACCACATTCACAGAATGCTTCCCTTCCCTAGGTATTCTGAAAGCAGACGCCTGGGGATGATGCCCAGCTGCCACCAGCCA
This sequence comes from Podarcis filfolensis, assembly GCF_964270895.1. Lineage (NCBI taxonomy): Eukaryota > Metazoa > Chordata > Lepidosauria > Squamata > Lacertidae > Podarcis > Podarcis filfolensis. Next base: position 30,070,460 of record NC_139617.1, read on the forward strand.
TAGAACATATTTTATGTTAGCTGGGAGAGACAAATTGGATGGAAGCTGCAGAGCAGCTAGTTCCATGTCAGCAGCTTGTGTGTACCCATTACAGCCTGGAAAACTATAAAAAATGAGGTCCCCTTAGTGCTATAGAATGGGGGCCCCCAGTTTCTTTATGGCTCAGATGCTGGTCTTTACAACAAAGCCCCAATGCTTATGGTCTGTTGTCACTACTAAATACTTTGGCAGGCCTTTGTGCTCCATGGGGTTGAGGCAGGAGCAGTGTCAAGGGATGGTGTTATATTACTTTGGCACCTCTTCCTGTGGTAGTGTGGCAGTCACATTAAAACAAATAAGGCAAACCAAGGTTGGGTTGGGAGTAATTGCTTCACTGTAATTTCCCCCCCATGATTTGGTATATCTAAAGCATCTCTGGAAACAGGACAGGTGGCAATTGAAAGTGAACTTTTTAATTCGCTCCAAATGAATGAGAGGGTAGTGACCAAACAAGGCCTGAGAGGGTCCTAGCCAGTGGCTACTAAGGTGGGTGGTGGGATAGCCTAGTGGGATGCTAAGAGGCAAGGAGGTGGCGGAGGCAGACTCACGCTGGGGGTGTAAATGGCCTGCTATCTTACTTAGTGGGTTGGGCAAACTTCTATTCAGAATATTGCTTGTCATAGGGTAGGGGGCACTGGGGTTGAGTTTATGGAACTGAAAAGGAATGCATTTCGAGAAATGCAGTAGGGAATCTATTTTGGGTTATGGAAGGTACAAGCTGAATAATCTCAAAAAGGGAAATGAATGGCGCGTTACACACGCTGAATGAATCTTGGAGGAGGGAAATGTAAATTAGCTACTACATGCGAAAATTGGAGTAGGCCAAATTAAGATGAACTACAACTAAACTACTGCAGAATTGAGCAATTTTTTCACCAGCCTCCTGCTGCATCTGTGGTCACTTTTGTTGATCCTTTGCCTCCTGTTGGCACAATCAAATAGACTGTAAATTACTGTGTGTGCAGACAAGGAAGATTCATGTCTGTGACTGGCCAAGACATTTTCAAGAGGCTCCCCATTAACTGGCGGATGTTAAGAATTAGTTATTGCTAGCTTTAGCAGAATGCAGGTTACTAGTCCTTCCGTTTTGTGTTTTGTTTTGTTCCTTTATTTTTTATTGCATCACATTTATATCCTACCTTGTTTCTCCAAGGAGCTCAAGGTGTCTTGCATCTTTCTCCCTCTCCTCAGTGGCAGTGACTGGCCCAGTGGGCTTCCCGGCTGAGTGGAGATTCAAACTCCGGTCTCCCAGATCCTAGTCTAATCCTGACACCACACTGTGTTTCTTCCTCAGTATCCCATGACTGTGCTCAGGGGTCCAGCTATAGTCACTGGGTGGCTTGAACCCACTGCCCACAAGGGGAAAGGATATAGGGAGACCTTTGCTGCAGGACTTCATTGAGCTTCTGGCTTGCTAAATAGAGTACAGCTGAGTGCTACAGCAGGTTCATGTCCAAAAGTGGTGGTGGTAGATGCAGTACACAGGGTAATGCAGGCTGGAATAGGAGAGAGAGACAGTTTCAATTTCTGGAAGAAGTAATCTTCCATGAGCCTGTGCTGGTCATGCTCATGATACTGTATAGAATTATTTGGATGTATCACTATATATTTTCTGTTCTGTTTTGAAGAACTTTCCTCAAGTAAAGTTCTGAACAATGCTCATGGGTCCTGGCAGTGTTTTATTCCAAAAGGAGTCAGTTTTTTATGCATCCAGTTGCTTAAAGCTGCATAATATTAATATCTGCTATATTCCTGCCTCCCCCCTCAGATATATTCTGGCCCCCCTGAGGACAATGCTGCACCCCCAGTGCCTCCTCCCCGGGTAGCCACTCGACGGCACAAACCCATCACCATCTCCAAGCGCCCTCTGCGGGAGAGGCCCGTCTTCTTTGGAGGCTCCGTGGAAGACAGTGAAGGTGAGTGGGGCTGATCCTGGTAACTGCTTCCCATCCTTTCATGTGGGGCTGCACTGGAGCTCTGTGTGTGCACCCAGCTCACTTGTTCATTTTTTAAAGAGAGCAACAGCAGCTGCCACTTCACAAGGGTAAAAAACCCCCACACTATTTGCTGTAAAAAAAATTTGCATGCATACATATCCCATAATACTCTGAATCAGGAAGCATTATCCCCACACAGACTATAGCTGCCCCCCATATATACCTTTGATGGAGTGCCCTTAAAAATCTCCTTGGGGCCCACCAAGGCCTCAAATACCTGCAAATATCTTTTGTGGTTTTGTTTTAACTTGCTAGTGGTTTTCTATCATTTTTTAAAAGAAAAAACAATCTCCAATGGGTTTAGCCTATTAGTCTATTAACTACAAGAAATTCCTGCTCTGAAACATAAGAACCTAAGAAGAGGCTGCGGATCAGACCATTGGCCCATCTAGTCTAGCATCCTGTTCTCGCAGTGGCCAATCAGATGCCCCCTGGGAAAAGGATTTTGGCACAAAAGCACACTCCCCTCCTGACATTTCCAGCAGCTGGGATTCAGATGCGTTGCTGCTTCTGGCTGTGGAGGCAGATCATGGTCATCATGGTTAGTAGCCATTGATAGCCCTCTCTTTTCCTCCCTGGATTTCTATAACCCTCTTTTATAGCCATCCAAGTTGGTGGCCATCACTGGCTCCTTTGGGAGTGAGTAACTGTTACAGACTGGTTGAACGCAGAGAGGATTGGAGAGAGAAGCAGCTGGGGAACCTCCAAGGGAAGAAGGCTCAGAGTTGGGGGATTGGTGGTGGGATGATAATGAGTGGTCAGGTGGAGAAGAGCGAGAAGACTGGGAGGAGTCTTTAGCTGAAGAGGTAGCGGGGCTTAGTGAGCCGGGAGAGTCTGTGGCAGAAATAGGAGAGGAGGGAAGCCAAGCGGCACAGATGAGTCTGGCTGCTGAAGAGGCATGCGCGTCTCCTCTGAAGTGAAGGCCCAAGACAGGTGTTGATCATCATGTGAGCTGCGCACAGGTGGTCGGAAGCGAGCAAGCTACCACCATTCCTGTGGAGCCTCCTTTTATTGAGACAAACATGCAAGCCAGGCAAATACATTTTTGGGCTGTGACCTTTATACATCTTCCGTCCCGAGATTGTGGGGTGGAACGAAGTTATTTTGGCACCTGTTTCCACAGTGTCATTTTCCCCATGCACAGTGTATGACGAAAGGAGACAAAAGGTCTCTAAGGAAAATGTTACAGACAGGACACTGCTGACTTCTGAGACCGCAAAAGGTCAGACATGGGTGGAACGATGTACAGACAGCTGTGGCTTGTCGGGGGGGGGGCTTTCCCTGCACCCCAAGGTCACGCGTGCAGGCAGATTGTGGCTGCCTGCTGGTGGGGAAGTGTGCTCCCTCCGGACCCCACTGCCCCGCTCCACGATATCCCTACATCCTCCTCCTCCTGCAGCAAGCTGCCCTCCCCACTGGTCTCACAGAACCAGGAGAGGCATGAAGAGAGCAGAGGCACAGTCTCTGCTTCATGGGGGCAAGACCTACTGAAGAACAGTTGCTGTGCTAATCCTGTTTTTGCTCATAAAGAGTTAGCTCCAACTTGGTTGGTGTGATTTACTGCTGGCTTGCTCCTGACAGTAACATAATTTAACTGTGCTCCATGAAGAAGGGCTTTATTTTAGCTGTCCTGAATCTTCCAGCATTCAGTTTCTTCGGATGTCCCATGAGTTTGCGTTATGAGAAGAGGGGAACTTTTCTTTACAAACTTCCATCATGCCACCTCTTACTTGCCTCTTCTCTAAAATGAAAAGCCCCAAGTGCTGCAAACTTTATTCATAGGGGAGTCGCTTCATCCCATTGATCATTTCAGCTGCCCTTTTCTAAATCAACATTAGGCTTGATCCCCTTAAGTCAATCCCAGCAACACTTTGGATCCTGGCTGGGAAAACACTGGGAGGTGCCTCTCCCTTGCATCTTGCTGATTAGTTAAGCTCTCAGTTAAGTGTGCTTTGTCCAAGAATCAGTGGCTTTGCAGATCCAGAGGTGCAAAGTGATTCCATTCAGTAAATGGGTCCAAAGTGCCATGATGGCTTGTTAACAAGCACTGCGACTTTGTGGCACTGCGTGCGTCATGCAGAAACAATGGCTAGTGCTTCTGCTAAATCACTTGATCAGTTTGCCACCCGGAGGGCAAACCACTGTGAGAGCCTAATTGGTCGGCAACCCAGGGAGATTCAGAGCAATAGAATGAGTCATAGCCTGAAAAAGCACCAGTGGCCGCCCTCTTGTCACAGATGGATGTGCACTTTGGGTCCCCCCTCCCACCTTTTTACATCATATGAAAGGTTTTGGAGGATCTTGGCAAGGCCTTATCTCCCTACCAGAGTACTCCTATTATCTGCCAATTTTGCAAAGTGTATTGGTGGGGACGGATAAGGCGAGCTCATCTTTTCTTCTCCCTTTTCTGAATTTTGTTTTTAACTTTGGTGCGCCATCGTGCCTGTTAAGGGAGCACTGGTTAATTCTTCTCCTTGTTATGTATTCAGTTGATCACCCCACCCTTCCTCCCAGAAGGGGAGCACAGTCCAGCAAAACATCAACAGCAGCAATAAATGCATTTTAAAAACAGTTGCAGACATTCCAAAAAACAATCACATTCCATCAAGCCAGCAAGCAGCTCCAGGGTTTGCCAGGACACTGGTGCAGCCTGCTGACCTCTGTCCCACACGGGTGGGTGCTGCATATTTCAGGGTTATTGTCAAAATATCATCGGCTGATCCCTTTTAGAACAAGGAGTCCCCATAACCTGCTGTCACCAAGCCCAAGTACATGCACATGAAATGACTGCATATTCTTACCCTTCTTTGGCCCTACCTCCCTTTTATGGTCCCCGCCCCCTCTGTTCCCTTTTTCCTATCTCCCCCCCCCCCCCAGACTGGAATTCTCTCGGGACAGGGACCTTGCCCTCTGATATATTATGGAGTGCTTTGTATAGGATCCAGGAGAGGTAAAAGAAAGTCCTCCTTCAAGCAGCATGGAGTTGGAACTATGGAACTCGCTGCCACAGGAGGCAGTGATGGCCACCAACTTGGATGGCTTTAAAAGAGGATTGGGCAAATTCATGGAGGAGGAGAGGGCTATTGATGGCTACTAGCCACAATGGCTATTCTGTGCCCTCCACAGTTTTTGCATGGACCTTTCTGCTTTCCCTTATCATTTCATAGCCAAGTGTGATTCATGTGCACTGTCATTTTCACTAATCAGAAGTCAGCCCCGAACCCAGCCATGGTTTGCAAACCTAACCATGGTTACAAAGTGTGGGTTAACTCTGATATTTTTGGTTAACTGAAACACCACTGAACATGAAATGTTGGTTGCTATACTTGGTTCCAAAACTGCATTATACTGGGTCAGGACATTGGCTCATATTGTTCAGTATTTTTTATGCTGACCTGCAGCAGTGGCTCTCCAGGACTTTAGGCAGGAGACTCCCCCAGCCCTACCTGGGAATGCCAGTGGGGATTGAACCCTAGAACCTTCCACTTGCAAGTCAGATGCTCTTCCATTGAGCGGTGGCAGGCCATGGGTGGTGATGGCTACTCATGCATGACATCTTAGCCTTCAATCACAGAGTCCTGTGAATGTGGCAACAAAACTCCATTTGCGTTTTGCCATATGTTAAGAGGGACCCAGCAGAAGGACCAATGTGGATGTTTGTGGAAACATCATCTATCTCAAAAAATAAAATAAAAATTTGATGGTACAATGGCAGTGTTGCACCACATAGCTGAAGGCCAAGAACTAAAACGAGTAGACAAAAATTACGTTACTGGAAAAGTTGATGAAGCACTTGGAGAATTCATTATCGCAATTACTTGCTATTTGAAGGTGTATTAACAAAAGGCTCTTATTAGCCACACAGTCAACAAAATTCTCATGGACTTCAGGTGGAGGAATAAAATCTTGCACATAGAAACCTAGCTTCATGGAGAAGCTTTCTGGTTGAACACTCTTTTATGATAATACTGACTTTCCGCACGTAGGAATTTTTGCAAGCAGTTTGAAGTTATTTAGTCCAGGAAGGACTGTCCCATGCAGTTTTGCTGAAGGAGTACATCTATTCCTTCATTGTCCAGCTTCCTATCCTATCTCCATGTAGTAATGACCGAGCATATGTATATTTATATATTTTCTTTTCCTAAGAAAAGCCAAAGCTGTGATAAGCACATAAGAAAGGCCTGCTGGATCAGACCAATAACCCGGTGGCCAACCAAGAGAAACCCACAAGCAAGAAGTGAGCACAAGAGCCCTCTCTTCTTCTTCTTCTTCTTCTTCTTCTTCTTCTTCTTCTTCTTCTTCTTCTTCTTCTTCTAACTGCTGTTCAGAAGCATTGCTACCTCCAACCATGGAAGCAGAGCATAGCCCCCATCATGGCTAGTAGCCATCAATAGCCCTTTCCTCTGTGAATTTATCCAGTCCCCTTTTAAAGCCATTTAGCTTGGTTGCCATTGCTGCCTCTTGTGGGAGTGAGTTTTCCATACTCCTGTGGGAGTGAGTTCCATACTTTAACTATGCGCTGCATGCAGACGTACTTCTTTCTTCTCTGCCCCTGAACCTTCCCACGTTCAGCTTTGTTGGATGCCCACAAGTTCCAGTGTGATATAACCGTGGCCCAAACTACATAGAATTGTGCAGCTGTCACTTAACTTGCATCTCCTCCAGTGTTTCCCTGGTAACATTTAGCTAAAGATTATGTGTTATATGATGTCTTGGCACTCCAGTTCCCAAACTCGCTGCTCCCATTTCATAGACTGCTGGTTGCATTTTTGCTAAGCATTACCAGGGACACACTGTATGTAGCAGGCCAGAACGTGGTGACAGCCATTAATTCCTCCTGAAATGCAATCTCTGAGCCATGGTGAAGGCACCAAGTTTTATTCCCATGGAGCACACTTCATAAATAACTGAAGATTGTCAGCTGCGTAACTGAGAAATGATCTCCACATTGGAGAAAATCAGGCCCGACCAGGCTGAAACTTAATGCCACCTGTGAATTAAGGAGAAGAATCACATTGAAGGCTAGCAATAGTGTTAGGAGCTTCTACGTGGAAAGTTATAAGAACAGCCTGCTGAGTCAGTCCAGTGTCCCATCTAGTCCAACATCCTGTTCTCACAGGGGCCAACAAAGTGCCTGTGGGAAACCTGCAAACAGCATTCAAGCACATGACAAACTCCCCTCCTGCAATTTCCAGCAACTGGGATTCAGAAGCACTACTGCCTCTGACTACAGAGGCAGAGCATAGTCATCATGGCTAAGAGCAATTAATAACTTTCTCCTCCACAAATTTGCCCAGTCCACTTTTTAAAGCCATCTAGGTTGTTGGCCATCACTGCTTCTCTGTGGGAGCCAGTTCCATAGTATCACCATGCATTATTCTTCCTGAGCCTTCCAACATTCAGCTTTATGAGATGTCCACGAGATCTTGTGTTATGGTGGGGAGAGGGGCTTTTCCTTAACCACTTTCCCCACCCCGTGCATTATTGTATAAACTTTTGTCATGTTGCTTCTTAGTCATATTTTCTCTAAAAGAAAAAGTCCCCAATGCTGTAATATTTCCTCTTAGGGGGTTGTTCCATCCCCTTGTTCACTCCCCCCTTGTCACTGTGAGCTTGACTTTCTGGACTCAGTTGAGAACGCACGGCCGTGATTTCCGCCAGATGTTTTCTGCAACTTGGAAATGGCATGTGTCTAGCTCTGAAGCTTGTTGGTAGGTAGGGCAACTTTTCTTCATCATGTGATGCACTCAAGACCCATGTGCTGCTGGTCCTTTATTTTGGTTTATAAAGCCCTAAACCACTCAGGGACTACATTATGTCAGAGACCCCCTTCCCCTTGATATCTACCTCTGGTCCCTGTGCTCAGTTGATAATACCTCACTGTCTGTGCCATGTACAGTAGTCAATAGAGAGGCCTTCAGGACACTTAGACTATCCTATGTAACAAAAGAAAGCTCACTCTTGTGGCGGAGGGGCTGTGATGCTTTAGGATCATGGTGTTGGAGCTGCCCTGTCATGCAACCATTTGGGGAAGTGGTCTTCCTCGTGGTAGGGGTCATTACCAGTCACCTAGCTCATATGAACCCTGCCTTAGCTGTGCTCTTCATCAGAAGGGATAATAACCAAAGTATCCAATGTAAACAGCTGCCACCCTTGATTTTGGCTGCAGAACTTGAGGATCACTGAAAAGGGGTCTCTCCTCCTACAAAAGATGGGTGACATAGCAAAATGTGGGACATAGCATTGTCCATCCATTGGATGCAGCACAAGTGCACTGTAGAAGGCAAAATGAAAGGGAGACAGATTTGATAAATCGTGTGGCTTCCTTTATTTGTGGGAAATCTCCCATGCCACCAAGTCGTTTCTTGAGGCAGGATTTTGCAAATAAACAGAGACCAAAATCTATAAAGCAAAATGTCCCAGGAGAATGATATTTTATTTCCTCCTAATCCTCCCAAGGTATTTGTGCCGGGGTGGGGACGGGACCAAGAGATGCGCATGGACTGTATCAAGATCATATATAGTTTTCCTGAACACTCTTAAGACAAATAACTTTATATTTTGCTTCATTAAGAGCCTGCACAGTTATTACACATTATAAACCGCCCAGAGTGGCTGGGGAAACTTAGCCAGATGTGTGGGGTATAAATAATAAAATTATTATTATTACATTATGCCTATACATTTATCAGAGATTACCTTCTTAACTTACTACTTAAGGAGACACTTTTCCATTAACTCGACAGTAGTCTCAACCACTTTTTCCATCTTACGGATGCCAGGTAACATGAACATTGGGCATTCCATACATTAGCCCTACTCAGATATAGACAGTGTTCCTTCACACTTTTATCACTATGTAAATCGTACAGCTATTCCTCCGAGAATTCCAGCCCATCAGATATTGGAAGTGTATGAAATACATTGTGCTATATTCATCTATGTAAAATTAAAGGAAATCATTTTTTTTTAAAAATCTTTTTTTAAGGATTCTGTCAGCAGTATTCTAGAGCTCTGTCTCCTTGGTGATTTTTTTTTTAAAAAAGGTTTTAAAGATTTTTTGAAGGGGGAAAGCCAAGAAATAATACCCTTTCACTATCCCAAGCCCATCTCACAACAGAACTAGCAATATAGGCAATAAAAACAGACGCTTCCAATTCTAAGCTTTCAGTGCCTATTGAAAAAAATTAAAAAATTGCTCAGTAGCACCTTAGAGACCAACTAAGTTTGTTGTGGGTATAAGCTTTCGTGTGCATGCACACTTCTTCAGATTGCATGCATACTTCTTCTGGGTCACAGCATTCCTAGCAAAACATAACGTGTGATAAAATAAATAATGCAGAAAAGGGACCCAAATGGATTTCTTGAAGGCCGAAGCTTGTTTACACATCATTGGAACACAAAGTTCCAAGACAATGTTCTCTGTTACACTTTGTTCTTGCTCGTATGAATTTCTGGTGGAATCAATTAAATGAGTTTAGCATTCTAATTAAGATACATAATATATATTTGCCTTTCGCCTGTTGTGGAATTTATTGCTCTTGTATTGTAATCCTGAAAAACAACAGACACACAATGTGAATAGAGCACAGTGACACACAACATAGGAAGCTGCCCTATACTGAGTCAGGCCATTGGGTGCACCTCAGTCAGTGTTGTTTACACTGCCTGGCAGCAGTACCTTTGGGTTTCAGTTGGTGGTGGGATGTGTCTCTCCCAGCCTACCTTGGAGATGCCACTTGGGACGCAACCTGTGGCCTTTTGCATTTGAAGCAGGTGCTCTGCCACTGGGCTACAGCTCATCCACTAAAAATAAAGTAATAGTCCAGTCTTCATGGTTCTGAGTCAAGGGCTGATTTGCATAGTCAGACCAATGGGCCCATCCAGCTCAACGTTGTCTACACTGACTGGCAGCAGCTATCCAGGATTTATGCCCTACCTGGCAATGCCATTGGGGTTGAAACCTGGGAGCTTCTGCTTGCAAGGCAGATGCTCTTCCACTGACCTATGACCGCTCCCTCAAGAAATCACATGCCGATACATTGCTTTTGTCTGTCAAAACAAATCTTTTAAACAAGTTGAATAAATGTGGTTATTGTTTGGGTCCCCTTTAGCAGAGGATGGCTGCTTCCACACCCCCAACGGCACAATGCTTCCTGGCTGCACAGAGGCCCCCAGGCCACTCCAGCGCAGCAGACTGCCGTTGCAGAGGCCAGGGGAGGCTGATACCAGGAGGCCCAGCACAGAAAGCAGGTCGGAGCAGTGTGCAGATGTGGATGTGGGGAGACTGGTCTCCAGGCTCCAGGACAGCGGGCAGAAGCTCCCCAGCAAAGCGGCGAATGGCGTCATGCCTGTGACGGAGTCCCTGAAGGCCTCTACACTGCATGCTAAGAGGCCTGCTCCCAGACTTGGGCCAGGCTGCAAGGAAGGTGAGTCTACCTGTTCTTTGTCACCTGTCGTCTTCTTCCACTGCAGAAGTGAATGTACCTGCCTGGTGTCAATAGGAAGGCAGTTCCAGAGCGTAGATGCTTCCACACACACACACACACACACACACACACACACACACACACAATTATTTCTTACAAATTTGGAACAGGTATTATGTGGCACCTATAGCAGTGCCAATGCCTCCAGTTGAAGTGCTCAAGTGGGCATGCTTGAGGTAAGGCAACCTGGCAGGTAGACTGGTCCCACGTTGCTTTGCATCCTAATAGTAACACCTTAAACTTGGCATGGTTGCAAATGGGCAATCAGTGCGGGTCTCTGAGCAGAGGTGCTATAGGCTGATAGGGTCTCACTCCTGCCAACAATTGTGCTGCAGCATTTTGCACTAACTGCAGCTTCTGGATCAGGCGCAAGGGCAGACTCGCGCAAAGCGCTTTTGTTCCAGTGGTATACTCCAGAGCTTAGGGCGAGGAAACAAGCTGGGGGATGGCTTGGATGCAAGTGGAGGAAAGATCTGAATGAATGCAACTGAACACTGGTAAGGGCTCATTATCAAGCCTACCTAGTGGCAGTGAAGACAGCGAAGAAGGCATCCTTTGCTGCCTGCATTGCATCCTCATCATGTCATCCGGCAGAGCTTTTCTGGGTTGTACGGGGCCCTTTACAGGCTGGCCCAAAGGAGGTGATAGAACCAACTGTAGCTTGCTATGATTTGTTTGCGAATTACTTGTATCCACCAAGACCTTGACTCTGCTGTTATAGCAGATGACTCTCATGGGGTGTCTAGAGCACAGTCTAGTCCTGTTGTGTTGGATGAGTCTCAGTAAGGCTCGAGGATGTGGAAAAGGTTCTTGGATCAGTCAGGGTGACCACTTGCGCTCTAGACCCTTGACCCTCTTGGCTGATAAAAACCAGCAGGGAGAGGACAGCTGCCTGGGCCAGGGAGGTGATCAGTTTCTCTTTATGAGAAGGGGTGGTCCCTGTCTGTTTGAAGGAGGCAAAACCACTCCTTAAGAAACCTTCCCCGGATTCGGAAAACCTAACTACCTACCAGCCAGTTGCTAATTTCCCTTTCCTGAGCAAGTTTCTGGAGCGAGTGGTCGCAGATCAGATCCAGGCACTTTTGGAAGAAACTTATTCTCAGGACTGCAATACCTCAAGGACCGCCTCTTTCCATATGAACCTACCTGGACCCTGAGATCATCTTCTGAGGCCCTTCTTCATGTGCCTTCTCCTCGAGAGGTCCAGAGGATGACAACACGAGAACAGGGGTTCTCTGCAGTGGCTCCCCATCTGTGGAATGCTCTCCCCCAGGGACGTTTGCCTGGTGCCTTCATTATACACCTTTAGGTGCCAGGCAAAAACGTTCTTCTTTAATCAGGCCTTTGGTTGCTTTGATTGACATTCTATGCCCTTTTAAAATGTGGGGTTTTTGGGGGGGTTATTGGGTTGTTTTATTTTGATTATGTGTTTTGTGGCTTTATATTTTGATTTTATTCTGTGAACCGTCCTGAGACCTCTGGGTATAGGGTGGTATATAAATTCAATAAATAATAATAATAATGTTGTGCAGAACTTGCTAACCAAGCTTTTGGGGTTACTATGACCCAAGTTGCAGCTGCAGATGTTTGTAAGCAACTGGGAGGTGGCTGGACTTAATGGCAATCTCCTGTTATGGACCTTTACAAGACCTTTTTCCTCCTTGGAGCAGAATTGCAGAAAGTGTTGAGGGCACCATGTCAGTGGCATTTTTAAAAAGAAAAAAAAAGGCCCCAGTTTGATGCTTGGCTTGCACACCAGGCTACCAGAGTGAGAGATGAGTGGCCCTGAAATACGTTCCTCTTTCCAAGTAACTTTTATTATTTATTCCTGCTTTTTCTGACTATTGCAATCTGTACACAGCAAAGGAACTTTTGCTATGTTTCCTCTTTACCTCTTGTTTCTGGCTTTTGCATATTTTATTGTGTTAAAATTAATAAAAATGGGTTACATGCCACCCTACTCTCTGAGTTATGAGAGATTCCAGGAGTCCCAGGTGCTTTCTCAGAGTTTCCTTGGAATGTGGGTTAGCGGAAACAGTGATGGATATGCAGTTTTATTTACACATATTTGCAACCTGAGCCTAAGATGGAACGGCTCTCAGCATTAACACCCCAACAGATCTTTCCTCTCCATTAGTCGCAGCTTTGGATCCAGCACGGAGCAAGCAGGTCTATGTTTCTCCAGCTTAGCTCACATAAACTATGCTGGCTTTTGTTCTCTCCTACCTGACAGCTGGTGTGTGTGTGTGTGTGTGTGTGTGTATGTTTGTGTGTGTGTGCACGCGTGTGTGCATGTAGGAAAGGCTCATCCATTAGCCTAAAGGGCACCATCCGTTAGTCGTAGCTCTTGCAGCCCAGCTCATCCTTTTGGGATGCTGAACATAGTGCTTAACTACCTGGCTACAACTGTTGACCAGACAACTGTGCTGGTTTGGTGAGGTTGCTCTCATACCCTTCACAGATACAGGAACCCAAGGATTATAAGGAACTCAGGGCATAATGCCAGCTGTCACACCCCCAACATCAAATGGAATTAAACTGTTGTAGTAAGTTGCTTAAGGAGCATGTTCTGCAGTTGCAAGCAGGGCTTGACGGGTCATGCTGTTTATCATCTCTTACTGAATTCACATGGAATCTAAGTCCCTTCCATCCAGTTTCCGCATTAAGCTAATATTTATTTTAAAATAGGAGAAGTGCAATTGTGTTCTGTTTTGCATTAGTCCAAGAGGTGCAAATTAGATTAAAAATACAGGCGAAATGAAATGATCTCCTTAGTTGCAAGGTCTGTGAGATTTTGTGTTACAGGTAATTCACGACTCAACATAATTGCACTGTTATAATTATGTTATGTTAATGACACCATGTTTTTTTTAAAAAAAAAACTGGTTAGATCCCACATCACTTTTGTGTTGCCTTACATGGTGAGGGATTGTGCAAGTGTATTTTTTTCTGGTAAAAGAAAGAGTTCTCAATGGAGACATGATTATTAGCATTTTCCGTTTCAAGTGGAACAGTGCTTAATAACTTGCACCATATATTTTATTGGTATGTCTTCCTGGGTGGTATACTGAATCCTGATAGCTCCTTCCTTGCAGGGTTTAAAAGACACCTGCCAGGGGTTCTTCAGCTGTGATTTCTGCATTGCAGGGGGTTGCAGTGGTTGACCCTGGGGGGTCCATTTCAACTCTACATTCCTATTATTCTGTGATACAGTGTGATTTTTCTTTTGATGGAAGGTTAAGAAGCAGGATTGTGGCCTGTAGATTACATGTTCTTGCTTGTTAAGAACTGAAGAGGAGCCAAACCACTGTCCCACTATGAACTTTCTCTCTCAAAAGTTCCCAGGTGACATTTTGAGCTGGGACTCCCTTTGACATACGAAGCCTCACTCACAGTCTTCTTAACTTTACTCAGTATTTCTCAAACCTGTGCTGGAAATTCAGCACACTGGTTTCCATTTCATCCTTTTATTTCAAAAAATTTAAATTGAGTCCCCCCCCCCCCAAGTAAACAAAAATTAAATGGTAACAAGCAAGATGCATAGGACAGGACTTAACTATGAATTTAGTTCATAGGGGGGAAAAGAGGAAATCCAAACAATCATGAAGGAAGTATATTAACAGCAATATGGAGAGCCAACAAAGATAGTACGTACATTTTAAGCTAGGGTTCAAAAATCGTTTAGGTATAATTCTAGAACGCAAGTGGGGCTGATCCCTGTTGTCCAAAACATATTTAACAAATGGAGACCAAGTAACTGAGAAGGTTGTTTTAGATATACAGGATGTAAATGCATCAATGAATAACAAGCAGCTGCCATTCTTTGCTTCAAAGTATTATTATAGCATAGAAGTAAAGCAGTCTCAAAAGTAAACAAGTGTGATCATAGTTCAGCTTTCCTGATCTTTGCCCTCACTTAAAATTGACCAGGCAAATAAAGTTTCAGTTAGTTTTGCTTATTCATCTGGTTAATGATTTTCTACCAATTTACAGCATCCAGACCTCCTGAACTTGTAAAGCAGGATGTGATGAATATGGTTCATTTGGGGTTTATTTAACTGAAATCTATTTTTTTGTTTACAAATCTCAGCTTCGAAAAGTCTTGCAACTTCCAAATCCGGAAGTGAATTATTCAACATCTGCCTTTTCGGTTCTTGTGCTAGTGACAACACCTTAGATTATATACCTGTTTAAAATTTCAAAATGTTCTTCTTGCATTGGATAAATTTTTAATTTCTCTTCTGGTGCAGGTCTCATGCCCTCACCCTTCAGAATGGTGGTCAGGAGCAGCTAGGGGTTCTTTAATTTGTTTTGGGAATGTGGAAGTTCTTGGATAACCCCAGCTCCCCTGACTCTGCTGGGGCATAAAAGAGGCAATGAGATATTTAAAATCCTCAGCACACACTGCCTCTGAGCTGTTGGTGGCAGAAGGGAGAGCGGGGAAGATATTTTAGGCAATCTGCATGCACTGATTTTTCTAATATGCTTAAGGTGTAGAACTATGTGTTTTTAAACAACACACCAACAAAAACCATCACTTTTGGGCTGCATTTGCGCACAGTGCTAATCCAGTGTTTAGTGAAAAGGTGAAGACCCTGTAGCCCTACATTAAAAAAAATAATTTTAAAAATACACTTGCCACTTTCCAGTCCTCAGGTATGATCTTATGAACAAGTCATATGTTTTTCTTAGAAGATCACCAGTTTCACAGAACTCTCAGGTTGATGCCATTTGTCCCCAGAGATTTGTCAGTTTTTAATCTGTCAACAAGGTTTAAAAATTCCGTCTCTTGTCATCACTGTTGGCATCAGTTCCTCAGACTCCCTTCCTGTGAAATTTTGTTCAGGTGCAGGAATGGCCCCTACATCTTCCACACAGAAGACAGATGCAAAGTTTGCTTCTGTGCAATCTCCTTTGAGACGTAGCAGCCTGGAGAAGGTCACTGTTATAAACTGATGTCATCTTTAAACCTTCAAGATTGAGGTTGTACCTATTTTCAATCCAGACAGACTGAAGGATGACTTAAAAGTTTGGGGCCATTCCTCTTGCTAGTCAAACCAATCATATTTAGCATTATCTTGCTGTATTGCTCTCTCCAGGTCACACATGGATTTAGATGAATTCATAATCAGTTTTTTTCATCTTTCATTTGTTTTGCTTACAAAAGCACATCAGAAGAGTCTGCTGGATCAGGCCAGCAGCCCATTTAGCCCAGGATCCCATTCTCACAGTGGCTAAACAGTTAGTTGCCTGTGGGGAAACCAGCAAGCAGGACCCAAAAGCAAGAGCAACACTGTCCCCTCCAGCTGTGGAGGCAGAGGATAGCCATCCTGGCCATTGCTAGCCCTCTCCTCCTCCATGAATTTGCCTAATCCTCTTTTAAAGCCATCTAAGTTGTTGGCCATCACGGCCTCCTGTGGAAGCGAGTTCCATAGTTTAACTTTGCTCTGCATGCACTGCATGTCATTTCTTTTATGTGCCCTGCATTCTCCAAACTTCAGCTTCATTGGATGTCTATGAGTTCTAGTCTTATGAGAGAGGGAAATAAACTTTCGTCTCTCCACTTTCTCCAGCCCATTCATAACTTCATAAACTTCTCTATCATCTCACCTCTCCCTTACCTTTTATCCAAACTAAAAAGCCCCAAACGATGCAGCCTTTCTTCCTAGGGGAGTCTCTCCACCCCCTTGATCGTTCTGGTTGCACCTTTTCCGAACCTTTTCCAACTCTACAATTTCCTTTTTGAGGTGAGGTGACCCGAACAATGTAGACTACTCCAAATGCGGCCACACCATAGATGTTGTATAATGGCATTAGGATAATGTGGCAGTTAATAACATCGAGCCCTCATGATGGGGTGAGCTGTAACCCAAGCCAAATAAATGTTCAATTTCCATTTCTGTAAACGTTCATGAGATTCTTGCAATGCAAGAGTTTGAACTAGACAAGCCTTTGAGTACCTTCCAGTGCTACAGTTCTGTGATTCTCTGTGTGTTTTGGGACTGTTTTATGTCATCCTTTTGTGTAAGAAATGATGTTTTGTTCGTAAATGAATACCAGTTCACACTGCATCATAAACTAGACATGGGATCTTGTCTCTTTTCAAGCTTGAGGATAAACCACTTCAAGTGTCCGTTTAAGATTTCCCCTTTTGAAGTCTTCCCTTGTTTGTTGAGTGGCCTGTCAGCTGATGAACTGCCTTGTGAGGTTTGAAGTCCGATTAATCCAACTGAACTTCCATTAAATGTGCAACAGCTTCATAGATATTAGAAAAGCCCAGTTGTTGTTTTTCAAAATGTTGCTGTGCTTAGTGAAGACAATGATTTATTAACCTACTTTAACTTTAGATCTGCCAGTTGGAACAAGGGATGGTCAGTAGACATTGATAATGAAACAAACTAGTTTTTCATAGAATTGTAGAGTTGGGAGGGATGCTAAGAGTCATCTAGTCCAAACAATGCAGGAATCACAGCTAAAGAATCTTCAACAGAAGAGCATCCAACCTCTGCTTAAAAACCGCCACTGGGGAGTCTACCACCTTCTGAGGGAGTTTGTTCCACAGCTGAACAGCTCTTACCATAACAAAATATTTTCTGATGACCTTCATTATTGTAGTATGAATTCATTGGTACTGATCCTCCCTCTGGAGCAGCAGAAAACAAGCTGGCTCCATGGGACAACCCTTCAGATATTTGAAAGTGGCTCTCGTATCTCCTCTCAGTCCTTCAACCGTCCCTCATCAGGCTTGGATTCCAGACCCTTGATCATCTTGGTCGCCCTCCTCTGCACACCTTCCAGCTTGTCAATATCTTTCTTAAATTGTAATGCCCAGAACAGACCCCACGTGGAGTCTGACAAAGGCAGAATAGAGGAATGCAACACTTCCATTGATCTAGGCTTTTTAATCAAGATGTACAGTGGTACTTTGGTTTTCAAACAGCTTAGTTCTTGAACGTTTTGGCTCTCGAACGCCACAAACCCGGAAGTGACTGTTCCAGTTTGCAAACTATTTTTGGAAGCCGAACGTCCAACAGGGCTTCCACAACTTCTGATCGGCTGCGGGAGCTTTTGACAGCCAATCAGAAGCCACACTTTGGTTTCCTAATGTTTTGGAAGTCGAATGGACTTCCGGAATGGTTTCCGTTCGACTTCGAAGGTACGACTGTACTTTGTGCCAGAGTTTTTCTCATAAGGAGGATGGAGAAGGGGAAGCATTTTCAACAGGATTGTGATGGCATGTAGCCAGTAATTACAAAGAAAGATATTGCATGCCAAATGTTGCAGACTTCATTATGGGTCTTGGCCATCTATGAGTGGGACAATTTGTACAAAACAACACAATAGTTTATAACAGGATTCTGTAATGGTGTTATGCTTTTTTGTTTCCTAATTAGAAACTTGCTCAGGTTATTGAAATGAATGCAGACTTGTCCATTATGTAGAGCAGAGCTTTCCAATTTTTTCATGTTGGTGACACACTTTTTAGGCATGCATCATTTTGCGACACAGTAGTTCAGTTTTGCATCATTTGTGACACAATCATTCAGTTTTCCTAGCAAACCGGAGGTTAAGCTAGCCCCTTTCCAGCCCTGGGAAAAGCGTGGGGAGCGTTTGCATGACACACCTACACACTGCAGCCGCCACACTAGTGACACACAGTTTGGAAAGCTCTGGTGTAGAGGCTTAAATGAACCAGTCCATACTTTGAATCTGCACTGTGTTTTGCATTTCCATTCCTAGGACTATTGCCACATCCCAGCTTGGAAACTTGGATGATTCAGCTAAACTCTACAGTAACTTCATTTGTTAATTAATTGATTGATTGATTGATTGATTGATTGACTTCATGAAATTTATATACAGCTTGATTGTAGAAAACCAGAAAGCAAGCAAGCAAGCAAGCAAGCAAGAAAGAAAGAAAGAAAGAAAGAAGCAGTGAGGTTATTAGTAAAAGCAAAACATTTTAAAAAATTAAACTAGTAATAAACTAAAAACACATCCATCTTCTAAATATCTGGATAGGCTTGTCTGAACAAGAATGCTTTTAGCAGATGCCAAAAAATAGTACATCGAAGGC
Organism: Podarcis filfolensis; assembly: GCF_964270895.1. NCBI lineage: Eukaryota > Metazoa > Chordata > Lepidosauria > Squamata > Lacertidae > Podarcis > Podarcis filfolensis. The sequence goes on from NC_139617.1 coordinate 30,089,062, forward strand.
TCTTGTCTGATATCAGTAGGCAGGGAGTTCTGAAGTGTGGGTGCCTCCACACTAAAAGATTGATTTCTTACAAATGTAGATTGAGCATCATTATTCCCTTTCATGATTAACAGTGCTTTGTTACTTTCCCACTCAGGTGAATACGAAGGCTTTGCTAAAGCACGATCACCTGGAGAGAAGCCAGTGATAACACGTCCTCCAGTGAGACCCCCGGACCCTCCATGCAAAGCCCCGGCGGCTCATAAGGCAGAGGCTGCCTCTGTGTGAGTAGCAAAGCAAGACACATTGAAGGAGATAAATGGCCTGGCAGGATGCTCCAGAAGGCATAGGGGGAGACCCAAAGAGGTTGCCCCGAAAGATGGGCTAATCTGTGGAGGGTGAACAAGGATTTATTTTTTATTAATTTTTAGGAATAACAAAGCAAAAGTATCAGGATATCCTCAGAAACCTTCCTGGTATAAACCTCAGGTTTCCTTTCTTCCTTACTGGTGTACAGTTGCATCATATTTGCAATTTCAACCACATATGGTTGAGGGCCGGCTTTTTGAAATTGTGCAAGTTGGTTCTTCTTGGGGTTACCTGGAGCATAAAGGGCTTTAAATCTCTCCACTTTGCTTGGGGGGGGGGTGAGGCCTGCTCAGTGCATGAGCTGTGGGAGTACTGGGGTTTCTCTCTCCCCCCCCTCACTTTGCTAGATGTGGGGTAGCTCCAAGGGTTTGGGTATACACAATTTTCCTGTGCACATAGAACCCTTGGAACTGAACCCTCACATAAATTGCAATTGTACTGCAAGTTGAGCAGTTAATGTGCATAGTAACTGGCCACTGTGCAAATTCACCTGACCTCATGGAAGAGGGAGTTATGCACATTTTCCAGTCAATATGCATAACCTTTGCATTTGGAGAAAAATGTACATATATTGACTGGATTTTGTACATCCTCCAGTTGCTATGCATAAACTCCCAACAGACATGTTGATCAGAGAGTGTAGAAATGCACGTACTGATTTAGATGTTGGGGATTATGCGTAGTGGCTGGAGAACATACAAAATTTAGTTGATACATTCCCTAAGGCCTTTTGGAGAGTGTGTCTACAGAGCAGGAAATGTGCAAAATTCCCTCTTCCTGGAAGAATTATTTCCATGTTCTTCATGAGGCCTAGTGAATGTGCATGGTGGTTAGTTATTTTAACCACTGAACTTACATTCCCCTGAGCATTTCCTAAGTTACCCGTAAATGCAACATAAATTATACTGGGCTCTTGGTTCTTGGATCACCCTATTCTTAGTTTAGTAAGAAAAGCAAACTAAAACCTTTCTCAGAAATAGCTCTTAAAGAAAATTATATACAGACATAAGTACATACATATACTGTTGCCACTCAAGAAAGGTGCAGTGGGTTTGGCAGTTAACCTTGCTGTAACGTGTCCCGGGGGGAGATGTTCCAAAGAGTGAATAATCTGCCATTCCTTGTGGGAGGTTGAGGAATGATGTTGACAGCTGTCTGACTAGCACATCGCCTTCTGCTTCTGCATTTACGCTGCCTCTCTGACTGTAACACAAGTGACATGCTTTGCAAACTGCAAATCAAGGCAAAGATGGTTTGCAAACTGATACCCGTTGTTCCGTTTCAGTCTCTCTGCGTGTCAGTGGCAGACCTGCGAATGCCCTGAGGGTCCTTGGTGTTTGCATTCTGCATGTGTCCTTTGCGCATATGTCACATAGCCATAAAGCTAGGCAGCACATTCTTCCTGCCCTACACTCAGGGAGCATGCACACACATCTATTAGGGTTGCCATATTTTTCCAGGACATGTCCTCTTTTTCATGGGTTGCCTTAGCAATCCGTAGTTAAAAGTTGAAGTCTGCAAACATGTCCTCTTTTTTGCTCTTCAAAATATGGCAACCCTAGATCTGTGCCTTGGCATTCTAGATTCTGCACCAAGGAAAACAATTCACCATAAACATGTGTATCAATAGAGCATAATTTTTTTGCTAGTTCTGTGGAGGAGTGTGACTTTGCAGGGGCTTCTAGTAACGTCCTCCCCAAGGGCCTTTAATCTTATTTGACTACCCAACAAGCTTCCCACACTTTGGCAAGTATCACCCACCCCCTTTTCAAGTAGATCTTTGCAGTCATCAGGCTAGAAGCTTGCCCTTATTCAAAAATAAAATCGGAAAAACAGGCTTACAGCAAGCTGACCTGCACACTCCTCTCCACTTTGTGTGCTCCTATGGACTTTGAGAGGGCATCTAAATCCGCCTCTCTTCACTCAAAGGTAATTTTTTGCTGGTTTTCAGGTGAGTCCTTGAAATAATAGCCTTCCTCTCCCAGGATTAGATGAAAGAAGCATTTTTTCTTTAAGGATATGGGAGGGATATTGAAAGCTATTTGATAGTAGAAGGAACTCCTTCAGGAAATGGTAGCTTTTGGAAGTTTTAAAGCAGAGTTTGGATGGCCATCAGTCATGGATGCCTTAGTTGAGATTCCTGCACTGCAGGGGGTTGGACTAGATGGCACTTGGGTTCCATTCCAACTCTACAATTTTATTAGTGGCCCCATTTTCTTCCATGTGGAGAGGCCACTCAAGCTCAGTAATATTAGTGAAGACTGTATTGTCCAACCATGGTTCTTCCCTGACCTTTCCCATTTACCTAACAACTTAACTTGGGAGTGCTTGCCTAAAGATCTGTTGCTTCATCATGCAAAATGAAATGAAATGAAAATGAATGTTCTGTGCTGGTTCCTTTTGCAGGGTGGCCTCCAGGACAAAGTTTTTTGAGACAGCTTCCTTCAGGAGAGGGAGGTAAGGCAGTTCATTCAGACTTGCAATAGGTAACATCCCATCACAGAGAGGTGCAGAGGCAGTGTGGCAAAGTGGTTATAGTGTCGGACTAGGGACCTGGGAGACCAGAGCTCAGAATCCCTACTGTGTCATGAATCTCACTTGGGTGACCTTGGACCAGCTGTTGCCTCTCTCAGACTAACCTACCTTTAAATGGGGAGGGAGAGAACCACGTATGCCACCTTGAGTTCCTTGGAGTACAGGTGGGATCTAAGTGAAATAAATAAATAAATAAATGGAACTTGTATAGTATTTTGAGAGCAAGTGTGGTGTAAAGTTTTCTATTCTTAAAGTTGGGAATAGAGTAGTTGCTTTAGAAGAGGGTAATCAGGCATCCAAACAACATGACCAATCCAACGAAGTTGGTGTTGAAGAATCATTGCTTCAACACTGGTGGTGTTTGCTTCTTCCAGTACACTGGCATTAGTTTGCCTGTCTTCCCAAGTGATACATAAAAATTTTCGCAGACACAGTTGACAGAATCTTTTGAGGAGTTGGAGATGGCGTTTGTAAGTGCTCCATGTTTCACAAGCATATAGTAAAGTTGGTAGTACAATAGCTTTGTAAACAAGCATTTTGGTTTCCCTGCAAATGTCCCGGTCCTCTAACACTCTGCACTTTGATCAAGATTTTGGCATTGATGTCGGCCCTTGTGGAAAGACAACTGCCCAGGTAGGGAAAGTGATTGAAAGGGAGAAACAAGCTAAGAGGAATACCTGTTTGGCAAATCCTCTCACCGTGATCAACTCCTGCCCTGAAGCCTATGTCCCCACTGTGGAAGGACGTGTGGATCCAGTATTTGCCTCCACAGTCACTTACAGACTCACTGCTAAGACTGCGTTCATGGAAAACAATCTTACTCAGCTACGAGTGATCGCTAAAGAAGAAGCGTAAAGATTAGTGTGTCAGAATAGGGCTTGGGAGACACCAGAGTTTGAATCCCCCACTTGGCCATGAAACTCATTTGGGTGACTCTGAGTCAATCATTCACTTTCAGGGTTGCTGTGAAGAACAAATGGGTAAGTGAGACCCTATGTACATCACCTTGCACTCCTTCAGGAAAGATGGGATATAATTGTAATAAATAGGAATAAATTATGCAAGAAACAGCTTAAGGCAAGTTAGAATCACAGAATTAAAGTGGGTCCTAGTAATAGACACCTCAAGAGCCCGAGAGTCTGTTGGTGCCAAGCACAGCAGATGTTGGGGTTGCTTCAGGGTTCCATGTTCTGGCTTGCCAGACGGAGCAGCTGCCACGATGAGGTAGCATATACTCTGATTTAGGCGGCATCCACACAGCAGTTTATTCCATTTTCACGACTCTTCGCTAACTGTTAATTTCCACATTACGCTTGAGCTTTTGCACAGCACAAAGGCCACTTATTTATAAGAAACATTGGAATGCTGCTTTGTCATAAATAAGCAGTATACAGCAATAAAAACATAAAAGTTTGTTTTTTTTAAAAAAAGTTAGAAACAGAGAACAGTTAATCACAGTGGAAGGATACATTCTTACTGGCCCACAGAACATAAACGTTTTTGGCAGCTGTTTAAACGTTGGCACAGAAGGTGCCCACTGAATCTCCAGTAGCAGAGAGTTCCAGAGGACTCGGCCGATGATACTAAAGGCTTGGTTTTTCATAGTCATGAAATGAGCCTCACCAATTCAGGAAATAAGCAGTCATGCTGCTGCAGACAGTGTCAGTGACTGAGCTGGGATATTATAACGGTTCAGGCACTCTGTGAGGGCATACCCTGGACTTCTGAAAATATAGCAGAATTAGCAAGAGTTAGTGATCATTCCCATGTTATTTGCACACTTATTTTTCCTGGAAGCAAATAATGTGGAAATGAGCATTAAACTTTTGCTATATTCTGCTATATTTTATGTCCTGCGAAAGCTCCAGTATAATGCAGAAATTAACACTTAGCGATGTAGTAATGAAAACTACAAAATAAACCACTGTGTGGATGCAGCCTTAAAGTCACCAATGGTGCAACGGTGCCACTCTGCTATCCTAACTTCACTGTGCTGTTCTAACTTTCTTTTGCACCAGCCGATGGGATTTAGTTCTGTCTCCTTCACTTGCCGTGCCTCCTAGCTGGCCTTACCCAAGGTTTAGGGTTACATTGTGAGTGAACAAGTTTTAGTTTATTTATTTGCTTTAGAATCAGCGGTTGTGTAGGGGTTAGAGTGTCGGACTGGGACCTCGGAGACAAGGGTTCGAATCCCTGCTCAGCCATGAAGCTCACTGGGTGACCTTGGGGGCTGGTCACTATATATCTCTTAGCCTAACCTACCTCACAGGGTTGTTATGTGGATAAATTGGTGGAGAGGAGAACTATGTATGCTATCTGGAGCACCTCGTGTAGAAAAGGTGGGATAAAACGCAAATAATGCTTGCTTGCTTACTTACTCACTCACTCACTTCCATGCTTCCCTTTGCAGCTCTTCCTCACCACAAGGCAGACTCCCCAGTGATGAGACCTGAACGATTAATGGTAAGCTGGGGGTCGGGGGCTTAGAAAATTGTTCAGTGGAATCCTGAGTTCTAGGGGTGTTTGTAGGTATGGTGATTCCCTCTCAGCTGCGCCCTGAAGTGGTACAGTCCCAGCATGTCCACATCGGGGTGTGTGTGTGCAGCAATCCTTTTGAGTCCATGGGCACCACAGCCATCCAGGGAGACTCTCCCGGCACCATTACTGCAGTGCCACCTTCAGATGCCAGGCGAAAACATTCCTTTTTAATCAGGTCTCTGGCTTTTAATGGTCTAGGGTCTTTTAGAGTGGGTTTGATTTTTCAATTTTTCTCAGTCCATTCAGACATAGTAGGAGATATGCACACACACCCCACCACAATTTTTTAGCTGTTATGATCTTACCATTATAAACTTAAACACTATTTCCCATCCTTTCCTGGTTATGTTCTGATAAAAGTGACAGAATCTTGCAATAATGCCTTCATCCAAATGGGAGAGAAATATTTCCCTTCTGGTTTTAATATATGTATGTATTTGACCTTTTTTTATCAGCTGCTTTGAGTTGTCAGTGGCTTAAAAAAAAGTGGTGAATAAATTTAATAATATGAAAAATGCTTTCTTCTGGCCTAATTTCAGTGGAGAGAGGGGCAGTGTGTGATTTTTTTTGGGGGGGGGGAAGCATGGAAGACCTTTTTGAGGCAGGTACTCCCACAGCCAGCACACTGGCAAGCCCCTTGCTGCATTACATGACATTCTTGGTTTTGTAGAGGTGGAAGGGATTCCTATCCCCTGCAGTGCAGAAATCAGTTATATTGTTATGCTTTGATTGATGCAGTTTGTGTTCTCTCCCTTCCCCGCTCTAGACTTGTATGTCTGATCCTGGCTGGTTCCAGAGAGATTTGCCACAGCCCCTCCTCCAATTCTCCCTCTCCTGGTTCGTGAGTCTTGCTGCGTAGATCAGCTCTTATTCCAAGACCTCATCGTTGAAGCATACCGTTCTGAATAGTTTCCTAAGAGAACAAATCCATCTTGCCATCGGTTTCCGAAAGTAGCTCCTTCTTTCCTGCTTCCTCCATGTTTCTACTGTTGCCTGTATCCAAGAACACTTGTTTGTTTCCCTTTGGGATGTTTGGGAGAAGTTGGAATGCCATGGCTGGCCAAGGAAGAGAGTTGGTGGTGGGGTGCACGCAAACAGTTTTATCCACCCTGTTCCACATCCCTTTAATGTGGCATGGTGGACCCACACCAAGATTTATGTACAGGGCTTTGGGGGAGCACCAGCTTTTAGCACACTGGCTGTCTTAAGACAAATCACTCTGTGCATTGTGGGGGACGGGGTGTGGGGAGATGGACACTTCTTTCTAAATCCTTTTGAAGAATGCGAAGACATTTCCAAGTGGGGGTTCTCCCCCACAGCAAAGCACTGAAGAATGAACCTTTTGATTTTCTGCAGTGGAACAGAGAACAATTTTGGTGGTTATTCTGCCTCTGCATCCTCTGCTTGGCCTCCCCAGGTGGAAAGCAGCCCTCTGCTATTGTGCACTGGAAGGAGACAGGACCATCCTGTATGGTTTTCATTCCACCCTGGAGCAGACAACGAGAGAGCCTATGTTTTTTTTTTGGGGGGGGGAGACCCCTTCACCTCCTGCCTGAGGCACTTATACACATGGTGACTTCATCATCAACGTGCCTCTCTAACTCTGGTCTACTGGGGAGGAGGTAGAGGTACTTTCAACATTTCAGCAGAGATGTTCATTTTCCTGGTTCTTGGAATGCACCATGGTTCTCCATCCTATGTCTTGTGTTTCTCAGGAGTGTGGTCAAAAGCACTCCTTTGGATTCTGTGGCTTTGAAGAACTGGCTTCCCATCACAACACACACAGGTTTCTGAGGACCAAAGCACAAAGCATCAAGGCAGACCAAGCAACACCTTTTTTGTTTGTTTGTTTAAACAATAATCCAAACTCAGTTTATATTGAATGTTAGAATCTTTACCGATTCACATGTCTCCTGTAAAAAATATATAAAAACCACTCTTTGGCTTCGCTTTCTTCCTGAAAACAAAATAAAAACACCCTGGGCATTCAAATATTGCCGACAATTCTGCCTTTTTTTCCAAACACAGACTTTCGTAGGGCTGGAAGGATCTTCAAAATGTGGTTGAAGGTCACAACAGCAAGAAAGCTGTCCGGAGGGTGGCAACATGAGAACGGGCCTTCTCTGCAGTGGCTCCCCATCTGCGGAATGCTCTCCCCAGGGAAGTTTGCCTGGCGCCTTCATTATACAGCTTTAGGCGCCAGGCAAAAATGTTCCTTTTTAACCAGGCTTTTGGTTGATTTGTTTGACATCCTATGCCCTTTTAAAATGTGGTTCTTTTTTGGGGGGGGGTGTTATTGGGTTGTTTTTACTTTGATTATATATATTGTGGTTTTATATTTTGATTTTGTTCTGTGAATTGCCCTGAGACTTAGGGCAGTATATTAACTAGCTAACTGCTGTAAATAACTAACTGCGGGCAGAAGAAATTAACACACAAAGTAGAAAGGTTTCCATCCCAATCCAGTTGCTGCACACAATCTCTGCATGGGTACAATTCAGCTACTTCTCCTTCATCAGCTTTACCAAAGCCTTAAACTAGTAGGAAGCAGGGAGGGGCCTTCTAAGCAGCAGGAACACTTTGTATTCAAGATAGACAGGCAGAACCTTTTACAAACGCGCCGTCCTAAATGGGAAGGGCCAACACCGCAGCAGGAACCCCGTTTTAAATTCTCAAGGAACCCTGACAAACCCACCAGTAGCCCATGCTGCCAGCTAGTCAAGGAACACCGGGAACATGAGAGAATATGCTTATGGTATGCATGAAACTGGGTTTTTCGTTTTTCAAGAGAATGTAAGCAGAGCTGCTGTAGAAGTGGAAACAGGATCCAAGGATGTCCAGAGGTTTAGGGTGGGAGGGAGCCTATATCTGCCCTGCAGGGCCAACACTTAATACAGGGTATGGCCCTCCAGGCTCCAAGCAGCACTGACATCTACAATCCTGCTTTGTAAGCAGAATGCTAAGCTCAGAGGCATAAAGAATTTTTGAGTTTGTTCCATGTCCATACACACACATGTTTAGTCAGTGGTCAAAACTAAACATGGCGATGCATGGTCATTCTGATGTTCAAGCCGTCCTCCTACTCAAGACACTCAGAAGTTTCTGTCCAAGTAACAGCAAGTCTGTTAATATAATTGTAGATAGATCTAGTGAAGGTGAGGTTTGTGGGCCCAGTGGTGGGTGAGGTTTGTGGCCCGGCACGCCACTCCGCTGGCCATTGTTCTCCCCACCCCCTTGATCGCCACAGAGCTTTCTGGGTTCCCGGAAAGTTGTGGCCATTTTAATCCCAAGTACTTTGTCATGTGTTTTCCTTTATCTGAGGCCTGGCTCCTGGAGAGCAGGGGGACTGCGCCTGGGCACGCAATCTGCATGTCCCCCTTCTCCTGGATTGAGTAGTGTTACGTCCTCGAGGTTGTAGTGACCAAAGAAGAAAGCATGGAGTCATTAAGCCAATTTCAGTGTTCTGAGTCCATGATTCCAATCAATCAGTGGATTGTGCAGGTGTCCCATGTCCTGATCCTGTGGCAGCTAGGGGGAAATGTGGAAGATGCACCAGATAGCAGCAGTTGACACGCAACATATGCTTTATTGTATTCTAGCTCTTGTGGCCATTTTCTCCGCAAAAGGTCCGGGGGGTGGGGTGGGCGTTGAGCACCATCATGTGATGTGAAATTGGTACATTTTTCACCAGGCCTCGATTCATCATAAGCTAAAAGATGTCCAGCAATTCCACACACTATTTTTGTGAAATTTAAGGCACTTAAGGTATCTTCCACCGGTTGTGTGGGGTTGTTTTTTTGTTTTTGTTTTGGTTTTGTAAAGTGATTAGTTGCAATGATTTTAGTGATGTTAATAAAGTTAATAAAGAAGGAAAATCCTTGTCTGTGTGTTCTGTTAAGTTGCAATCATTTTTTTGTTGTCAGAATTTTATATGAGCAAAATGGCCTTCCCCAACCTTGTGTCCTCCAGGTGTTGGGCTATGACTCCCATGACCCTTGACTGTTGGCCATGCTGGCTGGGGCTGATGGATACTAACAACATCTGGCGGGCCACCGACTCCTCATCCATTCTCTACTGAAAAGCAACCTTGATCCCAGTAACTTTTCCTTCACCCGAGAGTATGTTTTGCATTGCCTCCTAAAATCTCTACCTGGCATGACTGTCTCTGATCAGTACCATCCACGTGTTTCCTGGCCATCAGCAGTGATGATTCCAGAGCCTTGAGTTCCAGCTCTAAGTTGTGGTACACATTCTCAAGCAAATAATTGCTCTTCCTAATTGCTTGTTCATGTGTTCTTATTCCCCTTAAATGTCTCTTGAGATATGGGGGGGGGGGTTTGCAAATATTTTGGCTGTCACATGGTCAAAACAACAACAGCAGCACTTTAGTTGATTGATCACATGAGTTTTAATCTATCACAGAATTGTGGAGTTGGGGGTCATCCAGGCCAAATCCCCACAATGCAGGAATCGCAGCTGAAGAATCAAGAGTTGATTAGATTGGTATACTGTTGAATAAAACCATGGCTTTGACATGGGAGATTACAATTCACAACTGGTACATGTCTAATTATTTTTCAGATCCATAAACTGTTTCACAACCAGAGGCAAAGCAGTGTACACAGTAAGATAAAATACAAAGATATATTCCCAATAAGCAAAAAACAACAAAAGCTTTTCCACCATTATGCAGTAAAATTCCAAATGAAATGACTGGGTCACGCTTCAAGGAAAGCCTTTCTTAATACAACAATGATGTTCAATAACGGGTCAGCAAACTTTTTCAGCAGGGGGCTAGTCCACTCAGATCTTGTGGGGGCTGGACTATATTTTGCGGGCTGGAAATGAATTAATTCCTATGCCCCACAAATAACCCAGAGATGCATTTTAAATAAAAGCACACATTCTACTCATGCAAAAACACCAGGCAGGCCCCACAAATAACCCAGAGATGCATTTTAAATAAAAAGACACATTCTACTCATGTAAAAACACACTGATTCCCAGATCATCTGCGGGCCGGATTGAGTAGGCGATTGGACTGGATCCGGCCCCTTGGCCTTAGTTTGCCTACCCATGTTCAATAACATTATTTCCAACCCACCCCTTTGTGCAGTGCAGAAAACTGTTAAAGAATAGTACAATGAAACCAAGGTTTAAAAGTGATGCCATGCAGTAGTAATAAAATGGATCATTCCACGGTATCCCATGAGCATATGCACATATTGAACATGCAGGCCATGTTCAATATGTGCATATTCTATCAAACGAAAACATTTTGTATAGAAAGCTGTGTTTCTTTTTCCAGTACAGTGTTCTCTTTAGGACACTTGTTAACTTATCCATAAGAATTATGTCCCATATCTATTGCATCCATGCTTCAAAAAGGTTTGTATTATGTCTTCTCCAGTAGCTGGCTATAATAAACTCAGCAGCTGTTAACTGGAGAGCAATAATATATTTCCTACACAAACAGTTTGCCTAACAATAACCGCACTTCATCCAGCCCTCATTTTACCAGCTTCTTTGCAAGAATATCCGGGGGGAGTTTGTCAAAATGGGTAAAATAAAATGGATGAACGTTATTCAATGATGCTGGCTCATCAAACTCAGTCATTTACAACTCTGCCTCCTGCTGCTTGCCTCCTTGCTTCTTAGCGCGCGCGCGCGCACACACACACACACACACACTGTAATCCCACTACCCCCAGGGTGAGCAATCGCCCACTTTGGGAACCCCTGGTTTGCATGACACTCCAATTCTTTGGAAAGCAAAGTTATCAATACAAAACTGATACACAACTTTATCCTTCCTTTCTATCATATTCTAAGGAGGCAGTTGAAATTCTAATTCAGTATGGGCACTGTGACTGGATAGATGTGGAATAATGTGATGTAGTCTGTGCAAGACATAGAGGTTTTTGGTCAGTAACAATCATTCCGCTTCTATTTAATCTGAATTGGCTCCTGGTGTGTTTCTCTTAGCTGAACTGGAAGTGCTGGCTTATCTTACTTTGTTGGTTTTAAAATAAGGACCAGTTATACGTAAAACAAACAGATTTTTTTGTAAAAAAAAAAAGCTTTAGAATTCCAGTTTAATAGGATTTTTGATTATAACTACACAGATTTGACTTTCAGAGTAAAAATTCAAGACATTGGCAGAATAAATCCAGCTTGGGAGGCCCAGAAGCTGTCAAAGAACCAGGCTAGTGAAATGCAGTATGGCATAGTGGTTAGAAAATCAGACTAGGATCTGAGCTAAAGAACGTAGCTAAATGTTTTATTGCAAAATATAAGTGATTTATTAAATAAAAAAATGCAGATTGATGCAAAGATGAAAAAGACTTGTGAATTAAAATATGCAAAATGGACACAGGTCAGAAACAGACGGCTCTGTTCCTTCCTAGATGCTGATTTCTTTTAATCTAAAAGGAACTCACAGATAATTTTCTCCCCACCCCCCTGGCCAATTCCACCTCTTTCATTGGTATTTGAATAAAGAGCTTTGGCAGATAGCTAGAGAGAAAGTTGAAAGAGCAGACAGAAGTATCTGCCACTAACAGTGGCACTTAAGTGCATAGTTGAACTATGGAACCCACTCCCACAAGAAGCAGTGAGGCCCACCAACCTGGATGGCTTTAAAAGAAGATATGGACAAATTCATGGAGGAGAGTAAGGTTACTGATGGCTGCTAGCGATGGTGGCTCTGTTCTGCCTCCATTGCTGAGGCAGGAATGCTTCTGAATACCAGCTGCTGGAAATCACAGAAGGAGAGAGTTGTTCTTGTGTTTGAATCCTGCATTTGGGCTTTCCTTTGGGGGCATCTGGTCAGCCACTGGGAGAACAGGATGCTGGACTTGATGGGCCATTGGCCTCTGATCCAGCAGAGCTCTTCTTATGTAATTCAGGAGAGCTGGAGCTGTGGAATTTTTAAAAAAGCTAACTTGGGTCATGATTTGCAGCGTTTTGAAACAAGCCTTCCCCTCTTGGGCTGTTTAACACATGGCACCTGTCAATTTTTTATTTTTATTTTTTTAAAAAAGAGAGCTCCAAGTGTTTCTTCCTTGCACAGCCATAAACCTGCCTCTTGAGAGCTGGTGTAGCAGGCTTTGACTGTCGTTCCCTGCACTTAAAACAGATGAAGACAAATCCTTGTAGAGATGGACCTGGCTCATGCCAAAGGTGGGGGGACCCCCCTTCCCTTCACCCCCCCCAGCCCTATCTATGTTTTTTGCCACCACATTCATGTACAGACTATCTGGCTTATAGTAGGTGCAGAGTTGGATTCTTAACAATGTTTGTATGTAGAGCTCGTGTGTGGTGCAGTGCTGAGCATGCTGGAACTAAGACCTGGGAGAGACCAGGGTTCAAATCCCCACTCAGCCATGAAACTCACTGGGTGTAGCCCTGGGCCAGTCACTGCCTCTATCAGCCTAACCTACCTCTCAGGGTTGTGGTGAGGATAAAATGGGAGAACCACGTACGACACCTTGAGCTCCTTGGAGAAAAAGATGGTATATACCATGGGTAGGCAAACTAAGGCCCGGGGGCCGGATCCAGCCCAATCGCCTCCTAAATCTGGCCCACATACAGTCCAGGAATCAGTGTGTTTTTACATGAGTAGAATGTTTCCTTTTATTTAAAATGCATCTCTGGGTTATTTGTGGGGCATAGGAATTAGTTCATTCCCCCCCCTCCAAAATAGAGTCCTGCCCACCACAAGGTCTGAGGGACAGTGGACCGGCCCCCTGCTGAAAAAGTTTGCTGACCCCTGTGATATACAAATGCAACAAGTAAATAAATAATAAGGATCCTCTCCTTACTTGAGCTGAAGGCATTTCCCTGGTCACACTGGTTTCACTTTATAAAAATATATGTAGCAGCTGCTTTATTTTAAAAGGCAAGATGCAGCTTTTTGTTTTCTTTTTCTAAGCAATTACATGCACAGAATGATTTGGGACTTTAAGGGAGTCCTTGATATGACTCAAGACACGTTGGAAGCAATGCAGTCAAACCTGGGCATGTGAAAACTGTCATCTGAATTGCCCCCGTTTGCGTCTTAATTCGGACTGCATGCGGGGTTGGTGTACACCCTTAACAAATACTCTGATGATGCATGTAATCCCATTTTCGGTGTTTAGCCTGGTTAAGAGGCAGCTGAGAGGACATATGATACCCACCATCAAATATCTAAAGGGCTGCCCCATGGAAAATGGAGCAAACTTGTTTTCTGCTGCTCCAGAATGCAGGACCTGAACCAATGGATTGAAATTGTAGGGAAGGATATTCTGACTAAGCTTTGTGAAGAACTTTCTGGAAGAGCTTTTTGACCGTGAAGTTTACAGCATGTTATTCTTTGAAGAAGAATTATTTGAAAATGATTTACAGATGGTATTTAACTCCAAGTAGACTTGCTAAGATGTATAAGACTGAATCAGATAAGTGTTGCAGATGCAATGAGGTTTAGAGTATGTTCTTTCATATGTGGTGGACCTGTAAAAGGATGAAAGAATAATACTTTGGAAGTCGAATGGAATCCATTCTGGAAGTCTGTTCAACTTCCAAAACGTTCGGAAACCAAAGCTTCTGCAGCCAATTGGAAACTGTGGAATGTTTGAGTTTCAAAAGAAAGTTCGCAAACTGGAACAATCACTTCCAGATTTGTGGCGTTCGGGAGCCAAAATGTCTGGGTACCAAGGTGTTCGAGATCCAAGGTACAACTGTATTGGGAAATTGTTTATAATGAATTGAAAAATATGTTAGAAGTACTTTTCCAAACAGAGTCCTTTTTGTTGGGGATAATTCAGATGGAAATTCCTAGGTGTCAAAAAAGGCTATTTATGTATGCCACTAGTGCGGCCCATGTTTTGTTAGCCCCAAAATGGAAAACAAGCGAGGCCCCAAATAAAGAAGAATGGCAGCTTAAACTAATGGAATATCCGCAGCTTGCAGACCTAACATACAGAATAAGAGAACCAGAACAACATACATTTAAAGAAGATTGGAAAATGTTTATTGAATATATGGGGGGAAACTGTGTACACTTGAAAACGCTGGCAGCATTAAGAAAAATTCAGCAATGTAAACAAGTTATTATAGATGTATTAATGGAATACTGAATGGTTTACTTTATTTAAAATATGCAGGGATTTATGATATGCAAATTGAACCATGGAAAGAGAAGAAGGGGAGTCACTGACATTTTAAGGTTGTTTAATGAATATTTTAAATTGTAAAATGAAAAACTTAATAAAAATTATACACACATACACAAAAGACAGTGAAATGGACTCCCTTGGGAGGTGGTGGACTCTCCCTCCTTGGAGGTTTCTAAGCAGAGACTGGATGACCATCTGTCAGGGATACTTAGCTGCGATCAGATGAGCCAACTCCTTGAGGCTGAGGTCTCTTTGGCCCCCCAATAAAATATTTGAGGGGCCTGGACCCTCCCCCCAAGTTGATGAGCATTGCCATTCAGTTAGTGTGTATGTGCCATGTCATGTGATCCACTATGTGGGGCAGGGTTTACTTGGGCCCCATAATATTTTATTCAGGTTGGCACCCCTGGCTGCAATTCCTCCATTGCAGGGGGTTGGATTAGATAATCCTTGGGGATCTCTACAATTCTAAGATCCTACGAAATATCCATAAGCATTTTAGTATGCATTTCTCCTAAGGTGCACATTTTCTACACACAATTTCCCTTGATAAAACGCATTTACTGTTGCTCTTGCTCTCACATAGGGAGCTTTAATTTGGGGGGGGATTTTCCGTTTTACAGACTATAATAACAACAACAAAGAAAAGAATGCAAACATCATATCCCCTTTGACTTCCCTTCCCTCCCTTTTGTGGATCCTTATATTTTAATTTTCATTCTGCATCTCATCACTAACTCCAATTAGTATAAATCCTTAATCAATCCATAGTTAAAATTTTTACTACAAGTTTTCTGTCAAACCTACCAACAATTACAATAGTTTTTTGAATACATTGTATACTTCTCCCATTCCTTATTAAAGTTTGAATCTTCCTGGTTCCTAATTTCTTCCTGTAAATTTTGCCAATTCAGCATAGTTCATTAGTTTTATCTGCTACTCTTCCTTGGTCAGAACTGTTATTTTCCTTGCATCTTTGGGCCAACAATATTTGGGCAGCTCATAGATGAGAGCTTTATGTGTTCTGTCCCTGAATATAGGCATCTTTGTATGCTGGTTTCAGTCTGATACCCACTTTGCAAAAGGCAGAGAAGAGTGATGGCTGAAGGACATCTGTGTTTTAGACAGCACACATTAGGAAGGTTCGCTTTATAAAGGCATTTCCCCATCTCCATCTCACTCACCCCTGCAGAAGAAGGTTAGGCCCAGACTGCCTGTCGCCAGAGAGTTTTCTGCCTGCTCTTTGGCCGACCTGCTGAAGATTTACAGCAGTGGCTAAAGCCAACAGTTCCATCCTCCAAGCCCGAGGCCTGCAATCTGTGTAAAGAGAGCCATCTGCCTTGGCCTTCCTCTCCAGAAGGAGAAACCGCCCTATCTCTGTTCATCTCGACAGCCAGAGAATCTGCCTAGGAGAGGCAAACCACTTTGCAAATGTGGATGACAAAGTGGCTTTGATCTGCCTCTCCCCAGCTGACTGTATCATGAGCAAATGGGGCTGGGTTTTTTCTTTCTTTCTAAGGACTCCGAAGTGTCCAAGAGGCCTTGAGTGCAGCTCATTACGTGCTATGTTAAAAGTTAGCATGGGATCCTGCAGCGTGTTTACAAATGAGTTGGTTCTCTCCACCCTACTTAAGCAGCCTGACAAAAACAAGTCTTAGCTCAGGCTGAGTATAAGCAGTCTCTCCAAATCCTGCACCTTATATGCGAGGAGGGGAAAGGGGGCATTTTGCTGAATTGCCTACAGTGGGAAAGGGTTCAATTATCCACAGTTTGGGATGGGGGAAAAAAACCCTTCATAATTTATTTGACTCAGACAATGCAAAATGAATCTCTAGTGTTGATTCATTGCTTCTCTTCATCCACCAGCTTGAACCAAGAGAGGATGGCTGGAGGATCAAGCCCGTTGCTTCCTTCAGTGGTATTACACTAATATTCTAGTAGTGCAATGATGCTTCGGAATACCAGTTGCTGGAAGCCACAGGAGTGGAGAGGGCTCTTGTGCTCGGATCCTACTTGTGGGCTTCCCTTTGGGGCATCTGACTGACCACTGTGAGAACACAATGCTGGACTAGATGGGCCGATGACCTGATCCAATTGCAAACTCGACTTACGTTCTTATTTCCTCCTATAGTCTGAAGTTATATATCTTCTGCTGTTTAGTACTCAAGCTGATGCAATCCTACATTGCCATTGGCTCCCTGAGTTTCATTTAGGGCAGAAGAAATTATGGAGTTTTTTGTTTTTGAGATTGGGGAAGTTTCTTGTACAAAGAAAAGCAAGTAATAAAAAAGAGAAGCAAAGTTGTCTGAGATAATTTAGCTTAAATTGTTGGGCTTTTTAAAAGAGTGCTTGATCATCATGGGAAAAACATTTTTATGCACAGAAAACTTTAGGGAGGGCATCGTTGTAAATAACAATTAATGCTAATAGATTCTGCCGGGCTGCTCTTGAGCATTAAAGGCAGGAAGAGAAACTTACAAGCTTATTTTTAATTCATTTGCAGCTGGCAATGTTGCAAGTTGTGGTAGGGAGATGATGCCACTTTTAAAACAGTTGGTGAGTGAAAAATTGGGACATAGCTTCTACTTCAAAAGAGATACTTAGCGGAATTTGGGGAAGAGAGAATACACTAGTGAGAGCTGCTTACACTTAACCATCCGTTATCGGCAGAGAAGAATTATGGAAAATATCACACAATATGACTAAGAATGACTTATAGATAGCACAGTTTATTGTGCAACCTAATTATAATGCATATTATTATGTTTAACTAGTGTTCATAATTAACTTACTCAGTTTATACCCCTCAACTGCCCCAATTTAAGCGGGACATCCTGAAATTACTGAAGCCATCCCAACTGCTGACTGGATCCTGCAATGTCCTGGTCTTTGGTCTGGTGCTCTGGCATGTGTCAGCTGGCTCATGCCAGAACACTAGACCAAAATACTCTCTTTTTTTGTCTCATGCTCTTATGTGAATCAGCTGGCTTAGGCCAGAGTGCCAAATCGGGTCCTCCCTTAAAGAGGACACGTATTGCGGTGAGACCTGGACAACTGGCACCCTGTGTTGTGGGTGGGTACGTTTGGACAGCCACAACACCCAAATGGTAGGTCCCTCAAAGCTGTGTGCAACCTGGCCAATGGGACGCAGTCTAAACGGTTTGATGGACCTATTTATGCCCATGCACATGACCCAGAGCTCCCTCTTTCAGCGCTTGAATTCAGAACACCAACATTGTGTCCTCTGCAAACCGAGAGAGGGAGAGAGAGAGCGATTTACCTTTGATGGATCATCCTGGTGATATCTTTTCGTTATCCTTTCTTTTACCCTCTTTCCCCCCTCACTTTAATTTCAGGTTAATCCTCCCCATCCCTGCCCTTCCCTGACTAAGAGGGGCCTTTGCCCCCCCGGGGCCTCGGCCCCTTAGTGCCCTTTCGGAGCTTTTCACTCTTTTAATTTTCCTGGATTTTTCCCTTTTGCGGGGCTTGCTGCGGATTCCGATTTTATATATGTGGCTTCGTCCAGCGTTTGCTGATCCCTCATGAGCTGGCTGATCCGGGGGCTCCCGGAGTGCGGCGTTGCCGCGGCCTGAGAAAACCTCTGCTCAGCGATTCGTCTTATTAATCTTGGAGGGGATTTCGCCCACGGGGCTTTGGCTGTTGGCACTTTTGCCTGTGGAGTTTCCTCCATTTCGCTGGGTTCTCCGAGCAGCAATTTTGAGCAGTTATAGCTGTGTCTTTCATTTAAAGAGCCTTGAACTGAGTTTAGTGGGGGTGAAAATATTTTGAGTTCTACTGCTTGTTTTGTTCGCTGTTCCGGCTTCTAAGAGTTCCCCCTCTGTAAGCCTGGTGAACTCTGCACCCCCCTCCCAATTTTAAGGCTGATTGGGGAAACTGCTGGGGCCGGCGGCCATTTTCTCCAGCTTAATTTGGCGGGAGCGCCATTTGCACTGGTGATAGTGCAATTTCTGGTGGGAGCACGATCTTGTTTTGGTGGGAGCGCCATCTTAATGGGTTAAGCCTTAATTATTTATTTTGTATTGTGGGAGAGCTTATCGAGATGCCTGTTAAAAGGAAACCTAGTCCTGCTCACCCTTCAAAAAGGGTAATTAGAGGCCCACCTCAGTCGCAGTGTTCAGTGCAAGCCCCAGTAGTTCCTCAGCAAACACTGGGTCGTCTGGGTTTTATTGTTGCCAATATTGGCTCAGACCCTGCGGCCTTGACAAGGTTGAATTCACAGCTTGAGTCATTGGCTCAGCAGTTTGGGAGGCAGCCTGATCCCCAGCCTGGCCTCTCCTCTTCTTCTACTGTTTGTGAAGCCCATGGTCCCTCTGATGCAAGTGAAGGGAGTGAGGCTTTTGATTCTTCTGGGGCTTTGTTTTCCCAGCTGCAGTTTTCCAGGATTCCAGTCCCAGCTAGTCCCAGGGGTTGACCCAGGAGTATGGGTGCCACGGTTCAGCAGGCCTTTCAGCCCGGACTGCCACGTTTCCAGTCGGCACCCCCGGGTTCTGGGAGTTCAGGGCTTCCAGCAGCGCAGCTTATGGGGAGAGGAACTTCTTCTCAGCCTAGCACCTCACATGTTTTTAGTTCTGTTCAGGTGCAGTCAGTCCATCCGAGGGAGACATTCAGCATCCACTCTTCTGAGGAGGATCTTCCGGTGCCCAGGGTCCCTTCATCCGGTGGCAAGCGGCAGAAGAGTCGTCGCTCCAAGCGCAGGGCCAAGAGGCGGAAGGATGGCAATACCTCCTCTTCTACGGGTATGTCTTCTGAGACATCTGAGGATGAGTGAGATGTGACCCTGGGTCTTTATTGGGACCACGGCGAAGTGGCTTCGGGCCTTCCCAGGTGGGCTTGGCAGCGCAGAGGGAGGGCATCATTGTAAATAACAATTAATGCTAATAGATTCTGCCAGGCTGCTCTTGAACATTAAAGGCAGGAAGAGAAACTTATGAGCTTATTTCTAATTCATTTGCAGTTGGCAATGTTACAAGTTGTGGTAGGGAGATGAAGCCAATGGTGTGGGCGAAGGTGTCTGCGGAAGGCACGCCTGTGGCAATGGTGGTGCAGCTGGGCGAGAACGATTTGCCAGAAGCTCCCAGCTTGAGCCTGCAGAGCTGCATGCAGAAGGACTTGAAAGAGTTAAAGCTGTTGCAGCGACGTGCATGGCGAGGAAGCCGATGCCCAGCTGCCACCAAGAGGGCCAGGAGGCATGTGCAGAGCGCAGTGGCCAAGAAGGTTCTGGCCTTGGGCAGGATGGGGATCCATCACCCGGGCATTACCTCTCGTGATGCATCCCTTTGCAGGCTTGATGGGGTTCATCTGTCTGTGATTGGTTTATGTGATTGATTTATGGCTGACCTCTGTGTCAGCGGGATTAAGGGACTGGTTACAGGTCTGAGTGTCTGGCTGCAAGCGCGGGGCTTGTGTGGTGGATAGGCTCTGGTTCAGGTGATAGGGATGGGAGAACGCTCTCGCCATCCCTATGTGAAGGGTATTCCGTTAAAGGAATCCAGGGACTTGATGGTTTGGTCAACCCCTGTGAGGGGGTTGTGCCCGTGCCTGAGTCCAGGGGGACATTTGGGTGGCGGAGTTAGCCCATGCCCAGCTTTCCGCTTATCCAGGTGTTCACCCTTGGCTGACCTATGCTGGAACCCTGGGTCAGTGCTACCTGCATGGCAGTCGAACCAGAGCCTATGCAACCACTCACTTTCTGTAATCAATAAAGCTGTGGCCTAAATTCTGCCAAAAACCAAAACCAAAATTTGAGTCTCGTGTGAATTTATTTAGGGGGCAGGTTTCTGGGTCTGAACAAGCAAAACCAAAAGACACTCAATTTTTGGTTTTGCACTCTGGTGCATGTCAAATTGCTCCTGCGAGAGCCCGGGACCAAAAAAGAGTGTCCCGATTTTGATCAGTGGGATGCTGATCAATTAATTAACACTTAATTATTTTTTAAAAAATCAATGAACTAAACCTGAAAGGTGAGATGAAGATGAGTGAGATGAAGATGCCAGGTGAGATGAAGATGAGTTAAGATCACTGAAAGGTTCAGGACAAATAAAAAGAAATTTTTAATTCAGGGTATAGTTAAACTATGGAACTCGCTGCCACAGGAGGCAGTGATGGCCACCAACTTGGATAGATTTAAGAGAGGATTGGACAAATTCATGGAGGAGAATGTTATTGATGACTGCTAGCCATGCCTCTACTCTGCCTCTACAGTCAGTGCAGCCATGACTCTGAATATCAGTTGCGGAAAGTGCTGCTCTAGTGCCCAAATCCTACTTGAAGGTTTCCCACAGAG
Organism: Podarcis filfolensis; assembly: GCF_964270895.1. NCBI lineage: Eukaryota > Metazoa > Chordata > Lepidosauria > Squamata > Lacertidae > Podarcis > Podarcis filfolensis. Next base: position 30,109,945 of record NC_139617.1, read on the forward strand.
GCATCTGGTTGATCACTGTGAGAAGAGGATGCTGCTCCACTGGCCTGATCCAAAAGGCTCTTCTCATGTTCTTATACAAGCTGCAGACTTCCTTCTCACCTGTCACAGAAACTGCTCTCTTTGCCCCACCACACACTAGAAATTTTTTGGAAGCAAACACTTTCTGCATGCTGCATGACAGTTTGTACAAATGAGGCAAATATATGGAGACTGACTTTGAGATCTTTGTGGTGAAACGGCAATTTGTTGTTCTCTAGTAAAGCAAATTGCAGCTCAGTGACTACCTCATCATGTCAGCTGTCTTCATGCAAATAAAGGACAGTGAAAAATGAGCAGTGTCCTGAAAGGCTGGGTTATAGCAGTGGCTGCAAGGCATTCTGTTAAATGGTTGTTGTTTTTCTTAGCGTTCAGCTGCACAGATGAGTTTGCTAAATGAGAGTTGTCTCCTGGCAAGTGTGTGAAATGGAGAAAGGAAACAGAGAAAAACAAAACAGTTTTACTTTGAGAAAGATCACCCTAAACAAGCAGGAACTTTGAAAAACACCATGCTGAATATATGAGGCCTTGGTGTGTCCTTGTTTCCTATAATTACAACAAATGTTGCGTTGCTTTGCTGTCCAGCATCTGCCACATAAGTCCTGTCTTCTTCTTCTTGGGAGAATGTGCATTAATCCTAAACTTGATGAATGAGAGCCACTAGATTCCCTCCCAGTAAAGAAAGTGGAAAGTTGAGGAGAACAGCATCTTTAAGGATTTTGCACAAGGAATCAAAGTCTCAACACTTTTTTCCAAGTAGATCCATTAATCTTGCATTATGGAAGTTATTGGCATTGTACATTTGCGGGGAGAAAGAGAGAGAAGGGAGGAATATTTGGTTGTCTCATTGCTTTGGGCCAAGGAGGGACCCCAGAAGAGAAACACAGCAGATAAAGTTAGCTTCTTTCTTTTCATAAGAACATAAAATGAGGCTGTGGGATCAGGCCAATGGCCCATCCTGTTCCCTCAGTGGCCAACCAGATGCCTGTGAGAAAACCACAAGCAGAATCTGAACACAAGAGCCCTCTCCTCTCCAAGAGTTTCCAGCAACTGGTATTCAGAAGCATTCCTGCCTACAACAGTGAAGGCAGAGCACAGCCATCCTGGCTATCAGCCATTAATATTCTTGTTCATGACCTTAATGAAGGCAGCCCCCACTACAGTGGGGGATCATCAGTGGATGGAAAACAAGGATGACAGAGGGTAAATCATCGTTGCAAATTCTCCCCAGAGAAGGGGGGAATGGGATTCACTCACAGTTCATCTTGGTACCTGGCTTTCACTCCGGCATGGAATATGGGAGACAGGGAGGCGTTGAATGCAAAAGCACGTCACCTGGTGAAAATCCTCCCACGCTGCCATTAAGAAGCAGAAGTTCTCCATTTAATTGGATTTTTAATTGGCTTTAAAGTACTGGCACGTGATGGAAAGGGTTTGCAACACATACAGTCACACCTCAGAAGCCGAACAGAATCCATTCCAGAAGTCCGTTCGACTTACAAAAAGTTTGGAAACCAAAGCGCGGCTTCTGATTGGCTTCAGGAAGCTCCTGCAGCCAATCAGAAGCTGTGGAAGCCCTGTCAGATGTTCAGCTTCCAAAAATAGTTCCCAAACCAGAACAGTCACTTCTGGGTTTGCAGCGTTCAGAAGCCCAAACGTTTAAGAACTAAGCTGTTTGAAAACCAAGTTACGAATGTACTGCCAAATATACCAGCTACAAGGATCAAAGGTTTGAATTGAGATAAGATTTTCTTCGGTGTGAGAGTCGATTAGGGAGAGGGAAGCCCATGGTTTATTTATTCTTAGTTTCTGTTAAATATTTATGATTCAGCAAGCCTCTTCCGAATATAAAATAAAAAGATATTTACAAGTGAGGAAGGGACGTTGGAGTAATATTGATATTAACTAGCAAAAATGGAAACGGTGTGTGATCTGAAATGAAGAAAGGAGGGGGAGGAAAAGCTCAAGTATGACTGTGTTGGAAAGACAGAGTAATTCCCCTCAACTCCATTTAAAAACAACAGACAAGGAAAAAGAGACTGAGATTTGTGTGTGCTACTGACGGGTTGTAATCTAAGATAATGTTTACAGTGGTAACTCGGCTAACATACGCTTCAGGTTACATACACTTCAGGTTACAGACTCCGCTAACCCAGAAATAGTACCTCGGGTTAAGAACTTTGCTTCAGGATGAGAACAGAAATCGCGTGGCGGCAGCGGGAGGCCCCATTAGCTAAAGTGGTACCTCAGATTAAGAACAGTTTCAGGTTAAGAACGGACCTCCGTCGTGGAAAGAGGCCTACATTACACTTATACCGAAAACAGAGACTGAAAAGACTCAACTTAAAAACTACCGTCCCATATCCTTATTAAATGTGGATTACAAAATTTTTGCTGATATTTTGGCCAAGAGATTGAAAAGAGTATTGATTGAAGAGATACATAAGGACCAAGCGGGCTTTCTACCGGGAAGACATATATCTGATAACTTGAGGAATGTAATTGACATTTTGGAAAAGTTAGATGTGAATATAAATACTAAAGCTGTTTTGATATTTGTGGATGCGGAGAAAGCCTTTGACAACATTTCTTGGAGTTTTATGAAAAAGAACTTACAGGGTATGGGGGTAGGCCAAGGCTTTGAAAATGGTATAAGTGCAATATACTCTGAACAAAAGGCTAAACTAATTGTAAATAATGTGGTTACAGAACAATTTAAGATAGAAAAAGGGACACGACAAGGGTGCCCAATTTCCCCTTTACTTTTTATATCGGTCCTGGAGGTTTTGCTGAACATGATTAGAAGAGACCGGCTGGTTAAAGGTATACAGGTCGGAGCCAAACAGTATAAAATGAGAGCATTTGCAGATGACCTAGTTTTGACGTTACAGGAGCCAGAATCTAGTACCAAAAGAGTTTTAGAATTAATTCAAGAATTTGGTCAGGTGGCAGGATTTAAACTGAACAAGTCCAAAACTAAGGTTTTAGAGAAAAACTTAACATTGTTTGAAAAAGAGAAATTTCAGAATGAAACAGGTTTGACTGTGGTGAAGAAAGTGAAATATCTGGGGATTAATATGACAGCTAAAAATGGGAATTTATTTAAAAATAATTATGAGAAATGTTGGTTAGAAGTGAAAAAGGATCTTGAAATATGGTCAAATTTGAAGCTTTCCTTGATGGGTTGAATTGCAGCTATAAAGATGAATGTATTGCCTAAAATGTTGTTTTTGTTTCAAACATTGCAAATTGTGGACAAGATGGATTGTTTTAAGAAGTGGCAGAAAGACATTTCTAAATTTGTCTGGCAGGGCAAGAAGCCCAGGATAAAATATAAGATTTTAACTGATGTAAAAGAAAGGGGTGGATTTGCCCTGCCAGACTTTAAACTTTACTATGAATCAGCAGCATTCTGCTGGTTGAAAGACTGGCTGCTTCTTGAAAACACAGACATTTTGGACCTAGAAGGTTTTAACAACGTTTTTGGATGGCATGCATATTTGTGGTATGACAAGGTTAAAGCACATAAAGTCAGCTATGATTAAATGGGCACAAGATGTTGGACATAACATTATGTTTGCTGACTGGGAACAGTTGTGGACCACCGGTATGAAATTTACGGCATGTAATGCCCTAAGAGAGAATATTATGAAAATGATATACAGGTGGTACATGACACCAGTCAAGCTCGCAAAAATATATCATTTGCCTGATAATAAATGTTGGAAATGTAAGGAGGTTGAAGGTACATTCTTTCACCTTTGGTGGACGTGCCCAAAGATTAAGGCTTTCTGGGAGATGATTTATAATGAAATGAAAAAGGTATTTAAATATACCTTCTTGAAGAAACCAGAGGCTTTTCTCTTGGGCATAGTCGGCCATTTGGTGCCAAAGAAGGATAGAACTTTTTTTATGTATGCTACAACGGCAGCAAGAATACTTATAGCAAAGCACTGGAAGACGCAAGATCTACCCACTCTGGAAGAATGGCAGATGAAGTTGATTGACTGTATGGGACTGGCAGAAATGACTGGCAGAATCCGCGACCAGGGAGAAGAGTCGGCAGAAGAAGATTGGAAGAAATTTAAGGACTATTTACAGAAATATTGCAAAATTAATGAACTTTGAAAGATGCTGGATTGAATTTATGTGGTCTCTAGCTGTTATGGTAAAATGAATTGGTATAAATATTGTTTAAGTTACAAAATTTAAGAAGTTGATTGGAAAATAAGGTGTTAGCTAAATGGAATGTTAAGAGATTAGGATTTGCTGGATAAATAATTTGAACTAGAAAACAAGAAGGGGAGGTATGAGGAAGTCAAGGAAATATGTTATTGAAAATTGGTACTGAAATTGATTTGTTTTTAATATTTTTTTTCTTTTTCTTTTTTGTTTGTATAAAATTGAAAACTCTAATAAATATTTATATAAAAAAAAAAAGAACGGACCTCCGGAACGAATTAAGTACGTAACCTGAGGTACCACTGTAATTGGGCCATTAATCTCTTGCTGGAAGGAAAATAATTTGCGGGCTTTGATAAGAATGCTGCAGAGATTCTGGGAGCTGGAAAGCAGTATTAAATCTTCAGCGCATTCAAAAACTGCCCACCTTGTCCTAGGCTGAGAGAAAAATGGCAAAGATCTGTGACATGTTTTACTGGTGAGACAGAATGGTTTCTAGTAGACTGTTGCCTGTTCCAAGACGTCAAAACTAGGGATGGAGAGGTAAGACCTGTGAGAAACTTTGAGAGTCAGTTCTGCCCCAAGCCATGATGGGAGAAAACATCTGGGAAGTGAAAGAGACAACACCATATATGGACAGAAGAAATCTCCATGGTTATAACAGTTTTCACACGCAGGGCAGAATAAAAATAATAGTTTGAGTTCCTCACTTGAAGCTTTATACATTTATATATTGTAGCATCACAAATGGAAATAACTAATTCTGTAGCTGTTGACTAAGGGATTATTATAACTGAGATATAACTGACATTAATTAAGATTATGGAACACAGTGATATAAGATCAGAAATGCACCCAAACCATCATGCGGGGAGCCATTTTAACTAAAATGTATTAATTGGAAGTTGATTGGCACTTTGATAATTGTATGATTTGGGAATTGTTATTGTTATAATTTGGCTATTATTGGGGTATATTGGAAAACTAATTAAAAAATTATAAGATATCCTTGTTCATGAATTTGTCTAATCCTCTTTTAAAACCATTTAAGTTGGTGGCCATCACTGAGTGAGTTCCACAGTTTACCTATGAGCTGCATAAAGGACTTTCTTTTACTCACCTAGAGTCAGTTTTTTTTACTCACCAGTCAGTTTCATTGGATGTCCATGAGTTCTAGTGTTACGAGAGAGAATAAACTTTTCTCAGTCTACTTTCTTCATGCCATGCATCATTTTACAAACTCCCATCATGTTGCCTCTCACTTGTCTTTTCTCTAAACCCAAAAGTCCCAAATGCTGCAACCCGTTTTCATAGGGGAGACGGTCCTTCCCCTTCATTATTTTTGCTGCCCTTTTCCAGGTCTATAATATTCTTTTTAATGTGAGGTGACTAGCTTTGCAATCTTTTCAACAGACTCTATTAACACTAATTTGATGTGTAGGCAAGAGCAGGTGATAATATCCATCTCTGCCTTGAAAAGCTTCAGCTGCCGATTTTGGCACAGCAGGCTGCCTTTAGGGGTCATGCTGTCAGAGCAGGTCAGGCTGCAGGTCTGGTCACCTGGCAGTCCTACTGCCTGGATCCTCTCTCTCTCTCTCTCTCTCTCTCTCTCTCTCTCTCTCTCTCTGTGTGTGTGTGTGTGTGTGTGGTGTGTTTGCACATGCACACTCTGCTGGCCCCAATGGCTGCAGGGTCCACATTTCGCCGCCATGCAATGGTGGCACAGCATTTGACACCAACCACAGAAGGCCACTTGGCCCATCACCTCCTGGCAAATATTTTTTTTTTTTATAATATTTTTATTTTTCCATATAAACACAATACAACAAACATAAACATACAAAAACAAAAACAAAACAAAAAACATGTATCATTTCATATCCTAATTTCATATCCTATCTTCCCCGACTTCCTCATGCCTCCCCTTTCTGTATTCCAAATTCTTATCGATTGTTCAGCAAATCTTCCCTTATTTTAATTTAAATTTAGACTATTCTTCCTTATTCTCCTTGTCATAACCATTGCTAATAGTAACCATTTACTTTCCAATCCAACATCATTCTAACTTTCATTAACTTTGTAATATTTCTTTAAATAGTCCTTGAATTTTTTCCATTCTTCTTGCGCTGCTTCTCTTCCCTGGTTTCGGATTCTGCTCGTCATTTCTGCCAGGCCCATATAGTCTATCACCTTCATCTGCCATTCTTCCAGTGTGGGTAGTTCTCGCGTCTTCCAGTACTTCGCAATGAGTATTCTAGCTGCTGTTGTAGCATACATAAAGAAAGTTATATCCGTCTTTAACACCCCTTGGCCGACAATACCCAAGAGAAAGGCCTCTGGTTTCTTGGGGAAAGTATATTTAAATACCTTTTTAAGTTCATTATAGATCATTTCCCAGAATGCCTTAATCTTCGGGCAAGTCCACCAAAGATGAAAAAATGTACCTTCAGTTTCTTTACATTTCCAACATTTGTTATCAGGCACATGGTAAATCTTTGCAAGCCTGACTGGGGTTATGTACCACCTATATATCATTTTCATAATGTTTTCTCTTAAGGCATTACATGCCGTAAATTTTATCCCGGTGGTCCACAACTTTTCCCAATCAGCAAACAAGATATTATGACCAATGTCCTGAGCCCATTTAATCATGACCGATTTAACCGTTTCATCTTGTGTATTCCATTTCAGCAGCAAATTGTACATTTTGGACAAATTCTTAGTACTGGGTTCTAACAGTTCTATCTCCAATTTTGATTTTTCCACCTGGAAGCCAATTTTACTGTCCAGTTTAAACGCTTCATTTATTTGGTGGTAGTGGAACCAGTCTCTCACCTTCCCTTTTAATTTCTCAAAACTCTGCAATCTCAATTTGTCCCCTTCCTTTTCCAAAATTTCCCAGTATCTTGGCCACTTGGACTCCATATTTAACTTTTTAACTGCCTTAGCTTCCATTGGCGACAGCCACCTTGGAGTTTTATTTTCCAGCAAGTCTTTATATCTGACCCAGACATTTAATAGTGCTTTTCTGACAATATGATTTTTGAAACTTTTATGTGCTTTAACCTTGTCATACCACAAATATGCATGCCACCCAAAAATGTTATTAAAACCTTCCAAATCCAAAATGTCTGTGTTTTCAAGAAGTAGCCATTCTTTCAGCCAGCAGAAAGCTGCCGCTTCATAGTATAGTTTAAAGTCTGGCAGGGCAAACCCCCCTCTTTCCTTTGAATCCGTTAATATCTTAAATTTAATTCTGGGCTTTTTGCCCTGCCAGACAAATTTAGATATGTCTTTTTGCCACCTCTTGAAACAATCCATTCACCTCCTGGCAAATAGAAGGGGAAGAAATGGAAGCAGTGAGAGATTTTACTTTCTTGGGCTCCATGATCACTGCAGATGGTGACAGCAGTCACGAAATTAAAAGACGCCTGCTTCTTGGGAGAAAAGCAATGACAAACCTAGACAGCATCTTAAAAAAGCAGAGACATCACCTTGCCAACAAAGGTCCGTATAGTTAAAGCTATGGTTTTCCCAGTAGTGATGTATGGAAGTGAGAGCTGGACCATAAAGAAGGCTGATCGCCGAAGAATTGATGCTTTTGAATTATGGTGCTGGAGGGGACTCTTGAGAGTCCCGTGGACTGCAAGAAGATCAAACGTATCCATTCTTAAGGAAATCAACCCTGAGTGCTCACTGTAAGGACAGATCGTGAAACTGAGGCTCCAATACTTTGGCCACCTCCTGAGAAGAGAAGACTCCCTGGAAAAGACCCTGATGTTGGGAAAGATGGAGGGCACAAGGAGAAGGAGACGACAGAGGACGAGATGGTTGGACAGTGTTCTCGAAGCTATGAACCTGAGTTTGACCAAGCTGCAGGAGGCAGTGGAAGACAGGAGTGCCTGGCGTGTTCTGGTCCATGGGGTAATGAAGAGTTGGAAATGACTAAACAACACAACAGAAAACAATTACCTGCTAGTGCTGTAAAAATGAACCTTTCCCCTTTGCTAACGTGATGCCGTCTCCAGGAGGTATTCAACTGCAACTTCCATCAGCCCCAGGAAGCTGTGCTGTTCTTCATCCAAGGCCCCAGTCCAGAAGTCCTTTTCACATGGATGCTCACCAGGTCAAGACACTCTGTTCATATAATGCCAATGTACTGACTGCCCAAGTTACCCACCCCTGCCTGGTGGGACGGTGCTCTGGCGCACTGACACTCATCCAGGGGCAGTGGGGGTTGGCTGCCCCTTCAATATTGGGGGGGGGGCTCTGCCCCCTGCCTCAAAATATTCAGGGGGCTGAAGCCCCTTGTGCCCCCTATACCCTGCACCCCTGCTCATGGAAAAAGGTGTAAGAGAGACTTCTGATTCTGCTAGCCTTTCGCTATGGCAATTTATGGTGCTTTATTTTACTTATTAACTGTGGGCTTGGGAAAGAGCTTGCTAATGAAAGCCTAAGAATAATTGCAGCTCTGGGTGGAACATACACCGCAATTTCAGTTTCCAGAGCAGGGCACCATGTGCTATATTTGTAGATGGTTCAGACCTTTTTTTTTTTTTTTTTTGAAAGCATATTTGCTGTTACTCCTTGCTGTACTTTCTTCCCCCACCACCTCCATTGCAGATGCATTTGAAAATTAAGGGATTTCAGCTTCACAGGAAATACAGACTCTATCCATTATACCTATCATTTTGTTCTTATGGGCAGAGCTCCTGAAATAGCAACAGTCCATGAGGGGGGTGGGAAGCGATATGACCCTTGGCAACCCTCCTACCAGTTGTGAATGGAGCAGAACATTGTGTGTTGGGCGATGAACTCAATGCTGAGAATTCCAAAGATCTGGGCCCACAATACCAAAGGCACAACTGCATATCCTCCAACTTTGATTCAGAGGAAAATAGGGACACTCCCCCTCACTTGTCAGTGTGTCCTCCCCCTATAGTTCAGCCTGTGATTTGGGGGTGACATTGCCGCTTTCTCTCTTTTAAAAATTATATTTTATTAAATTTTCAAACGTTTAACATATACACTCTAAGACATAATAAATTTGTATTTTGTTTAGTTGACTTCCCACCCCGTTTTCCATGGTGTTTTTATTTCTCCCTCTCTGCTGCAATAATTTCTAATTACTTCTGTTGCTCATAGTTCAAATCTTGCTTGTTGAGTTCATCACTATAGTATTTCTTTAAGTAATTTACAAAAGGCTTCCATTCTTCCACAAAACCATCGTCATTAGGTTCTCTTATTTTGACTGTTAGCTTTCCCAATTCCTCATAGTCCATCATCTTCTTTATTCTTTGGTGGGAACTTCTTCCAACCTTGCCTCTGCTTTCTCGTCTAGTGCATGGCGTAGGTGGCAGTTCTCTAAGTGGACACCCTCTGCCTTCTGATTTTGCCAAGCGGACTCCCTCCCCTTCCACCTCGCCTTCCAGGACATCTGTCCCATCCACCTTTCCCACCCAAGGCCAGGTTCACTTGTGTGGCTTGTGATTGGACAAGGATTTTGCCTTTGCTAGTGCCCCTTCCCCTACAGTCCCCCTACACATGCCCTAGCCTTACTTTCTCCCAGATCTTTGCTGCTGTGTACTCCTCTCAGCTCGCTGCCTAGCCCTTGGTGTGTCCCCACAACCATGTGGAGGCAGCTGGTGCATTGCACTCTCAGGAGTACAAGGGGATGGAGGCACCCGGTGGCACCCTAAAGAGTTTGATGGTTACTTCTCCATCCTTCCCTGCCTTGTTCAGCACATCTCCTGCACCATGTGTGCCTTGAGGAGGCACCCTGCTGGAGTGCACCACCACTGCCACAGCCAAAGGTTGCAGGGCCCAAATCCAGGGTGTCCCAATTAAATCGGGACAGCTGTTGGGTATGCAACTGTGTACTTCCAAAACATGGGCAATTTGGACTGTGGTTTGTGTATGACTGTGGGGTGTGTGTGTTGGGGTTGGGAAAAAGATTCAACTGCTCAAAGCTGTGCTTGATGAATTTGGCATCCTGTTGGGAGTGGGGAATGAGTGGTGCTACCACCTTAAGAATATCACAACAGCCTGATGGATCAGGCCCATAGCACATCCAGTTCTCACAGGGGCCAACCCCAAAGCAGGACCTGAGCACAAGAGCCCTCTCCCCTCTTGTGGTTTCCAGCAACTGGGATTCAGAAGCATCGCTGTCTCCAACTGTGAAGGCAAAATCATAGCCATCATGGCTAATAGCCTGGATTAGCGGATTAGCGCTATTAGCGGCTTTTAGTGGCTTATCGGCTTAGCGGATAAGCGGTTTAGAAAAAGGGGGGGGGGGGAAGGAAAAAAACCCGCAGGAACTCGCAAGACATTTTCGTCTTGCGAAGCAAGCCCATAGGAAATTCGTTTTGCGAAGCACCTCCAAAACGGAAAACTCTTTCGTCTAGCGAGTTTTCCGTCTTGCGAGGCATTCGTCTTGCGGGGCACCACTGTAAGTCCTTTTAAAAAAATCTGTCTTGAGTTTTAGGACCGTCTTTCTGGGGTGGGCCAACTCAGGTTTTATTGATCTAGGAAAGCCTGGCGACTTTCCAAACACAGAGAGGCGGTGAGCAAACAGACCTTTTAAAGAGCTGGGAGTATCCCTGGGCTCAAAGGTCCACTGCAGGAGACTCCACAAAACCCTTGTGTTTAATAATAATAATAATAATAATAATAATAATAATAATAATGGTAATAATAATAATAATAATTTATACCCCGCCCATCTGGCTGGGTTTCCCCAGCCACTGTGGGTGGCTTCCAGCAGAATATTTAAATACAACAGTCTATTAAACATTAAAAACTTCCCTAAGCAGGCTGCCTTCAGATGTCTTCTAAAAGTCTGGTAGTTTTTCTCTTTGACTTCTGGTGGGAGGGCGTTCCACAGGGCGGGTGCCACTACTAAGAAGGCCCTCTGCCTGGTTCCCTGTAACCTCACTTCTCGCAGCGAGGGAACCGCCAGAAGGCTCTAGGCATGGACCTCAGTGTCCTGGCAGAACGATGGGGGGTGGAGACGCTCCTTCAGGTATATATACAGGACCAAGGCCGTTTAGGGCTGTAAAGGTCAGCACCAACACTTTGAATTGTGCTCAGAAATGTACTGGGGGCCAATGTAGGTTTTTCAAGACCAGTGTTATGTGGTCTCGGTGGCCGGTCCCAGTCACCAGTCTACTGCCGCAGTTTGGATTAGTTTTAGTTTCTGGGTCACCTTCAAAGGTAGCCACACAGAGTCCAAGCGAGAGATAACTAGAGCATGCACCACTCTGGTGAGACAGTCTGCGGGCAGGTAGGGTCTCAGCCTGCGTACCAGATGGAGCTGGTAAACAGCTGCCCTGGACACAGAATTGACCTGTGCCTCCATGGACAGCTGTGAGTCCAGAATGACTCCCAGGCTGTGCACCTGGTCCTTCAGGGGCACAGTTACCCCATTCAGGACCAGGGAGTCCTCCACACCTGCCCGTCCCGTCCCCCAAGAGCAGTACTCTGTCTTGTCAGGATTCAACCTCAATTTGTTAGCCGCCATCCATCCTCCAACCGCATACCTACCCCCCCTTTACTTTCCCTTCTTGGAAGTCCTTTTTTGATAAGCTAAGGAGGTGCAGTATCTATATGCTGTAGCCTCCACAGAAGCTGCTGCTTTGTGGACACAAGGCTGCAATGAGGCTGTTAAACTGGAGTCTGTCACTCAGGAGTCTCCATGGAAAGGTTACTCTGTACCTGAAAATGTGCACCTTTCATTAACTTGGCTGCTTTGCAAGTACATTCTGGGAAAAACAACAACAACAACGATACACTTGTGGTGTTGGTGAAAGTAAGGCTGGTGAGGGAATTAGAGCTCATTTCAGAAAAAGCAATGCCTGGGTAGTGACTTCTGTTTGGTTATAAACTTCTTGCTTTTTTCAGGCACCTGCTGAGACTGTACTGCTATTAGCTTGAATGAAGTTCTCTTCTTTACTCTCAGGATTCTGCAGGAAAATCTATAAAAGCTGATATGCACTAATTAATTGCCTTATTGTCTTTTGGGAAATGGATCATTTGGCTTTGTTGCAACACAGCAAAATAGTTTGTAGAAGTCATTTCTCGGGGAGGGGAGACACACACAAATGAACAACAATATACTCCAACAACCAAAATTTTGCCTTTTTTAATTGTATTTGGAGCAACAAGAGAATCCAAGATTACAAAAAAGGGAGATCTGAACAACAGCATGAAACTTGCCCTGGTGTGGTGTGGTGCGATTGATTTACCCTTTCTTGAAACCAAGAAGACAGAAACAAGAGGTTTAATTTTTTGTCTTTTATCAGTATACTCTGCTGGACTGCCCTGCCTGTGCACCAGAAGTCCCCTGCCTCTTCCTGATTCATGAGCAGAGATAGATGCAATTTTAAGACATCCTGTGAGGTGGGGTGGTCTCTGGCTCCTGAGCATCAATGCCTTTGCAGAGGGATCAAATGTGTTTTTGCTTTTTGTTTCGAAAGGTGCCATTCACCAGAGGATGGTCCTAGTGCACACCCAGCTCATTTCCAGTGTCCCTGGTGGTAGCACCCAGGGTTGCCTTAAATGTGCATAATTCTGTGCAGTGCTGCTGTGAGTGTCCAATGATGGCTCTAGAACAGGGGCTACCAAATTCTCCCAGTATGAGAAGCTTCACTTGTTGCTAGCTTCAGGTTTCTCTTTTTTGCAATGTTAGTTAAAGACAAGTGGCCGAAGTTGGACACTCAACTTCATGGCAAGCCTTGCTGAAGGACTCACAGCGGGGCTGGCATATGCTCTGAGGCCCCCAAGAGACAGAGCAAAAGAGGAACATAGGAAGCTGCCTTGTCACTGAGTTAGACCATTGGGTCCATCTAGCTCAGTATTGTCTACACTGACTGGGCAGCAGCTCTCCAGGGTTTCATCTAGGACATAGCTTTCCAAACTTTTCTTGTTGGTGACACACTTTTTAGACACGAATCATTTCATGGCACAGTAATTCAGTTTTACTACCAAACCGGAGGTTAAACTAACCCATTTCCAGCTCTTGGAGGAGTGTGGGGGAGCGTTCGTGTGACACACCTACACACTGCAGCCAACACACTAACGTGTCGTGACACAGTTTGGAAAGCTCTGATCTAGAGGGTCTCTCCTAGCCCTACCTGAAGGTGCCATTAGGGATTGAACCAGGGGCATTCTGCAGGCAAAACAGGTGCTCTACCCACTAAGCCACAACTCTTCCCCAGGTGGCTGGCTCTTATTCCTGTCATTATTTGCAACAGACCCACTTAGCATCCCTTGAAGCTGAGATCAAATACCCACACACCACACCCGCCCATTGTGTCTGTTTATTACGCGGTTATACATTTCAGCTGCTCTGCTGATTCTGATGTTCCTGTAGATTCACAAGCTTATTTAGCTGCATAAACAGACTACAATTCTATTTACCTCCTTTTGCAAATAACTCCCTGCACCCCCCACAAAATCATACAAAGTTCTTATGGACTAGCAGCCCAACACTTCCTCCAATTTCCCCAGCGTATCAAATTATACATAAACACATAAAGAGGCAAATGGATAGAAATCATCTCTCCTTGCTGTTCAAAAGCACCACAATTTTATAGAATGTCTCTGAAGTCCAGCCTGCTATCTCAGAAGGCCCAGTGGAGATGTTTGTAGCAGGCATAGCAACACCCTGCAGCAGTGGTTCACAACTGATGGTCTGCAGACCCCAGGGTGTCTGCGTAACCCACCCAGGGGGTCTGTGGCACATTCACATAACAAAAACTACCACAGAGATATCAAAATTTTCAAAAGTAGGGAGTCCATGGCTTGGCTTTTGAGAAATGGAGTGCACAGTACTTAGCTAATTGGGAACCACTGACACAGAGGAAATGCCGGCTGGCCTGGGTCTCTCTGAAGGGGAATGTGACGTCTGCAAAGAGAAGGAGGGGAGAAGAAGGAAAACGGCACCTTCTGCCCCCTAAAAAGCAAGGGGAGGCTTGGACTGGACAGGGTCCTCCTCACACGTATGCGCATGAGCAATGGGGCATCTTAGAGGGCCCCCTTACCTACTCCCTGGCCCTGTAAACCTGGTTGTATCATGCCCACTCAACCCTATAGATGAAGCACGATCACAGCCCAAGCATTGCATCTTCCTAAGGAGGCCACAGACATCTCCCTGCCTACTCCCAATCCATCCAGGGCACCTTTGTTTTGTTTCCAAAGTGCAAAGTTCTCCCACACAAATTTAGCTGGCAGTCTATCTTGATTCCTAGATTCTTAGGGACATTTGGCTGCAGTATCTTTGCCTTCTGAGATACGAGTTGGGTTTTGGAGATGTTCCATAAAAGAAGTGCCTCACTGATGGATGAAGCCCATCTAGCAGCCAAATGCTTATAAAAACCTAGGAATCTAGACAGACTGCCTCTGGACCTAGAGGTTCCATAACAGCACCAGAGGAGAACTGCTAGGTCAGGCCAAGGGCCAATCTCATTCAGCACCCTCTTCTCACAGTGGCCAGGCAGACAGTATTCTACAATTGTGGGTTGTAACAAAATTGGCAACTGGGTCCAGTGTTGCCAGTGCACACATTAGTAAATTTCAAAGGGCAAAAAAAGGGGTGAAATTAACTCTCCCTTCACCCCCACCCCCCAATTAAGGCAGGCAAGAGTAAGTGCATTTGTTCCAATGCTGGTGGACAACATTGCATAAAGACTTATCACAATACACATCCCCCCTCCCCAGCATGCATACAAGTATGTGATTTATGAAAACAGGACCCTATTCTTTCCCCCATTTTAAATAAGCATTCTATGGGTAAAAAAAAGATAGAAAAAAAGGTTGCAATGATGAACAAAAATAGCTTAGACTCTACAGTATAAGGTGCTTCAATCTCCTGTAGTAACTCAGTTCAGGGCGCGGGATGGTCTCCACCCACCTCAAAAAAAAAAGAAGGCATGGTATTTTTTAAGTGCAGAAAACATAATTCTTAAAATACACAGAATCACCCCCCAAAAAAGAAAACAAAAACCCAACCAGCTCCATGATGGAGAGATATTGTCCTCAAAGTTGTTTCCCCAACTAGAGTCAAAATACTCAAGATCTTTCTTTGCTTCCAGTGGAAGAGAGCTTGAGACATGTCTCTATGAAAGAACATCCGAGCTGCAACTTCCAAGTGCCTCCAAGGAAGGGCCTTACTCTGCTTTCGCAGAAGCTGAAGGATATAAGAAACAATACTTTTTACTACCTGCTACACTTACGGATTGGGGCAATCAAATAGATGGGGACAGGGGGTACCTGGCTTTGCTGCGGTCCCCCAAAAAGGGGGGGGGCTACATCCTGTGAAGCCTGGCAGGAAGTGCAGGGTGCTGCAGGGGGTTGAACTCTACAGCTCTATGATTTTATCAGAAGGTGAGGAGGAGGAGTCTGTGTGGATTGGTCTGTGCCACAGTGAGTTTAAAGACTAAACTAGGGCAACTTTCACAAAATAGAACATATGCAAGCATAATTTTTTTAAAAAAAATCACAGAATAATAATAACAACAACACATAAACTGCATAATAAAAGTAAGGATTGAAGGCTAAGACATAGTCAATGCTTTTGGTATTTCTCAAGCTCCCCCCCCTTTTAAAAAACTGTAGTCGGTTGTAAATAAACCAGAGCAAGTAAATGCTCAATTTCCCATCACCACCACCATTTCTAACCCCCCCCCCCACTTTTTACATTGTATTCATTACAGGTATTTTGAATCAATCTCTCTTCAAAACATAGTCAGGATCCAAAGATCCCTCAGGGGCTCTAGGGCAGAGGTGGGCAGAGGTTGCCCTGCAGTCTTCAATGCCACCCAAAGCATCCTTCTGCATAGCGAGTCTTGCACAAATCTAGTTATAGCAACAAAATGCAAAGAATCAGAGGGGGCTGGAAAGTTCACTGTGCCCACTTCTGTAGGTTAGAGGCTACCACACCAGGTGCGTGAAGTTGTTGACTATATACATGTGAGATATATTCATTGCCACTTCCCACAACTTGGTTTGAGTCTCTTAAGATGTTGGGGAACTCTTGGCCACTTTTGAAGAACATGAAGCAGTTCTCTGGCATGCAGTCTTGCTCTGCATGACTGGATGCCCAGCTGACCTTTCCAAGAGATTTGAACCCCCAGAAGGGGAAAAGGCTTAAAATGAGATATATGGTACCACCACAACCTACATGTTTAATTTGTGTGATTTCAACCTAAGCTGGCCAGCTGAAATTGTGCAAATTAAACGCATGAAAGGAAGAGAGCTCAAAAACTCTTTCTGTGCAGGATTTTCCCAGCACAGAAAGAGATTTTAAGCTCTCTGCCTAGCTTACTGGGTTCTGGGAAGTTCTTGCATGGAGACTGGGATGCTTTCTCTCTAGACATCTTGCAAGATTTGCAAGAGCCTTCCAAAGCCTGGTGAGCAAAGCAGAGAGCTTAAAAGCTCTTTGCCTTGTTAAGGGGGTAAGACCTGTTCAGCATATCAGCTCCAGAAGGTAATCTTCCTCTCACAGGAGCAGCTTGAGCATACATTCTTATATATGCGCCATCTCCAGAATGCAACCCCTGTGCAAATTGTGAGTTACCTGTGCGTGTGCGTGCAAACCATGCAAGTTCCCCACGGCTAACTCTATTGCAGGCAAACAAGTGAAAATGAGTCAACTTGAAAGAACGTGAGTCAACAAATGGAACTTCATGATGACACATGTATCCTTCCTAAAGCTTTCTCAGAGGTTTCACTACTAGGCACAATGTGTGGGGCCCAGTGGGGCATCTGGGTGGCCACTGTGGGGCCAGGATACTGGGCTAGATGGGTCCATATTGGACTGAACCAAGAGGCTCTTCTGATGCTCTTGTGGACTCTCCAGGCACAGAGTCTATCTGTACTGCTAGATCCTTAAGGGCATTTGGCTACTCTGAGAACAGGAGACTGGACTAGGTGAGCCTGATCCAGCAGCCAGGCTCGTCTGATGTCTATTTCCAGTGCTTTGTCCATCACCTGTCCATTTCCCACTTTTTTGTTCCTAAGGACCACAAAGAGGTCCACATCCACATGCTGCATTTGTAAGAAAAACAGCTTGATGGAAAGAGCAGAATGATTTTTTAACCAGCACTGCTGAACATCATGGGAGGGGTGTGTGTGTGTTGTTGTTTCTGCATCAAGTAACCATGGCCAAATTAAGGTGCTGCATTGTCACTTCTCAATGTTCTGTCATCTCTTGAAGCACCTGGCCAAGCCAACCCTTTTGCAGCATCCTCAAAACCCTGCAATATGAAAACCCCTCAAGGTGCAAACAGAGTAAGATTTCTAAGCTGCTTCCTGACCTCCCCTCCAAAAGCAGCAAAGTTTCTCAACAGTCTGCACAGTAAAAGAAAAGCCCATCTTCTAAACATATTTCAATAAAACTGCAGGTGACATCACTGAAAATAATCAAACCAAATCAAGCTTTGCAGAGCCACATTATTAAAATGACCACTGCCCAGAGTATTCCCATGGCTGCTGCTTTTTTTTGAGGGAGGGAGGTAGGAGTAGGATAATGGCTAACAGTCATTTTAAAAATGCATCACTGCAAAGTGCAACTTTACTACCGTTGCTTCTGAAAGGTATGCAAGATCCGTCACAATTTGCCAGGCCATTGTTGAACAAGGGAGGCAGGTGAAACTGCTCATGGCAGTAGGAGCGGAGCCTTAAGCCATTTTTAGAATTAAAGACAAGCAAGTTATCACTACCTAAATAAAGATTGTGAGCTAGAGAATCACAATCCACATCCAAAAATCAAAGGAGTCAAACAATTTGTGATTATTTTCTTGTGATGCCAGGGATGAACAGAATAGGGTTGGGAGATAAAACTGATGGTTGAGAAACAGGATAATTGTGAGTGGCATTCTTAGGAGAACCAATGAGCTTTTAACACATACTCAGTTCAGCCATTCTAGGACATGACCTGGAACAATACCTCCCCCCCCCACATATAATTCTTTCTGAAAAAATCAGAAGACAACAGCTCAGAATCTATTTGTGTCATCCTGTGAGATTCTCTGGCCAGGGACTGCTCTAGGATAGCTTATTGAAACTGAGGGCCCTTCTTCCCACAACCAAGGAAAGTTTCTAAGGTTTGTTTGACTCCCCATTACTCCTTTAGACGAATGGCAGTCTCAACTACAGAAATCACAAAAATGAAAAGCGCATCCCCATCCCAATACATGTTCTCTTTACAATGTACCACAATGTTATTAAAAAAGATAATGAAAACACAAGTTCTTCCCCAGTGGAGTGGGTTAGGACCATAGTTATGTGCAGTTTCTCAGGAACCCCAAAGGGGCATCAGAGTCCTTGTTTCACTTGGCTTGGGTTCTGAGGCCCTCGCCCACCACGCTCTCCAAGGAAAAGTCTTCCAAGAGGGTCTTTAGGTGCCTCTGACTTTTGGGAAGCAGAGCTGGGAGGAGGGATGTTGGTGTAGGTGACAAAAGCAGCTGGATGGAGGCCCTCTGAGCACTGCAGAGCTGCCTTTTTTGAGGAGAGTGTCCTTCGTGATGGAGAAACAAAAACAAAAAATGCTCAAAACTGGAATGTGCTCACATTCATTGGGTGACTTTTTTAAAGTTTTGGCTCATGGTCCACAGAAAGAAAAGGAAGTAAGAAAAAAGGATTGCACTGTAAAACAGCCCTCTGTAACCTTCAGGGCACCAGGAGGGTTCAGCACTACCCTCCAGCTCCTCTTAATGCTTTGTGTCATTTTTCATGAGCACAAGAACAGCACTGTTTGGATTTGGGCACTTTGTGTCAGGTAAATGCTGCTGTAAGGGCCTCAGAGTTAATTGGAGAGGCACACTGAACAGCAGCCGAATCTGAGGCAGTGGCTTGTGGCCCGTAGTATAGGAACGTGATGAGGACTGAGACTAGTTCACATGCAGAAATGTGGCCCTGGGGAATCTGAGTCCGTGTGATGCCTGCAGCTGTGACGGCACACACACTTTTTTTTTTTTGCAGTTGTATGATTCCACTACATTCTCTCCTCCATATGATTTTGAGTCCAGTTCTCCCTTCCTGTCCTCATATATGCTATTGAAATCCTCCTGCATCTTAAGAGTGAGACTCGCAACATAATGGGGAAAAAGCACACTGCACAGAAAAGTTAAGAGTTGATCAAAAAACTGTTAAAAAATAAAAATAAAATCACCCACTCCCCAAAAATGAAGTTCTTCCCACTCCCAGGATCTGATTTGAGCAACCTGCTTGTCATCTTGGATTCTGGTTTTGTTTAAAAAGAGAGAATAAAACAGCAATGAAGGGAACACCCAAAACACAATGTGTGTGTGTGTTTTGCCAGACTTCCCATCGTGGTACAGGGCCACAGAAGCCATTGTGGGAAATGCAGAAGCCCAAGAATGTAAACAAGTGCCGCCTGGCACCATGCCACAACACCAAATTAAAAATATATATAAGAACAGGAAAGAGAAGTAGAGAAGGTGAAGGGTTTGCACGCACACACATATGCTGGGCTGTTTCAAAACAGGCCGGAGAAAGCTCCCACTTGAAAAGGGAATTCCCCCAGGTGGGGAGTCACTGAAACTGAAAAGAATCCCAGCAGGTTAGTTCTGTTTTTGTTATTACTGTATATCTTTGTAGCGTATACAGTATTCCAAGGCACTGCAGTGCAAAAATAACAGGCAAGTGAAGGCTGGACAAGGTCGGCAGCTTCCAGGGCCTTGGCCGCAAAGGGCTCCTCCCTTCCTGTGTCTCCCTCGCTCCATCACTGTGTGTGGAAGTAGATGGGCTTCACCTTCCCAGAGAGGATCTTGGGGACTTGCACCGAGATGATCTCTGCCATCATTTCTGGGTAATCCACACTGACCATGTGGGACTTGACCAGGAGGTCGAATGTAAACTGGTGCAGCTCTCGGGCAATCTAGGAAAGAGGAAAGAGAGAAGGTGATGTCACTTTATAGTGATGTGGGTTTTCGAGGGAGGAAGTATGCATGATGCCCTGAGTCCCTTCCAGTTCTTGGGTTCCTGTATCGGAGGTAGGTGGAAGGTATGAGAACAAGCTCAACAAACCAGCCCCTTTTGTCTAGGCAATAGCTGTGACTAAGTAGTTAAGCACCAGGATCAGCATCCCAAAAGGATGAGCTGGGCTACAAGAGCTGTGACTAAGGGACGGGGCCTTTCAGGCCTGGGGGGGAGGGGAGGTTTTCCTCCACCCCCCTCACCTAGAACAAGAGATGGTGTTTGGTGTGAGCTGGGCAGAAAGCAGGATGGAAGATGGAGACATGATTGATTTGAGCTGGATCTAAGACTGTGACTAATGGAGAAGAAAGAACGTTTGGAGTGTTAATGCTGTGAGCCATTCCGGCCTGTGCTCAGATTGTATATTTTTGCAACTGAAAACATATATCCTAAAGACACCACAGTCTCCACTGAACTTCATTCCAAGGAAACTGAACCCTTGGCAAGCATCTGCAACCTCTGGAATCTCTCACCACTTGGAGATTGGAGTGGCATGTAACAATTTTATACATTGGTACCATTTCTGCATAGACAAACAAGGCATGCAGGCACCTTCTCCTGTTCTTAGGAATAACCACCAGGTAGTACTTCCTAGGTGGTACTGAGGCACCCTGGGAGCAACTTTGACTACGGCAGGCTGGAATCTAGGTGTGTTTTTTTTTTGTTATTGGCTCCTGTGAGAACAGGATGCTGGGCTGGGTGGGCCACTGGCCTAATCTAACAGGGCTCTTACATTCTGGTGTGCATGCACACAGAAAGGTGCCTTATGGTGAGACAGCCCATCTGGTATCTTTACACTGACTAGCTGTGGCTTTCCAGGGTTTCAAGCAGGGAGTTTCTCTCTGGAGCTCTACCTGGGAGATGCTGGAGACTGACCCTCTGCAGTAAAAAGCGGGTGCTCTGTCTCTGAGCTGTTAAGTGGGATGCATCTGTCAGTTCTGATTTTTCTCTGTTCCTCACTTTCCCAACCTTAAGTTCAGTCTGCCCCACTTCTGCATCAGTCTGCTTTTTTTTTAAGCTTATGCCAAAATAATTGTACACAAATTCTCATGCACGCTTCTCCTAATATTCTTACGCAATGTGGCCTAATGCGTTTATTTATTCTTCTTTGATGCATATTTTGGTGTGCTATTTCAAACATGTATTTTATATGCCTTCCATCAGCTTCGGCTGGTGGCCCAGCTACGCCCTTATCTGGACAAGGTTAGCCTAACTACTGTGGTCTATGCTCTGGTAACCTCAAGGTTAGATTACTGCAATGCATTATACATAGGGCTGCTTCTGGAAACTTCAGCTAGTGCAAAATTCAGCAGCCAGGTTGCTCACTGGGGCAAGAGACTTTGAGCATATTACATTGATCCTGGTCTGACTGCACTGGCTACCAATTAGTTTCCAGGCCTAATTCAAAGTTCAGTTTTTGATCTATAAAGTCTTAAATAACTCAAGGGTCACCTCTTTCCATATGAACCTACCCTGACCCTGAGATAATCTTTTGAGGCCCTTCTTTGTGTGCCTCCTCCACAAGAGGTCTGGAGGGTAGCAACACGAGACCGGGCCTTTTCTGCAGTGGCTCCCCATTTTTTGTTTTTAATGTTGTGATTTTATCCTGTGAACCATACTGAGACCTGTGGGTATAAGGCGGTATACAAATTTAATAAATAATAAAAATAACAAATACTTTGACATTGGCAGCCTGAGGGTTAAGGAATGTTTCCCTGCATGTGTACTAGATCTGAAATAAAATAATAATAATAATAATAATAATAATAATAATAATAATAATGTTGTTTATACCCTGCACATTCTGTGTGGCATCCAGCAAGATATAAAAAATAATAAAATGTCAGACATTAAAAACTTCCCTTCAGATGTTTTCTAAAAGTTGTGTAATTCTTTATCTCCCTCACATCTGATGGGAGGGTGTTCCACAAGGAGGGCGCCACTGCCAAGAAGAACCTCTGCCTGGTTCCTTGCAATTTTACATTTTGCAGTGAGGGAACTGCTAGAAGACCCTCGGAGCTGGACCTCAGTGTCTGGACTGAATGATGGAGGTGGAGACGATCCTTCAGGTATACTGGGCTGAGGCCATTTAGGGCTTTAAAGTCAGCCTCCCACAAACATCTTTCTCTTTGATGGCACAGTTCTCTCTTGGAGGAAATGACTGTGAGGTCACAGTGACTTTCTGCAGATTTGCTTCCAGTGCTTGTTTTTACAGGTTTGTTGGCGTTTTGTTTTCCTCTCCCTGCACTCCCCCACCCCACAAGTTCAACAGCAGATTCTGTGGAGTTTTGATCAAAAGATTAACAAAAGATCTTGCCATGTGTGTGGCTAACCCTCTTTCTCTTCCCTTCTCCTCTTACTTACAGGCTGCACAGAGTCTAGGAGCTTGGTGAGCTGGTAGAAACGGCGGGAGCAGGAGGTAGGGTTCTTTCTCTTGCAAGCAATGATGCGATCAAGTTCCTTGATGTAGTTCATCCGAAGTTCGTCAAAGAACTTCTGGTTCTTCAGCCCGTCCACTGGAACTGGTGCATGTAGAAAGAGAGGAACAATTGTCAATGTACAGTATGGTTGTGCCTTGTGTGCATGTTACTTTCCAAGACGGCGCTTATTTGCAAAACTGTGCCCACTTGAACCACCTGCTTGGAACCACCCCGTGAGAGTATCTTTATCTTTTGGGAGTTGTGTGCCAAGTGCGCCTGGCCCCTCTCCCAGCAAGGCAGAGAGCTTTTAAGTTCTCCACCTTGCTTACCAGGCTCTGGGAGGCTCTGATGTAATCTTGCAGGTAAGCCTGAGTAAGCAAGATCTTGTGAGAGCATCCCAGAGCTCAGTAAGTAAGTATTGAGAGCTTAAAATCACTTTCCATGTTGGGAGAACCAGGTGCAAAAGGAGCTTTTAAGCTCTCAAAGCTCTCTACCTTGTATGCATTTAATTTTGCGGGATTTCAACCATCTGGCTTTCAAAACCACACATGCTTGAAATTGCATAAGTTAATCACATGCAAGATGGGATGGAATTTTGGTGCATAATGATGCTGGTGGTAATAATAGTGGCTGCAGTAGTAAGAGAAAGGATTTTGTCAGACAGAGTGGTTGTCAGAATAAAATGATGAAGGAGGTTTAATCACACCACCTTAAATTATTGAGAATCAGTGTGGTGTGGTGGTTGGAGTGTTGGACTAGGACTAGGAAGAGACCAGGGTTCAAATCCCTACTCAGTAGTGAAGTTTACTAGGTGACCTTGGGCTGGTCACTGCCTCTCAGTTTAACCTACCCCACAGGATTGTTGTGGGGATTAAATGAGGAGGTGGAGAGTCATGTGCACCACCATGAACTCTTTGGAGAAGAAGGGGGGAAATAAATGCAATAAATAAGTAAAAATTAATAAAATAATAGTTGATTAAAATACTCTGTGTGTGCAGTATAGCAGTCTTCTGCTATGTATCTCTGACCATCTATCAGGGATAGGGCTAGATGACCCTTGGGAGGTCCCTTGCAACTCTACAATTCTTTTATTCTTTTTTGAAAGAAAGGGAGAAGGAAATAAAAATGTCCCCATGAAAAAAATGTGTCTTACTAATACTGAAGAGGAGCAGAGCTTTCATGCAGAGGAATTCTTGGGGAGTGATTTGAAGCCATCCAAACTCTTGGGAGAGATGCCGCATCCTGACGCACTGACTGTACATTCTGGATTTGTGCATCCGGTACCTGGGAGGAGGAGGAGATAATTAGCAAATGCCAGCAGGAAACTGAAAAGAGAATCAGTGATCAATTCGGCAAATGGATCTTTCTTGCTTGTTGGAAGATTCAGGAAGGATAAAAAGAAAGGACTTCTTCACACAGCACATAGTTAAACTGTGTAACTTGCTCCCTCATGAGGCAGTGATGGCCACCAACTTGTATGGCTTTAAAAGAGGATTACAGAAATTCATAAAGGCTGTGCTCTGCCTCCACAGTCAGAGGCTGGACTGCTTTTGAATCCTAGATGCTGGGAACCACAGAAGGGGAGACAGCTCCTGTGCTCAAATCCTGCTTGGTAGTTTCCTACAATGGGCATATAGTGTCAACTGTAAGAATAGGATGCTAGATTAGATAGGCCACTGGCCTGATCTAGCAGGCTCTTCTTATGTTCTTAAAATAAAGATTGCACCCCCAGCCTCCACCACACTGGCTGGAAATCTATCTCTGCTGCAGTCTTAAGAGCAACCTGTCCTGGAATCAAGGAATGAGAACATTGCTAAACAGGAGGATAGAGGGAAGTTATTCTAAGGAGCTCATGACCTTCTTGATGCCTTGGGGAAAACATCACTCCCAAGAATTTGCAATCATTAAAGAATGCAATGCAATTATTTGGTGTGCAAGCCATCAGAACAGGGCACATTTCTTGATTACTTCCATCAGCACAAACTTTTGATCCTTCTCAATGACCCAAGAAGACGTGCAAAGCCCTGTCTGGGTCTGCCTTCTGGTTGTTGCTGCAAACACTAGCTGATATCAAGGAAGGGAATGGGAAAGGGTTGGTTAATGCTGTTCTGCTACCATTCTGCATCAATAAATTAATATTTAAACTGCAGATCCCACTGTGGTGCTGCTGGCAGCAAGGGGCTTTCCTTGTTCAGTTTATCCCTGCTGGGTTTAATTGCTAAATGAGCTGTATGTGTATTTTCTGCACAATTTGAGTAGGAAGTCAAAGGATGGAGGGCCCAAAAGTTATTGATACACACTTATAGTCAGACACAAGGATTTGAGATTTTTAGATCTGGTCCTAACCAATGTTGATGACCTGGTAAGTGGGGTAGAAGTGGAAGGATCATTAGGCGCGAGTGATCATGCTCTTCTGAAGTTTACTATACAGCGGAAAGGAGCAGCCAAGCATACTAGGACTCAATTTCTCGACTTTAAGAAAGCCGACTTCATAAAACTTAGGGAAGTGCTGGGTGAGATCCCATGGACAGTAATACTAAAAGGAAAGGGAGTTCATGATGGCTGGGAGTTTGTTAAGAGGGAGATAGTAAAAGCACAACTTCAGGCAATACCAATGAGACGGAAACATGGAAGGTGCCTAAAGAAGCCAGGGTGGCTATCTAAAGAACTTTTAACTGAGTTAAGATTAAAAAAAGGATGTGTACAAAAAATGGAAAAGGGGGGAAACCACCAAAGAGGAATTCAAACAAATAGCCAGCACGTGTAGACACAAAGTCAGAAAAGCTAAAGCACAGAATGAACTCAGGCTTGCTAGAGAGGTTAAAAGCAACAAAAAAGGCTTTTATGGGTATGTTCGTAGCAAAAGGAAGAACAAAGAAACAGTAGGGTCACTCAGAGGAGAAGATGGTGAAATGCAAACAGGGGACACAGAAAGGGCTGAACTCCTCAATGCCTTCTTTGCCTCAGTCTTCTCTGATAAAGAAAACAATGCCCGACCTGAAGAATTTGGAGCAAATGATTCAGCAGAGGAAACACAGCCCAGAATAACTAAGGAGATAGTACAAGAATACTTGGCTAGTCTAGATGTATTCAAGTCTCCAGGGCCAGATGAACTGCATCCAAGAGTATTAAAAGAACTGGCAGATGTGATTTCAGAACCACTGGCAGTCATCTTTGAGAATTCCTGGAGAACAGGCGAAGTCCCGGCAGACTGGAGGAGGGCAAATGTTGTCCCTATTTTCAAAAAGGGGGAAAGAGAGGACCCAAATAATTACTGCCCAGTCAGTCTGACATCAATACCAGGGAAGATTCTGGAGCAGATCATTAAGCAAACAGTCTGTGAGCACCTAGAAAGGAATGCTGTGATCACCAATAGTCAGCATGGATTTCTGAAAAATAAGTCATGTCAGACTAACCTGATCTCGTTTTTTGACAGAATTACAAGCCTGGTAGATGAAGGGAACGCAGTGGATGTAGCCTACCTTGATTTCAGCAAGGCATTTGACAAGGTGCCCCATGATATTCTTGTAAAGAAGCTGGTAAAATGCGGTCTTGACTATGCTACCACTCAGTGGATTTGTAACTGGCTGACTGACCGAACCCAAAGGGTGCTCATCAATGGTTCCTCTTCATCCTGGAGAAGAGTGACTAGTGGGGTGCCACAGGGTTCTGTCTTGGGCCCGGTCTTATTCAACATCTTTATCAACGACTTGGATGATGGACTCAAGGGCATCCTGATCAAATTTGCAGATGACACCAAACTGGGAGGGGTGGCTAACACCCCAGAGGACAGGATCACACTTCAAAACGACCTTGACAGATTAGAGAACTGGGCCAAAACAAACAAGATGAATTTTAACAGGGAGAAATGTAAAGTATTGCACTTGGGCAAAAAAAATGAGAGGCACAAATACAAGATGGGTGACACCTGGCTCGAGAGCAGTACATGTGAAAAGGATCTAGGAGTCTTGGTTGACCACAAACTTGACATGAGCCAACAGTGTGACGCGGCAGCTAAAAAAGCCAATGCAATTCTGGGCTGCATCAATAGGAGTATAGCATCTAGATCAAGGGAAGTAATAGTGCCACTGTATTCTGCTCTGGTCAGACCTCACCTGGAGTACTGTGTCCAGTTCTGGGCACCACAGTTCAAGAAGGACACTGACAAACTGGAACGTGTCCAGAGGAGGGCAACTAAAATGGTCAAAGGCCTGGAAACGATGCCTTATGAGGAACGGCTAAGGGAGCTGGGCATGTTTAGCCTGGAGAAGAGGAGGTTAAGGGGTGATATGATAGCCATGTTCAAATATATAAAAGGATGTCACATAGAGGAGGGAGAAAGGTTGTTTTCTGCTGCTCCAGAGAAACGGACACAGAGCAATGGATCCAAACTACAAGAAAGAAGATTCCACCTAAACATTAGGAAGAACTTCCTGACAGTAAGAGCTGTTCGACAGTGGAATTTGCTGCCAAGGAGTGTGGTGGAGTCTCCTTCTTTGGAGGTCTTTAAGCAGAGGCTTGACAACCATATGTCAGGAGTGCTCTGATGGTGTTTCCTGCTTGGCAGGGGGTTGGACTCGATGGCCCTTGTGGTCTCTTCCAACTCTATGATTCTATGATTCTATGAGATCAGCAGTTCCTAAACATCTTGGAGTGGGGGCACTGCCTGGTTCTGTGAATGCACCTGCGGGGCCCCCTACCCTACCTTACTTTACCCTACCCAATGAAAAGCATTTACTCAGAACAGTGGTTTGCACAACCCTCAAAAGTAGATAATAACACAAAGATTCAAAACAGTGACATGAATAGCACATTTATTCAAAAAATAAATATATGTAAAAATGAATATGTACTCTGATCTAATCATATAGTACCGTATTTTTCGCCCTATAGGATGCACTTTTTCCCCTCCAAAAATGAAGGGGAAATGTGTGTGCGTCCTATGGGGCAAATGCAGGCTTTCGCTGAAGACTGGAGAGCGAGAGGGATTGGTGTGCACCGACCCCTCTCACTCCCCAGGCTTCAGGAAGCTATCCCCCCAGCCCGGTAAGCTCCGGGAACGATGGCGAGGTTGCGCGCAGCTTCGCCATCACTCTCCGACCCGTTCTGGGGGCTGGGGAAGCTTGGGCTTCCCCCGGCGCCAGCCCCGCAAGCTCCGAGAGCGATGGCAAAGCTGTGCGCAGCTTCGCCATCGCTCTCCCACCCGTTCTGGGGGCTGGGGTCGGGGGAAGCTCGGGCTTCCCCTGCCCCTAGCCCTGCAAGTTCCGGGAGCGATGGTGAGGTTGCGCAACCTCGCCTTCGCTCCCGGACCCACAGCCCCAAGGCTAAAAACGAAGCCAGGAAAGCGAGCGGGATCCATCCCACTCGCTGTCATGGCTTCTTTGCTCTTTGGGGCTGGAGGGGGGGATAATTCCCCCCTTATCCCCCCCCAATAAGTGCATCCTATGGGCCGGTGCGTCCTATAGGGCGAAAAATACGATATATATATCTTGCTTGTTTCCTATACTCTGTGCATTAGTACAGAGACAACTGAAATCATGAGTCATTTCCTCCAACTGCTTCCTTCTTGTAGTTTCTTGCTTTTAACAGGAACGCTTGTGCTGATGGAATGATCAGAAGAGTGGGGTCTCCAATTCCTCCCACACTGTTTCAATTATTTATTATTTATTATCATAAAATATATATAACTGTGGTCTACAACAATCTAAAAGCATAAAACCATACAGTAAAATAATAAAAAGTTAAAAGTAAATTAAAACCAAAAAGAAATTAAAACAAGCATAAATAATCCATTGAGTGAGATGTGCTCTTAATTGCCTGTTTAGGCCTGGCAGAATAGAAAAATGTTCAGCAGGCATTTAAAAGTTGAAATCATAAGGCCTCTGTTTAATCTCTAACAGCAGAGTATACCACAATACTGGGCTGATGACACTAAAGGCTCAGTTTCTTGTCATTGCCAAATCAGCCTTGCCAACTTGGGAAATGACCAATGGCGCTCCTGCAATGATCTCTGTGATTGAGTTGTGATATTATAACAGTTCAGGTGGTCCCTGAGGTTCCCTAAGTTGTTTGGGGGGGTGTTAAATCAATACAAGGACCTTGAACCTGGCTTGGTAGAAAACGGGCAGCCAGTGCAGCTGTTTTAAAAATGGTGTCACTTGCTCTCAGCCTGAAGCTCCTGTCAGCAATCTGGCTGCAGCATTCTGCCCCAGCTGGAGCTTCCGAACCAGACCCATGGGCAGTCCCACTTGGAGCACATTGCAATAGTCCAGCCTCGAGGTTACAAACACATGGACTTCAGCTGTACTGTGTAAACCAGAGAAAACTGGCAAAAGGCCCTCCTAGTCACAAAGAACACCTGGACCTCTAGTGACAGAGATGTATGCAGCTGCACCCCCAAACTACGCACTTGCTCCTTCAGATAGAGGGCAACCCCATGCTGAGAAGTCTATTGTTTTATTTTAGGTTTGTATTGTTTTAGGTTTTTTTGTTGGTGGAGGGGTTTGCTTTTATTTTATCTTTATTTCAGATGTTATTATTTATGTAGGAATTGTTTCAATTTGTATTCTTTTTGATGCTTTTTATTGTTTAAGACTACTTTTGCTATGTTTGTAATTATGTGGTTTTTTCATGTTGTAAGCTGTGTTGAGCGCTGTGCGAAGGTGGCATAAATAAAGTTATGTATGCAGGTATGTATCACTAATCCAAAAAAAGAATCTTGTGTTTCAGAGAAGGTAGCAGAAACAGACTTCTGGGAAAGTACTCACCACTCGCAGTCTTTGGTTGCAGGGAGAAGTAAAGATTTATGGTCTCCTAAATCAATTCCTTGGACATTATTCACACAGGATTGGTGCCACAGTCCGTACACAGTCAGCTATGCTGTTTATAAGGTGTAACCCACTTTTATGAGTGGCTTTGCACAAGCCTCGTTCTATCTCTCAAAGGGCTCCATGTACTGTCCTAGGACTGCTCATGAGATGACAGATGAAGGGACACGGTCTGCTGGAATATTCCACAAGGGAATATTCCAAGCATGCAGATCCCAAAGATGGAACCGGGGGGTGGGGCGGCAATGGTAGAGGCAAGTGAGCATGAGAGACGGAGTCGTAAAAATCATAGAACTGGAAGTGACCTCAAGGGTCTAGTCCAATTACACACAGGAATCACAACTAAAGCATCCCTGACAGCCTAACCCCTACTTAAAAACCTCCAATGAAGAAATTAATGTCATGTTGCTCAGAAACATCCCTGGAGACCCAGAACAAGGCCTGCTCCCTGTACCCCGCCACCAAATAAGTGCAATAAAAATGCTATTTTTAGTTTGGTTCATTAACACATCCTGATGGGTTTGGTCAACTTTTATTAATTTATCGTTTTCTTTATTAAATTTCCATTCCACCCTACACCATAGATCTTAAGGCGGTTCACAACATAAAACCATCAGGTCTTTGCTGCTTTTGTAATGGGATCTCAGGTGGCCTCACCTCAAAGAGGATATTGTAGAGCTGAAAAAGGTTCAGAAGAGGGCAACCAAAATGATCAAGAGGATGAAGTGGCTCCCTTGTGAGGAAAGGTCGCAGTGTTTGGGACTTTTTAGTTTAGGGAAAAGGCAAGTAAGAGGCAGCATGATAGAAGTTTATAAAATGATGCATGACATGGAGGAAGTGGGGTAGGGAAAAGTTTTCCTCATTCCGTCATAGCACTTACTCATTGAAGACCAAGTCTGGGGCGAAGTAGAGCATCCGAGAGTTCACGTTGGTGAATGATCTCCATCCCATTGCAAAAATCATCAGGCCCATCCAGGAGTACTGAATGATTGCCATTTGGTCATCCACATGCAAGTTGCGGAACCCTGTGGAAGAAAAGAGGCACACCTGAGAAATGCTGTCAGGCTGGATGCAAAGCTTGCCACTATTCTTTCCTAAGAAAGCACTGTCGGCATCTCCAGATGAGAGTAATTTGTCAATGCTGCTAATAATTTAAACTCCAGCAGCCCATTTGTAAGATTATATTTCGATACATACAGATGTACACATGGATACTGTCATGAAGTAGTGATCCTGTGAGCAAGTATCGTTTGGTGGGGCCTCTCAGGCAGGTGGTAACAATTAGTCCCAAAAGTGGGAGCATATGATGGGGTTGGCTGGTTGCCAGCATTCCCCAACCCCTACAAATATTCACCTGCTGGGGGAGGGAGAGAACATGCCATGTTTTAGACTTGCTGTTTGATTTCCTGTATCTGGTGCCAGAGAAGAAGCCAATAAAGCCTGGTAACCAGTTCGGTGCCTTCGTGTGATTCGTTAGTAACTTGGGGGGAGGACTCAGGAAAACAACCCCCTCCTTGACATGGTGTCATAGTGGAGGACTCAGTTGCAGGGAAAATGGCAGAAGAGTGTGCTTGTCTGTTTGGTGAGAAGTGGGAAGGAAGCCAGCTAGATAATGAACGCGATGGGTGGAGACGTAAAGAAGGAATATGGTCGGGTGTCGAGACCTACAGTGGTTTGGAGCATAGCTGTCAACGTTTCCCTTTTTTAAGGGGGAAATTGCCTTATTCTGAATAGAATTCCTCGCAAGAAAAGGGAAAAGTTGACAGCTATGGTTTGGAGCGAGAGAAACTACTCTCCAGAAAGATCTTTCGGGAGTGGGGTGGTAATTGTGTTTATTGGGACAAGTGTATATTTCCTCCATATACTGAAGTCGCATATTTTGCATTCTTTGAAGCTATATGTGAAGACTTTGTTCCTGTGAGCCACTGGATGAGAATTCTGTGCTCCTTGTTAACTGGTAAATTGGCAGATGTAATGGGAAAGCTGTCACCATTCAGTTTTAATGACTATGATAATTTTAAAACTTTAGCTTTGCAACAATTTGCTGTGTCAGCGGAGACCTACCGTCAAGCTTTTTAAAAGTGGATAAGGGTGGGGCACAAATTTATATTTTTGTTGCTGTGAATACACTGACTGGACATGACGCATTGGCTCGGGGCTGCTGGAGTAAGTACTTTTAATTATTTGAAATAACTAGTACTTTTAGAACAATTTTATTGTGTACTGCCTGAAAATCTTCGAGTACTTGTGCAGGACCGGAACCCTAAAACTGCCAAAGATGCTGTGGTACTGGTGAAAAACATGAAACTGAATCGCCGGCAAAGTTCTGGAAAGTCAACTTATGAAGGGGTGAAGTGGAAAAACAGTGACTTTGATAATAACAGGAAAACCCCTAGGCGGGAAAGTTTCAGAGTCTCGTCTCAGAGTGGCCTGTGTTTCTTTTGCAAACAGCCAGGGCATCTTAAGAAAGACTGTAGCTTGCTACAAGACAGAGAATGGTGGACAGGTTGCGTCTCGAGAACAGCACAAGTCTGAGGAAGCTCTGTGGGAGGAGGGAGAGAGACCAAGTGAACAATCTATAGTGGCACCTCCCACTCACCAGAATAAGGATTTGTTTTTAATTATGTAGCATGAGGCTTTATATGCAGTGTTTAATTTTTTTGGTAAATGAATTCCATTAATCCATTCAATGTCATGCTCTTCCAGAGGTTTCTGTAAGATTATTTGGGGCAGTTTTTCTAACAAGAAGATATGATCACAGATGCTTGTTTTTGCAGTTCTCAAAAGAGTAATTTTGTGTCTGCAGAGATAACATGCCTTTACTTCACAGAAAAAATGTTATAAAATAAACATATATAGTTGAGGGAAAAACCTTAATTCCATTGTTCCTTTGCAAATTTATATACACAGAATCAACCTCTTACCTCTTAAATGCTAAGTTCCAAGAGGTTCAATGAATACATTGTTTGGAGTGGAATAGATCTGCACAAGTAGCTAGGTGTGAAGCAGTGAAAATGAAAGTGCAACCTTGTGAGGAGAATACTGCACAAGTCTTGCGATCTTTATGTAATAATTGTGCGAGTCAGTTGCATGTCTGTGCAACTCAGACTTGAGGCAAGTGCTGACGGCACTTCAGGGCTGGCAACCTCTCCCCAATCCCACCAAGTTCCAACAACTGCACTAACACTTAACTGTGCAGAATAGGCGCCTGAATGTAGAAGCAAATCCAAAGGGGTGGTGGTGGTGGTGGTGGAAATAGTAACTGGGCTGTAAGTCCTTGGCAAGACTTTGAAGTGCTTGCCAGACAAGTAATAAGAGTTCACTGGTTCCAGCCCTTCTTCCCAGGGCTTGCTTGACATTGTCCAAACAATAAAGTCTCTACTTGGAACTTCAGTCCTGCAGCAGGAATCCCTGAAATTCCCTGCTCCAATCTTTGGTTCCCCTTTTCCAGCTTTCCACCAGCCTGTTTCTCTTCAGCCTGTTCTTTCTGCAAGCCTGTTCCAGCCTAGGCCTACCAACTGTATCTCTCTCCACCCCTCTAGAAAAAGGCCAGCCTCTCCAAAGCCAGGGCTGCTGAAAGACATAGTTCCTCTGAGATTCCCATTACACTTGTGTGTATAGCCTGAGTATTCTCTCCCTGGAGGAGAAAACCTATAATGCGTGCTAAAACTCAGTCTAAGTTTTTTGTTTTTTTAAAAATTGCTTAACCACATCAGTTAACAAACATGGATAGATATGCTATCATGTTATTGTTTTAGTTAAATAAATTGTTTAAATTGTTATTAAGGAAATTCATATTTTTCTCCTTCCAATAAAGTACAGCAGAAAAGTTGTCCAAATATAAACAGTTAACTTATTAAACCTCACAATAATTTCATAATTATCGGTCTATGTATTTCTAAGAGTATAACCAAATCAATAATTTTTGATATAACTGTAGAAACTACTCTGAAAATTTATAATTCCAAAAATAAAACCTTCATCTGGTTGTAAATATTAAGATTATACCAGCAAGAATGAGTCTTTCTGTAAAAAAGTGATTTAAATCATGTCTTGTTGACTAGTAATTTAAATTGTGATTTAAATCAATTTGATTTAAATCAAACCCACCCTGCCGGGTGAGGGAGAGAACATGCCGTGTTTTAGACTAGCTGTTTGATGTCCTGTAGCTGGTGCCAGAGAAGAAGCCAATAAAGCCTGGTAACCCGTTCGGTGCCTGCGTGTTACTGATGAGTAGCTTGGAGGGAGGACTTGGGAAAGTGACCCCCTCCTTGACACATACATACATATAGGGTTGGCTCATGACATTTTGGCACCCGAGACAAACCACAATATGGTGCCCCTCCCTGCCAGGGAAAACGGGATCAGTGAAGATCTACATTGGGAACAAAGTGGGGAGAAATCAAATCAACCATACACAATGGTTGAAGTAGGAATCAAAGGCCACTGTGTGCATATGAGACAACTCTTAGGGGCTGAGGTACCTTCAGTTCTCCCAATAAAATATTTGAGGGGGCCAGGCCCTCCAAAGTTAATGGGCAATGCCATTCAAATGGTGTGCATGCATTGCATCTTGTGACTGATTATGTTCAAGTTGACACTCCTGGTTGTGTGTGTGGGGGGGGGGAAGGGGCCAGCTCTGAATCATGCCAGGCGGGTGCAGAGCACAAAAGACCCTAGAGGGCAGTCCCCACCATTTCTTCCCTAGGGTGGGAGGAGACTAGCAGTGCCTCCTATTCACCAAAAGGCAGCTGTAGAGGCGGCTGCTGTCAAGCAGGAGGCAGATCTTGCCTCCAAGGAACATGCCACAGTCATTGCTGCTACCTCAGTAGCAGGTAATGCATTCCTTAGAGGCAGCACCTGCGGCTGCTGTAGATCCTGCTGTCTGAGGTGGTTGCGTCATGTGTGGGCCACTCCTATATGCATGTTTACATAGATTCATATAGGTAATCTGGTAGGAGAGAAAGAATTCAGAGGAAGCATAGCAGGCTAAGCAGCTTGAAACATATAGTTCTGTTAGTTGTGTCTACTATTATTAGTATTACACATGTTTATTTTCTATTTATATTGCAGAATCCAGCAAGGTGCACAATACACATAATAGACTATTTTGAGCAGATTTCTCCAGACTTCAACATATGCGTGAATCTTTTTCAATGCATTGAGTAGGCCACCTTATGTCAAGAATCCTTCAATATGTCCTGGCTAAGCAAGCTGCAAACTTTGCTTTGCTTTGCTCAAGTGGAAAGGTGGCTGAGGATTATGCCATTTGACGTTTACCTAGACTGAAATAAGTCACATGCACATCCGAAGCTCAAAAGCCTACACACACACACACACAGCATATTTTCACTAGCTATTGCCTTAGTAGTTGTAGCTCTCCTCATTCTAGATTTAAACTTCTTCTGTCAACTCTTTAGCCAACTTTCTTTATATGCACGTTGAAGTATTTTATTTCATAACTGAAGCTGCTCAATTTAAGCACCTGCAGTTGAGATTCCTGCATTGCACAGGGTTGGATTAAATGACCCTCGGGGTCCCTTCCAACTCTACAATTCTAAGCTTCAATGTACATTTGGAACAGTGGTTCCCAAAGTGGGTGGTAGCGCCCCCAGAGGAGTGGAATTAGTGTCCCCACTAAGAAGTAATGGTGCAGCAGCAGAGCTCTGGAGGTAAACCCCTCTGAGCATGCTGATCTTGTACAGTGGTACCTTGGGTTAAGAACTTAATTTGTTCTGGAAGTCCATTCTTAACCTGAAGTACCACTTTAGCTAATGGGGCCTGCCGCCATGCCGCCACTGCATGATTTCTGTTCTCATCCTGAAGCAAAGTTCTTAAACCGAGGTACTATGTCTGCGTTAGCAGAGTCTGTAACCTGAAGCATCTGTAACCTGAAGTGTATGTAACCCAAGGTACCACTGTATTTATGATTGAGCAGGCTACAGGCAAGGGTGAAACACCTTCCTCGCTTCATTTTTAAAGCTTTGCTGCTTTTATCACTTTCAGAGCTATCTTCTTTGGTTGTGTTTGTTTGCATTTACAGTTCTGAGGTGTCACAACATAGTCAATTATTGGTAATAATTTATTTCCTTATAAATGAGTTACCGTACATCTGTGGTAGGTGAAGGATGTGACATGTCTGGAAAGTAGTTATATATAAATATTTTATGCAATAAATCTCCTTCATCCTTATGTGTAAAAATATTTTTCATGCAATATTCTTTGCTGCATTTATTTTACTACAAGATTAGATCAGAACATGTATTTATTTTTGCTTATGTTTACTTTTCAAATAAATGTGAATTAACTGTTTTGAATTTTATTGTGTTATAATCTTCCTTAGTGGGTCATGCAAACTGTTCTTCTAAATAATATTTTTAATGGAATAGATTAGGGAATGCTGGGCATGAGTCTATGGAACCAAGAGGGTGGCAGAAAAGATGGGGAACCACACTGGTTTAAAGTCTTAAGCAATAATGTTTTGAAGATGTGCACATGTACGCACATTTCTGTACACAAGTGTTCCACAGACCACAAAGAAGCATTTTTTTCTGGGGGCTGCAAAGAATGTGAAACAAACAGTATCATTCAGCTGAGGTGCCCTGCAATAAACTTTAAATAGCCTTGCCATTTAAAAGGCCATGCATGTCAAGCTGCATGTGATAACGCAGAATATACTTTTTAACATCTGACAGGCCAGTCAGCAAACAATACCTTCCTTCTTTGCCATTTCCTATAGTGCACAGTGTGTTCCCACAACCCAGCAGCCATAAATCCCAGTGCACAAAATATCTTGTCTTCTGACTGCCTTGATTTTGATAGCCTAATCTTCGTCATATAGAATTTCAAGGGTTTCTTTCAAGCAATTGCTGGGCAGCTACCAGGAACATTCTTTCCTGGGATCTTCTGTAGCAATGATGTCCACATCTGAGGCAAAGCATTCTGGCAATAGGTAACACTCTACATGCTGGATCATCTTGGTGTTTCCCATCAGGCTGTCTGCAAACTAACTCCTCGAATGATAAAACCACTTGTTGTAATTGGTTTGATTTCTTGCATTTATACAGCACTTTGCCCCCCAAGCAGCTCAAGGTGGTATACATAGTTCTCCTCCTTCCCATTTTGTCCTCATAACAACCTGGGAGGTAGGTTGGGCTGAGAGGAAGTGAATGGCATCTAAGGCGCTTCATGGCTAAGTAGGGATT
This sequence comes from Podarcis filfolensis, assembly GCF_964270895.1. Classification (NCBI taxonomy): domain Eukaryota; kingdom Metazoa; phylum Chordata; class Lepidosauria; order Squamata; family Lacertidae; genus Podarcis; species Podarcis filfolensis. The sequence continues at coordinate 30,146,611 of NC_139617.1, forward strand.
TGAACCCTGGTTTATCTCATGTCCTAGACACTCTAACCAGTCAACCACACAGACTCATAACTCAGTACTTACCATTTATATCATGGGTAGTCAAACTAAGGCCTGGGGGCCGGATCCGGCCCAATCACTTTCTAAATCCAGCCCACGGGCGGTCCAGGAATCAGCGTGTTTTTACATGAGTAGAATGTGTCCTTTTCTTTAAAATGCATCTCCAGGTTTTTTGTGGGGCCTGCCCGGTGCTTTTTCATGAGCAGAATGTGTGTTTTTATTTAAAATGCATATCTGGGTTATTTGTGGGACATAGGAATTCGTTCAATATTTTTTTCCAAAATATAGTCTGCCCCCCCACAAGGTCTGAGGGACAGTGGACTGGCCCCCTGCTGAAAACGTTTGCTGACCCCTGATTTATATAGTGGTTTAGAGCATTCAAGGTGCTTAATCTGAGCTATCATAATGCCATCCTTACAACATCTATGTGAGGTAGGCAAGCATTAACATCTCTATAACACAGAGGTGTGTGTGTGTGTGTCTGAGGTTAAGAGAGGGAGAGAGAAGCCTGCCTGAAAGAGTTAAGAGAAGAAGTGAGATTTGCACAGGAGACTTCCAGATTACTCCCTTGGTCTCTATATCAGCTCCATATATCAAACAGCATGTTAATTTGCACATAATGCTCCAAACCCATCTGATCATGAGCAGTAGTAAACTCCAAAGATTACTGAATTCAGGAACACCTAGAATAAAGGAAGGAATTTGCATTCCTGGCTTGGCTGGAATGGATTGCCCTTATCTGAAGGGCTGCCCTATGGAAGATGGAGCAAGCTTGTTTTTTTCTTGCTGTGGAGGGTAGGACCCAAACTAACAGATTCAAGTTACGAGAAAGAAGATTCTGACTAAACATCAGGAAGAACTTTCTGACACTAAGAGCTGATCAACAGTGGAACAGACTCCCTTGCAAAGTGGTGGACTCTCCCTTCAATGGAGGTTTCTGAGCAGAGATTGTGAAATATACTCAGAGTCGCAAAGTGATTTCATGCTCTTTATTCAGCTCATAGTGGTGAGGAGGAATGAATGAATGTCCCCTCAAAGTATCTGCTTTATATACATTATTTACACAATGGGCTGCACATGATTGGCTAATTCCGGAATTCTACTGTAAGCCAATCAGGTTGTGGATTCACTTCTATCTGGAGCATGATTGGGTGGTTCCTGCCAACCAATCATACTGCTGCATTGTTCTAGGACCAATCAGACTGCTGCATTCTGAATCCTATTGTTCTAGGACCAATCAGACTGCTGCCTTTTGGATCCTATTGTTCTAGGACCAATTAGACTGCTGCAGTTTGGATCCTATTCAACTCAGTACATAACACCCCTCCCCTCTAAGTTCCAGTCCTGCCCGGGAGGTCGCATTCATAGTCCTCAAGGTACGCCGGCGGCCTACGTGTGCGTTGCGGCCTGGGGTGTTCGCTGGTCCGGGGTTCAGGTTCTGGCTCGTGTTCCAAGGATGCTGGCTGTGATAGGGCTGTTTGGTCTGGCGCAACCGGCTCGCTCAGTCGTGGTTCTGGTTCCGGTGTCCTTTCGGCCTCACAGGTCCCCTCTGTATTTACTGATTCTGCCTCTCCTGCTTGCCCCTGCTGCTCTATGGGCCTCACTGCCCCACTGTTCCCTTGGGACTCCTCTGACCTATCCTCCTCCTCCTGGTTTTCTTCCGGGAATCGTTGCCGTATCTGGTCGCAGTGGCGGCGCCAGCATTGCCCCCCATCTGTTAGCACCTCGTATGACACGGGGCCAGTGACCCTGGTGACTGTGGCGGGTACCCATGCAGGGCCTGCCCCAAAATTCTTTGCGTACACTGGGTCCTGGGCCTCGAAGGTCCGGGGGTTCCTGCCTTCCCCCACCACTACCTCATCCTGAGCTCTATCGGGGTGAAGGCGGTCCAATCTGATTGCAAGGCGCCGACCCATTAGTAGTTCAGCGGGGCTCCGGCCAGTCGTTGAGCTGGGGGTGCTGTGCTGTGCTAGAAGGAATGTGGCAAGGCGGTACTCCCAATCCCCTTGCGTCATGCGGCGAAGGGTGTCCTTGGTGGTCCGCACCATGCGTTCTGCTTGGCCATTGGTGGCAGGGTGGAATGGCGCCGAACGGATGTGGCGGATGGCGTTCTGCGCTGTGAAGGTTTGGAATTCTCCTGACGTAAATGCAGTCCCGTTGTCTGAGACGAGAGTGTCAGGGAGCCCGTGGGTTGCAAACAGCCTGCGTAGTACCCGGATGGCTGCGGACGTAGAAGTGGACGGTACCAGTGCGACTTCCAGCCATTTGGTGTAGGAGTCCACCACTATGAAGAATGTTTTCCCCTGAAAGGGGCCAGCGAAGTCCACATGCTGGCGTGACCATGGTGCTCGGGCGGACTCCCAGGACTGGACTGGGGCCCTTGGGGGATCTGGGCGGGATTCTTGGCAGGCCTGGCAGTGTTTGACCCAGGCCTCTATCTCTCCGTCGATCCCCGGCCACCACACATAACTCCTGGCAAGGGCCTTCATTCTTACTACCCCTGGGTGTGTCTCGTGTAGGGCTGTGAGGACCCTTTTGCGGAGGGGCTGGGGAACAACGACCCTGCTTCCCCATAACAGGCACCCCTTGTGGGCTGACAGTTCATGTTTGCGGGTTGTGTAGCCGGCGAATTCTGGCCCGGGGCTGCTGCTGGGCCATCCCCTCCACACCCAGTCCAGGACCCGGGAGATGACCCTATCTTTCTTGGAATGGTGTGCAACTTCTTGTGCCTGAATGGGGCGCTCGGGAAGCAGCTCCAGGCTCATAACCTCTTGTGCAGGTGCTGGGTCGGGGCCTGTTTCCGGTAGTGGTAGCCTGCTGAGGGCGTCCGCATGGCCCATCGCCTTCCCAGGGCGGTGAATCAGTGCATACTGGTAGCTGGCAAGGAAAACTGACCACCTGAGGACGCGAGGAGACAGCACTTGGGGGGGTCTGCTTTTCGGGGGCAAACAAGCCAAGCAACGGCTTGTGGTCAGTCACCACAGTGAAGGGCCGCCCGTACAAGAAATCATGGAATTTTTTTTACTCCCTTCACGATTGCCAGGCCCTCCTTGTCGATTTGTGAGTAGTTCCGCTCGGTTGCGTTGAGTGTCTGGGAAAAGTATGCCACCGGTACCTCTCTTCCATCCGGGAGTTGGTGTCCCAGGACAGCGCCAATGCCATAGGGTGAGGCGTCGCATCCTAGCACCACCGGCAGCCTCTCGTCGAAGCGTGCCAAGACCGAGTTTGAGACCAGCAAGTCCTTGACTGCCTGGAATGCGGCCTCCTGGCGCTGGCCCCACACCCAAGGGGCGCGCTTGTCGAGGAGTCTGTGTAGGGGCTCCGCTACCGCCGCCTTGTGGGGAAGGAAGGAATGGTAAAAGTTCAATAGTCCCAAGAAGGCCTGAAGTTCAGTCTTGTTCTTGGGCGCTGGGGCATCACAAATGGCCCGTACCTTGTCCCCAGTCGGGTGGACCCCTTCTGCGTCCACCATAAATCCCAGAAAGTCCACCTGAGGCACTCCTAGTAGACATTTTTCCCGCTTCACCTTGAGACCCGCCGTCTGGAAACGGTGCAGAACGGTGCGGAGGTGGTCCTCAAACTCCTCTGGTGTGGGCCCGGCAATCAACACATCATCGAAGAAGGGGGTGACACCAGGAATCCCTTTAAGGAGAGAGTCCATTAGATTCTGGAATATGCCTGGTGCCACGCTGACACCGAATTGCAGCCGCTTTACCCTGAACGCTCCTCTGTGCGTCACAATCGTCTGTGCCTCTGCTGTGGCCTCATCTACTGGCAGCTGTTGATATGCTTGGGCCAAGTCCAGCTTGCTAAAAATTTTCGACCCAGCCAGGGTGGCAAGGACATGGCTGACCACTGGCACTGGGTATGCATGGGCCGTGAGGGCCTTGTTTATGGTACATTTGTAGTCTGCGCAGATGCGGACCAAACCATTAGGCTTGATGGGTGTGACGATTGGGGTTTCCCAGGGGGCATTAGGCACCGGCTCCAGCACTCCTTGCTCCACGAGTCGGACCAATTCCTCGTCTATACGGGGTTTCAGAGCGAACGGGACCTGGCGGGCCTTGAGCCTGACCGGTCGTACTGCGGGGTCAAGCTGTAGAGCAATGGGGGGCCCCGTATACTGTCCCAATTTCCCATCGAAAACCCCCGGAAATTCCTTGCATATGGCGTCCACGTCCACTTGTAAGCTCGTGTGGTTCACCCCGGTGACAGCTAGCCCCAGTGGTCCAAACCATGCCAATCCCAGTAAGCTAATGTAGGGGCCCTTGACCACAAGCAAGTCCAGTTGCCGCGTCCGCCCTCGGTATTGCACCCTGAAGGTCCCCACCCCCATTGTGGGGACCTTACGTTTCTGGAAGTCCCGGAGGGTGAATGGGGCCGGCCTGAGTTTGGGACCCCCAGTAGGACACAGTTTCCTTAAGGTCCTTGCTGAGATTATGGATAGAGTTGAACCCATGTCAAGCTCCATGCGGCATGGGGCCCCCTCTATCTGTACCTCTACATAAATTTTCTCTACGTTGGGGTGGGGCAACTGGTATACCTGGAAGTCCGTGAGCTCCGTCGAGTTGCCTTGGTGCGTTGGGCCCCGGGACCTGGGGCTCTTGGATTGGTCATCTGATGCCTGGCGTCGGGTGGGCCGAACCCGACACGCCCGGGCGATGTGTCCCAATTTTCTGCACTGCCTGCACTCTGCGTTGCGGAAACAGCAGGTCCTCCTCTCGTGACTTTCTCCACAGCTTGCGCAGTTCCCTCCTTCTCGTTGAGGCAGCTGTGGTATGTGGGCTGCTTGAGTGCGCTGCTGTACTCGGTGCACCTCCTCCCCGTTGGATCCTGAGTCGTCGGTGAGGTCTTCGTGGTGGACCCTCGGTTGGGACGGCTGGCTCGGCCGTGCCTCTTGCATCGACCTCTCGGCAGCTTCCGTTGCCAGGGCCTCCTCCAGAGCGACCTGGAACGTTAGGTCCTTCTTAGCGTAGAGGCGTTGTTGCAGCTTCTCATCCTTCAGGCCACCGACGAGGCGGTCCCGAAGCATGTTCTCCAGCTCTGAGAAGTTGCAGAACCGGGCGGCTTGGCGGAGAGAGGTCACAAACCCAGTTATGGTTTCCCCAGGGGCTTGCTGCTTTGCGTAGAAGGCATTTCAACGAGCCACCACTGAGGGTTGTGGCGAAAAGTGCCCCTTCAGCTGTTCCATTATTGTTTTGTATGGAACAGTAGCAACGTCTTCAGGCACAAGGAGAGCCCGGGCGATTTCAAACATCTCCTCTCCGCAGACGCTGAAGAATATTGCCCTCTTCTTGGCGTCTTCTTCATCGGTGACCCCTTTGGCTTCTAGGAGGAAGGTGAAACGGGAGGCGTACGCTTCCCAGTCTCCAGATGCTGGGTTGAATGGCGAGAAGCTGCTGTCGGTTGCCATTCTGAGTTCCTTGTGTCCCGGAGCTGAAGCCTGGATACACGGTGCGAGGCAGCGGTGCGGCAGGTGGCGGTGCTGCGGTGCTGTGTGTGGCAGTCAGCTCAGCGGGATCCCACCTTCGTCGCCAGTGAAATATACTCAGAGTCGCAAAGTGATTTCATGCTCTTTATTCAGCTCATAGTGGTGAGGAGGAATGAATGAATGTCCCCTCAAAGTATCTGCTTTATATACATTATTTACACAATGGGCTGCACATGATTGGCTAATTCCGGAATTCTACTGTAAGCCAATCAGGTTGTGGATTCACTTCTATCTGGAGCATGATTGGGTGGTTCCTGCCAACCAATCATACTGCTGCATTGTTCTAGGACCAATCAGACTGCTGCATTCTGAATCCTATTGTTCTAGGACCAATCAGACTGCTGCCTTTTGGATCCTATTGTTCTAGGACCAATTAGACTGCTGCAGTTTGGATCCTATTCAACTCAGTACATAACAGATTGTGTAGCCCCCTGTTTTATATTCTTTAGCTGTAATTCCTGTAATGCAGGCGGTTGGATTAGATGACCCTTGGGAGACACTTCCAACTCTATAATTCTATGATTCCATTCAACATTTCCCCTGCAGCTTCTCCCACTGATCTTTTCGGCCCTGAGGTTGAAGATGCTACAGATACAATCCCCAGCAAGCTAACACCAACCCCCAGCACAACTTGTTTCCTAGTAAACATCTAACTGGCAAACCTAAGTAGTATTTCATGCGGGTGGCACTGTGGGCTAAACCACAGAGCCTAGGGCTTGCTAATCTGACACTGCTAAAACCTTGAGCAAACAGGATGGAGTTGACTGTTCCCAGAATGCAGCACAGCTGTGGCTTAAAAACCTTCAGTAGTAATAAACATTCACAAATCTTGTATTGGCAATATATAGATAGAAAAATCAAGGATATTTACAATTTTATAATATGCAGAGAATAACTTGTGTTGAAAAACCAGAGAGAGGAGCTGAGGGAAATCGGGGGGGGGGGGTGTTCTTTGCTTTTTGGGGAGGGGGCAGGGGGGAAATGGGGGGGTGAGGATGATGTATTTTTGATAAATTGTTATGTTGAAACTCCTAATAAAAAAATCTTTAAAAAAGCACACCTTCAGTAGTTAAGCGGTACCGGGTTTTAATTTTGCCCTGATCTTATTTTTTAAAATTATCAAATAAAATAATGGGCTGTTAGCAGGCTTTCTTCCTGTTTTTTAAAAGTAAAAGAAACCATGTTGACACGTGAGAGAATAAATGCCTCAGCCAGAAAATGGTGGCCAGTTATTTTGGATGGCCACCAATGCGGATGACTTTAAAAGGGGATTGGACAAATTCATGTGCAAAATACATTTCCTTTTTTATTTTTACAGCAAGTGTGATGAATCACTGCTACCACCACCACCTCATTTGTCACCTAAGGCAACTGGATGTGGCCAGGGAAGCCCTGGCGCACTGAAGGTGACAGGGGAGAAAAAGGGAGCATGGAGAGGAGCAGGGGATGGCGGGCAGCAGGTGCAGGAGGCAGCAAGTGGCACACTCCTCAAGGGCCTGGATCTGCCACCCTCCCAGCTGTCCCCAACCTGCTGCCAGAGGCACCTGCCTCACTAAGCCTCATGACCATGCTGGCCCTGGATGGATGCTTCATTGCCCATTTCTGCTCAAACCAAAGAAGTGCAGCCCTGCCACCAAGTTGATGCCTCCCAGGATGCTTTGGGCTACAAGTGCCCCCAGCCAGGAAAGATATCCAAAGCATCTGGAGGGCACCAGGTTGGGGAAGTCAGTTGCAGCGCTTCAAAAACAAGCCAAATTATGTCTGTGTACAGTAAAAGGTAAAGGTAAAGGACCTCTGGATGGTTAAGTCCAGTCAAAGGTGACTGTGGTGTTGCAGGGCTCATCTCGCTCTCAGGCTGAGGGAGCCAGCGTTTGTCCACAGACAGTTTTCCGGGTCATGTGGCCAGCAGGACTAAACTGCTACTGGTGCATGGAGGACCGTGACAAGTGCCAGAGCGCATGGAAACGCCGTTTACCTTCCCACTGTAGAACGAGCTAAAAAAATCCTCATGCAGAAAGAAACTAGGTTTATTTTCTTATTAAATTCCTTACATACCTCAGGTCTGAATACTGAAATTGATTATAGTTGCTTTTTGTGAATGTGTACTAAGGTTAATATGTAGAACACCTGAGCATGGGCTAGGTTTGTTTCACCTCTGTGGGCCGAGAAGATTACTGTGAAAAATAAATTTTGTATCTGTGAATTGCTATTACTTTAGATATGAAATTTGATTACATTTTTGTATGAGTTGCATTAATGTTTATATGTATAACATCTGAGTGTGGATTAAGTTTGTTTTACTTCTGCTGTGCCATATGGGTCACTTTAAGAAAGAAATTTTGTATCTGTTGATCGCCAACACCTGCTACTCGAATCAATATTGTGCTTGTGCCTGTCCTGTGATAGCATATATGAGTTTGTATAACTGATGCAGCCCAGGATGGCGAAACAAGGCTAATATTCCGGAAATCCTTGTCTTAGACTCTGTGAAAGAATTCTGTGGAACTGTAACAACCTTTCGTGTGGCTTGTCGGACTCTATGAACAGACAGGTGGATTAGACACATATATGGCCCTTATGCATCAACAGATTAGAGAATGAACTGATCCACTGGGCCTTCTACTTTTTTCATTGAACTTTATGAGCTACTTCTGTTGAAATCTACAATTTAATACAATGAATAGAATACTTTATTTATTCAAACGTGCAGCCGGTTACGTCTTGTGTGTTTATTGGATGTGATGCACAGCATGAATGAATGAACTTGCTGCACAAATGAACAAATGTGCAGGTACATGAGAGCAAAAAAATTTTTTTTTATGAAATATTTATTAAAAATTTTCACATTCAATACAAGGAAAAAAAATCAAAAAGGCAAAAAAAAACACACCAAAAAAGAAGAAAATTAAAAACACATGAAGTTTACAATTCCATATTTTCAATACCATATTTCCCTGACTTCCCCACACCTCCCTTTCTTGTATTCCAATTCAAATTGTTGATTCAACAAGTTCCTATCCCCAATTTTTAAACCTTTTTATATTTAATTCATTTTTTTAAAAAAAACCAATTTTAATTTATAGACATCAATGTTGTTGTTTAGTCGTTTAGTCGTGTCCGACTCTTCGTGACCCCATGGACCAGAGCACGCCAGGCACTTCTGTCTACCACTGCCTCCCGCAGTTTGGTCAGACTCATGTTTGTAGCTTCGAAGACACTATCCAACCATCTCGTCCTCTGTCGTCCCCTTCTTCTTGTGCCCTCCATCTTTCCCAACATCGGGGTCTTTTCCAGGGAGTCTTCTCTTCTCATGAGGTGGCCAAAGTATTGGAGCCTCAGCTTCACGATCTGTCCTTCCAGTGAGCACTCAGGGCTGATTTCCTTAAGAATGGATAGGTTTGATCTTCTTGCAGTCCATGGGACTCTCAAGAGTCTCCTCCAGCACCATAATTCAAAAGCATCAATTCTTTGGCGATCAGCCTTCTTTATGGTCCAGCTCTCACTTCCATACATCACTACTGGGAAAACCATAGCTTTAACTATACGGACCTTTGTTGGCAAGGTGATGTCTCTACTTTTTAAGATGCTGTCTAGGTTGGTCATTGCTTTCCTCCCAAGAAGCAGGCGTCTCTTAATTTCGTGGCTGCTGTCACCATCTGCAGTGATCATGGAGCCCAAGAAAGTAAAATCTCTCACTGCCTCCATTTCTTCTCCTTCTATTTGCCAGGAGGTGATGGGACCAGTGGCCATGATCTTCGTTTTTTTGATGTTGAGCTTCAGACCATATTTTGCGCTCTCCTCTTTTACCCTCAATAAAAGGTTCTTTAGTTCCTCCTCACTTTCTGCCATCAAGGTTGTGTCATCTGCATATCTGAGGTTGTTGATATTTCTTCCAGCAATCTTAATTCCGGCTAGGGATTCATCCATGATGAATTTCGCATGATGAATTCTGCATATAAGTTAAATAACCAGGGAGACAATATACAGCCTTGTCGTACTCCTTTCCCAATTTTGAACCAATCAGTTGTTCCATATCCAGTTCTAACTGTAGCTTCTTGTCCCACATAGAGATTTCTCAGGAGACAGATGAGGTGATCAGGCACTCCCATTTCCTTAAGAACTTGCCATAGTTTGCTGTGGTCGACACAGTCAAAGGCTTTTGCATAGTCAATGAAGCAGAAGTAGATGTCTTTCTGGAACTCTCTGGCTTTCTCCATAATCCAGCGCATGTTTGCAATTTGGTCTCTGGTTCCTCTGCCTCTTCTAAATCCAGCTTGCACTTCTGGGAGTTCTCGGTCCACATACTGCTTGAGCCTTCCTTGTAGAATTTTAAGCATAACCTTGCTAGCGTGTGAAATGAGTGCAATTGTGCGGTAGTTGGAGCATTCTTTAGCACTGCCCTTCTTTGGGATTGGGATGTAGACTGATCTTCTCCAATCCTCTGGCCACTGCTGAGTTTTCCAAACTTGCTGGCATATTGAGTGTAGCACCTTAACAGCATCATCTTTTAAAATTTTAAATAGCTCAGCTGGAATACCATCACTTCCACTGGCCTTGTTATTTGCAGTGCTTTCTAAGGCCCATTTGACTTCACTCTCCAGGATGTCTGGCTCAAGGTCAGCAACCCCACTACCTGGGGTGTACGAGGCATCCATTTCTTTCTGGTATAATTCCTCTGTGTATTCTTGCCACCTCTTCTTGATGTCTTCTGCTTCTGTTAGGTCCTTACCACTTTTGTCCTTTATTATGGCAATCTTTGAACGAAATGTTCCTTTCATATCTCCAATTTTCTTGAACAGATCTCTGGTTCTTCCCATTCTGTTGTTTTCCTCTATTTCTTTGCATTGCTCGTTTAAGAAGGCCTTCTTATCTCTCCTTGCTATTTTTTGGAAATCTGCATTCAATTTCCTGTATCTTTCTCTATCTCCCTCGCATTTTGCTTGCCTTCTCTCCCCCGCTATTTGTAAGGCCTCATTGGACAGCCACTTTGCTTTCTTGCATTTCCTTTTCATTGGGATGGTTTTCGTTGCTGCCTCCTGTATAATGTTGCGAGCCTCCATCCATAGTTCTTCAGGCACTCTGTCTAGCAAATCTAAATCCTTAAACCTGTTCCTCACTTCCACTGTGTATTCATAAGGGATTTGATTTAGATTGTATCTTACCGGCCCAGTGGTTTTTCCTACTTTCTTCAGTTTAAGCTTGAATTTTGCTATAAGAAGCTGATGATCCGAGCCACAGTCAGCTCCAGGTCTTGTTTTTGCTGACTGTATTGAGCTTCTCCATCTTTGGCTGCAGAGAATATAATCAATCTGATTTCGATGCTGCCCATCTGGTGATGTCCACGTGTAGAGTCGTCTCTTGTGTTGTTGGAAAAGCGTGTTTGTGATGACCAGCTTGTTCTCTTGACAGAACTCTATTAGCCTTTGCCCTGCTTCATTTTGCTCTCCAAGGCCAAACTTGCCCGTTGTTCCTTTTATCTCTTGATTCCCTACTTTAGCATTCCAATCCCCTATAATGAGAAGAACATCCTTCTTTGGTGTCGCTTCTATAAGGTGTTGTAAGTCTTCATAGAATTGGTCAATTTCAGTTTCTTCAGCACCAGTAGTTGGTGCATAAACTTGGATTACTGTTATGTTAAAAGGTCTGCCTTGGATTCGTATCGAGATCATTCTATCATTTTTGAGATTGCATCCCAGTACTGCTTTCGCCACTCTTTTGTTGACTATGAGGGCCACTCCATTTCTTTTCCGGGTTTCTTGCCCACAGTAGTAGATATGATGGTCATCCGAACTGAATTCGCCCATTCCTGTCCATTTTAGTTCACTGATGCCCAGGATGTCAATATTTATTCTTGCCATCTCATTTTTGACCACATCCAACTTACCCAGGTTCATGGTTCTTACATTCCAGGTTCCTATGCAATATTTTTCTTTACAGCATTGGACTTTCCTTTCACTTCCAGGCATATCCGCAACTGAACGTCCTTTCGGCAATCCGCATATCCGCATCGGCAATCCGCATATCCGCATATGCGGATATGAGGCATATCCGCAACTGAACTTTTCCTTTCACTTCCAGGCATATCCGCAACTGAACGTCCTTTCGACATCAATATTTATACCTATTTATATACCTATACCTATTTATATTTATAGACATCAATATTTATCAATATTTATAGTCGACCCAACTTCCATTCCGCGAATTTCCCAATTTTTGTATTAATAACCAAACAAAAAAAAAAATATAAAACAGATCATAATTATACACCCTTTGGATTCTCAAACCCCACCACCCCCTTTCCCGGTTTCGATCCCCAACAAATATCCGTCAGTCTTAATCTTCTGTCAGCCTGGAGATCTCACGTCCGAGGCTCTTAATTCTCTCTCAGTTCCTCTCTGCCGGTTTTTTGATAGTCCTTAATGTTAAACTCCAGATCTCGGAGGAGCTCTGTCCCAATAAGGTCCATATTTCTTCCAGCCAGGCCTCCATACTTAAAAGCAAAGTCCAACAGTCCAATTGTCACAAAAACTCCAACTTCCACTTTAATCAAATTTGTAATCCATAGGTCTTCAGGTCTCCACATAAGGAGATCTCTCCATTCTTCAGTCGCCAAGTCAAACCAGAATTTCATCATCCAATACTTATTTTCCCTTGTAATCATCCTGTCAAGCCTCTGGTTTGATTTCTTGTTTTCCTTTGTGAGCATGATATCAGGCCTCTGGCTCTCCTTTGTCATTTGCAGATTTACAGCTCCTCCTTCTTTCTCCTCAGAAACAACATATGTCTCTTTCTCCACACTTTCAAGATTCTCAGAATTCTCTTTTTGTCCAGCTGCATGGGCTTCCTGAGTCAAGTCCTTATCAAGTTCCGTAATGTTATTTACTGTTAAGTTCAAAGTTGTTACATTTGTAGCCAAAACATAAATTTGGCCTTGTAATTTTCCCAGGAGAACAAATACTCTGTCCAGCCCAGCCTGAATTTTCCCTCTTCCAGCCATTCTTGTAGTGTCCCAAATCCCCCTCTAGAGGGATTTTGGTAACTTAATATTCTTTCCAGTTAGAATCCAAAAGTCAAGTTAATTTGTATCAGTTCTTACTTATTTTCAACAAAATGTAACCAGGTTGCAGCAATTGTATCCAGCAGAGACAGCAGAAACAAAGTTCTCTTTCCTTTTTGACAGCTAATTTTGACAGCTGTCAAACTCCTCTATATCTCCTCAGCAGGCTCTCTCGCGAATCACTCCCGGGTCCGGGGGGGGGGGTGGCACTTCAACTCTCAAACTTGGCTCTTATCCTCCAGTACAGTTACTTATATTTGTATCGCCAAATCGTGAAATTAATATCTTTTATCCACTAAAGAAGAAGCAATTCTCTCGACCTTAGTTAACTAGTCCTTGCTTTAGATTTTTTACAAGGCGGGGAGGCGGACTTCCTGTTTGCGCCTTCCCCGATCGTGCCAAATTCCAAAGAAAATTTCCTTAAAAAGTCCAATTTCCGTACTACTCACGGGTTGTTACTTTTAGGGTCCGATTGTTCACAGGAAAAAGTCAGCGCCCTCCGACCATGGCTCGCGGCTTCACTCCACAGGAGAAGCAGTCGACTCTCAGCACCGCGCCGCTCACCCCGTTCCCCGTTCCGAAGCCTTTAAAAAGGCTTCTTCGCAGGTCGGGGGGGCGCGAATGGTGCCCGCCGAGTCACCAGGTTCACAGGCTTCCACGCCTGTGATTTCTAAGGGTCCCCGCGTCGCCGCAGCGGCAAGACCCAACTCCTGTAGAGCTGATTCCCTCCGGAGCTCGGAGGGAATCCGCCATTAGCCGTTCGCGCTAACCCGGAAGTCCCCCATGAGAGCAAAAATTGTGCCCATTTCACTCTTCCTCATGCTATTTTCATTTTTAAAAATGCCTTCAAAAGACTTCTGACGCATCTCCTCACCAGAGGCTCCTGAGCAACATTAGATGGTTGCACTTATGGTTGGTTGAAGGGATGAAGGACAGGAAGCAGAAAGTGGAAATAAATGGGGCAGTTTTCATAAAAGAGGGATATAAGAAGTGGGGTCCCCCGTTCATTCTAATTGGGACTGGCATACTTTAATGTTTTCACAAATAACCTACAGCAGTCTTTCCAAATCCAGTGCCTTCCAGTTTAGCCTTTGGGCTAAACTTTCAGTATGCCTGGCCATTAGTCATATTGGCTGGAGTTGATAGAAATTTGGGAAGGCTGAGTGACAATCAGAGTTGTTCAGAGTGATGGTCAAGTATAGTATCCACCATTATTCATCCATGCAGAGTGCAAAGAGGTCTAAAGTCTCTCTCAAGTCAGGGGTGGATTTAGGGGATTGTGATTGGTTTGGTTGCACTGAGTGTAGACCAGGGGTCAGCAAACTTTTTCAGCAGGGGGCCAGTCCACTGTCTCTCAGACCTTGGGGGGGGGGGGCAAGACTATATTTTGGGGAAAAAATATGAACGAATTCCTATGTCCCACAAATAACCCAGAGATGCATTTTAAATAAAAGCACACATTCTACTCATGTAAAAACACCAGGCAGGCCCCACAAATAACCCAGAGATTTATTTTAAATAAAAGGACAAATTCTACTCATGTAAAAACACGTTGTTCCCTGGACTGTCCGCGGGCCGGATTTAGAAGGCGATTGGGCCGGATCTGGCCCACGGGTCTTAGTTTACCTACCCATAGTGTAGACCCTCAGGGGTGCCACAACTATGGTGTAGAGGTGGGGTGTGTGTGCTGAATTCTGGTGTCGTACAGGGTGCTGCTGATATATGAGACCCCAGGGTCTGCCACTGCTCAAGTGGGTGGTTGCAAAGTGTCAAATGGGTTTCAATGTAAATAAGTGGAAAATGATGAGCACTGGAGCAAACATTTCCTAATTTCACATGTACTATGATAGAATCAGAACTAGCAATGAGTGACTAACACTGGAAAGATATATTTGGGGGTCATGTTAGATAGATTGGTGAAAATGTCAACTCAGTGTGCAGCAACAGTGAAAAGGGCATACTAGGGATGAATTAGGAAACAGAGTAAATATAAATCAATGGCATTATATAAATCTGCTACAGATGGTGTTATTGCATTTCGCAGAATCAGAGAACTGTAGAGTTGTAAGGGATCCTGCGGGTCATCCTATCCAAGCCCTTCCATGCAAAATTAACAGCTAAAGAATCCCTGACAGAAGGCCATCCAACCTCTGCTTAACATCCAAATGAGAGTCCACTATCTTCTAAGGAACTTCTTTCCACTCTCTAATGGCTCTTACTCTCAGAAAGTTCTTCCTGATGTTTAGTCAGAATCTCCATTCTTGTAACTTGAATCCATTTGTTCAGGTTCTACTCTCCAGAGCAGGATAAAACAAGCTTGTTCCATCTTCCATGAGAAAGCCCTTCAGACATCTGAAGATGGTTATCCTATCTCCCTCCACTCTCCTCTTTTCCAAGCTAAACATACCGTATTTTTCGCCCCATAGGACACACTGGCCCATAGGAGGCACCTAGTTTTTTTGGGGGAAAATAAAGGGGGAAAAAATTATTTCCCCCCCAGGTGCGGGGCTGGGGTTGGGGAAGCCCAAGCTTCCCCCGACCCCAGCCCCCAGAACAGGCTGCTATCTGCTAGCCGTGGGAGAGCTGCGCGACTTCGCGGGGCTCTCCCACGGCTAGCGGAGCGCTGCGTGAAGCCCGAAGCTTGGGGCGTGCTGGGCTCAGCGCGCCCCAAGCTTCTGGGTGCCGGCAAGGTCTCCGCTAGCCGTGGGAGAGCCGCGCGACTTCGCGGGGCTCTCCCACGGCTAACGGAGCGCTGCGCGAAGCCCGAAGCTTGGGGCGTGCTGAGCTCAGTGCGCCCCAGGCTTCTGTGTGCTGGCAAGGTCTCCGCTAGCCGTGGGAGAGCCGCGCGACTTCGCGGGGCTCTCCCACGGCTAACGGACCGCTGCGCGAAGCCCGAAGCTTGGGGCGTGCTGAGCTCAGTGCGCCCCAAGCTTCTGTGTGCTGGCAAGGTCTCCGCTAGCCGTGGGAGAGCTGCGTCTCCCACGGCTAGAGGATAGCTTCCTGAAGCCTGGAGAGCGAGAGGGGTCGGTGCGCACCGATCCCCCTCGCTCTCCAGGCTTCAGCGAAAGCCTGCATTCGCCCCATAGGACGCACACACATTTCCCCTTCATTTTTGGAGGGGAAAAAGTGCGTCCTATAGGGCGAAAAATACGGTACCCAACTTCCTCAACCATCCCTCATAAAACATGGTTTTCAGACTCTTAATCATCTTGGTTGCTCTCTTCTGCACAGCTTCTATTTTCCTCTGTCAACAGGCGTGCCCAGAACTGGACACAGGACTCTAGGTGGAATCTGACCCAGGCAACACAGAGCAGTACTATGACTTGCCTTGATCTGGATCTAGAATTCTGTTCATGAAGTCCAAAATCACATTAACCTTTTGGCTGCTGCATCACACGGCTGACCCATGTTATGCTTGTGATCTACCAAGGCCCTGAGAACCTTTTTGCATGTACTCCTCGCAAGCCAAGTGTCCCCCACCCTATATTTGTGCATCTGGTTATTCCTGTGTAAGTGCACATTTCTACAACATTATATACACTTCTGGCAGTCCCATCTCTAATGGATATTGTAATGTTAGGAAAAGGGGAACCAGAGCCAGCTAGAGTCTGAAGAATCTCCTATGTGTGGGAAAAATGATAAAGCCTTTGAGAATTTTTGTTTAGGAGTCCTTGCAACCCAGGGTAGTTTTCCGGGAGAAAGAACTACAAATGGGTCAAGGTGGAGTCATAAAAGCCATTACTTTATTGGGTACAGCTCATTGGTTACAGAGACAGTGAACATCCACTGGCTGGGTAGAGCTGGCATCTGGGTGGCCAATGTGAGAACAGGATGCTGGACTGGATAGGCCCTTGGCCTGATTCAGTAGGGCTCTTCTGAAGTCCTTATCCTGTGACCACGGTGTGCGTCAGGCATGCCCACCCTGTGAGCTATGGAGTGGTCATAAGACCCAGATCCACAATACTATTTAAGGGAATCCTGCTTTGAGTGATGCCTGATGTGGACCTGGCCCAATGCCTTCTCCACTCAGAGATCCAAAAGAAGTAATGGAAATACATTTAGGATCAAATTATACAACTGTATAAGCAGAATAGTGGTGTTGCTATGAGGAAGCAGAAAACTCTGTGCTGCAAAGCCCAGTCACAATTGTGAGCAAAATAATTTCCCAACCCTGTCAACCAGCAGCAAACGTTCATTCATAGCAAGGCAGTTAAGTCTAGAATTAGAGGTAGGGAGAGAAGCCAGAGGTGTCAGGCCCTAAGGACAGGAAAACTTCCAGTGGATCTGGCCCTTCTTGAAATTGGTCCAGGGAGTCACTCAAGGTAGTTAACAATAGCGAGGAGGCTTTGTTGCATGTGGGTTTCAAAACACGGCCTTGGGAGGAAAAACCCTCCACAAATTAAGACTGATAGAGGAATACATCATTTGTGTGTACTACCCCTGCTGGTTCAACATCAAAGTAAAACGCTCTTGGGTGGAAGGTCCACGCCACATCTTGTTTCAGCTGCAGCAAGGCTGCAAAAAAAGGTTATAGTGGATTATAGGTTATAGTTTTGCCACCCATCCAACACTCAGCATGGTGTGCATTCAGGAAGCTGATAATCCAGACACTCTTGTGATCAGATGACAGTGAGGAGAGCTGGTGTTCAAAAGATTGTTGACTTGAGAGGTGGAGATGATGACACTCTGGAAGATCTTTCTGTATATCTGATGAAGACAGCTTCCATCAACCCTAGTGCTTCATCCCAGTTGGAGCTGAAAGACTGGTCTGACAGTGGAAGTAAAGAAGTTCACTGACGAATCCATGCAACTTCCATGGTGGCTCTGTCATACCCAGTCTACACAAAGGTGTGTGGAACAACTCACAGTGGCATCAGGTAGGGTGTATATACAGGATAAACATGAGGGCTACATTAGAGGTCAAGAAACAAGTTGGCGAATAATGTCAAATAACAAATGAAAGCAAGACTTGATGAAACTTGTTGCTTAAATTTCTTATTAACTGATGTCATTACTTTCTAATGTTGTTTTATGATTACAAGGTAATGTTGTATGCCTAGTAGGATATGTTTTATGCCGAGAAATAAAGTTTTTTTTATAGCCTTACCTGACATTTTCTGAAGGTAAAATTAAAATTCTTTGATTTCCTGAGAGCAGTTCATGTGCTGCTTTTTGATCAAATGTAGATTGACTAAGCAAAATATTGTCCAATCACAAAAATAGCAGATTTGAATTCTTCTCACCCCAAAACATTTAAAAAAGAAATTTACAAAAAAAATTCATCCCCTAAAGTGACATGCCCTTGTAGGGTGGCCAGGTTCCTAAGGGTGAGCTTGGAAGAAACCTGTAACTCCCCAAACAAGATAATGCACACAAGAAGCAGCAGTGAGGGTTTCAAGTTGTATGTAGGGGATGTAGTATGGCTCCGAGTCCAAAGACTGTGACAGCAAATTGCCAACTTGCTGGTTTGCTTGCCTGCTGCAAGTGTTTCTGGAGAGAGGATGGTTGAGTAGGTAGGAACAGAATGGCATTCCTGCATTGCAGGGGACTGGATTAGATGACCCTTCAGATCCCTTCTAACTCTGCAATTCTATGAGATAGGGCTCCAAAAAGGTGGCAGTAGCAGTTGCTGGAAATGCCACTTGCTGCAGTCACCTGGAGGCTTTTTAATCGCATGGAAACTCAATCATGGGCTTTGAAAAGTTAAAATGCAGGGTGTTCTGTTAAAATAATCTCCCAGGTCTCGTCAGCATTGGAAGCTGCTTCATACTGAATGAGAGGCAGCAGTGGCTCTCCAGAATTTCAGGCCAGGAGCCTCTCCCAATCCTATCTGGAGATGCCATCAGGGATTTAACTTGGGACCTTCTGCTTGCAAGGCAAACACTCTACCCACTGAGATATGGTCCTTTCCCTTCCCCAAAGATCAGCTAGATCACCCACTTGAGCTTCCAGGATAGGGCCTCAGACACAGTGCTGTTGGGTATTCTTAGATAACAGGGCACCAGCCACACACAGGAAAGGGTCTCCCTCTCTGCTGCTCCCTCCACTTGGTGGTGCAAGGAGGGAGACCCAGGGCTGCTCTTAGCAGGGTAGATGATCTGGGGAGAATTAGGGTGTGTAGAAGGAGCTGCTGAAGATTGCAACCCCTCCCCCAATGCTATTATTTGTCACCAGTGGTTGTTCCTCCTCTGCTGAACAGCAGCTTCAGGTAGGGGGCTAGATTTAGGTCAGTATGAGAGCATGAGGCAGGGATTAACTACCCTGCCCCATGGTCCCGATCCTAATCAGACCTTCCTGCAGTTGCTTTTTTTAAAAGAGAGAAAGAGAAAGAGAAAGAGAAAGAGAGAGAGAGAGAGAAAGAAAGAAAGAAAGAAAGAAAGAGAGTAACACATCAAGCTCTAAATTGAATACAAGGCATGGTTTAGCACCCAAAAAAGGAAGAAATGGGGGACGGGGATATGGGTGAGGTTTACAAAAAGCTTGCATTTTTCTGAATTAAGTGGACAGAGAGAATTTCCTCAAACCAGAACTGATGGGCACCCCCCCCCCCCCCCGGTGGAACTGATTGGCCTCCTGATTCAGGACAAAGAAAATGGAAGGCTTCGCACAATGAATAATGGATGCACAGAAATTTGCAGCACAAAAGGTGGTGATGGCTTTGGAAAGGGATTAACCAGAATCAAGGAGAGGAGGAGGTGCTGTTCCTCATGGTAGCTAAGTACAGCCAAGTTTAGGGGTGTCATCCCTCTGGAAACCAGTTCCTGGGGAACAAGAGAAGATTGTTGACCTTCACATCCCTGCCTCTTGCTGGTCACCGTAGTAGAGAGGGTTCTTGGCTGGATGGACTCTTTTTAGGTTCTTATATCTTGGCAAGTCCCTTTGCAAGAGAGAGTCCTACAGCTGGGAGGTAGCCACTAAGAGTTTGTTTCCAAGTGCCCTTCCTGTCTGGACATGGAGTGCAGGTTGATATCCTGGCCAATTGTGATTGGATAAGAACAACAGACGGTGGTTTCTCAGGAATATGGTGATCAAGTTGTTAAGGGTACGATGGAGCAAAACCTGTAACTCAAAAAACAAGATGGTATATGTGGAAAACTGTGGTGGGTGTTGCAAATGTGTGGGGTGGGTGGGTTTGAGCCCAAAGGCTCTAGTGGCAAACTTACTAGCATCCAAGAAGTTATCAGTGTTTCTACAGAGGGTGAGTTGGTGTGCACAGGTTGTAGAAGTGAGATTCCTGCATTGCAGGGGGTTGGACTAGATGATTCTTTGTGTCCCTTCCAACTCTACAATTCTGTGATTCGGTTCAATTTTTTTATTCTATGAGATGGGGTTCTAGGCAAGTGACTGCAACAGTTGCTGGAAACACCACCTGCTACAGTCACTTGGAGGCTTTTTCCTGCATTGAATCTCAATGTTCAAAAATGTAGTGTGATCTATTGAAATCAAATTAAAACTTTAGCACAAGGCTTAATTAAAACAGCCTCTGCAACCTCACAGTCTTACTGTGGAGGGTGCCACTGAACTAGATGATTATTGCTCATTTCATGGGACAAGAAATATATCCTAGATCATGTGCAGACACACCCCTCTCCCAGGGCAACTGGACAGCGCTTGACTTTGTCCTCTGAAGGGGGTACTTGCCCTGGTTCTGGGGAAATGTTGCCAAACATTCATATGCTTGTGGCAAATGGATCATTCTGGCAGTGAACAACTGCAGACAAAATGCAAAAAAAATTTGAAGCGTGTCAGGGGAGGCCCCCAGTGAGAGGGTTTTTTGTTTTTTTTACAGCCAACAGTACTCCCACTGTGAATTAAATTTTATTGTTGGCAATACTTCAGCCCATTTTTAAATAAACATTTTTAAATAAACCATGGATAATATTCAGCCTCAGAGCTTGGGAAGGATTATTTCATGACTGCTGTGCTATATCACCGGCTCTGATGTAGCTCTAAACCATGGGTTAGTATTACGGGAGTGAGCCTTGGACTTGCCCTGAGGTGGCTATGTCCTCACTAACAAAAAAGAGAAACAGCATCACTAAAAAAGAGGACACAAGCTGATATAAAACTGCTTATTTATATGTATGGTCAAAAACTTGGAAATACAGGGGACGCTTGGGTTGCAAACGTGATCTGTGCAGGAGGCACTTGCAACGCTGCGTCTGCACACACGCAGGTTGCAATTCGGCACTTCTGCGCATGTGCAACCGCCAAAACCTGGAAGTAACCCCATTCTGGTACTTCTGGGTTTCGGCGTGTCCGTAACCTGAAAAAACGCAACCTGAAGCGTCTGTAACCTGAGGTGTGACTGTAATTGTAATGCTTTATATACAACTAGAATCTTGCCATAGTCAGGATGGCTGTGACCAGGTGATCTATGTGCCTTCCAGGTCTACTGTTAAGGGTCTCTTTGAATCAGACAGTCTGTGTAAACGAGAGCACATGGCAATCCTTGCTAGCACAATACCCCCCACAAATGTAAAGAAAAGACTGAAAACATCTTTTGAGCTAACCACAGTTTCCTGTGATGTCAGAGCTTGGAAAACTGGGGTTTGTTCTAACTACATTTAGTTAACTGACCAGGATATAAAAGTATCATACTTTGAACAAATGATAGTTCAGATGTCACAGGAAACTGCTTTCTGTGTGTAAAGAAGTAGGAGAGGAGAAGGGAATGTGGAAGGCTAATTTGATTATTCTAACATGAAGCCATGGTGATGCCGAACTTGGCGTATACTGAAGATGCTTCTAATTGATTTTCTCCATCAGTGCAAACCAGAATGGGTTGATTTAAATAAAGGTGATTTAAATCAACTGTTTAAACCATGATTTAAATGACAAAGAAAATGCAAATTTAAATCATAGATTTGAATCAGTTTTCCCATTTTGAAACGAATATATTTCCTGAGCAACCATGGAACCTAAGTGCTTGCTCTAATAATGAGAACATAGTGGTTTGCAGCAAAATGGAGCCTTTTAGTAACCAAACAGTGTAATTCAAAGCCCATGTGACTTTTGCACTGCAGAATTATGTCTAATTCTACATGTACACATGCAAGAATACTAAGCAATCTCAAGAGGAGGCCCACTCATTTGCATCCATTGCATCCTCAAATGTATTTCTTTCATATGATAAGTGTTTATAAAATTATGCATGGCGCAGAGAAACTGGCTACAGAAGTTTTTTTCCCTTTCCCATAACACAGAAGTTAGAATGTTGGACAATTAAGGACAGACAAAAAAAGAAAAGAACTTCTTTATGTAGTGCTTAGACATACTGTGGAACTTGCTATTGCAGGAGACAATGGTGGCCACCAACTTGGATGGCTCTAAAAGAGGATTGGATGAATTCACAGTGGATAAGGCTATCTACTAGCCATGATGGATGTACTCTGCCTCCATGGCTGGAAGTATTGTTGCTTCTGAATACCAATTGATGGAAGCCACAGGAGGGGAGAGAGCTGTTGTGCTTGGGTCCAGCTTACGGGTTTCTCACAGTCATTTGGTTGGCTACAGTAAGAACAAAATGCTGGACTATGTGGGTTGCTGGCTTGATCTAGCAGGTTCTTCTTGTGTTCTTATGTCCAGGATCGAATGACTTCTGCTTCAGGTCAGGGGTGCCAACTTGCGTAAAACATTGTGGGGGCAGGTAAGCCACACCCCACATAACTTATCACATGACTCAGTGCACACACACCATTTGAATGGCAATGCCCATCAACTTGGGGGAGGCGCAGGCCCCCTCAAATATTTTATTGGGGGGCCAAAGGGGCCTTGGGCTTCCGGAGGTGGCGCCAACGGCAATGGCGGTCTCCTTCTAGCTCGGAGGGAGAAGCTCCGCGGAAATCGGGTCTGTCCGCTACGGCGAAGTGGAGACCCTTGTGAAAATCACAGGCAGGAGAAGCCTGTGACCGTGGGACTCGGCGGGCACCTGTAGCACCCCCCGGACTAGCGAAGGGACCCCGTAAGGGGCTCCGGAGCGCAACGGGAGTTTGGCGCGGTGCTGAGAGTCGATCGCTTTTTCCATGGGGTGAAGCCGCACAGCTGTTGCCGGAGAGCGCTGACCAATTCGGCTGTGACAATTCGGCTGCTAAACAACTACCCGTGAGTAGGTGAAGTTTAAGAATTGGGACTTAAAGGATGAAAAAAAAGGATTAATTCGGCACTGAAGCGGGAAGGTGTAAACAGGAAGTCTGCCTTTCTGTTTTCTGTACGCAGTTCAAAGCAAAGACTCTTTAAGCTAAAGAGCGGTGTTATAAAAGCTCCAAATCCGAACATCAAAGTGAAAGAACTCCCCCACCAGGCTAGTGGAGGGGGGGGGAGAGGGAAAAGTGACTTTTTTACTTCTGGAAAAAATAGAGACAATTATCTAACTCCTGGAAACGGACTGCCAGGTCCACTAGAATTGTTGCACTGAGAGTCGCACTATTTATAGACAATGTAACTTTTTAATGGTTAACTCTGCAAAGGAGATACTTGTTGAAGGTCTTCTCTGGACTTGAAACTGTTGCTTGTTTTCTTGAGGGGGACTCAGGAAAGTTGGAAAATATTCTTTATTGTAACTTTAATGACTGCTACAGTGTCCCCCTAGAGGAACATTGAAACTGTACATCCAGCTGGGGGATTTTTCCATTCTTGACTTTGGGGATTTTCCACGGTAAGACTTGACCGTGGGATCGACCTTGATTCATAGACAAAAGTGTGATGACTGATAGGACAACAAGATCGGGCAAGGCTAGAGTGCAGCAGCCCAGCACAGTTTCCCAGCAACGTAGATCATCTGTTCCCGGCCCTCCTGTGACACAGGGGGAAGATTTTGCACAAGCTGGGTCAAAAGGAATGGCTTCAGAAGGGGATTTTACTTCTGTGTTAAATAAAATTTATGAAAAATTGGAAGGCCTAAGCAAACAAGTTACGGAACAATCAACTAAAATAGACAGGAATACTGCCAGCATTAATAATCTGGGACAGAAGGTGAATTCCAATACAGAATCTATTGAAAAATTGCTGGAAGAATCTGCGTATAATCGAAAAATAGCTGAGGAAGCAAAAGAAAAAGCAGTGACTGTAGAGGAAGAACTCAAACCTATGCGCAAACAGATTGGGGACCATCAGTCACTTCTGTCTATGATTGAACTGAGGGAGAAACAGACCAATCTGAGGATCAGGGCAGTACCGGAACTTGAAAAAGATAACCTAAGTGACTACCTTACGCAGGAATTTGGAAAATTTTGGAATTTGGAGGTGGAGAAAGACTTTAAGATAGTAAGTGCGTTCAGACTTGGAAGAGGAGGGAGAAAAAACAGGGTGAGAGACTGTTTGGTTAACCTCCAAACGAAAGAAGAGAGAGATAAAATACTGAGTGCACACTTCCAGAAGACTTTGGAGATCAACGATTCGAGAGTGGAGATTTTTAAGGATATTCCGAAACATCTATTGGATCTTGGAACCAACTACGGAGATCTGGTGGCCCTACTGAGAAGAAACAGAATTGTTTTTAGGTGGGAATTCCCCCAGGGACTATCTTTTACCTTTAAAGGGAAAAAGTTCAAAATAAGATCAGTGGAAGATAAGGAAAAATTTTTGAGAGACCACGAAGAAGACCTGCAAAAAGAAGTACTAGAAGAGCTAAGAGCTTTAAGATCAGGAGTACTAGACATAGTACCACCACCTTTGGGGCTGGACAAACTAAAAAAAGCGATACCACCGTCAGAACAAGAAGAACTTTTGGGAGCAGTTGGAGGAGAATAGAATAACCACACCATGTCTCTGCAATTATTAAGTTGGAACATTCATGGATTTAATTCCCCGGAGAAGAGGAAGAAAGTCTTTCATTTATTGAAAAAGGAACAATTGGACTTAATTTGTTTACAGGAAACTCATGTGATAAGGCTTCACAGGAAAGTACTGATTAATAAAAGATTGGGTCAAGAGTTTATTTCATCGGACAAGGTTAAAAAGAGAGGAGTTGTTATTTATGCCAAAGAGAGCCTATCACCGAAATTTGTTTGTAAAGATGAACAAGGAAGATTTGTGGCAATTGAGATTCAATCACAAGGAGAAAAATTTCTGATTGTAGGAGTTTATGCACCAAATGAGGGAAAATCTGAATTCTTCAAGAAATTGCATGAGACATTGCTTGACTATATGGACTACAACATTATTATGATGGGAGATATGAATGGAGTGGTATCTACAAATATGGACAAGTCGCAGAGACAGGTTGTAACTAAAGATGGCAGACTACCAAAAACTTTTTTTGAACTGACTGACAATATGGACTTGATTGACATCTGGAGAACTAAGAACCCCCTTGGAAGAGAGGGAACATTCTTCTCTGAAGCCAAAATGACATGGACAAGAATTGACCAAATATGGATAACTAGAGGACTGGCACCTAAGACTCGAAAAGTGGAAATTTGCCCAAAAACTTGCTCCAACCATAATGCTGTGAAGATGGAGATGAAACTAACACCAATCGGTTCCTTCAGATGGAGGATGAATGACACCTTATTTAGAGATCAAGAGGTTACCAAGAAGGCCCAAAAAATCTTGAGAGATTATTTTGAGATTAATTTGAATACTACGGTTGAAAAAAGAGTAATCTGGGACGCAAGCAAAGCGGTCATGAGAGGGTTTCTGATTCAACAGAACGCAATAAAGAAGAGAATCCAAAATGAGAAAAAAGATAAAATCTTGGAAAAAATAAAAGGAGAGAAGAAATTAAGAGCGAAACCAAAGTCGCAAGAGATTCTGAGAGAAATAAAGCTATATCAAGTACAATATACGAAAATGATAAATCAGGAAGTAGAATGGAAAATTAAGCAGATGAGACAAAAGACATTTGAATCGGCTA
The DNA here is from genome assembly GCF_964270895.1 of Podarcis filfolensis. Taxonomy (NCBI): domain Eukaryota; kingdom Metazoa; phylum Chordata; class Lepidosauria; order Squamata; family Lacertidae; genus Podarcis; species Podarcis filfolensis. The sequence goes on from NC_139617.1 coordinate 30,172,066, forward strand.
ATAAATGCGGGAAACTGCTAGCTTGGCAGATGAAAAAAAGACAAAAATTAAACACGATCACAAATCTGGATGTGGAAGGAAAGAACATACAGAATCCATTGGAGATTAGAAAGTGATTCCAGAGATATTTTAAACAACTATATACACAAGGGCCACAGAAAGAGACTGATTTAGACCAATTTTTAAGAACAAATGGATTACAAAAAATCTCTCAAAAAAAATAAGATAATGTTGAATCACAAAATTACAGAACAGGAGGTAGAAGGTGCCATTCAGAACATGCAGTTGGGTAAATCTCCAGGGCCGGATGGTCTAACCTCCAAATACTATAGATCTCTGAAAGACTGGTTAATTCGGCCACTAAAATGCACATAAAGCATTTAAAAACCATATTGTCAGGAAAGCATTGTTCAATGTCTGGATAAGATACAAAGATTTACTGGAAAATAAAACCCCAAGGTGGTTGTCACCAATGGAAGCGAAGGCTCAGAAAAAGCTCAATATGGAGGCCAAATGGCCGAAATATTGGGAAATATTGGAACAAGAAGGAGACAAATTGAAATTGCAGAGTTTTGAGAAATTAAAAGATAAAGTGCGAGACTGGCTTCATTATTATCAAATAAGAGAGGCCTATAATTCGGATAAAAAAATTGGCTTCTAGGTGGAAAAATCAAAATTGGAAACAGAACTGTTAGATCCCAAAACTAAGATACTTTCAAGAATGTATAACTTGCTGTTAAAATGGAATACGCAGGATGAAACGGTTAAATCTGCTATGATGAAATGGGCACAAGATATTGGTCATAACATTATGTTTGTTACCCACCCTGGAAGAGTGGCAGATGAAGGTGATGGACTATATGGAATTGTCGGAAATGACTGGCAGAATCCGAGACCTGGGAGAAGAGTTGGTGGAAGAAGACTGGAAGAAATTTAAAGACTACTGCAGAAACACTGTAAAATTAATGAATGTTAAAATTATGTTGGATTGATTAAGTGGCATTAGCAACAAAGTTAATAAGAATATGCAAAAATGAATTGATAATGGATGAAAATATAGAGTTATAATATGTTAAGATATAGAGTTAAGATAAACGAAAGAGGGTAAGGATTTGCTGATTTGATTATTTAAATGGGAATACAAAAAGGGGAGGTGTGAGGAGGCCAAGGAAACAAGCTAATGAGTTTAAAGTTACAAAAAACGGATTTAGTTACAGATAGGTAGCCGTGTTGGTCTGCCATAGTCAAAACAAAAAATTTTTTTTCCTTCCAGTAGCACCTTAAAGACCAACTAAGTTAGTTCTTGGTATGAGCTTTCGTGTGCATGCACACTTCTTCAGATATCTGAAGAAGTGTGCATGCACACGAAAGCTCATACCAAGAACTAACTTAGTTGGTCTTTAAGGTGCTACTGGAAGGATTTTTTTTTTTTTGTTTTGGTATCTGAAGAAGTGTGCATGCACACGAAAGCTCATACCAAGAACTAACTTAGTTGGTCTTTAAGGTGCTACTGGAAGGAAAAAAATTTTTTTGTTTTAAAAAACGGATTTGTTTTTAATTCTTTTTTATCTATTTGTTTTTTGTATTTTTATTCTTTTTTCTTTTTTATGTAATTTTGTATGTTCTCTTTTTTATCTTTTTCTTTCTATATGACTTTTTTCTATTTTGTAAACTTATGTTTTTGTAAAATCTCAATAAATATCTTATAAAAACAAAACAAAACAAAGGGGTCTTGGCCCCTAGGAGTTGGCTCCTATGTTCCAGGCAATGGAATTCTAGACCCTTCAGAATCCCATTGTGATTTGTTTCCAAGGCACTTTGATGGCAAAGTTGATCAGTTTCAGTTGATGCATCTTGATGACATTGGGCAAGTTGCTTGTAACGAAGTGACTACACGTGTTCTCTGTGCCTTTTCCTCTTGGGTGATTGAAGTCTGCTGAAGGGATAGGACTGGGTGGAACCAGGATGTGGCAGTGAATTCTTGTGGGAAGGAGTAGTCCCAACTTTATGGAAGGAAGCAGTGACTTGACCTAAAGAAGCCTATCTCGGTGGATCCATTGGTTTCTGACAACTACTGTCTTGTCACTTTCTTGGGAAAGTGATGCAGAGAATTGCCATGCGGCTGTTGAAAAACACTTGGATGAAACACTGATTATCCTGATCCATTCAGGACATCTCAGTTAGGGTTTATGTGCAGTTATGGAACTGAATTGGCTTTGGATGTCCTTTATTGATCTCTCAGCAGCTTTTGATAGAGTACAACCTCATCCAGAGCACCCAATTGACCATGCTACCCTTCTGGCGTAGTGGTCAGTGTAGCAGACTAAGACACATAAATTCTGACTTCTCTCCCTTCCTCAGTTTTCTAGTCTTCAGTTAAGTTTCTCACATTCATCTGTTAGCATGCAAAAAGTTTGCATGGCGATGTGCACACATTTTGTATTCATTTTTTGTATAACAGATTTGCTTTTATACAATTTTATCTAATACAGTATTGCACGGTGGCTACAATCTGAGTACACAAAAACTTGGATACTCGAACCATTCTCTTGGAACTGTCCCCAAGTGACCATCTTTACCTTTCCGGAGTTGGTTGTGAGCCAAGGAGGCCTTGCCCCCAAGCAAGACACAGAACTTTTAAGCTCTCTGACATGCCTAATGGGCTCTGGGTGATTCTCACGAGATCTTGTGGGGCTGCACAAGTTTCCACAAGAGTGTCCCAGAGCCCGGTAAGCAAAGCAGAGAGTTTAAAAGCTCTTTCCACTCTGTGAAAATGCTACACAAAAACAGCTTTTAAGCTCTCTGACTCCTGTGTGTTTAATTCGTGCGGTTTCAACCAGTCAGCCTTCAACCGCATATGGCTGAAATCACACAATTAAATGTATGTATGATGTGATCATACTGTATACACATTTTTACAAGAAATTCCTCCCTATATAACACATTTACATATTGCATTTGTGCATGCATTTTGTGTGTGCACTTTCCCCATTTTTGATGACTATATCACAATGTGTGGAGAAGTGCAAATTTTGAAGGGCAGGTGTGTTTCGCTTTAGGGAAGCATAAATTAGGCTTGCATCAAAATGTGGACAGAATGAATTTCTCCACCAACCACCCACCACCACCTACCCATCCCTAACAGTGGTTAACTTCATCTCCACGGCTATCTGTGCTTGGAGAGTTATGCTTCTTCCTGCTATAGGACAAAAGATATTCTCCAAAGTTCTTGCAGTGCCAGAAAACTCATGAATATGATGGAAACTAACCAGAATGTATAGAACACTAAAACCCTTCACTAGCTTAATTGTGACCAGTAATTGTGAATTACACTGCACTGGGTTGTGATTCAGGACCCAAGTCCTACCCTGTTTCATTATTCAACAGAAAAGAGACAAAGGTGTTCCCAATTGTCACTCTCTGCTAAGTTCTGGAGAGCTGACATTCTACCTCTCTAATGTGCTACAAATGAGAAGCAGGGCAGGGCAGCTATGGTAACACAAGCTGTCAGAGACTGCCTCTAGGTCCCGGCTCACAAAGGACCAACGCTAGCCGGTAGAACGGAATAAAGTCTTTATTGAAGTATAGTTTCCATTTCCTCATCTTAGCGTGCGTCTCTACGTCTATTCCCTAGATCGGCGAAGTCCCATCTGAATCTCCGCCTCCTGTACACCAGTTCAAGACCCTAGCCTTGCTCCACCTTTTGCGTCTCTCCTTTCGCCTCTGGGTCCTACCACCCCCCGGGGTTCCTTCCTTCCTGGATGCCTCGGATGCGGACCCTTCGGATTCCTCCCCCTCCCTTCGGCGGGCTTTAGGACCTGGCTCCCTTTCCGGGCTGCTCATTGCGCCTCCCTCTGGTACATTTGAACTTGGCGCGCGCGCGCTGTCTCCGACCCTCCTCTCTACCGTTTCCTCGCTCTCTGACGCAGGCGTGGCTGCTGCCGGAGAGCTGCCTGTCGCTGGTGCCTGGAACTCCTCCCCCCTGCTGCTCTCTGGTGGAGTAGCTGGTCCGGATTTCCAGCTGCTGCTCTCTGAATCCCCTCTGGTCCCTTCTTCCTGGGGTGCCCCTCTTGGTAACCCCCCAGCTCTGCCCACGGGAGCCCCTTTCTGTGAATCCTCCGATTCGCTGGACAGACTTAGAGATCTCGGACGGCTATCATCGCTAACCTCTCCTTCCGATTCCTCGCCATCCGTTCCCTCTGCTCCTGAACCCCTGACATCCATCCCCCCCTCGAAGCCCCCCCTTCCCCCCTCCCCTCCTTCCGGTGTGGGTTCTGGGTGCTCCGTCGTGGCAGGGGTGAGTGCCGGATACAGTTCTTCCCTCGTGTCGTACATTACATCGGGCAGGTCTGGCTCGTCCTCCGTGCGCTCGTCGACGTCGATCTCCTCTGCTTCCATCTCCCTGCCTTCGTGTTCAAATCCCACGTCCTCCCCCAACACGTCCATGTCCATCTCTCCCCCGTTCCCCTCTGAGGGTGATGCCTGCCAGGGACCCCCCAGCCACTTCCTGCGCCACTGCTCCTCTGGTTGATTATCCCACCAATAGGAGCGGTCTGAGGCAGAACCCGAGGGTGAACCTTCCGGAGAGCGTATGTGTGGTGCCGTCTCCTCGTCCGAGTCGAACCCCTGGAACGTGCTGCCTGAAAGTGTGGGTGTGAAGAGCCAGTCATCGAAATACTCGGCTGGCATGGGCCTGTGTGGGAAAATGGCATGGAACTCTTCCTTGAGAAGAGGCTCGTCCAAGGCATAGCCCGGCACCCAACTGTTGGCGCTGGCCGGGGTATCCTCTCTGGCAAGAAGGTATTCTACTCCCTCTTCCCCCCATCTCGAGTCTAAAATCTCTGTGGCTTCGTTGATGCGCTCCCCTCTTGGCGACCCCCTTTCCCTGGGTCCTTCTCTGGGCGGATCTGGTGCTGTGCCTGGCTCGTGAAATCTATGCGGTGCTTTGTAGGGCGTGAGCACCGATCTATGGAAGACCGGATGCATTCTGGAACCCTCCGGAAGCGCTAACCGGAAGGCCACTGGATTGACCTGTGCCTGGACTTGGTAAGGCCCTAGCTGCTTATGCCCTAGCTTCTTCTTGGCCAACGATCTGGTCGGCACTGCTTGCGCTGCTAACCAAACCCAGTCTCCCACCTGTATGTCTTCCCCTACTCTCCTGTGTCTGTCAGCCTGCAGTTTGTATGCGTGCTTTGCCAGTTCCAACTGCCTCCTAAGCTGTTCGTGGACTTCCTGCAACTCTGACGCTAATTCTTCCGCTGCCTGCGGCTCCCCCTCCCCCACTCTCTCTAAACCTGGGAAGGTTCTGGGATGCCTCCCGTTGTTGGCGAAGAACGGCGTCACCCCCGTCGACACGTGCTTCGTATTGTTGTAAGCGAACTCTGCGAGGGGCAGGTAGTCCACCCACGTGTTAGGCTGCTGATTGGCGTAGCATCTCAGGTACTGCTGCATGATGGCGTTGACCCTCTCCGCTTGTCCGTTGGTCTGCGGGTGTCTCGCCGACGCTAGATTGATCTTGACGTTCAGGATGCCCATCAACTTTTGCCAGAAGTTCGAGATGAACTGCCGCCCCCGGTCGGATAGAATAGATCGTGGCAGACCGTGGACCTTAAACACGTGGTCTATGAACAGTTTGGCGGTCTGTTCTGCCGTGGCCACCTTCGCACACGGAATGAAGTGTGCCATCTTGGTAAACATGTCCACCACCACAAGCACTGCCGTCTTTCCCCTCGAACTGGGCAGATCCGTGACAAAGTCCAGGGCCACCCGTTCCCACGGCTCAGACGGCGTCTGCAACGGTTCCAGCAATCCCGCCGGCGGTTTGTGCACTGACTTGGCCCTTTGGCAGGTGTCGCATCTCGAGACGTAATCCGCTACTTCCCCCCGCATCTTGGGCCACCAAAAGTCTCTGGTCACTAGTTCTACAGTCTTTTCTCTGCCAAAGTGCCCGGCAGTGGGGGCGTCGTGTAGCTGCTGCAGCACCCTTGCGCGGAGGTCATTCCCCGGCACGTAGAGTGCTCCCTTGCGGATGAGCAAACCGTCTCTGATCTGGAACTCGTCGTCCTTCACCGTGCCCTTGTGCACCTCCTCCATCTTGGCTAGCGCGAAGGGGTCCTCCTGCAACGCTCGACGTACGGCGTCCAGATCCACGGTCGCCGAGGCGCAAGCCCACGCTTCCGGTGCGAAAATGTGCTTGGCTGCCGACGGTGCCTCCTCCTCGAGGTATTGCGGCTTTCTGGACAAGGCATCCGCCATGATGTTGTTGTCACCCGGGATGTACTCTATCTTGAAGTCGAAGTCCGCGAAGAACTCTGCCCATCTAATGTGCCTCTGATTCAGGAACCTCGCCGTGCGCCAGTACTCTAGATTCTTGTGGTCCGTGCGTACCTGCACTGTGTGTCTGGCTCCGATAAGGAAGTGCCGCCACGCTTTGAACGCTGCATGGATGGCTAGCAACTCCCTGTCCCAGATGGTGTAATTCTGCTCCGACTTGCTGAGCTTCCTTGAGTAGAAGGCGCACGGCCTCCAGTCCCCCTGCTGGTCTTGTTGCAACAGTACAGCTCCCACGGCTCTGTCTGAGGCGTCCGTCTCCACCCTCATCGGTCTGCTGGGATTCACATGCAGCAGCTGCTCCTCGGAAGCGAAGAGACGCTTGAGTTTCTGAAAGGACTGCTCCGCTTCCTCCGTCCAGATAAACTTCTTCTTCTTGGAGCTGAGCGTGTCAGTGATGGCCGCCGTTTGCATAGCGAACCCCTTGATGAACTTGCGATAAAAGTTGGCAAAGCCGACAAACCGCTGGACTTCCTTCCTATTGCGCGGGCTTTTCCAGTCCAATACTGAGCGAACCTTGGCGCTGTCCATGGCGAGCCCCTTGTCCGACAGTTTATAGCCCAGGAAATCCACCTCCGTCACGTCGAACTGGCACTTCTCCAGCTTGGCGTACAGCCTGTGCTCCTTTAGTCTCCGCAGAACTTCCCTGACATCCCTCTCGTGCGCTTCTCGCGACTCAGAAAATATCAGGATGTCGTCCAGGAAGCATACGCATTTCTTGTAAAGGAGTCCCGCCAACACGTGATGCATAAAGGCTTGAAAACAGTGAGAGCCATTTTGTAATCCGAAGGGCATAACTCTGTATTCGTAGGTGCCCAGTGGTGTGAACATGGCCGTCTTCCACTCGTCGCCCTCCCGCACACGAATCAGGTTGTACGCGCCTCGCAGATCCAACTTGGTGAAAACGCGTCCTTTCCTTACCGTCGCGAGCAGGTCGTCTATTTTGGGCATGGGGAAGGACGAGGGCTTGGTTTTCGAGTTCAAAATTCGAAAGTCAACTACAAGCCTCTTCTGGGGCGTGTCTCGCTTCTTCACAAAGAATACTGGACTGCCCCCTACAGCTTTCGACTCCCGAATGAACCCGCGCTTCAAATTGTGGTCTATGAACTCCCTAAGTTCCTGCAGTTCGTCCTCAGACATGGAATACAGTTTCCCTGTTGGCAGCGTTGCCCCCGGCAGGAGATCAATCTTGCAGTCATAGGGTCTGTGGGGGGGCAGTTTGTCCGCCTCCTTCTCGCAGAAGACCTCCAAAAACTCCTTGTACTTGTTGGGCACCGCTTGCACCATGCCTAGGTGTAGCTGCGGTGCATCCTCTCGCCCCTCTCCTTCCTGGCAGGTCTGGATGCAGTGCGCTGCGCAGTAGGAAGAGCAGAAGGTCAATTGCCGCTGGTACCACGCTAATGCCGGGCTGTGCCTATCCAGCCAACTCATGCCCAACACTATGGGCGTGTCCGACAATTGGGTGACGTTGAAGCTGATGACTTCTCGGTGATTCCCAATTTGCATCACCATAGGTGGTGTCTGCTGCACCACCTGCCCCCCTAGCAGTTCCCTGCCATCCACTGTGACCACGTTCAGGGGCAGTGTGGCTGGCAGTAGCGCTATGTTGTGTTGTTGAAGGAATTCCAGTGCGATAAAGTCCGCATTACTGCCAGAGTCAATCGTAATCGGCACTTCTAAAGTGAGACCACTGGGCAGCTGGAGCGATGCGGTGAGCTGCACCACTGGTTTGGGCGGGAGGGGATCCGTGGGCTTCAAAATCTCTGGGGACTTCTTCACTGACTCGCCTGGCTGGCCCCCAGTGCTTCCGTTTCCCTGCCGTGGTTCACTTTGCTGAGTTGCTCCCATTACTGTCATTGAAGCTGCAGTGTGCTTGTGGAGCCTCTGGGGACACTCTTTCGCCATGTGCTTCGAACTGTCACAGATGTAACACTTCCTGTTCCCTCTAGGCTGCTTTGTTTTGACTGCTCCCGGTGTTAAGGCTCTGGTGGCTGAATGAGCTCTAGCACCGCCGATCTCCATCGGCTCCTCCCCCCCTGCTTGCGGAGGCGTTGATTGCGCACGCGCGACATCCCTGGGCAAGAGGGAGGGCACTCTGGCTGGTGTGCGTCCCCAACGCCCTTCTCCTCTGTCCCAAGGGCGGTCCTCCAGCCTCACCCCCACTGCAAGCGATCTGTCCACCACTTCCTGGGTGCTTTTGGGTCTCTCCCCCCGCGCTATCTCATCCTTGATTTGGGGGTTCAATCCTTCCCAATAAAGATCTCTAACGGGGGGGGAATCCTTGTCCCACCCCAAGGCATTGACCAATGCAAAAAAGCGGGAGTGATACTGCCTCACGCTGGCTTTCCCTTGTCTCAGCTCAAATATGTCCTTACGGGCAATGTCAATGTCTATTTTCGATAGAAAGCAAGAATCCATCGCTTTAATGAATGCAGCTGAACTCTGGAGCGCTGGGTCCATATCTCTCCACAGATTGCGCAGACATGCTTTCGCCTCTCCATGCAAATGAGACAAGATAAACCCCACTTTTTCTTGCTCATCTCTAAACTCTTTCTCCAGCAGTTTCAGCGCAAACTGCACGTCTGCTCGGAAATTGGGGTACTGCTGCAAATTCCCATCAAAGTGAGATACAATGCTGCCTCCAGTCCTTCCCAACCCGATTCCCTCGGATCTGGAACCCGTTTGTGCCTGCTTAGTAAGCACTTCCAACCTGGCTTGGAGATCTCGGCATGCAGCAGCCGCTTCATCCTCTCTTTTCCTGGAGGCGATTATCTCTGCGCTGAGCTGCGTTACCGCTTCTCGCAGGGAAGCAATTTGCTCTTCAGTAGACATGTCGCTTGACTTTTGTGAGCTCCAAAGGCACCAGTCCTCTTTCTTCCCTGCTTCGCTCCCCACACGCCGCTTGAGTCAAAGAGAACTGATGAAAACTTCTGGGAGATGGGACTTACTGTCAGAGACTGCCTCTAGGTCCCGGCTCACAAAGGACCAACGCTAGCCGGTAGAACGGAATAAAGTCTTTATTGAAGTATAGTTTCCATTTCCTCATCTTAGCGTGCGTCTCTACGTCTATTCCCTAGATCGGCGAAGTCCCATCTGAATCTCCGCCTCCTGTACACCAGTTCAAGACCCTAGCCTTGCTCCACCTTTTGCGTCTCTCCTTTCGCCTCTGGGTCCTACCACCCCCCGGGGTTCCTTCCTTCCTGGATGCCTCGGATGCGGACCCTTCGGATTCCTCCCCCTCCCTTCGGCGGGCTTTAGGACCTGGCTCCCTTTCCGGGCTGCTCATTGCGCCTCCCTCTGGTACATTTGAACTTGGCGCGCGCGCGCTGTCTCCGACCCTCCTCTCTACCGTTTCCTCGCTCTCTGACGCAGGCGTGGCTGCTGCCGGAGAGCTGCCTGTCGCTGGTGCCTGGAACTCCTCCCCCCTGCTGCTCTCTGGTGGAGTAGCTGGTCCGGATTTCCAGCTGCTGCTCTCTGAATCCCCTCTGGTCCCTTCTTCCTGGGGTGCCCCTCTTGGTAACCCCCCAGCTCTGCCCACGGGAGCCCCTTTCTGTGAATCCTCCGATTCGCTGGACAGACTTAGAGATCTCGGACGGCTATCATCGCTAACCTCTCCTTCCGATTCCTCGCCATCCGTTCCCTCTGCTCCTGAACCCCTGACACAAGCGTTCTTATTCCTCAGATGTGATCAGGATTCAGCTTTTCCTTCCTTTCCCTCTATTTTCCTGCTGCACCTGTCCAAAGGCCCATTGAGTGTCACTGGAAATCTAAATTGTTGTAAGCTGGGGTGGGGTGGGGAACAGACTGGATCAGGGTGGCCCAACTTTTCATACCAAGTGGGTTGCAAGAGTACTTTGACATGGAATCCATGGGCTGCACACTGCCTTGTTGCATGGTGGATGGGGAGAGTGAAGCAAGATTTGACACACACCCAGCTCTCTCGCCACCTTATCAAAGCTGCTAAGCGAGACTCTGGGCTTTGAGAAGGAGGCACAAGGCTCTAGTAGGGCCCCAGAACCCTCCCACCTTCTTCACCAAACTGGGAAAACACTAGGCCTTGGGAAGCAAGCAGGGGGACTCTAGGATCCTGCCAGAGCCCTCATGCCTCCTTCCCAAAAAAGACCTCAAGGGCTGCATGTGGCCCTTGGACTGCGTGTTGGACCATCTCAGTCTGGATGATGCTCTGAGTTGCTTCCAGTTCTTGGTTCCTGTAACTGTAGGGGTGGAAGATATGAAAGCAAACTTGCCAAACCAGTCTGCTTGGCAAGGTAATGGCTTTGACTGGCTAGTTAAAACACCGTGATGAACACAACCGAAGTAGTTGCTCTATGCTGTAGAACAAATAGGTGGGCCTTTCCTCTATCCCTTTCATCTAACTGTTAAGTAGGAGAAAAGCAGAGGTACAGAGAGAAAGAAGAAGGAAGGAAGGAAGGAAGGAAGGAAGGAAGGAAGGAAGGAAGGAAGGAAGGGGAATATATGAGCTGAGTTGGAAACCAGACACAGAGATCTGCTTGCTCTGTGATGGATCCAAAGTTATGACTAATGGGGAAGCAAGGCCTGCTGGGATATTAAAGCTGTGAGTCCTTCTGTCCCTTTATTTACATGTGTAAATAAAACCATATTTCCTAAAGACACCATAGTCTGAACTGAGCTTCATTCCAAGGAAACTGAACCCTGGGGAAGCACAGGAATCCCTGGAGTTTCTCACTTCTCAGAGAGTGGGATGGCATGTAACAATATCATTGTTCCTCAGATAGACTTGAGAAATCTTTCCAGTCCATTTGAGGGACTGCTGGAGGTCACATAGTACTTTTTAAGGTGCTTTAACAGCACACCTGAAAATGCTATTAGGCCACTGTCGAGCCATTCCTTCATCAGTGAAATTGCTTCTTAATGGCTCAGGATTTGTTTTTAAAACTGTTTTCTCAGTGGTACCTATCTAGCTGGGAAATCTCTTTAGTGTTAGGCACCAGAGGTTTGACAAGGTAACACTGCCCTGCTGGCAGTCCTACCAACGAAAGGGACAATGGGGTTGGACTAGATGACACTTTGGTCCATTTCAACTCTACAATTTTATGATTCTATGAAGCTGATGTAAAGGGAGGAAAATTTGGAATACTGTGTACAGTTCTGGTCACCACACCTCAAAAAGGACATTGCAGAGCTGGAAAAGGTTCAGAAAAAGGCAGCCAAAATGAACATGGGGTGGAACAACTGTCATATGAGGAAAGGTTACAACATTTGGGGGTTTTTAGCTTAGAAAAAAGTTGGACATCTGTTACAAGCTGCAAGGGCTGTTAGAGTTA